>NC_133930.1:86322545-87011473 GCF_964199755.1 Larus michahellis
CAATCTCAGCTATAAGAACATTCAAACCTGAATATTAGCTGCTCATCTGATTCTTCTCCCTTCAAATAAAAGCAGGCAATTGCTCTTTACCTCAATTTCCATATGAACTCCCTCAATCCCCTCCATCCTAACTACATACTCTTCATGTCATCTGGTTCTCATTAAACTAAAAACCTTGCTGAAGATTTTCAAGACTGACCCATAAAGACAGAGGAAAATAAAAAGGAATCATGCATATTCACTGACCTCAGGAAAGTCTGCTCTCATTTTCAAGTCTTTGCTTCCCATTGTATTTCCAAAGATGCCTTCAAGATGTTCTTCCCTAGGAACACTCAATAGAGTCTACCTCAATAGCAGCCATACAACACAAGTAATTGTCTTATAAACTTTGTGGTTAAAACAGAAACGAAAAGATATCCTTTATTGTGTTAGATCCATTCCTTTCGTTAATCGTAGGTGAAAGAGCTCAGAAAAGCCACTGGCTTTCAGTATAGATGCTCTGCCTGGCATTATTCGTTACCGTCAACTTCAGTTTATCACAGGACACTTAACCTCAAACAGTGCAGTACAAAACATGCACAAATATACACCTAATATAAACATGGGTAACTAAATCAAAACCATCTAAATTCTCAAACTTATCATACTGAGGTCCTGTTTTCGTCATTTATTTCTCACGGGTGAAGAAGGCTGATCCAGCAAACAGGTTAAGCCTTGGATTCAGAGAGTACACAATCAAGCAGATCCTCTGTGTGATACAGTAAAAATAAATATGTTCTCTGAAAAAGTGATTCTGCGTAGTTTAGAAGAACGTTACGGAAGACCACGTGAGCAGCAGTATAATGACTGTGGCAGGAATCCTCACCTCAGCCGTGCACTTCATGTACATCCTCCAGGAGGGAAAACATTAACTCAGTTGCTCCTCCCTGCTCCCAAATCAGCAGGAATGAGGAAAAAGAGACAGACATGTGGCAGGGCAGTACAGTCGTGAATAAGCAGGACACATGCTTCGTGACCAGACTCACACCGCCACACCTACAATACCTGGCTCGGAGTGCACTTGCATGTTGAGCTATTTCAGAAAATTTATGGACAAGTCATGATAACTATTTTTAGCAATTTGTAGCAAAATGGAATTTGTAGTAAAATTTGTAGCAAATATAAATAGAAAGGTAAGGAATTTAATTATGAGTAAGATTTTACTGTAAAAAAAGGAGAAGAGTTCCCTGACAGGAAATCTGTTCTAGAATATTTTCTAATAAACCAATCTTGGCGAATAGAAGTATTTAAGAAATAGTTCACAATGTATCTTTGAGTGTAGCTTTTAGACAGTTTCTCCAGAATAGATTCCTGTGGAAAAACCTGTAAAAAGCTGCAATTTTTTTTAACTATTTAGAGGGCATAAAAGACATGGGCAGAGTAGCCAAATCCAGGAAGCAACATACGTACTGCTGCTTTGCACTTCTGCCATAACTTGGCACAGGAATGTAAAATTCTCTTAACTATACAGTATCTAAAAGCAACAATATAGTAGTCAGCCTGGAGAAGAGAAGGCTCCAGGGAGACATTCGAGCCCCTTCCAGTCCCTCAAGGGGCTCCAGGAAAGCTGGGGAGGGACTTTGGATCAGGGAGGGGAGCCATGGGATGAGGGGGAAGGGTTTTACACTGAAAGGGGGAGATTGAGATGAGATCTGAGGCAGAAATTGTTTGCTGTGAGGGGGGTGAGCCCCTGGCCCAGGTTGCCCAGAGAAGCTGTGGCTGCCCCATCCCTGGAGGGGTTCAAGGCCAGGTTGGACGGGGCTTGGAGCAACCTGGGCTGGTGGGAGGTGTCCCTGCCCAGGGCAGGGGGTGCCACTGGGTGGGCTTTAAGGTCCTCTCCAACCCAAACCATTCTGTGATTCTATGATTCTATAGCAGAAAAATAGCTTTTGCAGAAATATGTGTATTAATTTTGTTCTGTCCCTTAACACAATCTGTAAAATGATGGAAGAGCTGCTACTGGCAGGAAGAGGCAGCGTCACTGGCCTCAAGCAGCACAAAGTTTTACTGAAAGAGAGGAACAGCTCATGGGACAACTATGGACAACTGCATCACTCCATTCTCACTGTTTAATGGTTTAATCCTTTTTAAAAGCAGAGAATCTTTCATGGAAGGGTGTGTGCTCTGTTCTAGAAAATGGATGAACATCACGTATTATTTGCCAGGTAGCTATGAATAAATCCTACATAACAATGCTCTCTCCAGCTTTGTACTTCATGATGAGCACATCTGACTGGTGCATCTCACTTGTTCTACTTATTTCTACTTCATTCTACTCTAAATTCAATTCATTTCCTAGCTGACGTGAATGATGACGCTATTAGGAGAAAAGGAATCATAATAATAGATATGGCCAATTCAGATTAATACAGTTTGACAACAGCTCAGTGTGAGCCACTCTTTCGACAGCAGCGCAGACCCCGCTGGCTGAGCATCACCTCTAGGAACACAACCAAAAGGTTGATCAAATTTTCAGAACTGCCAGAACACCCCCAAAATACATACAGCGCATGTGCCACTGTACAGTTTTCATATGTGCTGAGCATTTTTGTCAAAATAAATGAATCTCTGCTCCCCCCGCCCAGCCCCCTCAGAATTATTTGATCACTTAGTAACAAGTTGTTGGTTTTGATGCTGAATTCTTTCATGTCTTTCTGAAAACATGATATATCTTAAAAGTGCTAATTTCGTATTCAAGTTTCGGAGGCTCCATATGCCTCCATGTACAACCAAGTAATTCGTCTGCAGCTGTTTAAGCACCAAATTACCAAATTTGTCAGTTGACTAAACACTGAGAGCACTTTATGTCGTATACAACTTTCTTGTTTATAGTCTAATATGTTCAATTACCATCCAGACCAACTCAGGGCCCACATTTATGTTCCACATAAAGTTTATTCACATATTCTCCTCTGATAGCAACAGATTCAATATGCCCCCCCCCCTTTTTTTTTTACCGTGAACATTTTGTCTGCGTTTGGTAATTTTCCAAACAGACATACACCATGGTCTGAATACTGCAAACATCACCCCAGGCAAATGAATAATTTTACTTAAAGCAGCACTCTTTTTGGCACTACAAGATGCAGCATCTTGCTTTAATACACAGGAAAACAGAAACACTAGCAAAATTGGACCACAGTCCTCCTTCTAAGCAATTTCAGAGACAACTGAAATCTTTTGGAATATTAAAAAAAAACCAAACACGAATTAGGGAAGACAAGCATATAATGCACTGTCTGAATTGCTATGGGTTTGACTAAAGATAGGTGTAACAACTAAACATATTTATGCCAGAAGAAGTGAGCTATAAGTGAGATGTTATACTGATGACCATAATACTTCAAACTCACATAACAGATAAATTATTAATTTAAACCATAATTTAATCATCATAATCTAGATTATGCAGAGGAATGCAGAACTCAGAAATACTGAAAAAACCCAGTCTACTTCTAAGGAATTTAGAAGTTTAATGTTACAGAACAGGAGAATAATGCAGGAAAGGCTTCATCAATTACCATAATTCACAAGTAAAAGAGGGCATTTGATGTTTTGCCTGGGAAAACAGAAATAAACGGTTGAGCTGGACAGTATTCAGTAGTCAACCAACTTTGAAGACTACTGGGTCCTTCTGATAAAGACTGCACTGCGCAAATCTGCAAGGACTATGGATCTATATAACAGTGGTGGAAGCATGATTATCTAAACCAAGCAGATTTCTACAGCTGTCTTTATGAGCTTTCTGGACCTCTTAATTTATTTGGGACATTCTTTGCCCATGGCAAAGCATCTTCTAATAGCTGAGTACTTAACCAGATAAAATGCAACACAACTGAAATGCAAACATTTTCCTCAATTTTCAATCAAAGCAAGGTCTCCTGTTTCAAAGAAATAAAACTTTGAATTGGTAGTAATAACTTTTTTAATTGATGCCATTGAGTGTACTATTAAGATGAATGACATTTAATAAAACTTAATAGTTTAGCATAGCCAAGAACATAAAAAAATTGCATTAGTCATTGTTTAATACTAACATATAAAAAAAAAATAAAATCAGGAAAGTTAGCTGAAGGCATTATGCTAGAAAAAATGAGTAGCAGGTAAATGTGTACTGCTAGGCGTTCCTGTCAAAATTATGGGCCGCCTACAAACACTTGTATGGTATGTTAAAGTCAACCTTCCGAAGGCAAGGAAGGGCCAAAATAAAATGCTCATTGAAATTTATTCTTTCAAATTTACCTCCTGATGAGCATTACCCAATAGGCAATCACTAACTACTTTTTCACCACATCATTTTATTGCCACAGAAATCCTGTGATGAATTAAGGTATCCGTGTTTTATGGATGCAATTTTCCTGGAACAATGAGCCCTGTGGCACTGGTGCAAATCAGAGCCCAGGCACTCCAAGTTCAGCATGTGGAAAAAAAAGTGAAACACCTTCTAGGAACTCTGCAATTATGTAAGACAGTAATATATTCTCCATGTCAGCATCTAACTACTTTAACCTTGTCCATCACTCTCTTCCTGACCTCTTTTTCTCATTTGCTTCCCTATCTCCATTTTTTTAACAGATCAAGGAAAGGATTTGCTGAAAAGCATCAATCATAGCACTCTCAGCTCATTTCAAACTACTTAGTGTATCTTTAGTAAGTGTGGCATGATCACAAGAAGCAAAAAATAAAAAGCACATGATCTTGTATCTAAAGACAGAACAACTCATTTTTGAATGCTTGACTGAAATTATTAATATGCTTTAGTTTTTTAAATATTATTAAAACTAACTGCACAGTTGCGTAACATGCCATATTTTATCACAGTCATCTTCATGCACAATTACCCACTAACAAAATACTTCTGATATATACATGTAAGTATTTTATTAGAAGTAATTATAAAATGTAACTAAAAACCGCCAACAGATTGACGTATTAAAATTGATACTTCTAATCTAATATGTGGTCATAAATGTTTCATTTTTAACAATTAGGTTTTCATCTTTACAAGTAATACTTGATACATATAGTATATTGCACTCCAATTACCACAGAAAATAGTTAATTAATTAAATCAGACAGTAATGGTGAGATAGCAAGCATGCCAATAACACTGCAGACTCTTATTATTGTACAAAAACGTTTGACAGCCCTTAGAAAATGCTGCAAAACCTGCGCTAAAGTCACATATAAGCACAGTACTCTATTAGTTTGCTTTCTACAAGTGAGGTCATTCCTGACATAAATCACATTTATTTGATCTGTGTGGCCAGAAAGAGTAAGGAGTCTCCAGCCATGCCCCTCGCCTCAACAGCAAGATGCCAAAAGGGCTACCAGATAGAGAAATGATTGTCAACCAACAACAACAGATGAATGTCTGCAGAGAGTACTTTTCCAGAAAGTAATTAATAAAGAAATAAGTTAATAAATAAAGAGTGTCTAACCGACAATATTGCATGATGAAGAAAATCTGTGTAGGGTGCTCAGATTCCCTACTTATGTTGAACACCTGCCATATCTCGGGGTTTTGAGCATATGGATTCTCGTAAACGGCAATTATTCAGCCAGCCTATTGATTTGTGAAAGAACTGCCCCATTCCTGTAGGAAGAAAAGAAACAAAGGGTTATATAGGAGGGAAACTCTGGTGAGAACTTGTAAGTATGACTGCCTTCAAAACTCATTGCTCAACAACGGCCATCACTGCCATACAAAAGCCTCACCATGGGCAACCATCATGCAACTATGCAAAAAACCCAGATGTGTACACCTTTAAAAAAATCTAGCAAAATAAAGCAGGGACAAAGAAATCAACCAACAACACGGATGGATACAAAACAACCTATAAAGTTAAAAGCTGGGTTGTAGCTTTTGGCCATGGCACTGAGGACTGCAGAAGTTAGGAAAAAAAATAATTGCTTGCAGAACATGTTTCCTGTTGAAAAAAACTGAATGAATAGAACAGAAACACGCTTGGAAAAGTTCCTGCTCCCACTTTCAGGTAGAGGAAACCAGCATGACAGGCTGGCTGCTGAGCCAGTGATGTGGAGATTGGTGCCCAGTTTCCTGAGCTGCTGTAGACGCCAAGGCATTTACTGATGAAACCCAAGTTTCATCTTAGGTAGACAAGTGTGCTTTTTCCACCTCTGTTCATATATTTATGTTTAAGACAAGTACCATTCCTGCTTAGGAAATTCCTAAGTTCTATGAAAATCTGTTAAGGACATATGCACACTGGTACCAGAAACAGCCATAGCAACTGGTAACTGCAGAAAACCAGGTATGTCCATAAAATTATCAAGTAGGCTGAAGCAAACCTCAAATAATGTCTGTTTTACTTACTGACTTCTAGTAGTACGCTCACTTGCCCTCCTTCTTCTTTTTTAATCACAGCTGAGGTTTTTTGGGGTAACAATTTCATAGAATCATAGAATTTTCATGGTTGGAAAGGAACTTTGAGATCGAGTCCAACCATACACACACAAAAAAATACCCAAAACAAAACAAACAAAAAAACTCCACAACAACCTACAATCTCTACCCTTCAGAGCATGCCCTGAAGTGCCAAATCTAGATGTTTCTTAAATACCTCTAGGGATGGTGACTGATTTGATTTCAGTCAAAGGTGAGATGAATGGTAAAACTCAAAGGTGAGATGAATGGTACAGAAGTTACCAGATTTCAGACAGTAAAAAAATTAGTTACTTGTTAAAAGTTACTTTAAATCACCAAAGTCACCAAAAAACCCACTTTCTCTAAAAACACAGATTGTTATACTTTTCATATGCTGAACAAGCTTTCTTTTCCCTTAGCAAACCTCAGCTCCTTATTAGTTCTCCCTAACTTCTGAAAGTCTCTTTCATGGACTGTGCAAATTTTGTAATTTCTGCGTTAAATAAAGTACCAACCAACTCACTGTCAATGAGATTGTTGTAATTCTTTCTTTCTCCCCCTGTATCTTGGACTAGATAAAGAGTAAAACTCCATTCAGTAATTGTTAAGCCCTTACACTGACTGCACAGTGAGAGAACCAAGCAGTGCAGGAAAGCGCACTGCAATTTTCAACACACAGAGCAGATTTCTTGGCTGAACCTAGAACTTCTCTGTTAACCCAGTTTTTGACCTCCCTTAAAATGAACTCTTCTCAGACAATGGTTCTGTATTTCTGATCACACCCTGTCAGCTTTCCTCGTAAGAGCTCTTTAACCAACCTCAGGCAAAACTGCGGCCTCATTGGGCCACCAGAAAAACAGTTTGTTCCTCATTTATATGGTACTTCTGCATCTGAGTGCACACACCTTGCCACCACTGCTCCTGCCCACAGGAATCCACACACATTGGCAGTCTGGGGACAACCGAGTACCAGTGATGCATTACGCTGGATGCCTTCCCCACATGGTGTTAGCAATAAAAGTAAAAAATTTCTTCCAAGTGCTGCAGCTGAATGCCACTCCACACAGGATGGAAGGTTTCTTACACGGTAAATTCCTGTATGCCGACAGAAGAAGAACACCTTCAAATCTGCTCCAAATACTTCCCCTACACATGAAAATCTGGGAAAACAATAACATTCGCTCCATCTTGATTTCCTCTTGAACAATGGATTTTACACCTAATGAAAGAACAGTGTCTGAAAATAAAAAACTTTTGATACGTTTATACACTCTAGCTCATCTACAAAATGTCTCAATTCCTAGGGGACCAGTAAAGCCCACTAGCAAAACTAGTGCTAATATTCTGTGAAAAACACTAAGGTAAAACTAAAAATCTTATGAGTGCTTCATATTATACTAAAAGCAACATTACTGTAATTAAAACACAGCCTCTCCACTATGTTAAATTAGCTGTTTGGAAGTTCATTATCTAACAATGAAGTGACTAGGACTGATATTTAAGCTAAAACATCATGTTTTAGCTTAAAACAAAATGTTCAGCACCTTTCAATTACAAAGGGCTGCATAGAGGCCAGCACTGCTACCCGAACAAATGCACTCCCTCCAGCCATGGATGCAAACTGCTGTGCTCCGGGCAACGCACACGACAGCCAGCCCTCCCCAAGCGCATGGATTATTTTGAGGTGAGGACGCAGTGAGCCAAGAAGCACGCAGAATCACTGCTGCTGAGATGATTACGGCCAGATTTAGACACAGCGAGGCCACAGACCGTCATGGTTTTGGAGCCTCCCATGCACGGGAACAACATCTGGAGGGTCACCTCCATCCTGCAGCTCAGGCTTTGCTCCAAAGAGCCTCCCCAATTTCTCTTGCTCTAATTATTTATTCCCAAAGCCCAGCTGGAAGCACGCTGAGTGTGAGTAGCCTATGCTAATTTTAGGACCTTAAATCCACTAACTACGTACCCTCCAGTATGTTTTGTCTGTCTCCCAAAGACAAATCTTTTTTGTGCTTCAAAGCAGAAAAGTCAACACATGAACATAAATAGAAGCCACAATCCTTAAAAAGACAAGAAAAACTACTGGAAAGAAGTACTTGAATGAACAGGGAGGAGAATCTGCACATAAGGAGACATTTAAGCACCTCTGACCGAGATTTCACAAAAACTGACAGTGAAGTGGGAATGTCTCACAGTCGATGCTAACGAGGGAGGGTAATTCCTTACCCCTCCTTAAGGATTTAAGCAGCTCATGCTGTGATGCAGAAAGGCACCTGCCATGATCCAGGATCTGAGGCTCCAGAAATTTCCTCAAGGTAGTGCACCTGGACCCCAGCAGGAGGGAAAGGGGCCTCCCTTTCTCCCTGCAGCATCCTCTCAGATAAAGTTATTTGCCTCAGCAGCCAGAGATTCTGACTTAAATGATCTCCGTGTTTGACGAACCTGAACCTCTAATTCCCGTCTCAAAGGGAACTTCAAACCATCAATCCAATAAGCAAGTTAATTAGAAACACCAGATTTACATGTTTGGACCAAGCAGACCAAACACAGAATCATAAAACCATTTAGGTTGAAAAAGACCTCAGCCTTTGCTCTGTTGTAACTTTACAACACTTTCGAGATAAAAATAAGCAATACTATATGTCAGAGAACAATGGCAGCTGAACAACTCAACTGAGCTTTAAAAAAAAAAAACAAAACACAGAACATTTATTTTGTAATAATTTTAACTTAATAACACACTCCCACAAGTATTTAGCACCTCTTACAATAAAACATTTGAGAGCAATAATTCAAAGTGGTGTAAAAATCATACTCTCTAAGAAAATACCATAACCTGAGAAATTACTGTAAAGTTTTGCCTAATGAAATAAAGTCAAAGCTCAAAAGCAAATTCTTGACTGTCTCCTTTGTGATGAAGACACACAGCAGATACACTGAAGAATTACCCATCTCATAGCTTT
The DNA here is from genome assembly GCF_964199755.1 of Larus michahellis. Taxonomy (NCBI): domain Eukaryota; kingdom Metazoa; phylum Chordata; class Aves; order Charadriiformes; family Laridae; genus Larus; species Larus michahellis. The sequence continues at coordinate 86,331,936 of NC_133930.1, forward strand.
GAATTTCTAGTAATCCCAAAACTAACACATTAAACCCTGAAACATCTTATTTTAGTGGTCCCTAGAAGCCTGCGTGTATTTTTAACATTCATAGGAGAACCTGCTGGTTCTCCTATTCCCAGGACTTCTGTGGAGCACTGCTGTCAGTAATTGCTGCTCCTCTGGCTCTCAGATAATTACATTCTTCCCCCAAAGTGGAGTTTGGAAAGGTGTAATTTCCTGCAACACAAGTTTGTTGCCAAATAGAAAACATACCTTTGAAGGAGTTTTTTTGGTGCTGGGTGATGAAACAACCCCTTTAGAAAGGTTAATTTCTACACTTCAGAACTTAGAAAGGTTACTCTCTAGCATCCCCTGCTCCCCTGCACCTCTTCAACGGTGTATCGCCTTTGCTTTCTGTAAACTTCTGACTAGAAAGAAGAGCCTAGAATAACAGCACTGGGAAATTCTAAACAAAAACCTCAAATTTTAGAAATCGTACTCTGGGGGAGTACTAACAGCTTTACGAACTGCATGCCTCAGACAGCTGATGATACTTTTGTTGTAATTACGCACTCTAATATTTATATTATTAACTGAGTTTGTTTGAAATTCACAAAGCAATATGAGAATCAACCACTCGTTCCCGCATTTTAAGGACAGATGCAGATTAGCTATCATGGGAAGTTTCTAACCAAGCCAGGAGAACACATCAGAGAGCCAAGATATGTGGGAACCAAAGGCGATTTGAGAGGTGTTTGCATTAGGACCCATCAACCATTAGATCCGAAACAGACTCTACATCTAAAGCAGCGTGTGTCAGCTGTGCGAAAAGGACCGAGCTAGCAACAGGGAGGAGGCCACTCCAGTCAAAAGGTACACAGGAGCGACTGCATGCCAGACATACAGACAGAACACAAGTGTGTGCAGAGATATGAGCCCTGTAAAAACACAGGGCTATGTATTTTTCTGTGGTCCAACATTAAGTTCCACTTTACATAAATTTGTAAGAGTGGGATCAGTAGGAGATGGTAGAGTCAACACAAATATTCGGTACAGTTACAAATACAGCTCCTAATTTTAATCGACTGAGAACACTTGAATGCTAATGCATAATATTTTAATAGAAATTGGACACATTTTTCACTACCATGTTAATAGAGCTACATTCATATTACATTCCAAATGATTCACCACGAGAGTGGCCCACAGAATCATTAATTTTCCAGCATTCTCAAATTTAAGTCTTCTGATAAGGTGTTGTGAGAGTTGTCCACGACAACGATTCAAGAACTCTGGGAATCACTATTAGCCACTCTCATCTCTGGCTTCTCTGCACTCCCAACAACCGGGACAGGCACAAGCGGAGGACTGTCACCCTGGGTAGCAGACTCTACGAATAGAGGAGGGTACTACATAACTCGCTAGCTAGCTTGCAGCCACTAATAATGAAACACAAGTGATACTCACACCTAACTAAGCCAAAATATAATGTCTAGAAAAGACTAAAAAGGCAGGACAGCCAAATACACTCTCATGGTTATATCACAATGGACATACCACAGACAAATTGTTTAATATGCTGTCCAAAACATTTGCACTTAACTCTACATTCATACCTTTCTATTGATGACATGCATACGTAACATCCATGATTTAATGAAAGGGCAGGGAGCATATAGTACCTCTGTTCCCTTTAAAAACATTTCCAGGAATGCAGAAACCCACAAGAATGCTGAAGAACTTTTCATACGAATGATGAAAAAATATCAAAACATTAAACCTGGCAACTGATTATTCCCAAGCACAGAGTAAAACCAAAATTGATCAGATGCCAAATGCCAAAATACAGTAAGTGAGAGGTGTCCGTCAGTACTCAACAGAGCTGAACTTAAAACCGCTCAAGTTACTTATTTCTATACAGAAGGAGAAAAACTGTTCCAAGTCCAATCTCATTCAGGACTTTTTTTTTTTTTTTTCTTTCTCAAGCATTGAATTATATAGGCATTTCAGGGTCTTTGTTTACAAACCCTTCCAAGCCTCTGCTTTCATGTATATAAACCTAGATAACATATTAAAAATGAATGCACTTGCTCTTAGAAGCTAGACTCCCAGTATGCATTGTCTCTGGAAGGAGCTGGAGAGGAAGAAGAGTCTGCCATATGAGTTTGGGGAGTCCTTATCAAATATTCAATCAACCTAATTCCTGGGAGAACGTGAATTTTTAAATATGATTTTAAATGTACAGGAGTGCATTACCTCTCTACTAAAATTTTTATGAACCACTCACTTTGAATATATACATGGTGCATTTGTTTATGAATAGACGATTTCAAAGTGCATTACATATAAACACATTTAAAAGATGATTAAATGTAAGCTTGACACACACACTAAAAGTAATTTAAGAACAGTTACTATAACTGTTTAATGAGTAGCTCTGGACTGGGTTTACTATTTTCCATCCTTTGCTCAAGGGGTATAAATTTAATAAAATGCAAGTTGAAAGGCAAAATAGCTACTGCCTACTAGCTACACAACCACAACAGAGACGTAGAGTACACAGAGAACTGCAACTGAGCATTTAAATAACAGATGAATCTCTGATGCTCAGAATTTGTGAGCATCTACAATTTGTGAGCACAGACCACAATGTCTATGAGGGGCCAAACAATGAAAAAGCTGTAAGATTTGCTTACATTTCAGCAGGAAGGACACAATAGAAAACAACAGATCAGTTTTGGAGTTAGAGTGCTTCAAAAAAATTTTAGACAATTAATTGTTTTCAAGTCTGTATGAAATTGTGATGGCATAAACTGAGAGTTGAAATGTGCTGTACTACTGCTGTCTTTTCTTACCCAGCAGAAAGAAAATGTAGGACAGTCAGCTTTTTGTGTCCAGATATTGCAAAAACCTCTGGGGAACAAATCAATGAAAAATTGTGCAGATTGCCTTACCCAGGCAGAAGCAATCATGACGATCCCTTTGAGATACTCCAATATTCGGGATATCAAAAGAACTGTATGACACATGTGGATCAAAGTTTACAGAGAGCAGACCCTCGAGGAGATGGAGTTCCTGGCCACCTCAGGAACAGATTCTAGACTGGTTCCTGCGACAATTAGATCTGCTGGTGAATGAAGCCCCTCCCGAGGGACGCGGAACATCTCCAAAGCCCTTTAGTTTCTAAACATGGGTGGGGGCACACAGAAGGGAGCTGCTCTGAGAAGAGATAACTTTAAAGGAATTACGTTATCCATAATAAACTCATTTGTGCTGATGAATTCCTAATAACCTAATAAAAGCATCACTTCTGCAAGCCAGAAGAAATCCCAATGCTCACAAAAATGCCAGGCCTAAACGGGACACCGTAAAGACAACAGCCCACACCTTTAAAGACCGAAGATTGAGCTTTCTGGCATATCTTTATTTTGCTTTTACCTGTTCCTATTATTAACTGTTTGTCTTCCAACAAGTACCTAATCTTATCTGAATGTTTTCCTGGCCAAGCAACTATCAACTGCATATCCCCCAAAATGCATCCAGCTACTAGCCATAAACTGGGCACAAATTTATGTATTCAACTCGAGTAATCTGCATAAGGTACAATATATGCAGTAAAACTCATTATATGATCTAACAGATCTGGGATGCAGGATATTAATTTAAAACCACTGCATCACCAATCACTGAAGCAAATGCTTTAGCAAGTAAGATCTTTCCAGGTGCTTTTTCTAAATAATGGCCATATATCCTTTTTTGGGTGACGGTTACAATTAGTAGTAATAGTAGAGAATGGCTCTGCTCTAGTTAAGGTTTACTGTTTAGTAAATAGCCGTTTACTATTTAAAAGCATTATTCCTCCAAACTCAACATGTTTATCAGCTCTACTTTGCTGATTCATTCCAACCCCTGGGATTCAATAGGAAAATAAAATGAAAAGTGGTAGCAACAGCTGGTAGAGTTACCTCCGACTACACAATGTCCTCGGCCTGAAGGAGCACTAAGTGGAAACTGGGCATTTGTGGTGTTTTCGTGCCCCAATCATCACCCAAACAGCAGGGTGGTACTGACCGGCACTCAGATTTCCTCAAGCTACGAAAAACTGGTAAGGCTCCTTAGGTATAGTTGCCAGGTTTTTGTTTTTAATTCATTAAATAAAATCTTAGAAAACTTGAACAAAACTAACAGATGGATTAAAAAAAAAAAAACACACAAACAAAAAACGTTCTATATGCAGAGAGTGAATCACGGTATTACTGTTCGTGCAGAGCCCAGCAATATGCAACTGTTGCTCCTAAACATTATGTCAATACAAGGAAACGTAGAAAAAACAACCTCTAATAAAATATGCAATATCAAAATATTTCTTTATCTTGGGGGGAGGGAGGGGGAAAGCTATTTAAAAAAAACCAACAAAAATAATCAAAACTCAAGCAGATCCATGGTGGTCTTCATACAAATCGTGCAGGCAAAGATCAGCTTTTTAATTAAAGTATAACATTGCCAACAATCATGACCAAATCTGGGCTGAAACATTAAAGAAAGTGTCCCATTACTCAAGGAATACGGTTCTAGGACCAGAGCAGAAACAGGAGAGAGAAAGCGAAGAGCTTCCCAGGTGGTCTCTTAGTTCTTGAATGCGGTAAGACGACCTGGTTATAAACCATTTTCAAGGGACTGAGGCCAGGAGGTACCTCCCCGTCCTGCATTTCAGTATTTCTATCCTTCCTCTACTACTCTCAGGTGTGCTGTATGTCAATTAGTTACGTTTTCTATAAAGTGTAATAGCCTCTCTTCAGCGTTGCATATGCAGCTTCAAATTACTATCCTTCCCTCATTCCTTTGTTTTGCAAAGATAATGGTTTAACCCCAACCCCATTTATAATTGGGTCCTGACTGAAGGCATGGTTTTTCCCCAGTTCAGCACACCTTCGTAACAGGACACAAACAGTAAACAAACTCATTTATGTATGTGGGAAATCCATCCTTTTAGAGTCCAGCTCTGAGAGGTTCTGAACTCAAGGCAGAAACCTGCAACATCCCACCTGTGACACAATCCCCGCTGGAGCTCAGCGCCTCTCCGACTAGACCCTCAGCAACTTGGAGCTTGGGACACAGGAAAAAAAAAGAAAAAGGAAAAAAAAAAAGGGAAAATAGAAGACTGTATTCTGTAATTCAAGCTCTTAAAACACACGAATGTGGAATGACTTGCCGTTGCTGTAAACAACTATTCTGTCTACAGTGCAGAAGGAGTTCTTGTGCTTTAAAGTTCTCCTGACTTGAGTATATAAATTGTAGGATTAAATGCTACCTTCTCATTTAAGTAAGGTACAGATCTGTCAAAAATGCCATGTTTGCATCAGTGGAAAGTGCAATGCCAGTATATCCCTGCTACATACAACTTCTTTCTAGAAATGTCAAGGAAAATAAAATGTATAAATAATTCAGCTTTAAAAAGAATGCTCAAACCTATTTAGGGATATCATATGCTCTCTGTAGAAGAATGCCCTTTAGACTTGAGTAGGTTTAACATACAATATAATATACACATCACGAAAAACAGGGAAGCAAGCACGGTCTGATTCAGTGAGTTCTGCCTCATAATATTTACAAAAGATCAGAAAAACCTGTACAAGTTTCCACTGACCCACCAACTTCAGAACGTAAGACTTCACGGGACTACGAAACTAGACGCCTTGACTGCCCTGCAGCACACACTGACGCGCGCTGGCCTGACACTGTGTCCACCACTGCTTGGACAAAATGGAGCCTCCCGAAGTGCAAAGGGATGGAAAGCCTGCTATACGCCATGATAGGCTGCTCTCAAAGCTAATTATCCTACTAAAAATAATTATATATGCCTTTTTACATAACAAGAACCAAGGGCAGGGAGCTCTTTCCCCACTTGATTGATGTGCCCGCATTTATGTAATGTTGCGGAACCAAGCAAGATACTGTCTCTCTTTCCACTCCTCTCACCAGGAGCAATCCTGCAGGGAAAAAAATCTACTGAAGAGACCCCTTCTGCTCTCCTGAGGGATTCCTGGATTATAATCATTCTCCACCTTCCTTTAGGTAAGCTGAACTCTAAGGTTTTCTCTGTTCGGCATTTTCTTCAGCCTGCAAATCGCTTTTAAGATAACCCAAGACTGTTTTTCAACATCTTCCTGAAGACGCAGACAATGTGTGCAATATTCCAAAGTCCTTCTCAGCCGCTCCTTACTCACAGCTGCAATCAGCTCTCCTCGCAGGCAGGATCTTCAGTTTCATACATCTCAAGGTCACTGTAGATCAGTTTGCTGCAGTGTTACACTAGGTTCTCTCACTAAACTGCTTGCTGACTATGACTCCTATTTCTCTTTTATGATTTCTCCTTTCCAGGACACTGTTCCCCTCTTACAGAGATGAGAACTGAGAACTGCATTTCTCATCCCTCAGTGTATAGGCAAATAACAATTTTGACCGTATTTAAAAACCGCTCTTTTTTAAAATGAGGCTACTTCCTGAAGTCACTCAAGCTGTCATCTATGCCTTTCTGCAATGTGTCGCCTGCCAATTTTATTAACAGCAAATGTATTTACTTCTAGATCATTAAATAGTGTGTTGAAAAGCATTGGATGGAATGCTCTGAAAAACCTCAGCAGAAATATTTCTGTTCAGTGATGCTACAAAATGACTATTTTTTGTGCATGACTATTTTTAACATGAGTTTTAATGACACTGTGCAGCGAAAATTTTTAGCTATAATTGTGCTGTATCAGACCGGCTCCCTGTGATGCTGTCACTGGCATGAAAGGAAAAGGCTAAGTTTATGCCTCTGATCTCCCACTCCTGCCCAGGGTACCAGAGCTCTCCCGTGCCCCTCCTCGCCCCCGCTGGACAGACCACCGGGGACCTCCTGCTGCAGTGGCACTGCAAGAGACATCCTGACACCTCAGGTGTACAGGGAGAGGGCTGCATCTTGCATTTTAAAATTACACATTTCAGAGATGGCCCCCAGGTGATCGCTTTCCTGATATGCTTCAACAATACTGCTGCTAGATGCATGCCAACAGGAGCATCAGTCATGGACTTTTGTTCAGTCTGCGATCACACACTGTATTTAAGCATACCAGATTTATAACACGAAGCCACTATATTTCTTTCATTCTTATTTTAATAATGCATGCCAAGAGAACTGCGAGTCAACATTTTGCCTCTGTCAACATTATTTCTCATCTAGATTTTCTTTCACATTTCATATTTTTAAGTGTTTCAGCAGTCCCTTGAACGTACATAATTAAGACCAGTTTCTGCTCCTGGACAAAAATAAAATTGTAGTAAGCTATATTACCTTACAGATCTTACATTAGTTCTGTTCTCCGATGAGAAAATATTGTTATAGTCGCAGCAGAAAATGCTACGGGCCATCATTATCAAATTATGAACTCTAACATTACACGGTGAATGCATTTTGACACATTTGAAGACAAATCTATTGCAATTCTTTACAGACAATTGCCCTGTCAAAGGATTATTTGTTTTCATAATTCATCAGTGGCTAAAACAAAGACTTATCGAGACCTCACAATAAAGCTGCTGACTGCAAATGATTCAGTTTACAGCTCCCGCTATAGGAGCGAAGGCAAACGAGACCCGGGCAGCAGCCTGCAACTACCCAAAGGGGCAGCATCTGCTCTGCATGAAATGCGAATGGGTGTCACATGCACAGATTTGGACTGGGATTTCCTACACATGCACAATAAAAATGCTTTTTGAATAGTTATAATAATAAAATTCCCCCTCCCCTGCAAATACTTGAAGAAGAAAAAAAAAATATCTACAAACACCATTAAGATTGAAAAGCTGACAAATCTCAGTCTCCCACAAGAAAAGCTGAGGTCAAACCGAAATGAGCATGCACCTCTAAAACATCTTGTAAAAATACAGTTGTCAAAACCTGAAAGTTTCTGGCATTAACACCATTTCACCTCAGCTCCAGTCACATCATCTTCGAAGACATTCAATAAACCCTGAAAACTGCATGTTGGAAAACTGGTATCAGGGTGTACGGCAGCATGGCAAAACTCCATGGCCCAAAGAAAATAGCCAGTCATGATTGAAAATGACAGAACATGTGAGATTGCAAGAAAGTCCTTTCATCTAACAGCAAGAAGCTGCAACTGGATGCTACTGATACAAATCTTGGTCAGAAAATACAGTATCCAGTCACAGGGCCATCCACAGGGGACCACTAATACTGCAGTGAAACACTGAACATAATCCAACCAGAAAAGGAATTCAGAGACTGGAAGTGCTGACCAAAACCATCAGAGACAGTCTGCAGCAATGAAACACGCAGTAAGTGTTCAGACTAGTTCTCATCCACTACCTAGGAATTCTGGTTGTGATGACTTTCCTCTGCAAATGTAGTGAGAAGCACAGCATCTACACAAATCTAAAATGTCAAGATAGTGCTTCAAATAGTTGCTTAATTGTGCTTGCCAGCGAAATATATAATGAAAGAAAGCAATCTGCTTTTTCCGCTAGAATCCATGCAAACAGAAGATGAATAAGCATAAAAGAAATAGAAAATCTGCAACCAAATTTTAAAGATGAAGTTATTTTGATATATGTTCATCCCTCAAGTAGTTTTGCATGGCTCACAAGATCATCTTCTACATTTTCCTGAACAGTATGAAATTACCAAGTACTCTAATCAGACTTAATACTTTGAGCATCACTTCGCAGACAGGTATCTATCTTATTTCAGATATTCTTATAACCATTTCCATTTTTAAAAAGAAGGAAGGAAGGAAGGAAGGAAGGAGGGAAAGTCAGCAATTATAGCAGCGGAAGTCGAAATCCCATGACTATAGTTCTGCTTTTAATTTCACATGGCAGCAAACGACTTCTCTTCATAGAAGACCCAGGGTATCACATCCAGCTAGCTAGCACTGGCTGCGGCACACACAGCCTTGCAGTCACTTAAGATTTCAGTGGGCACTCAGGGAACAATCTGAGTCATCTGCTCACTGTTGGCACCGAAAGACACAGATGTTTACAACAGTAAGAATTCATCAGTGATGCTTATTAAAGTACTGCCAGTATGACAATTCTGAAACCGTACACATTACCAGGAAAAGCATTGCCATTCACTTATAAACCGCCACTGAAACCGCCAAAAAGATTAATTTAAAAAAACCTAAACAAACAACAGAAAAATCCCAACTGTTCATTTGCTAGAAACAGAGGATGGAAATTACAGAAAAGAGGTCCTACTAAAATTCCAGTGTCACAGCAGCACACTCTTCTGAAGGATCTACAGCTGCAGTTTAGTCAGTAATATTAGTATTGTGTTCCTCATCAGTCACAAGGAACAGTCTGCTGGCTTATGCCTCTATGGTTACCTGAAAAGCACGTTCAAAATATTTTCTAGAAATATGGCTATAATACAATTTTTATCCTTTGAAAAGTAAGCAGTGCTTCATTTTACTAATGTTAATCTTCAAGTGACAGGCAATGTAAGAGCGTTACCTGTAAGCACCCTTAAAGAACTATTTGCTCTCAAAGACTGCTCGTAAGTTTAACTAAACAGATGATTAGGATGAAGAAGGATAACTTACGTAACACATTGGACTTTCCTTCAGAACAATTATCTAACCATACAGTTAAATACAACTGAAACAGTGGCAGAGTTTATTCATGCGTAACACTGCTCCAACAGATCTCCATCTCCCTTGAACACACTTTATGCCCTACAAGAGAGGAAAGTACAGGGGTGGCTGAAAAGCTCTGTCACTACCGCTATTGCATCTTGCCCACGGAAGTGAGATACTGGCTAACTAGTAAAATACACGGCATCTACCTCAGAGAGTCTCCTTACTAGATTTGAGATACTGCAGGAGTTTTGACTATAAATAGAGCCCTGGTTTAAAACCTGCCTACTTTACATCCTTCTCCCCATCCAGCTTCTGAGAGGCAGCAAGCCGAGCTCTTCTCCCTGTCCCGTGTTTAATTTAAGGAGGCTGCTCCTTAGAGTCCTCTGACATCGTGTGCATGACCAGCTGCTCAGGGATACATGGAGGAAGAAACCCACTTTTATGCCCACGTATCCACAGCATTAGGAGCATGACTGTGCACAGAGCCTCTGGATCTTTAAGGCAGTCTTAAAGTCACGTCACTTCTCCCTCATTCGGAAAGGTAGCAAGTGAATCAGTTTCTCCATTTGTATGATAAGGCATTGTTTTGCCACTAAAATGCAATACAACTGTATTATTTAACATATTAACTTATATTTTAGGACAACAGACTGGGTCACATCTCCTCCACTACACTTGACACATATAAAAACGTTTCTGTTGAACCGAGCACTTCATCCCAAGCAGAAAAAGTATTTGCCAGAATTCTGTCCTGGTTCTTTAAGGTAATCACCTTACAGGACCAAGGCGAAATAAACACACCACACTCATAAACAAAGCTCTCAAAATTATACAACAGCATCAGCAAACTCCTCTGAGTAATTTAGAGAGGAATGGCGGGATGTCTCAGTGCTCTCCTGGTGTCATACGTGGCATATGCTTTTCCTCCTCAGTTCTGTGATAAGGTGTTTTGCCTTGCTGATTGCACAAAAGAAATTCAGATTCAGAGTTTGACAGTGCCATGGAAAGTAACTAATAAAAACATGAAATCACCACTGAGAAGAGACAGAGGTTTAGAGTAGACTCTTCCCAGTGCCAGATAAGTGGAGCGCAGCGAAACCTCAAGTTTCTGACATCGTAGCATTGATGTACACAAATGAAAATATACTTTATGCATACGCATACCCCTGCATGTAAACATACAAAGGTACATGCATAGTTTTTTTAGTTATTTCCAAGAAACCCAATTCTGGAAGAGGCAGAAATCTCTCAACGGAATAAATCTAAACTTAAGCACATCAAGTTACCTAGCTGCCAAGTTTATATGATACAGAAGTACTTCCCGAGGAAGTGCTCCATGCACAGATGCCCTCCGACAACTCAGTAGTTAAAGAAATATATATGTAATGTGACATATATATGCATATATATATATTATATATATACACCTCTTCCTTCCTAGAACTGAATACTAGTGTTCCCTTCAGGGAATTCCTTTCATAGATAATTTCTGTTGAATTGAATTATTTTAAAGGCTTTCATCCCCCCTGCCCCCACTGCATTACTCTTATGCCCTAGCTGTTACACATAAAACTGGAAATGTCTCAGTTGAACACATAAATCTGAAAATACAGGCTACACATTCCAACACGTGCACTTTTAGAAAAGCAATGTGCATTTGTTGAAGGTTACTAATGAGACATTATGTTTAATACAAACTATTTTTAAATTAACTTTAAAAATACAGAACCAAAACTTCTCTGAAGAGGCATAGGCAGAAAAATGTTTGCTTTCAGAGAATGACCAGAAAAGAATTACTCTAATTCAGTGAAATTCACTATTTTCATTATTTATCTATTCAACAGAGATTCAGAATACACCTACTGGGTTTGAGTAAAAAATCAGCAGGATCAAAAATACTTCTGGGAGTGAAGAAACAATGAGGACCGGCTGTTGTTTGGCACCGGAATACAAACCCATGCAACATTTCCCTTATATGCTTAAAATTAGGCAGATGTTAAAGTATTTTACTAGAGTGAGGTCAAAGTCATAAATTAAACTTCCACAGTGGAGCGCTTGCCTCATTTAACTAAAGATGATTATTTTGAGACTCTGTTCCACTCCAGACACCTCACCTAACGAAGTAAATTTGTACTGCACTTCATTTTGGATGACGGTACACTGCAAAGTTCAGCATTTATTATTATTTAATCAATAAGCTACACGGTTTTCCAAAAGCAGAATCGAGTCTCCTAGTCTTGGCCGAAATTCAGTCCATTTTAGGTGTGATGCACCAGCAGCAACTGGCTGAGATTTAACTCAAGCTACCTAGGTAGCTCAACTGTGGAGCCAAGTTCAGCCCCAGCTGAATAAACTGCCAAAAGAAACCGCGTCAATACTGGTGCTGGTGAACCCAAGCCGAGATCCTTACTGTTGAAGCTACAGTACTTCATAGAGAAATTGGTGGTTAATAAATTTTACCACTGTAACACTGATAAGTAAAGTATACTGTTATCGTAGAAGCAGAATCAGAAAAACAGGACTTGTTGAAATGATTTCAGGGAGCGAGTGGCAGCATCCAGGTTTCCCAGCATGCGGATTAGCACCCTCCGCGCAGAAACCCGTTACCTGTTAACAGAAGACATTTAACGCTACTGGAATCTAGACAAACAAAATAGGTTTATCACAGCACAGGAAGACTGTAGGACAAAAAGATTTAAAAAGGGGGGAAAAAAATCCCTAAACACCAGAGAAGTAATTATTACATTATTACGTTAGTTCCTATGAACAGGAATATTCTGACAGAAAAGTTCACACAGGCTCTTCTCAGAAGCAGATCATGCAATTATTTCTGTTTACCTATTTAAACCACTTACTCCTCTTAGCAAGACTCTTTTCTTCATACGTGCCTGGAAGCAGAAATGTTTCATACGCGTTCGTAATACAGCTGCTTCCTTCACACGATGCTTTCTTCCTTGTTCAGCTCTGCAGCCGGGGAAAATACTTTCACTCCTTTCATAGGCAAAAAAAAAACAAGAATACCTTGAGCCTGTGGAAGTTAAACTTACAAATATACTCCCAGCACTATCTGAGTGGTGTTTGTCTTGAAAGCAAAGCAGGTACGAGCTCTGTCATTCATCCCCCATGCAGCAATCGGATTTCTTGTTGAGCTCTGGCTGCTCCACAGCAGCTGTGACCTTCAAGTAAGCTAAACTTGGCAAGTGAGCAAAAAAAGCCCACCTAGGAGATGGGAGTTCACCATGAGTGAACAACTCCCTGCACAACTTCTGTCCTCCAATTATTTTTTTTTCCTCAAAAATACTTTATAAAAAATATTTTTAAAAAACACTAACACAGAAATTATGTCCCTGAGAAAGTTCTTCATGAACAAGCAGACACATGGCCATTAGGTTGCATTTCCGCTTCTTCCAGCTGGCAAAAAAGCAAAATCATAACTGCAGCGTTTGGCTGATGCAAATTTTTCTTTTTATTTCTAGAACAGCACACTCAAATGCAAACATGCAGGCAGTAATAAACTCTGCCAAATGCAATTCTGATTTTCTGGCACAGAATTCCATTTTGCCCTGTGCTCTATCAGCAAACGTGCGCACCAGGCCACTATCAGGTCAAGAGTTACAGACTGTCGCATCTTCCACAGAGACGATACTGAGCTCCACGCAACGCATCAGTAAAGCACTTTCAGGTAGGCTTTGATGTCACATAGTTTGCTGAACTGGGATCTGTTGCCACCTCTTCGGAAGGAGCTGTTCAGGGGGAATGCGAAAATACTATATATTGTGGCTTCAGAAACAGGCATTTTAGACATTTTTCCACAGTTAAACTGACACCGATATGTGAAAAATGCTCATAAATAGGGACTCAACTCAGAGAGATCTGAACTGATAAACAGGGATTCGGGCAGATAAAAGCAGTGCTGGAAATCTGACAAGTACTCTCAATTTGAGGAATGTCTGTTTGTATTCCTCAGGTTAATGCTCCAGTCTTCAGGGTCCAAAACGCCTTATAAAAGCCTAAGTGTCAGGGGATCGGTTGAATCCCTGCTTTTGTTGTTCGGTTCTTTGTGGGGGTTCTTTTTTAAGCATTAATGAACAAATTCATAGAAAATCCCCTTCCATTTATTTTAAAGCTTGGTCATTTTCCTTTCTGTTGTTTTTACACGTTGACCTTAAATCCCAAACCAACAGAAAGCAAAAAACATGCAGGGTGTTTGAGTTCACCCTTCCAATAAAGAATCATTAGTAAGTAGTAAATTAGTTAGTAGTATGAAAACATTATTTTGTATATCAAAATTCTAAAAGAATTTTTTTTCCTTAACAACAAAAGCATAGTCATGTTTAGAATCCTTTTCCTTTAAGTATCTGTACAAAAATGTGAACAATATCTCTCACCCCTTCTAACATGTTTTATGTTGTGTCAATACCAGACTTTATGAAGGGAAGTTGGGAGGGGGCCCGTTCAGAATTGTTTTTTTAAAAAAAAAAACTCACTGAATTTTAGACTACAGACCTTTTCTCCCCTGTGTCTATCATATCTAGCTTCTCGGTTTTACTGTGTTCCAATCTATTTTCCTTTTTTTAATTGCAGTTCTTATTTTATATTTCGTAATACCCAAAACCCACACATTATATGAATTAATGTGTTTGTTTGTTTGTGTTTTCAAATCTAAATAATTCAGGAAGGTGAAGGGGTTAAAAATTTGCTTCCTAAGCTGTAAGAAAATGCTTGAAGAAAAAAAAAACAAAACACTACACCAAAAAAATGCCACTCTCTATGTTTTTTAAAATATTGCTTTTCTTCTTGGTCTCACAAGAGGTTAGCACACCACATGCTTATTTTTAGGCATTTATCTTCAAGTACATGCATTTTCCTTTTTTTCTGTTTCTTCCAGAGACTTAATAATACATGGTACTGGATAACAGAGATTTTTGATCTTCAATTTTATCAATTTTCCATAACTAAAGGACAATATTTGCTATTAAAAGAGAGACTCTTCCTGCTGTCTCTTCAATAAAAAGCAACCATTCTTTCACTTTTCTTTAAATTCCTGAATTTACTTCTTCCAGCTACGTTTTGAATAGACTGTGTTAGCACGGGATGTCAATTTCCTGTCTTTATGTAGGTATCCTACATCCCAAAAAACCCTGCAAATTAGCTGCCCCACTCCTTGGCAGAGTCAGTCCTGTGGATTTTTGCTTCTTGCTTTAGCATAGTGCAGGTGAAACTGAAGCTATAAACTTATTTAAATTCTTTTTGCTTTTGTGGGAATTTTTCTTCTTTTTTAGCTACCTCCTTTAAACCCTTCAGGACAACCAGCAGAAGATCTCCTAAACCTGCATGCACTGACCAGTCTCTGCCTTGACATTACCAAAGTTTACATCAATACCAATTTTGCCTTCCCTGCTCCTCTTTCTTTGCACTTTCTATTGTCAAAAATCTCAGCTGCACGCATCGCCAGGACTTCCTCTGCAGTTTATTGCTGTTGCTTACTAAAACTTGTATACTTAAAGTTTTCAAAGACAAAAAGAACTCGTGGTGTTGCATTAGCACATCAAAAAAAAGATACTCGATTTGAACGCCAGCCCCCCATAGTTCAGAAATTTCTCACCAAGATTACTGGAGACTGGTAGGACTTACCTGAATAAATTGTTTTGTCAGTTTTATCTTGCTAAATTATCACATTAAAATATTACAGGGAGTTGAGTTTTTATCATAAAAACCAAAAGAGCTACTCATTCTTTGCCTAAATTAAGGTCAGAAGCAGGTATCAAGACATACCTGTAAGAACAGTTTCCAAGAACCACTCCAGCATCTGCCCCTCAACAGCTAATCACGCTGATTGGTCATATAGGGTATATATCACCCACAGTAAATTCGGTGTACAATATTCTATTGGTTTAATCTAATGCTTGCATGAAAACTGAGTTCCACTATTATCTTTACTTAGCCTGTACATGCCAAAAGTTTTATCAAAATAACCATCCCAAAATTTGATTATAAATGCCAAAATTCGTTTTCTTTTACTTGACACATTGTAATCCTGCTAAATCAATACATCATGGGATTTATTATCCTAATTATAAAAAAACCTTTCCTGTCAAGTTATCCATATAACAGTATCTTATATTCATCAGATTCTGTCACTAAAACTCATTTTGCCTTTGCATTTCAAAAGCTGTGTTTCATAAATTTTGACGGAATTAAACCCCTTACTAGCAAAGTTTCAATTTTAAGATTTTACAATATTCTTCCATTTTATTTAGATGAATTTGCAGTCTGAACTGCCCCTCTAGTTCTAATGCAGTCATCATGATACATCCCACAGACCAAATTTCTTCCATATAAATGTGTTTACATGTAAATCCACGTGTGAGTTTACATAAACATTACTTAAACAATTAAATATCGGGATTTTAATCACTATTTTTCTGAAACGTTGCATTCAATTACTATTTTTGTCACATTTTGATTTGAGGCCAGTTCAAAAAAGTTATACTTCAAATCAGTAGAGGGAATTAGTACAAGGAAGCTGGGGCGGGTGGGGCTGGGAGCTGTCAATGTCATCCTGCAAAATATAGGGTGATATTCTTCAATACTAAAATTTTGTAATTTCCAGAAGAGTAACTGATAGCAACCGTTGTAAATCAGCCAGGGCCCAGCACTTCCATAGCTGAGCATGGAGACCCCCATATTCATGGCAAGGAAATAATTCATACCCTGACTGACAAAAGGAGATTTCCAACCACTTTTGGCAGAGATTTTTTTATATTTTTTTTTAATGTCAGAAACTGGAATTCTGCTCCTTTACCCCAACTTCAGAAGAGAGACAGTTGCATGAACGTCTCTATGGTCTGCTCTCAGACCTCACGAGCTCCCTCTGTGAAGCCCCAGAGTCCAGCTCCTACAAAGTTTTTGCCCACAGTAACTGCAGCTCCTGCCCTGGATTCTGCCCCTCAGACTAGCAGCCTTCGCTGGGCAACCACTGCAGCATCCACCGGAACACAAACAGGATCCCCGCTTTGTCTTCTTTAGGAATGGCTGTGGGAGAACATTCTTCCTAAACGTAACACCTCATGCTTTCCTTGGAGCACATCAGCACACCAAATGAATCCCAAAGTCAGATCACACGACCATTCAACCTTGAGTCCCTCTGCAACTAAGACCATCAACTATGACATTGAGCCTAATCATGTTACTTACAAGTTTCCATGCACGCAGAAAATAAATGGCATTAATAGTAAATGTAGAGTCTTCCCTCTCCAGGTGGGGCTCAACAGTAGGCAAACGCTGAGACATACCCATGTTGGATATGGAAATTCCTAAATTACACTTAGGAAATGTATCTTCCTGTCAGTTTATCCACACACTGATACACAGGTTAAAATATTTCCCTAGGACAGAGGACTAAAAAAGCACCCATTAGATCAAGTCCCAGCTGACACAAACTAACCAGTCTTCTAAACTAATTATCTCAACATATAGCTGTCTAAACATTACTTTTTATCATCTGCTCAAAGAAAGAACATGCAAACAGACTTAAGACATGAAACACATATCTGGCTGAGGATTCGGCTGCTCCACGTACACCAAGGCAGACAAAATCCCGGCCATGTCTGGCAGAGGCAGGTAACCCTGCCAGCACAGACAAAAGTTTTTTTTCAGTGCTGCAGCTCAAGAACAGAACGTGCTGTTTTCAAGTTGACTAATAAACATTGGCTTGTTTGGAAAAGGTCACCATGTGTTCCTGCAAAATTTCTGCTCTCTCTGCATACCTCCCAAGGAGGCCAAATCTTGCACAGGAGTCATGAGAGGATAAAACCAAGCAGCTGAAACCAGCAAGGCAGCGATGATTACAGGGTTCATCCTTGGGGGGGGAAAAGAAAGGAAAAAAAGGGGCCCCGAGGCTAAAAGAACACGTTCCCAGAGAGACTGTATAAAGACCAGCAACACAGCAGTCTCTCTGGCACTCTGACAATCACCTAGAAAGATTGCATTACTTGGCAAATAGAAAAGGGAATACTTTCCACTACTACCCTCCGTTCCTGCTTGATGCTTCACACTACCAGATTGCTCTGCCTCTACACCTTTCTCCTATTCTTCCTCCACTTTGCTCCCAGAAGGATCTTCATCAAACCGAAAGTATGTGAAAACATCCCAGGACCTGAAAACATCAATTTAGACCAATTTGGTCTTCAAAGTTTTTAAGAAAAAGCAAGGAAACTCATATCTAGGATAGCTATTCAGAGAACTCAGTTCCGGTCCACTAAAATCTCAATTAATGCTTAAATGGGAGCTTTAAAAGACAGAAGTTCACAATTGTTAAAAAATCTCAGCTCTCAAAAGCTTTATGTGAAATTTGAAAATATAATCATCAGAAGCTGGTACAGCGGCTTCTTCTTTCACACCACTTTTGCATAATCCTTCCACTGACTTCTTTACAATATTAATTAAGCTGCCTGTCCTTTAATAATGCCTCGATAAAGTTTGTCGATCTTTATCTTATACTTCATGAGACAGAAGGTTGGGAGACCTGACATAACACCAGTACTTGGGCATCTGATGCACATACTTTGCCTCACATAAATAGAAAGCCCAAGTTTAGGAAGTCAGATACCGTCACAGCAGCCAGCCGAGCGTCCCGTCCCGCACAGTAGCATCTTTTAATGGATAATAGCAGCTTTATTTTCTGAAGAGGAAAGCAACAGTATTATAGCAAAATAAAAAAGCAAAGTCCTTCCCTGCTGCCCATCTTGCTCGTTTGCCCTTTGTGGGCGACCCACAAGGTATGAAGACACATTACAGAAGTTTAGAAGCCAGCAAGGGACGGCTCCATCTGTGCTCCCGTCTTCAGACTACTGGGGAGATGGACAGACAAAAGTCATTTTTACTTTGTAGGTATCTTTCTGCCTTGATTTCCCTTTCTGGAGCTTTCTTGTGCTGATTCATTCTTACACTGGCAGTACATTTTTCAATTCTGCAGTTGAGGAATTTGCTTCTTTCTGGTTTGTGCCATGCAGACCTATTTCTGACTTTACTTAATAGCCTCAGCCAGTTTGTTAAAAAAAATTTTTAAAAGAGAATCACAACTACTTTTGCCACCTCCTTTGGTTAGCATGTATGTACCTAGAAATGTAGTTGCCATTACTTTGCAAGTGGTGTTATGAAAAGAAGAGAAAGAATTAATCTACAACCAGAAATGCCTGAATTACCCCAAACAAGAAAGGTCTGTCACACTATCCCTAACAGGTTCATATGGGGTAACTTCAAACTGCAGTTTGTGAAAGCCAGAAGGGTTTGCAAGGGCATTTTCCGTTTGTTTTAACAAAGCTCTCTCCGGGAAGTTTTCCAGTCTAGATGGGTAAGAGCAATATACGGCTGACATCTGTAAAACCTAGAATTTAAAAAGCTTAGTGCAGTCTGAGAGGAAATGTAAATCTAAATAAATGTACATGGTTATCAGAAAAAGGATGCTTCACCACAAGTCCACTCCGGGGAAAAAAAAAAAATTATCCTCAACTTTAGCTCATGCTCGCTTTGCTCTGGTATGCTGCCCACGTTTGACAATTGTATCCACCTTTTTCCAAGGGTGGATGCAGGTAACGTCACCAACCCCTGCCTGCCATCGAAGTTAAGCTTCTTATTTGTAAGAAATATTTGTAATGCAATGCTTCCTTGTAATGCTTTCCATCAAAAAATGCACACTAGCCTGCATTAGCAAATGCAAACACTGTTTGCTTGATAATTGCCTGACTTAAGTAACGCACCTTAATAGAAGTAAGTGCTGACCTGTGACAAGCAATTTATACTGTTTAGTGACCACGCTCACTTGTACAATAAATGCTGAGCCTGTTTCTCTTCTGCTGCACTTCAGTCCCTCTCTGCTGGGCAGAGTGGCCAAAGCAGCATAAAGAGAACGGATACCCAAGTCTAGGTCAGGAGGGCTTCTCTGGGAGAGGCCGGGTCATCCCTGGTGCGGGAGACGCTGAGGAGGTGGCAAGGGCGACAGTGTTACACCCCACAGCTCTGTACGCATCTCCCCGGCCTCCTGGTCCACAGCACGGCCAATGGAGACCCCTGAACTCAGAAACCCTCCTCTTCAGCAAGAAGCCTCAACTCGGAAGGTGGGGGCAGACCATGCTTCCCTGCTCCCAGCTGCCACCCAGAAACACACTTTGCATTTGGGAAACACACGAGGACACTGAGGAACTACAAAACTGTCATTTGAAACAAACAAATAAGCCTTTTCCAGGGATTTAAAGACTAAGTTAAACGTCATTCTATGAAGGCAGTTTAAAAGTTCATTTTTCTCCTTCAATAGAAGACCA
Source organism: Larus michahellis (assembly GCF_964199755.1). Taxonomy (NCBI): domain Eukaryota; kingdom Metazoa; phylum Chordata; class Aves; order Charadriiformes; family Laridae; genus Larus; species Larus michahellis. The sequence continues at coordinate 86,351,881 of NC_133930.1, forward strand.
AAGATTTGCTGTAGTCAGAATGCAGCACACACCCTGTTTCTTTCATCTGGTTCCTCCTAACAGGAGTCCCTCGGAGGCCTCACCAACAGTCCCATGGGTTCTCTACTCCCGGACCCTTCTCTAAGTTTCACCTGTCTTTCTTACTGACCTGCCTGCTTCAGAAGGTCCCATACTGCCTTAGCACCCAACTGACCCACTCCTCCACTTGCCCAGATAAAACACAATCTTTTAATATCTTGTTTATCCAAAGAAACACAGAACTAGAGAGATTTTGATTAAAGTAATGAAGAAGGTCTGCGCTCATTAACTTCAGCTATCTTCCAGTTTCTCCTTTCTTAGGACGTGCCCATACCTTCCTCAGGACATGCAGAGCCCAGTGTGGAGATCTGAACTCCTTCGGCAGGACTACAACAACTGCAGAATAGCAGACAGTATACCTATGTCCAAAGATTGCCATGAACAAGTTCATTAATCCTTTTCGAGGCAGGACTTTTTTTTTTCCTCCCCAAATACAAGCAGGCACTGAATAGTGTCAGAGTAAATGTATGTTTCCTCTCTGTAATAGCATTGAGGAACTCTGTGCTCCACTGTACGGGAAAACATTATGTCCCTACTTATTGTACCACACCACAACAGCCTCTGGGCTTTACCTGCAAAAACTGTGTCGTACATATTTATATCAGTAATTTTCAACAGAACCAAATCTCACAATTTCATGCTTCGCTGCTTCAAATATCCAGCTTTGGTTTTAAAACTTATTTCAACCAATTACTACCTTATTGTGCCTATGGTTAAACAGTAGCACAAGAGTTAACAATTTACCTCCCTGGTCCTTTTCCTACGTGGACAGATTGAAGCAAGAGTTAATCCCTTGAATTTATACCACACACAACATAAGAATAGTTAGACAAATGAGTCATACTCATGGATACAATACACGTCTTCCATGCTCTCCACATTAGTACACAGTGGCCAGAGTTAACTGTCACCTTGTAAAGCATCACAGTTATTTTTTAGTGCTGGAAATAGTGCAGCAGCATTTATAGAAAGCGACTACTGACAGTCCTACAGCAGTCTGTGTTACTCTGCAGACATAACCAAGGTATACATTAAAAAAAAATAATAATATATGCATCCTATGAAGTAACTGGAAAAAATATCCCCTTGACGTGTAACTAGTGATCCTGAAGTGAAAATACCTCAGAATTTACAAAGCAGGTAACGTTGCCCAAAACCCCTGGGAAAATGACACCCAGATTTTGCTGAACAGCTCAAATCCAGAAAGCACAGCCTGACCTAATCAGCTTCTTCAGCTGACCTGGCTCATTAAGTTATCTATTTTCCTAGTTTCAATTCCAATTCACAAAAAATTGCTCATTGCCAGCTGGTATCAACTAAAATAAGAAACATGGCATTATTTTCCTTTTTCTGCCATGTGAAAAATCTGTTAATGTCTGAAGATATGCAAACCATCTTAACCTTGAAAGGAACAAAATAACACAAACATTTTGACTCAACTGGTAAAGGAGGTCCAGTCTCTGGCGCAAGAGATAGTTACAGCAATTTTACATTGTTATGTCTGATTACAAGGTTAAGGTTTCTTCTTATTTTTAAAATACAACATCCCTTCCCTGCAACCTCTCTGTGGTTCCAAATTAGTCTGCACAAAAAAAAAAAAAACACAAAACAACCTTGTATCCCAGGCACAAAACAGACTGGTAGAAGATTAAAACATAGATCCTTTCGTTAGACCACTCTAGAGCATACTAGCTGAAATACGCCTCCAAAGCATCAAAAGAACATCTTCAAAAGCTAGGGAAAAGAGAACACAAGAAGCAGGCAGAGAAATTTCGGGTTTTTTTATACTGCTTTGATTTCAATGTCTATGCAGTACACTCAAATCTTTTTGGAACTCTTCTCACATTCAGCAATAAGTAAAGATAAAGCTGACAAAAATTAAATTAAGGCTCCTAGTATCTGAAAAATAAAATGATAGCTGCAGCCAAGCTCAAAAAAAAACCCTAACAACAATAACAGACTTACCACCCTGAAACCTTAAGACAGCCTGAAAATCTTCAACTCCACAGCTGATCAATAAAACCAACAAAATTCCTTTCATTCAGTCCTTGGCCTAAACATGCATCATAATCTATGGAGCGGTTTGTAAAGTTTTTAAAATCTAAAATATTGTTACTTTCACTATATGAAGTTTCTGAGTAATGTTCAGGAGGAAGAAAAGAACCAGGTCACAGGGACACTGAAAAGTAGTTTGTATTAGCCACTAACCTGAGCAGCTCCCTTTCCTTCACGCCCGACGTGTTCTCAGAAGTCCATTTCTCTATTAAAACAAGTTAATCTCTGGTCCCTCTAGTGTCTTACCTGTCTCTGAAAACAGGATATTTATACAGACATTAGTGTGCGTACATTTGAAGATAAAAAAGTAATAGTGAACTGAGCACAACACAAATTATATAGGATAAGAGATAGAATTTCCTGGTTTGAGGTAAAATGGTAATTTTACTTTTCTGTTTATTACTTTTACTTTTCAGTTAAGCCTCTTCCAAGTAACTGAACTCTCTGAAGTTAACAGCATATTTTTCGGACAGTAGTCTGCTCCCAGAGTGATAAGACCTAACATTTCTAGTTAATACCCAGGGATGGTATGCAGAGAGGCTCTTGCTTATGCTTATTGCTATATATATAACAACCAACGTCAGCTAACTCCGTTATTTGCCCCACTGGAGGGTCAGAAGCAGAAGAGCGCAGAGGGGTCCCACCTGCAGAGAGGAGCAGGCAGGACAGGGGACCCAAAACTGACCAAGAGGGTATTCCATCCCATCTGCCCCATGCTCAGGTGTCAAAGCTGAGGCATCAAAGGGTCAGCCTCTTTCTTCAAGGAAAGAAAGGGTCTAAGAAGGATCCTGTCTGTTTGTCTGCCGTTGATCCCAATCCATGTGCTCCTGAATCCAGTTCCCATCTGTCGCTGATTCCAGTCTGGAATCCCACTGGCAGCATCTGACGGTGATGTGGTCATCATCCTGGGAACTCGATATGGGTTGTATATATTGTATATAATTCATTATTTTATTTTTTTATATTATCTTTTCTTTTTATTATATTATTATTAATATTTCATTAAAGTAGTTTATTTTCTCTTAAACTCATAAGTCTATTTCTCTCTTATCCTTCTCTCCCTGAAGGGAGAGGCTGGGGAGAGCCTCTGTCGTTCGTTTCAGTGGCCAGTCCAGCCCAAACCACCACAATCAGTAACAGCAAATGACAAGAAGTATCATTTCGCTTGGATGTTTTTTGAGATATAGAGTCTATCCTTTATTTCCACCATCCCCAATCACCAGGGAAGGTCAGCAAAAGACATTCTGCAAGCTTCTCTGAAAGCATGAAGCAAGAAGAACCAAGTGTGCACCAGTGCTGCTGGTGCTTCTCCTACTCCACACTTTCTGCTGCCTCATCAACAATCCTTTCACTCTCCTAAGACCAAATAGAGAAGTTTGTCTAGTTCAGCAGTTCTTCCTTCTCTCTCTTCTCACAGTTGTACATACAAGTAATTTAAATATTTCTGACTTACTGTGGTTTAATAAGTGGCTGCTAGGTGACCTGTATTAACTGACCCAGGAAAACATCCTGAGCGCTGCAAATACAGAATATGCTCTCGTAACCTCACTGGCTGCAACTGTCTGTACTCATTCTCCAGTTTTGCAACAACATAAGGCTGTTTTTTCCAAATATGGAGGTAGGCTGTTCTTCTTTACGGTACTTGTTTTGCTGAGTGCTCCCTGCACTTGCAAGCATATGGCATCGTCATGCTGAATGATGGGAGGCCTCAACAAGGCTCGTGGCTGCCTGTGATCCATGGGCAGCCACAAGCCTTGGCGAAGCTGAAAATGCAACAGCAACATTCAGTGTAGTTAAATGAAAGAGACACTTTTTATTAGCCTAAACTGTGAAAAATACAACCCTAGGGACTCTTGACAAATGGCACATGACTAGGCTGAATACAAACACAGAAGCGAGGAACTGATTTGGATGCAGTTGTATGTGTGTATGGCAGAAGCCATCATAGAAACAGAAAGCCAAGGTGACAGCCAATAATGATTTGGGAAAAGTAATGGCTAACAAAGGTAGCCTGAAATTATAAGTACGGAGATTGTCTCCATTTTGGGGTTTTTTTGCTCCTACTTTATCCAGCAAAATACAGGGGCAGAAGGGACTGTTTACATTCTCTAAAGGTCTAAAGAAGGGTAGAATTTTCCTTACGTCAGTTTTTTTAAAATGAAAAAAAAATAATTCTAAAGCTGAAGACAAGCTTAGAACAGAAATTTGGACTCTGTTACCTCTGTGATGCCCGCTACTATAGCTTACCAGCACCTACTAACTACACGTCTTGCATTTACAGTGGATGTGTAGACCCTAAACTGTGCAATGGCCTGAAGCATGATACACGACATGTATACATACCCAGATATTTACTTGTATTATTTGCACAGCTCTGTTAAGTATGCAGGGAACCCAGCAACCACACAGATAAAATACAGGCCATGTGATAAAACAGCAGTGTAATTCTTTTTAAATGCCATGTTTGCATATATAAATTTTTCCCTTTGTGGTTTCATGACTCCCTGCAGCTCACATTGTTGTTATGTATGGCTGCACTGCTATCTTTGCATTATTTAAAAGTTTTATTGAACATTTGTTTCATTTTTCCCCATAAACATTTTGATAGATCACTTCAACCTGAATAGTTCTGGTTTAGTTTCCTTCCTGTCCCCTTCCTAACAAAGTCATTTCACGCTTTAAGATAAATCATCCACGATAAAACAACCAACAGTTAACACTTGGTTAAGAAAAAAAAAACCCAACATAATAAACCAAAAACCTCAAGAACTAAAAAAATTCAGAACCTAACTGGCTTTTCTCACATATTTTTAACATGATCATATGCAACAGTTTAATACTACTGTACAATCTAATCACTCATTAATGTTCGTTAATCTAATGATTACAAATATTTAACTTAAGCAGTTATCAGCAGCATCTGTAGCTTTGTGTTCAGAAATCACCTAAGAGACACAAAAAGCGGCTGTTAATCTTTGATCTTGGACATATCAACACCACCAGTTTTAAGGATTATATGAACTTCAAACTAGTAGTCTAACTGGACTGACATGAACTTCAGCCAGCAATTTATCTGGACTTTTAAATAAAGTCTTCATGTGCATAAGCATGCAAGGCCACTGTGCAGAAGGAAAATGTGGAAACTGCTTACAGATACTTTTGAGATTTCCTATAAAGGGTTTTCTATCAGAGATCCCTCTCCTCTCCTCCTGCTTAGCTAAGGAAATCCTCTACCGTGTGTGTGTTTTAAAACTTTTTTTCCGCCTTTGTAAAGCTGTAATTCCTTTCTGTCCCCCTCCACGGCTCAAGGATCGGGGTGTGAGGAGTGGAGCCCTGGCAATGCCTTCAGCTCAAGAGTTGCAAATGAATCAAGGTTCTGGGCTGCCTGAACCGCTCCACCTCGCAGGTGCGGAGCAGCGGGAGTGACGGGGATATCTGGGAAGCCAGAACTCCCCCACGAGCAACATATGATAGCTGGTGGCACAGAAAACCTCGGCAGCTGCATGCAGACTTTGTATCTGCATCCTTTGGTCATTATTATTGCTTTTATGAACATGGACACAGCTGGGAGAGCTCCAATTTAAAGCTTATACCAGACGAGGAAAAGTCTTAGAATGAAAAGCTGCAAAAACGCACTGGAAAGTTCACTCGATCTGTATGTTGTTTTTATTCCACTAAAAGTTTTCTACTTGCATATTAGCTTCACCTCACGAGTCAGATTTTCTTGAGTATCTTTGGAGAAGGTACTAAAATACCTTCAGTCTGTCTACTCACATTTACTTGCAGAGTTTACTGTGGAATTTCCTCTATTGTACCACATGGGATCACATGCACCACATGTTTGTTCAGTGTTAAAGTTGCATCGATTTTTATCACAGGTCTCATGACATTCTGAGGTTTTCTTCAGAGCTCCTAGAATCAATACATCATAGTGAAATATTAAGCCTGAGGTAAAAGACCCATCTTTTTCATTATTTTTTAATTATTTTTTTTAATACCCATTGCAGTTTTGAGTCTGAAGATTCAGCAGAAATGAAAGTTTCCTGAAAGTCATAAGGAAGCCGCAGCATGCATCCAAAATAAAACATCGGTTTCACAGTTTCTAAGCGTGTCACTCTGACAAGCATAGGTCATTCTTGAACGCTCCAGGACAGCAGTACAACACTGCACTTCAAGATCAATGCTTGATTACCTTTTCACCTTCCCAATTAGTTCTTAGAGCACTCATGGTGCCTGCAGTGGTTACGGTAAATCTAAATTACCCTGTAACAGGATAGCACTTTTATTCCATGTGTTTCTAAGTAATGGTCTTGATACCTGACTTTTCCCAGCAACTTGTTTGGTCTTCTCAGTGAGAAACACGTAACAAATGTTTAAGAGGAATGCTCCATTTTTATCACAGTAAGAAACTTGACAATTCTCAGCACCACTGACACAGTGAAAGTGTGCTCCAAGCACACCTCTAACAACTACCTTGCACGTGCACAAAGCAGCAGCCGGTCCCCATGCTAGTACCATCCACAAAACCAGCATGAGTTTACACTTTCTGGGTGTGCAAGAGCAACTTTGAAATATAAAGCAAATTTTAAGACCAGATTCTCCTGACTGGCAAGCTCAACGTGCTACAGGATCTGTCAGACAAAGGCCATGCAGATGGATAACTTTAGACCGCTCTCGCTCAGCGCTGGCCCCAGTGGCCACACTGATGCTCCAAACAGTCTTGAGATGAAGTTGCAGCTGATTGTGGGACAAGAAGAGCATTCAGGAAAGGAGGGGCTGCCACGATATATAGCTGCCTATGCATCTTTGTTTCTCTGCAAACACCTCTTGGGTGAGAGACTTAATGTCTGACAGTGCCTTGGGCTTCAGCACCCAGAAACTCCTCTCGAGCAAGGAATTCACCAGGAATTGGCACAAATCATCCTAGCAGCTTGATCCCATTACAGCAACATAAAATGGCAGGACTTGAATTTTAAAGACTTTAAGTAACTGACAGTCACAGACAGAAGTCTGGATTAAAAGAGGCACTATTTTTTAAATCAGGATATGGATTCCTCAAAAAAATGAGATAATGACAACATAAATCTTTGGAAGTGTAATAAGAAGGATTCAGTTTCCATTCTTACTTATTTAGAGTATGCTACTAGAGCCATGTAAAAATCGATCTTGCTCTCCTACAGGAATGCCTGTAGCAACTAATTTCTTCTAAAAATCAATTTCTGGTCACATACTGAGAAGCTCTGTTGCAGGTGGGCATACCAAGAAAGAGGAAAATCTCTGAGGATATACCTAAAAGTCTCAAGGGAAGAAACAAGCAAATAATTCCTTTTGGCTCTTTCTTCCTCTCTCCTTCACTCTTCTATACCCAGACCCTCTTACTTCCCCACAAGGACATTTTCAAAACTTCTCATGAAATATTACAATCACAGAATCATTTAGGTTGGAACCGTAAACCTTACACTGTCAAGTCCAGCACTAAACCATGTTCCTCAGTCCCACGTCTACCTGTATTTTAAATTCCTCCAGGGATGGTGACTCCACCACTGCCCTGGGCAGCCTCTTCCAATCCTTGACAACCCTTTCAGTGTAAAAGTTTTCCCTAATGTCCATCTAAACCTCCCCCAGCACAACTTGAGGCCGTTTCCTCTTGTCCCATCGCCTGTTCCTTGGGAGAAGAGCCCGACGCCCCCTGGCTACCCCCTCCTTTCAGGGAGCTGTAGAGAGCGAGAAGGTCTCCCCTCAGCCTCCTCTTCTCCAGGCTGAACACCCCCAGCTCCCTCAGCCGCTCCTCACAGGACTTGTTCTCTAGAGCTGGTCCAAATGAACATTTCCCATGTTAGGGCTGTCAGTGCTTCAAGGTATTGCTGACCAGCAAGCAGGAAGGAAACCCTTCGGCCCCCATGTGGGAAAGACAAGAAAATACTTAAAAAGCACATCAAGCCTTGAAACATCAATCCTTGCTGCATAAAAAGAAGCCTGTCCAGCAGGGCAAGGGCGGGGGGAGATTGTGCCCCTCTACTCCACTTTGGTGAGACCCCACCTGGAGTATTGTGTCCAGCGCTGGGGCCCCACAACATCAGAAGGACGTGGAGCTGTTGGAGCGGGGCCAGAGGAGGCCCCGGAGATGCTGGGAGGGCTGGAGCCCCTCTGCTGGGAGGACAGGCTGAGAGAGCTGGGGGGGTTCAGCCTGGAGAAGAGAAGGCTCCGGGGAGACCTTCTTGTGGTCTTTCAGGGCTTAAAGGGGGCCTACAAGAAAGATGGCAACAAACTTTTTAGAAGAGCTTGTAGCAACAGGACAAGGGATAATGGCTTTAAATTAAAAGAGGGTAGATTCAGACTAGATATAAAGTAAAAAAAATTTTATGTTGAGGGTGGTGAGACCCTGGCCTAGGTTGCCCAGAGAGGTGGTGGCAGACCATCGCTGGAGGTGTTCAAGGCCAGGCTTGATGGGGTTCTGAGCAACCTGATTTAGTTGAAGATGTCCCTGTTCACTGCAGGGGGGTTGGACTAGATGGCCTTTAAAGGTCCCTTCCAACCCAAACTATTGTGTGATTCTATGGTTCTAAAATACAACAGGAGAAACAACACCTGCCCAATGCACTGGCCCTACTGCACACACACATGCACAAAGTATACCAAGACTTGCAGCCAGCCTCCCCTTCCATCCTCACGCCAGCTCAGATCACTCTTCACAGAGATTTTGGGACAGTGAGGAGAGGAAGAGATCATGGGAGAGACAGAAGAGTACAGGAGGAAGGGGGAAAGGCTAGACAGATTTGTCTCACAGCTCTCTCTCCTAAGCCCTGGCTGGATCCTGGTGGTTACTCACATACAGAACAGAGACCCCTCCAGACTGAATTTAAATGGAAGCTGTAGCAAGAGGAAGAAACACCTCAGGATAGGGAAAAAGAGACCCAGCCCTCCCCTCACTGCTACAGCATTAAACTTGTGCTTCTTTCAGCTGTTGAAGGATCCTTCTACAAAAACACACAAAGAGAAAGTGAAAGTCAGTACCACTGGTTCTGCTGAAGAGTATCTGCTCAAGTGAAAAGGATGATCAGACGGCTGGAGCCCCTCTGCGGTGAGGACAGGCTGAGAGAGTTGGGGTTGTTCAGCCTGGAGAAGAGAAGGCTCCAAGGAGACCTTAGAGCCCCTTCCAGTCCCTAGAGGGGGCCTACAGGATGGATGGGGAGGGACTATTTATCAGGGAGTGTAATGATAGGACACGGGGTAACGGCTTCAAACTGAAACAGAGTAGATTTATATTGGATATCGGGAAGAAATTCTTTAGGTAAGGGTGGTGAGCCCCTGGCCCAGATTGCCCAGGGAAGCTGTCAATGGCCCATCCCTGGAGGGGTTCAAGGCCAGGCTGGATGAGGCTTTGAGCAGCCTGGTCTGGTGGGACATGTCCCTCCCCATGGCAGGGGGCTGGAACTAGATCATCTTTAAGGTCCCTTACAACCCAAACCATTCTGTGATTCTGTGAAAGTTAACAGCCTGCAGCCACCTTCTGTTTTCAGGCAGGTGTGGCAGTCACAAGGTGACACCAGGGGCAGGGGTTAATGAACAGCTCCATCAGAGCACCCACCTCCATGCACCCCATGTGGATGGGGACCCTGCCCCAGACCACTGCACCTCTGGGAGACAGTGGTGCATGGCGGGGATTGCCGTGGAGCAGCAGTGGAGCTGCAGGCAGCTCGCACCTCCTTCCAGCCATGATACCACCCGCCTGGCCTTGTCTCGGACTGCACAGCAACAGGTTCTCATGGGAACCTTCTGTTCAATAACAGAAATGATGAACAGAGTTGTTTTCTTTCAACAGAATTCTTGAAGGGCTCAAAAGACCAAAACATCACCTAATTTTTCCACGGACAGGATGCCATCCTGACGGGAGGCCTATTCAGTGCTACACAACTCAGGGTTCCCAGCACCTGAGGAAATGCAAGATTACCTATACTAGCCTTTTTCCTATGAATGTCGGCTCCCTTAAAGGGCATTTTACGTGCCATTCTTACCCGGCTTATAATGAACCAGGTGCAAAACAATGTTGTGGATGTGGCACTGGACAGGCACATCATAGGCCTGTCACCCTCCTGCCACAAGCTTCTGCCTTCTTATTCTGCGCTGCTGTTTTAATACATTAATTGGAGCAGTTGCTCCAAAGGTAATTTTCCTCGTAACAGAATCTTCCTTCAAATACAGGACGCAAGCATTGATAGCACGTGCTTAAAGTTTACAATTATGTGAAGTACATGAACCAAAGTGCGGACATAATTCCTCATTTTTCTATCCATTAATGTTTTGCCTTTTCACTAAACAGTTAGTTGCACTAAAAGAAAAAAAAAAATTAAAAATTTCTGTGCAACCGCTGCTAGCACCAAGGGCTGCCAATTTATCTTCTAGGTTAAAATTCCAAGGCAGGAAAAAACATCTTTTGGTTCAGCTACAGATTTTACTAAGAATACTTTTCTGTTTAAGCAGAAGTACTGCCTAACAATGAGTACAAATTATAAACAAGATCTGGGGTTTTCCGAATGAATGCTTAAGTCAGACATGTCTATATTTCAGAGCTTAAAGAAGCAGCTTGATTTTTGAAATTCAGAGCCCAATTTGTAACACAAGTTGCTGAAGACTTCTAAAAATCAGGTCTCCTACTGAAATGTTAAAACATGAATGTAGTAACTTAAACAAACCACCCCTAAGTGTTGCACATCTAAACAAGTATCACAGTGAGACTGTGAATAAAGAGAATACATATACTGCTACACAATTTTTATATGGTATGTTTTCTAAAATTCAGCATCAAACGTACTGAAGTTTAATGAATATCACATGCATATCCTTGGAGTAGTACACTAAAAAAAAAAATCACTTTTCTTTTGAGGTATCATATTTGTGGCTTTTTGGTACACACATATCCTTGGTCCAAGGTATAAACCGGGAACAACATATTTTGGTAGACAAGAGCGTCAGTACGTCAGCAACTTCAGCACGCAACTTACCTCGCTCTCATCTGCAATTAATTTTGCATAATGTATCAGATGACAATTTAAGTTAAAAATAGGTGAGGGTTGTGTTTGTTTTTTTTCTTTTAAATAGACTGTTTAAGTAATAAATAAAACAGGGAAGAGAGAGGAGTTGTTCACCACAAGACATCACTTCAGCAACAGTCGTGACACCCTGAAAACTAGCTAAAGAACCCAGGCACATTTGGGTGGAAAAACATTCATACAAGTGAAAGCAGAGTGCCTTCAAAACTTGAGATTCTGAATTCTGAGGAACAAAAGAACATTACAACTGGTGGTACAATAAAGCTACATGAAATTCATTATGCTTGAAAAAATACAAAATTGGGGGGAAAAACAGACAACTGCTATCTAGTGCAAGTTATCTACAAGAGATTGAACTATTTCTCTGATATTTTTAGTTCAGCTCTTCTTTACAAGCCAAAGCCTTTTTCCTAAAGCTTTGTAATGAACATTCACAAAGGAATAAATTAGGGAGATTAATCTAACTCTGCAGCTCAGCTCTGACCTAAAAATACAATGATTTTGAATTTATTGAGATGAAATGTACAGCCTTCAGAACAAATCATCATAGGCCACTGGGTAAAAAAAAAAAAAAGCTTTAATCTATGTACCTTCTGTTTCTCAATATATAGTAGCTTTGGCCTGTCCCTATTTATCAGTCTTCCATATCTTTAAAATTCTCACTTAAATGTACTTCAAGTCAAAACCAAAAAGGTTAGCTTTATTCCAAATTTCTAGGGCTATCTACCACCATATTTCCAGGTGAAATTCCTCTTCAAAATTAAGTTCTGTACTTTTTCTCCTAAAAAAATTGCAGCATGGAATTGTTTATTGTTTTTCAATGTTTTCCATACCAAAAGCTTGCAGTTTCCCCTGCCCCCTCCAATCCTAAAAAAAAAATTCAGACCAAAATTAAGTTTGGCTCTGTCTACTGCATTGTTACCAGCAATAAAAATTGTTACCAAGAACAGAATCATCTTTTTGCCCCGTTAAAACTAAATAGTAACAACCAACATAAGGAGTACTTCTTCAGGCCAAATTTTGGCTGCCAAGGATGCAGAACTGCCACTGGAGAAATACGCAGGCAGATGGAGATCTCCTTGAATCAATTTCCTCCCCCAGCTTTGGCTCCCCAGAGGAGCACACCACCAGCAGACACCCTGAAACAGGACCTCAGTGCTGGAGGGATCCATTCACAGGCCAGGCTGGAGGACCATCAGACAGCTTCTTGCTCTCACGCTGGAAAAAAGAGTAGCAGGAAAGGAGCCGTGTTTGTCTGAGCCTCAGCACCTGCACTTCTACAACCAGTAACACCAGAAAAAGGAATTTGCTCCAGCACCTGAAGTGAAAATAGACACTAAAACCGCTGATCAGTTTGAACACTAATGGCAGTGGCCATCAGGCCCCAAAGTCTGCCTGCTCATCTCAGTTGCTACTGTGGTGCAGAGGCAGATTTACTGAGATACTCTAGGTTGCTATTCTTTTTTTGTTTGGTTGGTTTTGTTTTGGTTTTTTTTTCTTCAGGACTCAATATTTACTAATTATATTGGAAACTAAGTATGCCCAGAACATCTGACACAGCTAGACAAAAACCAGGTTTTGGGGCAGGTATAAGATTCCAGAACACGTCACCCCAGGGAAGCTGCTCAGTGCTGCTCCATCATCTTCAGAATGGTGCAAAGCAGCACAAACACTGTGGAACCTGTATCTGGGCTGCCTCGATCACCTAGTGGACACTTTATCAGTATATAAAAAGGGTAATGAAAGGCTAGGAACAGTATGAAATCCCACAGATGAAAAGAAAGGTGACTCTCTCCTAGATTCTCCAGGAGGAGCAGGAGATGGACTCTAAAAATAAATCAATGGCAATTCAGAAGTCTTTTACAGTTTGTCAGTCAGCAGCCAGTTTGTCACATATTGCTGGGGGAGGAGTATGATCGGGGGTTTTTTCTTGTATTCCCCTAGTTTTCCGTGCTCAATGATATTAAAACGGAGATAAATACAAATATTACCAATATTGTCTTTTACATGCCAGCAACTGAAATTGCCATAAGGTTGTTAATCATGACACAGGTAAGAGAGACAATCTGATCGTCTAAACAAGGAGACAGCAATATGTTCTCTCCAATAAAATACAATACAAAAATACATAAAATTTTGAGAAGCTAGATACTAAAAGGAAAACAAAAAAAGCCTCATCCAAATGGGTAGCTCTCCACAGGGAGGGAAAAAATAAAAAAGGTTTATTGCAGACATCCACCTTTTACAAACACCAAGCTGAAACACATTAAAATGACAACTTAAACAGGCTGCCTTCAGCAAAATACTTTAGAAAACTACTCATCCATGACAGGATGAGGTTTATTTGATGGCAAAGATTATTAAATTGTACAAGGTTTGTTACTTAAATTGTCTACTTCTAGACAACGTGCACACACAGGAAAAAATATTTAGCCATCACAGGTATCACATCCTAATCAAATATGTAAGAACAGTTATCAAGAATTACCTATATTTACGTGGGAAACGTAAATTAGTCCTCACTCTTCATTACTTTGTTATAAAAGTGATAATGACAACATTGAAAGTTGGAGCTAAGTATATTTTTTTTTCTGAATTAAGGTATTTTTATTAATTTTGAGTAAATGAAGTGGGCAAGTCTCCAGCATTAACAAAGGAATAAACACACATGGAAAACCGTATTAAGTAGGTGATAGCTTTGACTGTCAATTGTCTATGCATCTGATGTCACACATATGCACCAATTCCTAAGAGCACTTCAGCGATGTCATAAATTAAATGAAAAAGTATTTTCTTTTTTTTTAACATACAGAATTTAACATACAAAAGAAACAAAGATTATTTCATCTGTCTTATAAACTGGTACTGAAATGGTAAGACAGCTATTTCCTGCAACCTAACTTTTCTTTCAGAACAGTCTCTATTTCCTTTCTGCAGGCTATTAAAAATTTCAGTATCACCTTGGACAAAAAGGTGAACCAAGATCTCTTCCCTAAGTCCATTCTTGCCGCATTTCACATTGAGTGCTCTTTATGGGAAAAAACAAAAACAAACCAAACCCAGAACACCAAAAACAACAACCCCACCCCCCAAAAACCAGGAACAATTAAACAAGTATTAGCATTTACATTCTTAATTGATAGGTGATAGGTTCATGTTTACTCATGTGTCTTCTACAACCACTGCAACTTTAGTTTTTCCCTTTATAGTAGCACACCTTCAACAATAAGCACATAAAATGATTATCTAGACAAGACTCTAACTTGACAGGAGGCATGAGATGAGAATTTCAGTATTTTCTGTATAGGAAGGCACTAAACCAAGGTCTCCCAACTCCTAGATGACAGGTTTTACCTCTTATAACATGATGCACTGGAGGCAGACACAAGTACATTCTTTCCCATTGCATGATGTAAAAGACAGCTTTTCCAAATTTTCTGTATGGATCCCAATCCCACTGCTGGGCAGTGCCTAACAGTCTATCAAAACAAGCTCTTCAGGGCACTTAGACACAGACCCATTTATTTTTTAGGCCCCCAGCTCAGACAGAAACTCAGCAGGGGGCTGCTCGGAGTGCAGTACTTCCAGATGAGCACAAAGCAGACTCACCTGCCTCTGGAGAACTCTGAAGTCACACAGAGCTACATTTAATGGGTTGGAATGCATACTATGAAGGGGCTTCTCAGATAGCAATTCCTGACCAGTAAAACCAAATGTCTCACCTTTGTTTATGGTACCTGTATCCCTGGAGCACGACTTAATTATATCAAACCCAGACCAAATCCTGAGCAAGTACAAACTGATCCTTTGCCTTGTGTATCACAGACGTATACCTATTAACACCAGCTGAGGATCTAACCTGATACAACAATTAATTCCAAGTAATAGAAGCAGCCTACACTAAGAATAGTAATTAATGTAATCAGGTCAGGAGTAGAAGGGAGTTCTTCAACCCATAGTGAATAAGCAGAAGCCACTTAAAATTCAAAACAATTAAATGCTAATTAGCTTTTCGTCAATTGCCTGCTAAAAATGATATTGCTCCATTTCAAATATGTTTCTTCTCTGCCTAGATGAACTACACAAGGAAGGAAAAAAAGAAAAAAGCATGCATACAGACAGAACTCAATGTAAATCAAGTCTGCCTGCAGCTGCAGACCAGGAGGATCTCCAACTGCATAGCAGCATCACAGGACAGGATCATTCTGAAACAGGAAGACCACAATTTCTACGTATCACAGTCTAGGAC
This sequence comes from Larus michahellis, assembly GCF_964199755.1. Classification (NCBI taxonomy): domain Eukaryota; kingdom Metazoa; phylum Chordata; class Aves; order Charadriiformes; family Laridae; genus Larus; species Larus michahellis. Next base: position 86,367,313 of record NC_133930.1, read on the forward strand.
CATAAAAGGCTAAACGTTTAACTGTCAATGCAACGTTTTACTTCTACTGGGAAAAAACAAGGATGTGGGAGAAATGGAAGAAAATATCAATCATGTATATTAAGCAAGTATCATCTTAAATATAAGCACACATTTAAACCACTCACCATATTTTCATTCAGATAATCCACACTTGAAGTAATAAAAGTCAGAAAGTAAAGCAAATGAAGATAAATCCCACACAATGCAAATAAAACTTAAGATGTAGAGGTGGGGCGGAGGGGCAAGGAAAAGAGATTCACTGAGACTCAAGAACAGAATATTAGAGCTCAGGGGCAAGGGGGTCCCTGTTTATCACAGGGATGCAAGCTCTTGGGTGGAAAGGCTCTGGAATACACTCTGTATTAACCTGCACACATGCACTGTCAAGCTGCTGCTACCTCATAGGAGAGAGAAAGGCTGTGCTGTTTCATTTTTATAAATAATCCATACCATAAAAATATTGAACCTTCCACTTCAAACCTGCCAAGTTCTCCTTTGACCAAAAATATACATGATTACTTACATCAACTCCTTTGTTTTAGCAGAACATTAACTGCATAACAAACAATAATATTAAAAATGTCAGATACTACAGCAGCATACAAAACCAAAGACTGCAGTTATTCAGAAGTAATATGAGATTAAATACAGTTCACGCAACACTACAGATGACCAAAAAAAATCCTGTCAGGATTAGGTCAGAAATGTGACACCAAATTTTATCTTTTTTTCACTACCTTATTAGTCTGCAGTAGGCCAAAACAGGTGAGAAATGGCTGATAGAAGATTGCAGGTATCATATTTTTGAAAGTCTTTTGTAGGACAGGGTCATTTCCAATTCCTGACACAAATTAAAGATGACATTGCCTAAGCAAAACCTCTGGGTGAGGGAGGCAGTGTAAATCAAGCGTGACCTCTGTATCTCACATGTCTCGGCAGGCACTTAACACTTTTGACATACTGAAGTGTTAGAGATTCTGGGATTTTATGTTACTGATGTTCATATCTATTCTTCCTCTTTATGTCACAAGTCCCTATGCAATATTCTCAACCAAACCAAACAAAAAAAATAATATTCTCTTATTTATCAAATAACATTCCTGACAGCATTTTGGCTCAAGGTTGTGTCTTAAAACTTACCACTGAAGGAATGTCATGAGACACTTACACAGCTGAACTTGGAGGAACTCATATCTGACACTGACACTGAGACCTTCAGCATCTGCTTAAGTACCATCTAAATGCACATGAAGTCTGCATTCTGGTTTCCACCAGCAAAGCCTTCCAGATATCAAGGTTTCAGATACTCAACACCACAGAGCTGTTCTGAACACCACCCCTTATCCGAACCCTCTCAGAACTTTCACAGAAAGGATCTTCTCACCCTGGCACCCTGTACAATAAGGCAAGAATGCCTGCTGTACACCCACCCTTCAGGACATCAGAGAACGTGAACAGAAGGAGGTAGCATATTCACTTTAAAGGCAATATCCCACTGTAGAACAATCTTACAATGTACCTGAGGCAAGTTCAAATGCATGTTGTTCTGCCTAATTTGGAGCTGGAATTTAATAATGTCAGCTAACACCCACCTAAATGCCCTAACCATCAGACCATGGTCATCTGGGATCCGTCTCAACCTTTCTCAAGAAAGGTCGTCTTCCTGTGCATTAGACAAAGCAATTTTGTGACCACTACGTGAAACAGATTCATTTTCCAGCAGCTCAAGTCAATTAACTCACCCTGCTGGCACAAAACGGATCCTACAGAAGGCATCTAGAACCTGCAGGCAGATGCGAAAGTGTAATGAATGAGTATATCCCAAGGCCAGTGACAGATCCAGCACTCCACTGGTTGAAGCTCCCTTCTATATGGTCCAGTTTTGAAAAACAAACACCTTGGGGAGAAAAGTCAGTTTTCATTCAAATCAAAACACAGTTTTCCTTACTTTATCAATAAGTTCACCATTATCTTAGCAATATCTTTCCCATCCTGAAGGAAAAGTCTGGCATATTTTCCATATATCATATTTCACTGACAGGCAAGGAAACAAATTAATCACAGTTTTACATAAGATATCACATATGTCAGTTTCCAAGTAGCTTCCTTAGAAACAGCAATTACTGAACAGAGTAGCTGCTGGTTGTTTATTCTTCTGCTTTGAACTGTCTCACTGTCCTCCTCTGCTGTTTCTTGTGACTGCTATCACATTTTGTGAGATTACATCTCACCTTAAACTTATGTGGGCAAAACCTTTGATTTCCCTGCATGCTTCTGCCTCACCATCCCTAGGTAATAAGGCAAAATTTGATTATTTTAGTTTGAAGTTTAAAACAAAAATTTGGTGCACTTCTGATAAAAGCTTTTTAATTGGATTTAATGATCTGCTAAGAAACTAAAATACCAATTATCAGAAAATTTCTCTCCCCTAAACGAACTAGTAAGAAAATCCATGACTAGCTATTCTGGAAAAAACAGGTGCATTATCACCATTCAAATCATATACTTCACGAAGCACAAAAATTTTTCCCAAACCACAGCTCAACGTCACATTTACAGGCAGAGCACATTAATCTCATGCTGTCATTACTAGGTCATTCAGCAAGTATGTTTCATGTTTTGAAAGTAACTGTACTGGAAAGCTCCTTCTGTGGGCTGCAAAGCTGCTTGACTTGTAGAGTGGCTTATTCCTAGGCCAGTTTATTACATGCCTAATTTTTTTCTCTTGGCATTTTTAGACGATTTTAGGCGATGGAGGACTCTCGGAGGATCTCACTGAAAAGCATCAGAAGATATTTAAGAAAAATGCTACTAGATCAACAGGCATGTCTTTTTTTATGCTGATATCAATACAACAAAGATAAATAGAATGGTCTTGTGAAGAAAAGTCAACTTCTAAACATTTTACATGTAAAGACAGCAGAACAGATGAATCATAATACATTCATTTTGGATCACTAAAAGATTTCTTGCCCCCTGTTGGTATGAAATACATTAAAACCCAAAATTACAAAAACAGGGGAAGCTGCTGGGATTGAGCAAGGGTGGGAAGAGAGACAGGGATGAATTTCTGTCTGTTTTTTAACATTTACCAATTATAAACAGACAGTGTGTCTGGGCACCAATGATTGAGGTGATGCAGAATCTAGTTCTGCATTATTAGGAAGTAGTCTAACAGTCCACCCCATACAGTAACTACAGCTGCAGTGCAGGAAACAGTATTAGACATCTGCCATAAAGACGCACAGAACATTTCTTTTCCTGCTTATTGTTATAATGGCTAGTCCAGTGATAATCTTGTCTTTCACGTTTTGTAATGACTTCATCTGGACACTGTTCATGAACTGATGCATGACTCCTACAAGGGGGAAAAAAAACAATGAAGTGTGTAACTGTTCAATTATTTTTTTGGAAGCCACAGTGTCATTTTGAAAAAAAAACAACACTTAAATGTATTTTAGGCCTGAAGGCATTTTTTCCATTATAGGCATCCAAGCAGCACAAATAAAATGTAAGTGTTTCTGATATGCAATAAATAAATAAATAAATAAATAAATAAATAAATAAATAATGCTAGTTTATTCTTCTCCCATCGGTTACCACAGTATATTCCCAAACAGGAGAAATGACATTGGTTTTCTATTTGTCTAAGCAAACTACAACACAGTGGATTAAGAATCCCAACCCAGCTGACATTTAGCTCTATTTAGAAACACAATTCCTCTGACAGGCTAAGAGGAGAAATTTATTAAAATGTTTCTTTTTCTGATGAATAAATACAGTGAACAGAAGAAGCCCCTAATCTTGCTGAACAACTGGAGCAGAGCTATTTCGCTTGTTATTGTCATCAGTGCTTTTTGCAATCTTCCCCACTTTTTAAAAATTAAATTTAGGATAGGATAGGATAGGATAGGATAGGATAGGATAGGATAGGATAGGATAGGATAGGATAGGATAGGATAGGATAGGATAGGACAGGATAGTTCAGTTGGAAGGAAACTACGATTGAACTAGTCCAACTGCCCGACCACTTCAGGGCTGACCAAAGTTAAAGCATGTTATTAAAGACCAAAAGTTAAAGCATGTTATTAAGGGCATTGTCCAAACACCTCTTAAACACTGCCAGGCTTGGGCCATCAATCAAGTCTCTAAGAAGCCTGTTACAGTGTTTGATGACCCTCTCAGTAAAGAAACCTTTCATAATACCAAGTCTGAACCTCCCCTGATGCAGCTTTCAACTGCTCCCGCACACCCTGTCACTGAATAGATGGGAATTTTTGAAAATTTGAAGATAAACTACGAAATACAACAACAGGTTCCCATCTATGCAGTTCAATGAAGACAGAAACAATGATTTCCATTAAATTATATGATATTAACAAATAATTCACATGCAATAACCTGGACAACGAGCGCCACCTTGACCAGAATAAGTACACCTGGCTAATGAGAATTATGTGGCAATCCTGGATTTTGTGAAAATTCATACTCTAGCCCTGCAATAGCTATTGCTTCTTTTAAGCAGGGACATCACCAGGTGACAAGAAGTGTATGTGATATAAGCATATATAGCACAGGATGAATTAAATATTTTGTATACTTTTCACAAGATAGATAAGCGTTTCACTAAATATCAAATACTTCAGATAGAAGACAATATATAAAATGTCAAGATTTTGTATGTACTGATCATAATAACTCGCTTTTCAACAAGGTTTAAAAAAAAAAGCATGTTCACATTGCTGCCTTCTCAAATCTCAGTCTTCATTTTTAGTACTGACAACAAGGTTAAGGTCAAATAGTGTTACTTTCTAAATCTCTAATACCTCAATCTTATGCCCAACAACAAAGATTTCAGCAACATGGTAATAAACCTTTACATATTTTAAAAATAAACTCATGGGTTGTAGATCTGCGCTGCTCCTAACAAATTCAGTCAATAAAAGATGTCAATCCTTTTTTCTGCCAAACCTCAAAGTGCTGAAATATTGACTTCATCATGCACTATATATAGCTGAAAACCACTCCATTCCCTGATGAATTCATAAAAACCAAATGATGACTACCTCAGCCAGGATGCCCTAGAAAGTTGCAATGATAGAAAACTTCTCCTGCCTCCTTTACCAAGTGTCTTCCGAAGGACAACATGCCTGCAGATTCTGGACAGTGAAAGGGAACAGACCAGCAGCTTCTGAAGGCTGTACCCAAATAATGTGACAGTGACATGCTAGTGCAACCCTTCTGCAATCTGGCATCCCTCTGCCATCTGTCATCACACCCTTGTGCAGCAGAAATCTGTACTGTTTTAATAATGGAGACCTACAGACCTGCCTTACCAAGCAACTAAATTGTAGGGCACGTATGGAAACCCATAACCTGTAACACTAACCATAAATAAGACTGTTATGTAAATAAGACAGAAAGCCGGAAGAGCTACTGATGTTTTAAAGTACCGTATTATCATTGCAATACTATTAAGATGATGACTAAATTTTAAATAAATGGTCCATGAATGGGCCCATTATAGAACAGGATTAAACACTGACGATGATAACAGCTGGAGCAGCGAAGGACCCCCATTCCATCCAGAACTTTGAATTAAGACCAGATTTACCGCACGGATGAAGACATGTGGCAATGCGGGAAGGGATCAGAAGGGACTTCCACCTCAATCCAAAAGTTTCTGCTCATCTTCCCTGTGTTCTCCCCCACTTCACCTACTTCCCTTCCTATTCCATGCATGCATGCACACACATGCACACTGTTTCCACCTAACTTGTAAACCAAATCAAACCTGTTACGCTAAAACAAATTTCCCAGTAACAGCTGACAGCAGTCTCACAGACCAAAGCACCTGTCCATGACTGGCCATCTCCCCTTGCATCCCAAGAACAGTATTTATAATCCCACTTTTACTACCCCATCTCTTTTTCCCCTCTGTCGCTCTCATCAGCTATCTCAATGGCAATAAAACTAACACACATTACATCAATCATATGAGAATAAATCAACAGAATGAAGTCATTCTTCTTTGCTAAAAAAAGGACTGGCGGAGCAAGCAACTGGCTGATAGCCTTTTCCTCAGAAAGTGACTTGCAAAGATTTTGAGTAGCTTTGTCTTGCATAACTAGTCCATTCCAAAATGCTTTATGCATTGTCAAGGACCCATTTCTCCTGGGTGCCACCACCTCTCCAAAAAGTAACTCTCAAAACTTTGGTATGGAATCTCCAGTGCATTTGTCAAGGAAATAAATATGTCAAGATCTCTGTGCTTAGAAAGACAACAACCCAATACTTAATTGCAATTAAGTGATGTCAACACCTTTTGTTCTTTTGCATCACTTACTACACCAGAAGTCAACAAGATACACTACTGTGCGCAGCATCTTGCCTCGCACATCACAGGTATCTTACCCCCTTTCCCTCCTCACTCCTCCACTAACATTCAGCTGAATCCTTAGGTTTCTGTACACATGCAGAAGCCCCAAAAAATGCCCAGAGCCCACTCTGAGAACAGACATCACAGTAGGGAATAAGTGGCTAAAAGGCCTGGTACATCCTCTTGGCAAGCGCTGGACTACTGCACATGAACTGCTCCCAGACACGTACCGTTCGATGTAAGGACAAACAAAAGTTCTTTTTTTCTAGATATTTTCCAGTCATTTGTAAAAATAGGAATATTCTAACATACTATATGCAGCTGCTTCTCCTTCTATAACCAAAGCAACTGACACCAGGATTTTGACAAAAGTTGTTATTTGAGTACAGATCATGTACTGTAGTAACTGGCCAAAAAATGGCATTGCTGATGTTTCTTTTCTAAATAATAAAATGTACCCCCAGCTGAGTTTTGTCATTTGTGATCAGTATTACAGCAAAATAAAAGTATAAGCAGAAACAAGCAGGAATAATCACAAAGCATGCTTTTTTATGCTTTTATTTTGTTTTTGTCAGTAAGTGGTTCTAGAGTATGGCTGGTCTTCAATGCCAAGATAGGCATATTTAAAAACACTAGCTAGAAAGATCAAGTAAATTCAATATTAGCCTGCAGTTCTGCAACTGACAGAGGCTTCTGGCAATACATGACTAACTACAGCTTCTATTATTCAAAACGTTGCTACAAATAGGCCTGAAATTAACGTTTGTCTGGAGGAACAGCAGGGCAGAACACCGGCAGAAAAAGCAGAAAACTGTACAGCTGCAGTTAAAATTTGGCTTCTAAATATTTGAAATTATTTAACAAGGCTTGAGATACACGCTATCCTTCAATATACCACCTTTGGAGAGGACAGAGGAACCCTGAATGTCCTTGAAAAATTCCATTTGTGTCTATTTATTATTTTAGAGACAATTTTTTCTAGCAACTTATACTCACAGGAAAGGAACAGAATTTTCTCAAATTTCCCAACTTTTAAGGCAAACTGGAAAGCAAAGGAACCAAGAATTTGTAACCAAAACAAGGCAGCACTTTGCATGTTGATATAAAGCTAAAAAGGTTCTACTGGGAAAAGCAGAAAGAGGCAAAATTCACGATACTACAAACATACCTTTTTCTATCACATTAGAATTTTTAGGATGATACCTATCTCATTTTTCTAGTCTTGGTCAATATAAGGAGGTTTGAACTGGGAATTTGCCCAGCTCTTCTGCATTAGGTGACTAAGAAACACTGCCTCCGTAAGAGATGCACGAAATACAGAAATTCCGTATGAGATGACTGACAAACTTTCTAAAGCTGAGGAACCCAGTTTCAGCATACCAAAACAAACCTTTCTAAGTCACTTACACCTAACATATCATCTGGAATCCTAGACGCAACATACCATATGCCCAAACACTGCTACAGCTTCACACCCAGTGTGTCTTCCCCACACAAAACCGCATCACTATCCACCATATGTTTATAGTCTGAAAGCCAGGCAATCAAAGCATCTGACTGCTCTAACAGGGGAAAAAAGCACAAAAACCACACACACGCACACCCCAAAAAATAAAGCCCCCACCTCTGCCCTCCCAAACTGTGTAGATACAAATTTAAAAGGAAAATCCCCTCATTCTGTAGATCATTTCAGAAATGCAGATCTCCAACACATCAAGACAATCAGACTATTTCTATTGTTATTCCACACTAACCCACAGAAAACACTGTAACGTAAATCCTAGCACATAAATTGCATGAGAAGATTAACTGTTACCCTGCACATTGAACTACATTTATTAGCTGGATCTTAGATATAAATGTTACAAACACAATAGAGATTAAAATCGCCAATTCCTGTAATTCAGAGAGGGATTTTTATCCATCACATAAGGGTGACATTATGACTATGCATTTATTCCTTCACATTTCCTGGACTCCAGCTGATTCACAAATGGTATTACTGTTAGTTTTGTAAAAATGTAGTAGAAAACCAAATGGCAAAATCCAGTTCTTGTGGCATAAAATATTTTTCATACTAAAACTATACTGACTACAGTAATTTAGAACATCAAAACACCCATCTAATGTGAATAAAGTTCAAAATTTTAAAATGGAGTTATTAAAACTGTAACAGCTTTTATAATAAAAAGTCTGTGCCAAAGACGGCAATAAGCCTCTATCTGTTAAAGTAAGGATGTCCTTAATACCTTCAGTTAACAAAGTCTGATAATTCTTTCTACTTCTAATTAAGCATCCTGGAACTTCAGACTCTCTCTCAGCTGTGCATGGAATTTCATTTGATAATCATTCCTCACCCAGCAAATACAACAATAGGAAGTCAGCATTTGTTTTTTCCTGATAGAAAGAGTTTCATCCCCTCTTTCCAAGAATTTATCGCCTTTTGGCAGATAGAATTGGCTGGATTTTTTTGAGATGGCACTTAAATGAACAGATAGAATTTTCTAACTTTGGGAATAAAAAAAAGAAACAAGTTCCTGGAAGGGAGTTATATTTTCTGGACAGAGCACAGGAGCTTTGCCACAGCTCAAAGTGAAGTCCTGTCCAAACTGGGCAAGAATTAAGTTTCTGGAAAAACTCTCAACTTCTTTCCCACATATTGTGTCTGCCAGCATATAGAGAGACAGCACAGACTGAAACTACATTTCAGCCGGTGACCTCTGCCATGTGCTTTGTTCTAGGCTCCAGAACCCAGAGCCATCTAGAAACGGCTTGGAAAGAGAATTTGGCTCACAGTTATCAACAAAAGCATTAGCTATAGTTCTCCTCTTATAATTACATGAACTGCAGCATAAGCCACCTTAAACAAACACAGGCAACAGAGAAGTGTCTGGGTTCTCACTCCTCTGGCACTGCACAGATTTTGGTATTTGTCTAAAAATTAACTCCATAAAATATTTATCACTAGCTACAGGGCAGTCTAGCTGCTGATTTAATAACACCCATCAGAAGCAGCAAAAAAGTGTCTTAGCAGTACATGCATCTCTTACATGAGAGATATGAAACAGAAAAGCTCACACAAGGTAAGAAACCAATAATGATATTCATCAACTGCAAGGTACCAAATGTGGCTTAATTGGACATACTGCACAAAGAATCGGTGAGGCACATTAACTGTATCTTGTTCATCAAATGTTCGCAAACCTTCAAAGGCTTATTCATTTTTGCTGAACACAATCACCTGATCACACGCACAGCAGAGACAGCAAACTGACTGTCGCCAGATCAAATACATCAAAACCAAGTAGCATCCTACCCATAGCATGCCTGGCGTTCAGACTAAAGCCAGCTTCCCTATGTTAACAGTACTCTGACTTTCTCCAAAAAAACATCTGATCTGCCTGATATCATATTTCATGACTCATTCTTGAATATGATTTTCTTGAGAAACAGTTGCAGAGCTTCCCCAGAATAGGATGGAGGGAGGAGAGTAAAATTTTGAACACTGCGTCATTTCAAAAACTGGTTTGGTATTGAGTTTTACAGAGCGTATTAAGAGTGCCAGTGGTTAAAAGAATAACGAAACAATTGACTAATTTGGCTTTGTTTTTCTGTAAAGAAATTTACTTCCTCCTTCCCTTTCAAATGAGCAGAAGAAAACTAAAGAAAAATTACAAAGCTATAGAGAATTAGATTTACACATATTCCAGCAAAGTTTGAAATACAAGTATTTTTCATTCACAAGTATGCACTGTTGTTGCCCCCGGATTCTCTGCAGCAACTTGTGATCTTAGTACGAAGAAGGTAATGCAGAAACGGGGAAAAAGAGGAAGGGTTTGACTCAAAAAATAATTTTTAAAAAGATCTAAAAGAATGAACAGCCAGGAATGACAGAGAATACAGGCTGAAGGCAGGCATACATTCTGCTCACAGAGGTTTGCACTTCCCAATATCAAAATGAAGAGACAGTTCAGAGGAGATACTGCAGATACTTGAACATTTTGACAGCTTATCAGAGTCTGTCCCAGTAGCTGAAGTTCCCTTCCTACTGACAGCAAAAGCTCCAGATGTGTTTCTGCTGTGCCATTACCTGGCCTCAACGTTGTCCAACATTCATGGCATACATTTCAACTGTGAAATGACACATTATCAGAATAGCATGTCTGTAATTCAGCACAGATTTTTGCTCTGTTTCTGGAGGGAGGAGAAGGAGGGAAAAGGGAAAAGGGAAAAGGGAAAAGAAGCAACAGTCCTGAAGATATCAGCTATTTATCTACATAAGGTCAGTAAGAAAACAATGTATATCTCAGAAAGCAGGAGCTGGGGGGAAGTGGCAGAAGGTGGCTAAGCTGATCAAAATCCCTTTGACAAGAGATGGTTAAAACACCAGTCATCTACTCCAGCATTTCTCCGCTTAGTGGGAAACAAAAATATTCAGCCTTGCAATTACATAAACCCAAAGAATAATAAAGTCAAGAACTCCATCTTTTTTTCCCCATCTTGTGACCATCAAACGTGCTGATCCTGACAGGACTTGCACTGTGTTTAGAGTTCCCAGAGAAAACCACCTGTCAACATGCTTTTCTAACCTGCATCTTCAGGTCAGAAAAACTTCACTAGGGACATGAAACACTGGGACACGATCTTTCTGTGGTAGTGTTTACACATCATCTCCAGCTCCCCTACAGTGTTAGGCCACATCTTCTGGGGTGTAAGACACAAGTCCACACAGAAAAATTCTTTAATTGATGAACAATTTTGCAGCCATTGCTGGTAGTTATAGCACCTGGTACCCAACTTAGCAGTTAAAGGCTTTCCCTGCCGAAGTAAGTGGAAACATGTAAAACATGAACACCACGTTGTATTCAACAACAGCCAAAAGTTTTATTTTAAGCATCAGTGATGCTAAGTCTCAAATGCATCAGTGCAAGAACAGGGTTCTTACTCATTTGTAAGGATAAAATGACAAGTAATTACCAGACTGCTACCAGTGCTAACGACTGGAAACCCATATGACCATCCACAGAAAAATTTGATGAAAGAGCAACACAAACAGATCGCCAAATCACTACTCCCTTAGGGAGTCTTTAACACGAATATTACACATATTTAGTCTTTTCTTTAAAAACAAGCTGAAAAATCACATTGCTCTAGAAGCAATAGGATTTAATGGACAATATTCTGAAAGTATTGATGCAATGCCCAAACATGGTATGGTGTATATAGTGTTACTGCCTCTCCCATTTTCTCATGAAGATGCAAAACTAAACCTAACCGTTTGAAGAAACAAGGCTACAAGTATCTCAAGCCCTTCCCATGACATGCTCTATCAATGGGACACACCTAGATTACAAGTCAAGCTACTGGATTTGCCCACCTGGAAAATCAACACATTTTTTCAGAGGGAATATATCACATGCTTTGTTAACGACTTACTGCCGAATCTCTTCTCAGACAAATGCAAAATTTGTCAACTAAACTGGCTACAGAAAAGCACAAACAAGGCAGAGCTCGATGTACTGCTACAGAGACAAAAATGATCCATTTACCTTACAGCACTGTTATCCTGTAGTGGTAGATATAGCCTACAAAAGAAATACAAAAGAAAATGCAAAAAAAAATAACAAAAAGACAAGTCCTTTCAGCATTACTTTGGTACATATCTTTCAGCACGATGTTAAATACTACCCTTCAAGAAAATCTTTATCCTATATTGCACTGTTCCATGTTAATCGCTGTTAACAGTTCTGTTTGGAACAAGCAGAGAATCTATTTTAAGGCTTTTATATATATTTATCACCCCCCCAGTCACTTATATAGTTAATTCCTTCTCTTTAGGGAAGTAATTAAGCACTTGGGAACTTTTAAGAATTTGAAACTACAAATGTTATTTGGTCAATAATCTGAAGCTATAGATTTTATTTGGCCAAATGACTACATGGGAAAGTGTATCGGCAACACCCAAGCGCAAAGGAGCGGAAGACTGGAAGACTGCTCACCATCCTTATTAATTACTTGATTTGCTGAGACATAGTCTTCCTCTTCACCAAAAAAATCATTCACATGAAACACACGTAACAAGGTGGCTTTAGTGACAAATACCCCAGTCCTACAATAGCTTTATCCCCAGGTCCCAATTCTCACAGGCAGAGTATGAAACTTTCAAAACCCCATTTTTTGACAGCAATGGTCTGTCATAGTTCTAAGTCTTTGAAATAGGAAACCTCTGGTTTGGTAGCAAGGTATGAATCTGCTACCCCACAAGACTTCAATACTTGCAAGTCCAGAGGTGTCTATGCACTTGCTATGGTTTGTCATCAGTTCCCCATTACAGAAATATATGGAACATACACTGCTATGTCCCTGAGCAGAACACAAACTCTACATAAAACGAAACTCCATACTGAAGTAAAAGTGATCTAATTTGTAGTTTTGATAAATTAAGTCTACCCTAGATAAAGTATGGGAAAATTCTGCCTTCTTTTAAAAGGGAAGAGGAAAATATTTCTTTTTTTACACTTAACAGCTTCAGGGCTTACATTATAGCTACCGTCTTAAAATTCCCTAGAAGATAACCCTTACAATATCTGAGATCTAAGATCGATAGTACGATTAGAGAGGAAAAGCCAAATTCAGTTCTCAGATCAATGCGGAGTTCTCAGTTGTCTTGCCAAAGACCAGCAATTCATCCCTCCCTCATCCAGGAGGGAAGAAAAAAAAAAAAGATGACACTTGGGTTTATTATTATATTAGCACCACATCACAAGACAAAACAGTTAAATTAGAACTACCTACAGAGCTGGGTGCTGAATGACACACTGGCAGTTTTAAAACTGGTTTAGTCATATTTTTTAGAACACTAAAAAGTACTTCTCTTTGCAACAATATAGTAACTGGAGATTAGTCTTGTTGGTATGTCTAATTATTTTCTGCATCCAACATTTCAACAAGAGAGAAAGAACATTTTTCATCATTTCTTGCAAAAGAACTTTAATGCTATAACCATGTTTGGGTGTTTGTCTTTCCACATTTAAAAAGTTCAACACAATTCAGAATATTACAAAACACACACAAGAAGTACATTGAAGTAACAGAGTTTTCACACGGTCACTTGAAATCCAGCTAGAATCTCTACACTGACAGTTAATCACTTCACAGCAGAGTCAGCTGTGACGCATTGTTTTGTTCCTTCAGTGCAAGGACTGTTGCAATTCCTATCCACCAGCCATCTATTATTCTCAATGCAATTATTTTACTATGAACACCTCTATATATGAGCAGTGAAGGCAGGGTGAAAAAAAAAGAGAATGTAAAGCTTAAATGAGGTCATGGATAACAAGTAAATCAACAGCTGCAACTTGTTCACTTTAAAATATCTAAGTATTTCATGTGAAGATAAATGCGAACTGGCCAATTCTGAAAAATGATGCAGCTCACTTTGAAAATTCTGGAGAGATTCTCTAGTTAATTAAGCAGAGGTTATTCAGGATATAATGAAATACAGTTCTGTTTTGCCGTCTCTAGATTTTCATGTCAGTAACATACAGGCAGCGTATTGACATACTGTAAATTCATAGACTGGTCAGAGGCTGACAGAGCATAAGAAACAGATTAATGCATCTCAAATTGCTGAAAGATTAACCTTTTATCAGAAATTAATACTATGACAAACAGGGCAATGCAGAACATCTCTTGATAAAATCAGATGTCTAATTAAACTCTTGGAGAAACAAACAGCCTTGAGAGACTGCAACTGCTTTCTTAAAAACGAATGTTAGCAACAGCTTTTCACTCCTGCTTGCTATTTCTACTTTTATGTAATTTCTATTAACAAGCTCCAGGCTCTTCTGGCCCAGCCTAAACATTTAGTCGTCTCCTTATTCTCTATGTGTCAGTTGCCAGATCCCCAAAAGCAAGCTTTCTCCTGTTGCCTAAAATTTTGCCGTTATTCTTAGAACACTGCTACCTTCAAATCACGTTCCAAATGCCTGTGCAGATTAGCTTTCTCCAGGTCTTCTTGTATTGTCTTGGCATTATCTCAGGAAAAGGTAATCCTTGACAGTCAGAACTGTTCAATTTTTTTCACAACCGTCACCTTTCCCAGTGCAGTTTCTTAGAAATCTGAAGTAGCAATTAAGATTCTCTAGGGTGACATTATCTGTGTGGCTTTTCACCAGCATTTTCTGCCTTTTCTTTTGTCTTTATTTTGCTCTTCTGCCTTCGTTGACTGAATCAATTACTGAAACATGACCTGTGACATATGCCAATTAGAACAAACAAGCCAAATTTTTCCCTTGTGTAACTTCACTGACTCCTGTGGCCCTAAGCCACATATAGATTTATTCTGGTATAAGCAGAAAAACGTGCACAGTACGCCAGTGAGGTTTTCATCCCCCTCCACGCCAAACTGAAAATTCTCCCCTCTTCATGCTTGCTCACAGCTCTGCCTTTGCTCCCCTTTCATCACTACTCTTCCCTTTCTCCTTCCCAGATGTCTCAGTTTCTCACCATGCTCCTTGCCCTGAAAGTACAACCTCTCTTCATAAAACCCAGCTCACCATACCACCCCTTTTCTGCTGATCCCTCTCGTGTGCCACACGGCGCACTCTCACACCAACTTTATTGAGCAATACTTATACATTACCGAGAGAATGAGAGAGACCCTCCATCTGGGTACATACTGCCAGTTTTTCTCATCATCTCATCTCTCTTGCATCATGCTGTGTTATACAACCTAGACCACTGTCATCTCTGGCCCTGAAGACCCACAAATGTAGGTCTGAATGGATGCTTATTAATTAAGCAAATAGTTCTGTGTACAGCAAAACTAATGAAGCTTCATTTCCTATGGCTATGCATCTAGCGGTTGAGCAACAACTCAACCTCCCCCCCCCTCCCGCTGCAATAACCCCAGAGCCCTCCCACATCTCCAATTTACCCACATAACCACAAAACTGGAGACAGATGGGGAGGGAAGTGGTTAAGAATCTGTCCACTCTTTCAGCTTAATGGATCAATCTGGACATACTTTACAAAGTCACGAAGTTTGTTGCTAACAAATCATTATCTTGCAAGAAAACCCACTGGAGAAATGTGCCCACAATGGACTGCTGCCTGGACACTTCTTCAGCCAGAACCCGCTCCCCAAGCGCTCTTCACCTCCACTGTTGATTCAAGATGAGGTATGCCTACACCCATGTTCTCTGATTGAGACGAGGAAACACTTGTAGGCTCTTTATTGTTGTAAATCTTAAGAAACAGCGATATTTCCACCCTCCTGGTTTTCACTACATGATTAGGACAAACTGCAAGTGGCGTAAAGCTTTCCACGCAAAGCTACATCTCACATCCAGGAGAAAGGCCATGCTGGCACAGGCACTGCTGGGTAAATCCAAGCTCCTGCTGGCAAGCAGATGCAAATTATAAGGCACAAGTGGAAAAACCCTTGCCACACTGCCTTGGGGCATGGTAGCACGCTGAGCTACTGAAAGTCTCTTAGAGCAGCAGAACCCCCAGAGAGCTGTTGTTGTCATCTCCTGCCCATGAAACACTCCAGGAGGCTTCCACCACCCTCGGCTCGCTTCCTTTAAGGGTGCGGCACAGCATACGTCCTGCAGCTCTCAGCTATATGAAGGTGACTGGATACCACGTGTAGGGTTAGCAAAGGTCTGGCCAAGCAAACCTGCCACATAGCCTTTGGAAGCTGGAAGGGAGATGATGTTTAATTCCGCATGTGTTTATTTCATTGTCCTAATAAACCATGTTCATACTTTGGCTACCCTTTAAAAGGAACCTAAGTTTCCTGCCAAAAAATGTAGTAGTTATGATGCCCTTCTCTCCCCAAAAGGGGAGGGAAGCTTTGAGAAGTATTCAGCCTTCAGGTGAGAACTAGATCAGTATGGAGTGCTCAAATGTAAGGGTTATTCTTTGCATAAGACTGCACTCTTAAGCGTGCATCTTTACTCAAACCAAGTTACTAACCCAAGTCACTCCAACAGAAGTTTTATTCAATGTTGAGAAAAGGAGGGCTCTGCCAGGTTGTCCATGTCCAATGCAATATCACTATACCGCATTTTAATTAGTTCAATTTATTTTTTAAATGGTTTGACTACACCAAAAAGTACATTCCAAGATTAAATCCACACACAGTAGCGCAACAACTAAGTCTTCCCAGCAGCCACACTAACTTGTGCTCCTTTTCAGAGGACAAATGTATTATTTCAGTGTAGAAGCACAAGAAATTGGACTTCCATGGGGATTTTATTTTCATCTTCCTTAAAATACCAAATAGATCTTTTTGTGCACATATTTGCTAAAAAATTGAGCAGACTTGGTCTAAAAGAGGCAGTAGCATATGCTTCCCTTTTATTTCAATCAAATCTTAAACACATTTTAAAGCAAGTTGTAATTCTAATATTGTTTTACTTTTATAGAATTTAATCTCATTTTTGTGATTCTCTTAGTTGTTAGAATTTTTCTAATCTTTGGACATGTAAGGCTGCTGGACAATGAAAATCTGGACACCTCTGAAAGTAAGGAAAGTGCGGATTTGAAAACTGTAAGTTATTCCAAACTTGTGTTACCAGACTTCTAAACCCAGATCCTCAGAGGTGTATAAATGCCATGACTGAAGTTAGGCAGGGACCTTACTGACCTGGGGGTGCAGCGCGTAAGTGTGCAAGACTCAACTCCCAAAAGAAACTGAATCAGAAACTCCAGATGGTCAGAGTGGAAGGCACTTGCTCTGTAACAGACCACTGAGGAGTGCCAGACACAAATTGAGACAGTCCAACAGTGCTTTATAGTCTGTGCTGCATTCCACCAACAATCCCATAGCTCAGTGAAGCTGGTGAATTAAATCAGATTTAATAATCTAAGTGAGATTATACCTCTAGAGATGAGAAGAGCAGAGGATGTGCCGATAATGGAACAGCAGAACAGCTGTTTCAAATCATCCCTCCGAAACAAACATCATGATCAGCAGCTCCGCAAACTCCACCAGCAGGCAAGCGACGTAACAAGCTTTATTTAATACCAAAAATAGCAATTTTGGTATGCAGGCACAGCCCAAGTTAATACTAGAAACTGTTTGGAGGAATTGGCGATAATCCTGCTCATTAAAGACAAATGTTAGAAAGCTTGGGTACCACTTTGTTTTGATTCGCAGTATTCTTTACAAATGTTATGACTGTACCTTCTTCAAAGCAAGAGTAATGCCCTCACCACTAAATAACAATTGACATGTTTGGTAAATAAATGTACTGTTTCTTTGCTGAACACAACAGCAGAACAGCACTGAAAAAAAACCCACATTTTCATATTTATTAATTGCTAGATATAGCAGTGCAGTCTTTAAAACAGAAGACTATCCTGTAGTCCTGAACAAAAATATTTAAAATGTGCCATACACTTTTGTGAGCCAGGGGTGGGGGGAGGAAAGGGACTGACTAGTGAAGGGAAATGCCCGCTTCATAAACGCCTGTGAAAATAATCCCAGGTCAAGAAGCAACGACCTAAAACACTTACGAACATGATTTATGCAAGGGATAACCACAGTAGTTTCGTGTCAGCACCCGCGGACCTCAGGGGATGCTTGCAAGTCGTCACTAGGCCACGACCAGCTTCTGTAGCCCTGACAGAAGCCAAACACACTCACACAGCTTCTTTGTGACACCAAAACAGATAGAGCGTGCCTGTTACTTCAGTTACTCATGTCTCCATAATTATGACAGAAGACAATATATAATAATATGTATTAGTCAACTATTCCTGCAAAAAGTGGATGACTGCTTAGAATTACACAAACTCCAGAATGACTCACATGTTTTGCACTTTTCTCACAGGAAATTTATTCCAAGATTCGGCAGCCCCTATTAACACTAGCTTCACCACTTAATTTCAAAACCGGCGGTGGGAAGAACTACAGCTTTGTACGCTGCCTTCCCCCGGCAGCGAGGGAAGAACGGCTATTTCATCGGCCTGCACCAGCGGCCACCTGT
This sequence comes from Larus michahellis, assembly GCF_964199755.1. NCBI lineage: Eukaryota > Metazoa > Chordata > Aves > Charadriiformes > Laridae > Larus > Larus michahellis. The sequence continues at coordinate 86,385,712 of NC_133930.1, forward strand.
GAGGGTGCCTGGTAGGTTCTGACGATTAGTGATCTGCGGTCTTATTGAATTTGTACTAGTGGCCGTTGCTCGGGTGTCCTGCAGAAACTAAAACAAGTCATAACTCAAATTTGGATAACCAGGGACGGAAAAAGTGGAGGTCACCCGAGCAATTACCTGAGCAAAAGCTGCGTTGGAAGCGACAAGGGCAGACACCAGCAGCGAGGGGCTCCCGTGGAGAGGCCAGGGGGGCTTCTGGGGGAAGGCCTGAGGGGCAGCATGGGTGTGAAACCCCAAATTTGGCATTCAGGACACCTTTTCTCTGAGGGAGCTCGCTGCTGCTCCGGAGGACGAGCACCACCGGCAGCGCGGACATGGCCCCGCCGCACAGCCTGTCACGACGGCCGCCGCCTCAGGGGAGCCCCGCGGCGGGGAAGGGCGCCCCAGGGCACGGCGACCCCAAGGCGGCTCCCCCCTGAGGCGAAGGGCGCTTCGCAGCAGCGCGCTGAGGGGAGCGCCGGCCGCTGCCGCCTTCCCGCCTCTCACCTCGCCTCACCGCCTGTCCCTCACCTCACCGCCTCTCACCTCGCCTCCCTTCCCCAGCGGCCGCCCTCCCGCCTCGCCTCGCCTCGCCTCCCCGGGGACCACCTTCCCGCCTCGCCTCTCCCCGCCGGGAGCGCCGTACCGCCCGCCGGGGGCCGCCGGCGCTGCCCGCCAGCGCAACCCCGCGGGGAGACGGGGCGGACGCCGCCACTCACCGCGCTGCCGTCGCCGTCCTCCGCCCGCGGCTCCTTCCTCCTGCCAGCGGTGGGCGAGCCCTGCAGCAGCTGCTCCAGGCAGGCGGTGCTGGGCAGCGAGGAGCTCTTCTGGTGGGACAGGTGGGCCCCGGGCCGGCGCCCCTCCTTCCCGCCCTTGGCCCCCTCATCTCCGCAAGCGGCGTCCTCCCGGCGGCCGGGCGGCGGGCCCTTGCCCTGGGGCAGCAGGTGCTCCCGGAGCCGGCGCAGGGCGGAGGCGGACTCGCCGCCCGGCTCCAGCTGCTCGGCGGCCGAGCAGCAGAGGTTGGGCTGGGAGGAGGAGAAGACGCGGTCCAGCACCTGCCTCCGCCGCTTGAAGCCGCTCCACTTGGCGCCGGCCGGCAGGTCCCCCTTGCCGCCGGCCGCCGGCGGGGCGGGGGGGTCCGCAGTGCGGCGCTCGGCGGCCGCCCGCCCGCCGCCGCTCCGGCCCTTGCCCCCCAGCTGCAGGTTCTTCCACAGCCGGGCCTGGAAGGAGACCGCCGGCTCGGGCTCCCCCGCGGCCGGCCGGGGCTCCTTTCCTGGCTCCATCCTCCTCCTCCTCCTCCTCCTGCGGCGGCGGCGGGAGCAGCAGCAGCAGAGCCCGCCGGAGCCCGGCGCCTTCGCTCCCGTGCGGGGCGGGCCGGAGCGGAGCGGCGGGGACGAGCGCGGGGCTCCGCCGCGCCGCCCCCCCGCCCCCCTCAGCGCGGCAGGCCCGCGGCCGGCGCCGGGAGCTGAAGGGCGGACGGAGCCCCCTCCGCAAAGTTTGCCGCCGCGATCCCCCCCCTCTCCCCGGGCGGCACCGCGGGGGCTGCGACCGAAAGTGAACGGAGGGGCGCGGAGCGGCGGGCTGGCCTCTGTGTGTATATAGATATAAATATATACGTGCGGCAGGGCAAGGACATGCCGGGAGTGGGCTTATCCTGCCCCCCTCCCTGCCGATTTTTTCGCTTTAGTGACAGTGTCGGGGGGGCCGGCGGCGGCGCAGGAGGGCACAGCCCGGAGGAAGGGGGGGGGGGTGCAGCGCGGTGATGCTGCAGTTTCCCGGGAGCCCCGGGGACACCCCGACCTTTGGGGCAGGGAGGGAGGGGACGTGCGACGCGGCGCTCCGGGCCGCGGTGACCGCGGGGAGGGGCGGGGGGACGGCAGCGAAGCCGGGCTGGGTACCGGGGGGGTCTGCGGGCAGCGGGGGGGGGCACACGCACGGCCGGGCCCGGCTGGTGCCTCCTGTGTGCGGGGGGGAAAACCCCGGCTCGTCGGTCACACTCGGCCTTTTTCTCAAAAAAAAAAAAAAAAAAAAAAACAAAAAACCCATCGCTGCATTTTTGGATGCTTAACTCTATCTAAAGTTCCTTTTTTTAATTGAAATAATAGCAGCAGGATTATTTTAGGACAGGTTTATACATTCCTGAAGCAAACTGAAGCCGAATCACAGAATGGTTAGAGTTGGAAAGGACCCTAAAGCCCACCCCCTGCCCTGGGCAGGGACACCTCCCACCAGCCCAGGTTGCTCCAAGCCCCGGCCAACCTGGCCTTGAACCCCTCCAGGGATGGGGCAGCCACAGCTTCTCTGGGCAACCTGGGCCAGGGGCTCACCCCCCTTGCACCAAAGAATTTCTGCCTCACATCTCATCTCAATCTCCCCTCTTTCAGTTTAAAACTGCTACCCTTCATCCTGTTGCTCCCCTCCCTGATAAAATAAATATTCCTTGCATATAGTAAACCACACCTTTCTCCAGTGTAGTTTTGGGTTTCATTTCAAAAGTCACTTCTTTACACCATGGAGGATTTGGTCACCTGTATTCTGATTCAGGCTTCCCCAAAAAGTTTGCACCCAGGCATTTGACAATACAACTTTTGCTGAACCGAACAGTAAGAATACAAATTAAAAGTACTGAGATAAAAGGGGCATTTTCCAACCACAGGGGCCTTGGGAGTTCAGTCTAGAATATTTGAAAAAATAGCCAAAATAACCTCTGAACCACTGCAGGTTATTCTTGATAAGTCCTGTCAGATAAGTGACATTTCAGGACCAGAAAAGGCTGAACATAGTCATACCCCACCCCACACCCTCCCCCCCAAAAAAACCCCAAATAAAACAAAACAACAAAAAAACCTGAAAGATAGAAAATCACAGATAAGTCAAGCTACTTTGATCCCTGTAAGCAAGTACAAATAATTAGCTTCAACCACCTAAAAGAAAAAGTATCAGATAGCAAAGCTCAAATGGATCAAGGCCTGGAGGAAGCTTATGTGTCTCCATTTCTGAGATGACATCTTTAAATCAAAGAAGAAATGTACTGAAATCAAACCTCTTTAAAAGGCTTGCTTTCTTGTAAATAATGGATTTACTCAACAAGCAGGAATCAAACGAGTAAAATGAAAGATGAATTTTGTTCTTCATCTATACTGGGGAGAGTGACAAAGGCTATCAGCTAAAGAAGTGTTTCAATATATGTATCTGCCTTGTGTTTTAGTTTTTTTATTTTCACGTTACAGTTGAAAAAGCTCTCAAATAAACAGCTTTTCTGGTAAAGAGTAATTTCTATTAAAGTTATGGAAAAGTGAATACTCTTTTCACAAAGCCAATAGGCGTATTCAACATTGTATTCAGAAGAGCTGCTTACTTGACAAAATACTGAACTACTCTTGTATCTTTAAATTACAGTTATTTTCAACATTCATCATACTTTCCTATTAAAAAAAAAAAGACCAGAAATTTGTTATTCGTATAGGTCTGTTACTACAGCAGCTACTCTCATAAGTGCAGTGCCACACGGAAGCTCATGGTCTAGGAGGAGTGGCCACAGTAGCGCAAACGGGTGTTTTCAGTCCAGTTTGTGCTGTGTTTTTATGACCCCTGCATTGAGAGGTCCCAAATTACATGCCAGCAGGCCTCCTCATTCTCTCTCCACAAAAGCCAGCATAAGCTTTCCTTACATTAAAATCATGTAGTTACATCATCATTCCCAAATCCGTCTAATTCTTGTCCATTTTATCCAACTAGAAAGTAGATTTGCTTATAAAAGAAAAAGGTCAAAGTAGCTTAGGCTGTTTAGTTGCAGAAACACTCATTGTCCCGGGGGCGAAGTGGATCTGGGACCAGAAGGCAGTATATGGCCGCACTGTAACAGGCAGAGTGGGATTATTCTAGAACTAATTCAAACTAATTCGCCATAAACAGTTTTATAATGAAATGAGTCATTCTGCACATTGAATTCTTTGAGCTATATTCATTTATTAAAGTTGGAGCTGAACCTGGCAGAAAAGATCACAGCAAGACTTCAAGTGACATTCAAATGGAAATCTCAACATTTAACAAGAATATGGATGTAACACCTGTACGGATGGAAATGACAGTTTTCAAAATGTACAAATAAGCCTTTATTAGCCTCAGAAATAAAAGGATATCTGAAAACATTTCTTTATGCCTTATTGCTTCAATGTTTCATAAGCTGAAACAAAACAGAACATAAAACCAAAAAAAAAAAGATCCGGTATTTCAAACATGAAACCAAGGAGCTTCATAGTGGAGAATGTTTTTTTTGTTTCCAACATATCAATTATACATGTCAGAAAGGAAGAATGTTTTCTGAGGAGAGCAACTATCAAACTCCTCAGAATTGTATTTGATCTAGGCATATATGTCATTACACTAATGAGTTTAATTTACACTGATAAAACAGATGTACCACTCAACGGATGTACTGCTTTTTATAAAAATTATTTTCTAAGACTCTTGCAGACTGACCCAAAGCCCCAGATTTCTCCAGTGATTTAGATCAAGTAAAAATCTCTTGGTTTGGTCTTGGTTATTTCTTGGGGGAAAAAAAAAAAGTTAATTCGTAGCTTTAATATTTAGGTAATTACCTATATGTATTTATGTTTGGAAATATACTTAAATTCTTAGTTAACTTCTCCTTTTGAAACACCATCCCTTCTCCCATCATTCAGAATCTAAAATACAGCAAAGACGGCAATATTTTGAAACACATAGCAGACAACTATGGAGGCAATATGTGATTGGAGGCGTCCTTAGGCACAAAGGCTGAACATGATTTCGGTCTTCTCAGCCTGGAACCACATTTTGACACCATTTGCACATGCTCTGCTCACTGCTGTCATTTTGTCTTACTCTCTCTCAATGTCTCTTCAGTCTGAATTATTATGAATTTGTGTCTCCTTTTTCTATCTGAGTTATGTTTCACATGGCAAAATTCTCATCTGTAATGCAGTTTTTAAGTACAGCCTTGAATGTTGTTTTTTTGCTTGTTTTTTCCCCCACAGTAACAATGGACATAGACAACCCACTGACAAATTTCAGGTATGATAAGCGATATCTCAGGCACCTTCTTCCCAACTTGCAAGAAATTTTGTGTTATGCTGACAACCACATGTTCTTTGACTTCTATTGTCCATGGCTAAATATTTTTACCTGAAACTTTCTAATTGGGATTCAGCACAAAACACAAATCCAGCATAGAGCATTGTAGCCAAAATAGCTGAGGGATCTGAAATTTAGAAAGTATTGAAACCGTGTCATATGATTTGAAGCTTCAGGCAACCTTAGCTATAGGCAGTACTACAAGTCCTGTCTTCACCCACAAGTACACAGTAATGAGTACATTTCTTCTTAGATTTTATACAGATAATTATGCTCCTACCACATATGGCTCTTCTAATTTGACAAAACATAGCATCTCACAAAGCCAATCGCAACTCAGCTCTGCAAAATGCTTCATCGTCTAACTGCAGTTTTGAATATTTTTAACCAGCTATGGAGATTGTGGGGTGTAGCAATGACAATACAGATTCAGCCATTAATCTGGGACAGTGCAGGCTTCAAAATGTTCTTCTGAAGTGAAATAACCCCCTTTCTATATTAGCAAGGTGCCACCGAGGTTATAGGATGCACTGTTACGAGAACTTGAGTCAATTTACTGGAGATTGATTTCCCTTCATTTCACGGACATCTTTGTCTCTAATATTTTAACCATATTGCTAGCCTTCTGCTAATGTTCCTTAGCTATTTGTTTAATCGTTGGTGTTGATGCCTGACATAGTTCCTCTAACAACCTGTGCGGGAAGGTCTAATGCAGCTCCCGGGACTAAAGGGAAGGAAAAGCAGAGTCACGGGTCAGCACAAAGTCACGCCATCGGAGGTTCGTAAGCCACATGCATCTCTCCAAACCGTGCGGTCAGACCATAAATCGGTCTACAGGCAATGGTGAGAAATGCAGCAAGACATTCTCACAACTGGGGAGAAGCACATTACCCCTACTAGAGGACTGAGTATCAAGACACGGCCCTCCCTCTGATGTTGGCAGGGTATTTCCTCTTCATATCTCCACCACTGAATATACAGCTCTTTTTCTTCAAGCGGGTTCTGGCTCACTTTTTCATCCTTAACGTCAGTACTAAATTGCAATAGTGTTACTGCTAAATTGTAATATTAATTTAGGAATTTTATAAAGCTTCAATTTTATTCTAAATTTGTCTGACATCTTCAGTAGTTCCCCAGTAAATACATACAAACATTGACAAGAAGTCTACATTTGGTGCAACAAAGTACCCTTTGCCTATTTGATATTGTATCTGTGCTGGTTTTATAATTTGAGCAAATAACTGTTAAAAAAATTTGTAACCTTAAATGCTTGTAGGGTCTTCAGGAATTGGTAGTATTATCTGTTTTGGCCTTTTCTATTAGTCTAATCTTTGTTTGCTAGCATGAGAAGTATTTTTGCACAACAAAATATGTCCATCAATTGTTCTCTTCTGCTCCGTGATTCATCTCAACTTCAGCCTTGTTTTATTATTCCTGTATTGTAAAACCCATCAGTGCTTATGATTCACAACTAATAGTCACGTTGACTTTTAAAGTTATCTTTGCTGGTGGACCTGAGTAGTTTTATATCATTGCAAAATTCAATGTTCATAATCTGATAGATCAATGGGCAAACCTTGAAGTGCTTCCCCTGCTCCTCAATGCTTTCCTTAGGACAGGTTTTGGTGAATCCTTCACTATCTGTCAGGGTTACTGGATGAGCTGTAGCTCCTTCCCCTTTCAGTCCCTCTGAGAGCTCTTTCTAAGGGGGCTGCTTTTAGGCCTAAAAGCCAAAAATCAGGGAAATTGCGTGATTCTCTCTTAGCCTGGGACCTGTGTCTCTGTAACTCCTGGATCTCTCCAGGTGTGAAGTTCAGGCTTCTTTATTTCCATCCTTTGCATGCACAGTAGCCACTGAGTTGACAGTCTTCTTAGAACAAGAACATCACTTATTTTAGCATTAGTAACAAAACAAAATACAAGAAAATTAGTTTTAAAGCTGCAGCTAGTCTCTGTATTCATCTTATTATAGCATCTTCTGTTGCTAAGCATCTCATCCTTCAGATCCCGCCTGGTTTCTTAGCCACCTTAACACAGTGCTTCTTAAATTTTCTTATAACAGTTTTACTCTTTGTCACTGTACTGTATTTTTACCCTTTCGTCAAAAAAGCATCTCTGTAGGTTTGTCTGGATGTTAAGCATCTCGGATGTTCAGAGTGAATCTTTCTGGCAGGAGTCCTTGACAGCTTTCATGTCTCTCTTGAAGCATCACCAATGGTGAGCCCTTTTTTCCATTCCTGCTCGTTCTTTCAGATGTCTCCTGTTGACCCTGTGTAGTTACACAGGGAACTGACTATATGCATCATAAATTAGAGTTCCAAATGCTGCAATATCCAGAACATTTACTGATTTTTACAGCCAATACACTTCACCTATTATCAAACTACCATTGAACATATTTAGATAGAATAATGATTTTTTTTTCTTTCTTAAACTTTTATTTATTCACAGGCCATCTCTGCTTAAAATCATCTCCCCTCCCAACAGCCCTCTTGTTTTGTAAGCTCTCAGTGTCCCGAAAGGATATAAGCTTTATGCTTTTTTTCCACATTAACATCACTCAGGTTTAGAACTGCCTCCTGATTCCTCAAATGGCAATACCAGCAATTGAGCAATTTCAATTCCAGTTGGAATGAGAGATGGTGGAGGAATCATATGGTGTCCTCCATTTCCTCCTCCATCCTAGCACCGGCATTAGGAGCAGTGCGAAAGGAAAAAGCTGATTGGAGAATCATTTGGAGCTTATGCATAAATACATATATAATCTGAATCATACTGCCTTTTTCTGTTATTTCAATCACCAAAATGTCAAGCTCCTTTAATTATAATTTCTCATACAAATAGCTACTTTGGTTGCCTTCTATTCTGTAAGTATTAATAATAAAGGAAACAATATATATAACTCATATTATAACTCTTTCTGATTTTAAGCATATGACTTGCATCTATGTATTGCACAGACTGTCTTTTCCTGAATAAATTCCTCCATAGACCATAATGATATCAGGCACAGAACGTAAATATTTCATTTTTCAGTCTTTAGAGCTTTTTGCTTGGTCTTATGGTCTGCCTTATGTAAGACCAGTCAAGTAGTGCATTTTAAGTAGTAAGCAATACTTCTTGACTGCTGGACTTCTGGAGTATCCGTTTGAGATATAACTGCGTCAATCCTAAACACAGATCTTGTCTAGCCTTCTTAAGTTATTTTAATGAGTTCAGTTCTATGTCTGTTTGTCCCTGTTGTTTGACCTCAAATACTGCTCTTCATTGCATTTCAGCCTGAACGTATTATGATCCGACAGTATGCTGGCCCTGGACCTTCCTTGCTTATCTATCCATCTGCTCTGTATTTCCCAAAACACTTAATTGCTGCTTTTTTCCCAAACCACATTAATGTTTCCTTGAGGCTACTCAGGGTTTCCTAACACAGTCATTAGTATTCCTCGTAACTTCTTTCCTCCTCCTTTGCAAAACTTTTATTTGAGGAAAACTGTATTTCTACTGCTGTTGTCACATTCTGCATTTCTTGGAGCAAGACTGAATTTAGTAGTTATGTTACACTGCTTGTGCAAACTATAAATCTGTTTGTATATAGCTGCATGATTTTTCCTCTGGGTCATATTTTTTAAGGTGTTTTCATGTCTAAGGACACAGAAAGCTATCTGGTGTGAAGGTAAAAAATGTCTTGGTTCTTAATTTGACTGAGAGTTTTAGTGCCTTGGTTGTCTGTAAATTCAGCCTTTTTCTTATAACTGCCTATCAGGTTACCTAAATAAAAGAATATTTGGCTGCCTCTGTACTTTTTTTTTTATTATTTTCTGGCAGCGCTGAGAATCAAGAGAGGTTTCTGTAACTGTATAACTGTGCTCTAATTGAATGTACTCTAATAAAGTTTTTGTTCTGATGTATCCTTTCAGCTGCAATTTTATTTGACTGCCACCTTCTCGGCTTTGCAAACCCATTTTTCGAGCCGCAGTGCAGACAATTTGCTCTTGGCCCCTTGTAGCAGTCCTAGAGTAATAATATTTTCATCATAGCCCTGGATTTCCAATATTTGTCTCTGATGCTCCAGAGCTATTATTGTCTTTATATCTTATCTTTGCTCTCCGACGTCCTCCTCAGTACTAGGACCCATCTTTGTAGCTGTCATTAGTAGTTTATTCAACTGAGTATTCACTACAATGAGTTCTCCTTTTGTTTTTTAATTTTTATTTTACTTTATTTTATTTTTAATTTTTCTGGCACCCAAAACAACTACCACCTTGTCAGAAGTTACAGATGCCACCCTCTTATTGCTCATTCCCACAGCTACAGAGCCTACGCTCCAGCACAGTTAGTTTCCTGAATTTACCTTGTTCCTTTTCTGCTCTCCCCGTTCTTTGCATCTTTCAGAGCTGCTGATCACCTGCACGCTGGATAAACGACAAGGCCATCTGCTGCTCTTCTTCAGGCTGCATCCGTTATACATCTCCCTTGGGACTGCATTAATCCAAACATAAAGCACATTTGGGAAAGGGAGCAGGAAGGAAAGAACGATTTCTACTGACAAAGTCTTTATGACTGTCCCAGGCTGGGGGAGGCTGTCCATCCAAACGTGTCTCATCTTGCACACCTAGCCTGCTAATATGCACAGATGCAAGAATGAGCCTCTCAGTCACTGCTCTGCTCTGTTTTCTGCACAGCAGGGAGACCTTGCCTTCCACAGCCATGTTGTCCCCTTGTCCTTCTTGTACTGGGGAGGGATTGGAGGCTGATGGAAGAGGAGAAGCTCTCTCTTCTCCTTGCATAATCCAGCACTGAGGGAGCACAGCCTGTCTTCTTTGCTTCTCAGTGAACATGTCTTGCAGGTTGAGGTAGAGAATTTCAGAGCACTTCCACTCCCCCCTTCCTCATCCCTGGGTCTCTCAGATCTAGCAAGGACTTCATTAGGAACATGCTGAGATATGAAGCAATGAAGCTGCTTCCTCAGCTCTGGTCTCGTGAGACCTGTGGGGTACTGCCTCCGGCCCTGGTTCAAGCAACAGCAGAAGGACACGGAGCTGTTGGAGCGGGGCCAGAGGAGGCCCCGGAGATGCTGGGAGGGCTGGAGCCCCTCTGCTGTGGGGACAGGCTGAGAGAGCTGGGGGGGTTCAGCCTGGAGAAGAGAAGGCGCCGCGGAGACCTTCCAGCCCCTTCCAGTCCCTAAAGGGGCTCCAGGAAAGCTGGGGAGGGACTCTGGAGCAGGGAGGGGAGCCATGGGACGAGGGGGAACAGTTTCAAACTGGAAGAGGGGAGATTGAGGTGAGATCTCGGGAAGAAATTCTTTGCTGTGAGGGTGGTGAGCCCCTGGCCCAGGTCGCCCAGAGCAGCTGTGGCTGCCCCATCCCTGGAGGGGTTCAAGGCCAGGTTGGACGGGGCTTGGAGCAACCTGGGCTGGTGGGAGGTGTCCCTGCCCAGGGCAGGGGGTGCCACTGGGTGGCCTTTAAGGTCCCTTCCAACCCAAACATTCTGTGATTCTGTGGTATCTGAGCAAGAGACACCTGCCAGAATCTCAGACAGCACCAAGTGGCAGACGGACAAACCTCCAGCGGTGTATGGTGGTAAGACAAGATGGTGCTTCTGCTGTCTGTTCAGACTGCACCTCTTGTGCGCTGTCTCCAACATGGTCTGCGTGGTTGCCTTCTGGGAATCCAGTAACTATTCGCTTCTGCTTACTGTTAGGTGTTTCTTGCAGTTGTAGTTTGGAGAAGGTAAATCGGAAATAACATTGTGAATAAGCATCTGCAAGATGCTTGCATGTCTTTTGGTAATGGAACTGCAATTAAACATGAATGCATATTCCAGTGCGATCTCAGGGGAGCGCATGCATTTAGCAAACCTGCAGTGATGGTTTTAAGATCACAAGTAGTAATTTTAAGTGCTAATAATTCATTTTTTCATGAGAAGTAATTGGTCCACAACTTTATGACTTGGGTTGCTTTCAAGTGTCTATGGTATGATTTTTTAACTATTTCTCTGCTGTGGACCTTGATCATTCTCTTGGTATTTTGGGTATTTTCTCTTTGCCTTTGAGTAAGGCTTTAATGTTAGATCGTATTCTGAAGTTTCTCTATAATTTACATTTCTCTGTCTCCATGTGGATGACATTTGATCTGAGGAAGGAGAACATTTACTGATTCATTAAATGACTGATTCCTTAAATGAAGGTTTTCATCATGTTTCCTTAATGCATTTTTGTCAAAGCCACAACTATATTTTGTTCTAATATATTAGTAACATATGCAAAGCTTAAAAAATAGTCTTATTTACTTGTCTGAAACATTACAGCCTTGTGCTGCTCTTAACAGAGTAGAAGAAAAATACTTTTTTTTTTTATTTAAGATGAGATACCAGATAGACACAGATATTTCACTTATGAATTATTTCTTTATCAGACCTCTCAAAAAAATCTGATATAGCCCCATTTAGGAGTTACCAGTGACTGCAAAGATGAACACAACATTCAGGGCAATGTACATAGTCAACTCCACATCTACACAGTGCAGTTAGATGAGTACTAGAACTTTCGGAGACAGACAACCTGATGAATTTGATTATTGGAGAATTACAGGTGTGATACAGAACTTCATGATTTTCAATATGTCAAAGCTAGCCTACACAAATCAGTAATAAAAGAACCATTATCATCTAAAGATTGTTTTACCAGTATTTGAAACAATGTCAGAGACAGTCCAATCTTCATCACAAGACCAACGCAAGGGCTTTATTCAGCATCAGCTGTTCCATCCAAAGCATCTTTGGACGTTGTTCCCTCGGGAGCATTTCACAGATGAAAAAGGAAAAGACACTTTCTGGATGAACGTGAGGGATGACAGATAATCATCTCAGGAAGTGATCTGTGGTTATGGCTTTTTTTTAATAAAAGATCTTCCAAAAGAAATCCTACTACAACACACAAGCAAATTAGGCAAATGTATTTTGCCTTAATTTGAGGTTCAGTCAGATGGGATTCAAAACCATAGCTCTGATTCAACTGCCATGAGTCTTCCATGGTTCCAGATGAGGAAGACAAAATGAAACAAGAAATAAAAAATTCAGTGTTCATGAGGAGAATCCAATGAAAAAAGAGCAAAAAGCAATTAGACCAGAAAGTAACAAAAAGACTCTGTGGTAAGAGGTTAATAAGAAGTTAAAAAGGACAGGGAAAACCGGAAAATATTGGATAATTTGTGGAGTGAATTTCTAGGAAAAGGTATTATAAAATTAAGATGTGTCTAAACCACTGAAGTTTCTATAGGAAGAATAACAGCAGTCACAGATAACTAATGGCATTGCTTTAGTCTGGCGTGCCATGGACTCTTTGGGAACAGCAGGGGGATGGAGCAACTTCTGAGTGTTAATTCCCCCTTACGTCTGGGTGGGAGAAGAGACACGAGTACACCTTACACACACAGGCCGTGTTACACGCTGGGAAATATATGCATTGGATCCGTAGCTGTACAGACTGGACTGGTGGTTCTTTACCGTAAAATGCAGTGGACTTGCTTTCAGCCTTACATAAGTTACTCTTTAAAAGCTTGTATCTGCAAGGAAGAGGATGCAAAAAAACTAATTTCTGTCACATATGTGAAATGTGTTTCTGGATCTATTTAGTACTGTATTCCGCAGGCTTCCCCATTCCAGAGCAAAAGATACTTAATCTTATAAAATTAATCTGATTTTGTTGGATCAAGCCTATATCCACCCTACTCCCCAGGGACATAAAACATACAGCAGCAGTCAAAAGTAAAACTTCTGATGTAGATGTAAATGCAGTGGGGACAGTCTTAAAATACAATCCTAAATTTGTTCCGCTTCAATTGATTAAAGAGCCATATTATCCTGACAGAACGCACATGTGCAAATAGGTAATTAAATACCTAACTACTAGTGCCTGCATCTGCAGCCAACGTAAAATAGCCAACATGAAATGCAGGTGCCGCTTCTGATAAGGAGAAGCGCAATAGACAACAGTAACAGCGTTCCTGGTGATTACCTAGACTCCTGGAAAGGAAAGACTTTATGGTCCTACTGGAACAACTCTATTTTCCAACTGCACTGCTGGATTTTTCCTTCAGGTGATGTCTGTATTCTCTATCTTTAATCTAGACCAATTACTTTAAAACAAGGCACTATACTTGCTGTATACTTTCAGTGGAAAAAGACGCTTAAAAATAACACGTATTTCCCTTGCATATAATATTGTCTTACACAATTTCGACCTTGCTTTCATTTTGTTCATTAATAACTTCAGTATGAAGCTCATAAGAAATGCAGTGTTTATGTGCCTGATTTGTTCAGTAGCTTTTACTATAAATTTTCTGATGTCAACTTTCTCAAAGTTTGTAAATGCATTTATTCAAGTTGCATGACAGAGAGAGAGGAATTTCTGCATATCAAGAGGGAGTAACAAACTTCAAAGGTAAGCTAGAGTTACCTTAAATGATGAACATTTTCACAACATTGATAAGACGCATAGTCATCTGTGGCCAGCTCCTTGAGAGCCAAGTTCAATGGAAGTGCCATCTGGTGCACAGGATCCTGCAGAAGCCCAAACAAAACTGACTTTTGAGGGTTTGCAAAGGCATCTACAGCGCAGAAGACAGATGGCGAATTCAATGTTCATCGACACACAGATTTTCAGAGCTGTGAGTGCAATGTCATATTTTCTGGGTACTCTTTTGCATTTGGACTTTTTAAATGACAGAGGCAAGCGGTAGTAATTTGTTATCTAATTACCTGCTTGCACATGCAAACTCCTAAAGAAATGCATGTAACGTACACATTTTATTATTCTTCATGTTTTGAACTGAGCATTGAAAACCTCAGGCTGGATGTCTACCAGCTCATATTTGCACACACTTTACCTTATTTGTTATTTGCGTGTGCAAACGCCCAAACTGCAAGCCACATTGAGAACTGAACACAAAAATTATGAGACTGAGAGCTCTGAAAAAGGAAGCTGCTGTGGAGCAACAGAACTGCCCTGATTTGGACAATGAGAATATAACTTTTTTGTGATCTTCCATCCATTTGAGGAGGAATTCTTATGGGAAATGTGAGACTTTGCAGCCCATTATTAATCCCATTAGGTATCTGCTTATCAGCTGGAGATTGATTATGTATACGGTTCACCTGAAATTTGTTTTCTAAGTATTTAACACTTTTGAATATTAAAATGATTTCATATTTTGTATCTTTTCTACATTGTATACACTGGAAAGAATGAGTGTCCTTATGATGGGGAAATAATTTTTTCAGCAGCATGAAACTAACACAAGTCCTCTCAATCTGTAGCAATCTCATACCACAAGCAAATTAATTTCCCCTGCTCACATGAGACATTATGATCTGAGTATATTATTCTCAAACCCTTATTATCCACTCACTGAGATTAGGCTTGACTCTTGGGATTTTCCCAACAAGCAGAATTTTTCAGGAAGCTGATCTGTGTCACAGAAGTGGCGTGACTGAGATCACGCTTTTGTGAAATCCAAGTGGTCTAATGTGCAGAATGCGTGCTTCATTTTGCATAGAATCATAGCATCGTCTGGGTTGGAAGGGACCTTTCAGATCATCGAGTCCAACCATCGAGCCAACACTGCCAAAACCACCACTACCCCATGTCCCTCAGCATCGCATCTGCCCGGCTTTTAAATCCCTCCAGGGATGGTGACTCCACCACTGCCCTGGGCAGCCTCTTCCAATGCTTGACAGGCCTTTCAGAGTAAAAATTTTCCCTACTATCCATCCTAAACCTCCCCTGGTGCAACTTGAGGCCGTTTCCTCTTGTCCCATCGCCTGTTCCTTGGGAGAAGAGCCCGACCCCCACCCGGCTAACCCCTCCTTTCAGGGAGCTGTAGAGAGCGAGAAGGTCTCCCCTCAGCCTCCTCTTCTCCAGGCTGAACACCCCCAGCTCCCTCAGCCGCTCCTCACAAGACTCCTGCTCCAGACCCCTCACCAGCTCCATTGCCCTTCTCTGGACACACTCCAGCCCCTCAATGTCCCTCCTGTGGTGAGGGGCCCAAAACTGAACACATGTTGAGTCCTGGGTATGTACATTCTCATGTGAGCTTGTTTCACAATGTGCAGGCAACTGCAAGGAAACACTTTCTAACATGCAGTTGTTAACCCAGAATTTTGCCTTAGATAATCAAGAATTGGTGTACCTGCTAATATCCAGCACCTGTTTCCTTGCTGTGTTATTAGACCTACAGCTCACCCTTCTTCACACTCATTACTGATCGCAGATGGCTCGTCGTCAGACAGGGCTAACATCATGTCTCGTACAAGAAGGCACTGACAGAAGACAAAACCAAAGTTGTTGTCTTTATGTTTAAGCAGCTGTTGTAATTGTTATAGGTTTGTCACATACGCAATTAAGAGAGCAGGATTTTTACATCCGTAAATAGATGTGAAACAGGACGTCTGAAAATTAAGCTGAAAAACCTTTCAACTTCTGGCTGAACAATTTTATTCACTAGGGAATGCTATACAGCCTCAGAAGGTGGTACTCAAGTGTTGCTGAAGGTTTCTGGCCCGTTCACATCTGTTGGGCTGTAGACCACCATGTAGCTGGGCTGGTGTGTCGCCGGGTATCACTGGGGCGCGTCGCAGTAACTCATGGTGATTGCTGAAAATAACTGGATGTTTTTATAAGGTGATGGAATTACTAGAGGTAGCTCTGTCTGACATTTTCCTTATTGATTTTAAGTATTTAAACAGCAGCCCACATGAATACAAAACTGTTTACCACTTAAAAACTTCAGCATTTCAGAGTTTATTCTATCTTTGGAAGCCAATGTGGTGAAAATCTCTGTACAGCTAATGCATTGCCAATAAAAGGATTAAGTACACCTGAATTTTCCCCTATATTTTGTTATAATCTGTTTTCAGCAAAAGTTGGGAAGATGCAGAGAGGGCTCTCATACTGCTGAGGTTTCTGCTGCATTAAATGCAGCCAGGCAGTACTGCAAATGAGCAATACTTTGGTTTTCAGGTTTATAGTGTTTTTATTAGAAGGCCCTAAGGAGGTGCCAGAGTGTTTCACTTATTTGCCTGGTCCTGAGGAGAGAAAACCGAAGAAGTGGGGTTAGTCCAAGAGGAGAGGAGTTGTCCCTCTAATCTGGCAGCAGCCTCATACTTCAATTCAGGTAAACTAATTTTCTGCAGAACATAAAATTCATTTTGCTTGCAAATCTATGGAAGGAAAAATTTACCAGTTACTCAGCAGCACAGTAAGTACACCCAACCCTTGTCTGCTACATTGCAGAAAGGCATTCTTATTTTGATCAACTAATTTCAGAAATCCCTTTTGCCTAGAAAATTATGATCAGATAACTTCAGTTGGAAAAGCAGAAATTTAGAAAAAGCAGAAT
Organism: Larus michahellis; assembly: GCF_964199755.1. Classification (NCBI taxonomy): domain Eukaryota; kingdom Metazoa; phylum Chordata; class Aves; order Charadriiformes; family Laridae; genus Larus; species Larus michahellis. Next base: position 86,402,241 of record NC_133930.1, read on the forward strand.
AGCTGGAAACAAGGAGTTAGAAAGAAAAAAATATATCTGTGCAAGATGATCTGTCTGGTGTAGTAGTCTGAATTAATATAACCTGTGATGGGAATATTCTCAAGTGAAAAAATTTAACCTTTATTTTGAAGCAAAGAACTACCTCTTGAATATGATAAGCAGCATATTGTTTATCTATCATTTGTATAAAGGCACATCTTTTTCTACTAAACATGCAAAACTACACACATATATGTGTATATGAGGAAACCCAGAGCTCAGGAGGGTTTAACTGTGTTTCTCCCACTTTGTGCTGTGTTTTCTGCTGAACAAGGAGCAGTTTTGAAGACAGCTGAGGAGCAGAACTGTTGTCTGATGGCTGTGCTGCATGAGAAATAAGTCCCACGCCTTCCCCTGGGAAGGGCCATCCCAAATTGTACAGGCTACTTATGGCAGGACTTCAAAATTATGTAAAAAGCCAAAGTAGCTGGCATTTAGAAACCAAGCGTGGATCCTCTCTTCTGGGACCAACTGAATTTGGTTGCACAAGATGCTTCTTTACTACCTGTTCTTTTATGGACTTTGTAAGGAAACAAGAAATTGCTGTTTAAATTGAGCAATTTCCCACACCTTAGGGCTTGCACAGGAAGAAATTACTCTTCCAAGGTTAATATGGTGCTGCCCTTGTGCTTTTATAGGTCGAGTAGTTGCAGGATGATGAACTCCCCCGAAGGGACTTGTTCCTTCTGCCGGTCCCCGTGGAGCAGCGTGGTGAGCGTGCGTTCTCCTTCCTTCGGGCCATGGTGGGCAGGTGTGGGGTACAACAAGCATTCAAGGGTACGTGTCTGTGTTGAGCTATAGCTCCATCTTACAGCATAACACGCGCTTCCAACAGCATCCCAAAATATGGGAGCTGAGCACGCTGCCTTCATCCCCTGCTACCCAAATTCCCCTTGCGATGTGCGTTCTCATCCACCTTGTAAGTGCTCTCACTGCCCACGTACCGTTTCCGTCATTTCACTCCCACTAATCCTTTCAAGCGCTGTGATTACTCTCTGCCTGTTTCTGTTTATTCCTTTCTGGGTGTTATTCCATCGCTCTCATTCACTCTTCTTTTGACTTGTTTGCTTTTTCAGAGTTGTCTTTGCCTTTTTGTTTCAAGTGAAATCAGAAATTCTGTCGGATTCAGTCCTACAGTCTGTCATACCACATTTTAACTCTGAGTGGCAGATTTAAGAAGTTTAAAGTGCCAGAACACTTTAGGGAATATTATGATGAAAAGTAAAAAAGTAAAATCCATCTAAGCAACACTTGCACATTTCCCTGCTTGCTTACACTACATAGATATTTAAAGACATTTTTTTTGGAGGATATTTCATTTCTTTCTTACTTCTGTCACATGTGCCTTTTTTCTTGGTTATTTTTCCTTCATCCTTGAAAGTATCCATGAGAAACCCAGTCATTGGTGTGAAATTAGGAATTAGGTTTAATGATTTCTCCTTCATAATGAGCTCTTCTTATGTGTTTTTCTGAAAGAACCAGTGACAACAGCTGGTCAAAGAGTTAATTACATGTAGAAAAATATAAATCAAAAGGGCTAATAGATGACTGAGTATTGCTGGAAATCATTTGATGCATAATACATTCCTGAAATGAAGACTACGGTCTATGAAACAAATTGATTAAAAAACACTAAATCATATTTAAAATACATGTGCAAACAACTACAAGTGAGGATCGCAGGCAGCTGCTGCAGTGCTCGTTTTTTGTGGACTTTGCACTCTCGAGGGGTGGCTGGTGCGCGCTGTTTACACAACGATGTGCAGAGCTACACCATGATGTGAATGCCTGATTGTGTGACCCCAAGGCATTAAACTCTACACTGGCACGTACAGAAAACTCATCCAGAAGAATTTTAGAAAAAACCCGAGAATGAATTTACACCGAGGAGGCCAAGCTGCAGAGCTCTCCGATGAGCGGCGTCTCCTGGGGTTTATGAGTCCCTGCAGCACGTCCAAAGTCCTGGAAGTCCTGACTGTTGTTGGGGGTCCAGGCTGAGTTCCCGGCAGCGCGGATGGTGCTGGGCTGGGGGGTGCTGGGGTCCCCACGTCCCTGCCAGGGTCGCTGCAGCCCGGGAAGGGCCAGCGAGGGCGCCCCAATTAAATCTCACCTGCATTCCCACACCCCTTCGTCAAACCAAGGCATTCCCGTTCCCAAGGGTCTCCCGCAGGCTGGTGCTGTGGTACCTCGCTAATGCACTGCTGTGCAGGGCACCGCCGCCTCTCTCGGCTTTCAGGTAAGAGCAACTATGCTTCTAAATTCAGTGCTTGTGACGAAAACCTTGCACATAAGCCCCAGAAATACCTCGTCTATTGAGCAGTCCCAGTGTCTTCAGTAAGCCTGCAAATAGCTACAGGATACACAAACACTCCTTTTTGTTTGCTTTTTCTTTCCTTGTGCTGCAGTATGGGTTGGATGTATATTCTTACTAACACTGTCCTGGCAAAGGGCTTGAAGGACATGGCATCTTCCATCTCCGCTGTTCTGGGTTAGGGGTTGTACTACTGACCCAAAACATCTGAGATGGACAATGCTACAGACTAGTGTCTTTCCTCTCTGAAAAAAGTCCCTTGGCAGGTTGTTCAGATGGTCTGAAAACTGTTTAGGAAAAGACACAATATAAGACATAATATAAGTACAGGTAGTGTTCTTTATCACTGATTACGAGGAGTGGGATGCTGGAGTGCGCCTAGTCTGTCATGACCTTCATCTGCTAGGCTCCAAAGCTAATTAATCCACCTGTTTCTGAGACAGTCATTCCCACGTGATTTTAAACACGAAGAATAAAACATCTTGTAAAATTCATACTCCCTGTGACATGCATCATTTTTATTTTTAAATTAAGATAGACTGACCAATTAGTTTCCCGAAAAAGAACCCTAAATGGATACAGAAGTCCATATTCTTCCCTTTTATTCAGAGGCTTACAGTAGATCTTTTTAGCTTGCTCTTTCTAGTGTCTTGTTATTGGTATGGATTTCCAATGGAAAATGACGTTGCGGAATAGAGCCCGTAGAAAGCATTTATCTGCCTTCCACTTTAATAAGCTGGTATGCAGATCCATTTCTCATTTGGTTTCATTAACATACCAGAAAGCTGACCTGTATTTTGTTCTGGTACAATATGAGTTCTTAGATGTGCAGTAGGCTTTCCGGGGCTGCGCACGTTTTAATTAATGTAACACTTACTTCATAGGGATGTTGAGAGGCTTAATTAATTCAGTCTTCCACAGTCAGGTGGAAAACAATGAGTAATCACAAAATACTGCCAACAAGTATTTTGTCCAGAGCTTGGTTGCTGTGTCTGTTGGGAAAAGGACTACATTTTATCAGGAATATAATGCGAGTACACAGTACCGTAAGAAAAGCCTATTCTGTATATTAGTAAATTCACTCCTACAAGAATAATTCTGCAACAGAGACCCACATCCACATCCTTCCCACCCGAGACAGCCCTGGATGCTGGAGGGAGATCAGCAGCCCTGCGTGGGGGCGAGGCAGCAGGTTTTGCTTATTTAATAAAAGCGGACTGTCACACGCTGAGAAAGCCCGCTGTCCACCTCCTTCATTAACACCGCTTTGTGGCTCCCGAAATTAGAGCTCACGGGGGATTGTTTACAAGTGCCGCTTCCTCGCAGAGACCTACATAATCCGCCATCCAGCGGGATCTCCAGAGCGCGCCGCCTGCCTGGGTGTGGGCAGCGGGCGGGATGACGCCTGTTTGGACTAAGTCAAAATGACATTTCTCTTCGCTGAATTCAGGTCAACCTGCACTTCGGGGTTAAGCCAAGCTGGAGGACAATGAAAGTAGCAATATTCCGGAGAAATTTCTAGTGAGTTTTTCTGTGCCTCGTCCCTTGTTGCAGCTGACGAAACCTTCTTAGACATCTTCAAACATTCATCTGAATTAATAATATGATAAATGACATTTTAATGCAGGAGCTATTCTCCTTAGTGAGTATGCACAACGGTGCTCACTGTCTTAATACGTATAGGAAGAGAGATATATGCAGTATCTGTACACGTGTGTTGACCACCGCCTGACACCAAGTGGTTGTGGACAGCATAAAGAAGCCATAAAAGTGACAAATCCAGTGCTTTACAAATTTCCTATATAGACTATTGATCAAATGGTGAAGTGGTGTTAAAACAATAAAACAAGGTACAGGTCATTTTGCGCCTGGAATACATCAGTGTTCAAATTTTTTTTGAACTGGTTCTGCATTTTTACTGTCATCAGAGCTTTGGAAAGTCACTGTCAAGTAGGAAAAAATAACGTAGCCCTCTCTGTTGTACTTTGCACTGAGAATTAATGTTACCCCAGCTGCCTAGCATTGCTTAGGGATGGGAATGGGAATGTGTCGGTTCTTCCTGAATGGCAGGTTATGGCCTTTGGTTATGTCTTGTGTGACCTCCTGAAAGAAAGAGATGGGAAGGGACACCAGATCAGAGGCCTCCACGAGTCTGGAGGAGTCAACCGTCAATTTCTTTTGGAATGAGATGTTCACTGAAAGTTGTTTGACGCATGGTAAGTAGAATAAACGTCCTAGATTTTAGGGCAAATGTGTTGGTGAGGTATTTACTTAGTAATGCTTAGGAAAACATCAGAGAGGATTAGTAATGAACACCTCCATCTGAATTGACTACATAATACCTACATCCTCCTGATCTTTGTAAGCCGATGATCTGTCATTGACAGGGACTTAAAGGTTCAAAGCAATGTAATAGAAATGTCATGTCGTTAGAAAAGCTAAATATCATTATCTTTATTATACTGTGTATTATATATACTTAAGTATACTTTTTTCCCGATAAAAATATGAAGTTATATTTGCAGCATGTTTCATCAATTTCAACAAAAATCAATTAAAAAGACAGGGTCTTCTGAAACAGCATTTTTAAGTCCAGCAAAACTTTATGTGATTTTCCTAGCAGCTTTTTCTCCCTCTGGATAATATTACACAATTCTCATTAAGTATCATTATGTACAGCCAAAAAAATTGAACTATAAATGGCAGAACAATGTGAAATCAATACACTCAGGGGTGTCTCGTAAGAGACTCAGACAATTTTGAGTTGTGAGGAAGGTTGGTATTTGTTATACCCATATGTAACTTTGGTATTTTATTTTTCTGGACCTCTCAGGATTTGAGAGGTCTTCTTTCTCCTGCTTTTATCCAGCATGACAGCAATGGGCAAATTCCCCTTTTCTTTGGCAGCTTTCACTATTTTCATGTTGGTGGTGTCTAGGCAAGGCTCCGAGGGTTCCCTATCTTTTATCTCTCTGCACTTCTTTTTTGTCCTGGGCTCTGTGCCAGTTTCCATCAAATTTGGTTTGCTCTGCTGGCAACAAAATATTCTATATTTTTTTATTTAAAAATATTCAAACCAAATACATTTAATTTCTACCATCGACTCTAAGCCAAATTGCTCAGTTCAATTACATTACAAAGTACTCCTCCTCTCAGAGGAGCCAGCTCCTGCTTTCTCCACTAACCAAAAAGGGCTCCTTCATCTTGTCATTTTTTGTGAGTCTCAAGACACTTCAGAGGAACATGACTACATGTCTGCTCTCTCTGTGGAGATGATGTCATACTTTTATTACTCTGAGCTTTAAACTATATTGATTGCTCTTCTTCATGGCTATCAAGAGAGTCATGCTACATTAGACTTTATATAGACTATCTCATTCCTTCAGTGAACCTCTCAAAGAAATAATACTGAAACACGTTACGTGTTGACCAAAGAGGTCAACTGACCCTGCCAAAAACACTGCGAGCACTGCAGCTTCTAAAATAATTGTGACACCATTCTTACAGTGAATAAAAACAGTCAGCTGCCTAAGTAAGCAGCATAAACTTTGAGTTAAAGCACACAAACAACATCTTAATGGAGAGATGTCCTCAGGAACCTGTGAGCAGGTCTCGAAGCTGGAGCCGCTCGTTACCCGCGGTGGCCGGTGACGACCCACCCGGTCCAACCCTGCTCTCTCCTGCAGCTGCCTGCCCTGAGGACCAGCAAGGGTGGGAAGGGTGGTAAATAAATTGACTTTTTGAAAGGGACTTAAACTCACTGTGCTGAGCTTCATTACATAAAGTGTTTTCCACTCCCAAACGTCAACTAGAACAACAAATGATTTTGAACAAGAGTGGAGATTATGGGAAGGGTAGCCTGTTTTAGAGCTGGTCAACCACTCCTGTTACATCTCTTTGTTACTTGGCCAAACTTTTGGGTTGATGTGTCCAGTGCTAATATACTCATACAAACAGAGATTGATAAATTGTTGATATAAATATACCATAGGATTGATTACACAAGACTAGCAACTACAAAGGAGCATATTCAAATACTTTTTGTATATAAAACAGTCTTTCTAACAGCATTACTATGTCATTAATGAGAAATTACCCCTTTATTACATCTTACATGCAGAGCTTATATGCTGATGATGGAGCATTTTTGATGATAACATGAGGATTAGTCTACCCAGAGGTTTTTTTACATCGTTGTACCAAACATGCCCTCCCCACTGCACATATGTAATCCCTGTAATAGCTGCAATAGTTGTTCTCCTTTTAGGATTAGCCGAGGTTGGCAGTCATATTTTTTTCTATTTCATCAGCATTAGAGCTGCTAATATTAAGCAGCTTTCATCATCTGCTTTTTTTTTGGTTTTTTTTTTTGAGAGGTACCTGAAGCTAGGAAAGTGCACTCATTTCTGTAATAAAAGCAGAAACGGTGGCCTATGCTGCTGAAAGAGCACATTTTCTAAAAAATCCAGAGAAACAAGAAGTAATAATTGGGATCACACTTATTTTTCTTCCTACAAAATATTTTTTTTCTCAATCTCTTTGTCTTGGATGATGCTCAGAGGAGATTGTACTTCTGAGAGCATGTAGTGCAGAAATTATTTTCCTTCCCATCTCCTGCAGACTCAACGCTGTTGATTGGAGGGTAATAAAAGACCGTGGGTGCTTGAATGGCTTGACATGTGCCCCTAAATGCCTTTGCTCTTTTTCTAGATTAATCCCTAAAATTGTTATGTTTATTACTCAATACTATGCCTTTTAATGAATACCCTATCATTAGGATAAAAATGTTAAAAATAGGTAGAGGCTTAATTACTTAGCAATTCCATCTTTCTACAAAAATGTAAAAATTGGTAGCACCTCCTTCTATTGAGAAATAAATCTTGCTCATGCTTCTTGCTTTCAAGGACAATTTACGAGACCTTCACAGCGAGAGAAAGTTAAGAGAAGAATAAACATACTTAGAGACACAGAGCAGGCCGTATTAGTGATGTCTGCAAAAGACCACAGTCCCCAGGAAATTCTGTGCTATGCAGGTGCATCTTTGTATTAATGTAAATATATAACGATCTTTCTCCAACAGTAACATGCAGCCAACCTCAGGCAAAGTATCCCCTTCCGAAGAGTGAGGTGACAATAAAAAAAGTTGTGAAGCCAAGTTCCCTAATTTGTTTACGGCGCGCATCTTATTCCTACCAAATGAAAAAAGCATTAGCAGCATTTGAATTGCTCATTACGACGTGCTGTGTATCGCTGAACTTGGGTTTTGTTATGTTTCATGTGCAGTGTACATCTCTACTTAATTTAATCATGGGATAAAACAGTTATATTCTTGCAAGATTCTTTTATAGTGGTATTTATGTAATTATTGTGCTGTGTTCGGTATGCTAGTGTATTTGATTTGATTCACTGAATCTAATAAATACTTCTGCTGTGCTCATCATTGAAAAATATTATGACCATATGTCCAGCCAAGATAATTGAAACAACATTTCCTACTTATGTGGAGCTAATACCCTTCAGATAGGAAGCCGTAAAATCTAATTGGAATAACTGTGTAGTCATTCAGCAAATAAAAACCAGTAAAAGAGCAAATCACACGAGACCTGGTAGTCTGATGCATGGGAATAGCAGTATTATCATGCTACCTTTGCCTTCTAGATGTTTTAATATAAGATGAATTAGATTGTGAAGTGCTTAATGCTCAAAAATGTTGCATTTTACAGTTTGAATACGTATACACACACATACAACCTGCTGCGGCATCATCTTTGCTCCCACTGACACTTACTATTTTTGCGTTCTTGCTACATACACCTTTTTAGCTTGGCATGTTCAATTAGAAGAGAATGTCATGGTTCTTGCTTACAGAAGCAAGAATTGCCAGATTTTACATTGAAATAAAAACAGCAATAATTTTAATAGCATTTGGAATGCATAAAAAAAAAAAAACCAACCATCAAGCAGGTCGGCACTAATGGGCTGCTCCCAACTGAAACCAAACACAGCATCTTCCTTTGGAGCACTTGGAAGCCTGGTGCTATGCAGATGCAAGTAAACCATCTGATTCAAAAAAAAAAAAAAAGAAAAAAAGAAAAAAAGAAAAAAAGAAAAAAAAGTAAGTATCTGTAAGCTTTTTAGCTCCTGTCCCAATCTCTTGAGTGATTACAGGCTGCATGTCAGCGATTCCCGTACGGGTGCTTCTCTCTGATCTCAGGAGGGTTTCTCCAGGGTCCCCATCCCAAGCCTGGTGCTGCTGGTGGGCTCCTGCTGGCTTTGGGGAGCTCGGGGCCGAAGGAGCTCAAAGATCCCACCCCGGGGTCCAGCCACCCTCTGGATCCCACCGAGAGCCCCTCTGCCCCTCACCGCTCCCCCTGCTCCTGGCCACCTCCTGCGCTCAGCTGTGCTAAAAACGCCACGAGGTTGAACCAGCCATCAACTTTGGGATGAAACCAATCCTTTGTTATCTTTTGGGGTTTTTCCCTTCCACAATGTCCTCTGGTTTACGTCAGAGATTGCACAAAAGTCAGGTCCGCCTCTGAGCTTGCCATGCTGTGTTTACGTGGTTCAAACACAATGTGCTTTTCTGAACTTTGGATTTCTTTCACACAAATAGGGGCCTGCTCATCATTTTGCTCCTCAAATCTTCCAACTTCATAAGTAAAAGCTTTCTTGAAATAACATGGGAAGGATTTGGCTGATGGTCACTACTGAAATGAATATTTTAAATTTGCATTTTTATTTTTGCTCTTACTGACTTACTGAACAGTGTCCATGAAAGAATTGCACTAATCTGCATTGATAATTCCCGAAGAATAAAATACCAGAATAAGTCCCAGTAGAGTAGGAACAAAGATGCAACTTGAGGGCTCAATACAGGAGCAGACAGTGCTGTCTACGCAGAACACAGGGATACGATTGAGAAAAGTTGCAGTAAATGGAAAACTTCCAAGAAACCTGATTTTGGAGCAGCCTACCTCTCTGCTAGAAGTGCACAGGAAAAACCAAGCAGCTCTTCCATGAGAATCCTCCCTGTCTCCATTTAAACCCTGTCTAGACGAGGTACGCATTATTTTCGCGCTGAGGGAACCCAGCCTGCATGTGCCCTGTGCGAGCAGCCCATCTGTTGGTCCCCACGCTAAACATAGCGCGCCGCAGCCCGCCGTGCCACGGCTGCCTTCAGAAACACATGGCTATCTGGCAGGTCCCCGGAGAGTTTTCTGAGGTACAAGATACGTGGGAGCCCATCTGCCTGAAGACACAGCTTGTGACAGGCACCATGAACACCACTCTTTGTCTGACTGTCATCTGGGGAAGAGTGACGGTCGGGCAGCAGAGGGCCTGGGTGGGCAGCGTTGGGTGCCAGGAGCCCGTTGCTGGTGCGCTCCCTGGGGCAACAGCAAACCCAAACCCATGCCAGACCCCTATAAATCCATCCTCTGCCTTCCATGTCCTGTAACACTGCTGAAAATAGTAGCGGCATATTTCTACGCGCCCTTCTGCTCCTTCCCACCGACCCAAGGCAGAAACCCCTTGAGATGCAATGAAGGGCTGGGGCAAGACCTTCAGAAGACTTTGAAGGTGCCGGTGGAGGACTGAGGTGCAAGACGTTTCACTGGGCCAGCCCCGCAGGCGTTGGCACTTGCTGGGCAAAGAGGGATCTCTCGTTATGTCTTTTAAAGGTCAGCACTAGCGACGGGTCTGGGGGAGCACAGGGACCTGCCGACCCAGCCCAGCAGCCCGGGTGCTGCTCCACCAACCAGGTGCCTAAAAACCAGGTGTTTCAGTCACTAACTTAAGAAAGCAGTGACTCTACCCTGTTGTCTTCTGTCCTACCTGCGTGTAGGATAGATCTGGCATATTTCACTAATATTTACGTTAGTATCCCGATACTGACAGTTGACACTGCATCCTTGAAATATTTTGCAGTGCAAATAAATTTAAAGTAAGTCCATAGCAATATTTGTTAAGAGTACATTGCTCCTCCTGTTGGGAGGGTCTGTAAGAACTAATCCCCTTATTCAATGCTATAGGAGTCTGGATATTTCCTCTTTGTTAAAAGATGGCTTATCAATAACATTATATTTTAATAAGTAACAAAAATGATATCTTTAAACTCTTTCTACAGCTGCTTAAAAGTATCCAGAGATAAACCTTTATCTATATTTTCCAGTGTAATTTACCAGCTTTTCAGTTTAGTACCTGTATGTTTGTTATTCATTTTTTTTTAATTCTTCTGTTTGGGAAAAGAATTTCCAGCACTTAATTTGAGCAATAAAAATATTTGGCTGGAAAGAAAGACAATCTCTGTAAATAAGATAATTTATTATTATGATTTACTTAAAGCTTTTCTTACGCTCAAACAGTCAGGATTTCTCGATCATCACTTCTCTCTGCGTTATTGCAAATGTCCAAAGCCAGTGGGATGCATTCAGAGGGCAACGAGTTGAGGACGTATTCCAGAAATCACAAATGCATGTGGTTCACCCAGTAATTCTCAAGGTCATTCTCTGATAAAAATCCAGAGTTCAATAGCTATTAACACATTTTAATACAATTTTCAGTTACTTTGTCTTCTCTATATATTTCCCTCAACAAATAAAATATGGGCTTTTGGCTAGTTTTCAGCTCCTGTGTTCAGCACTTTTTAATGGGTCGTTTGCCACCAAAATATGGCTCTTCAGGACTGGGAACTCAGATTTACTCCATGGGTAGAGAAACAGGAACAATAAAACACTTTCTCCTTTCCCAAAAGGCAATGTAAGAAATTCTGCCCCTCTGCTCCGCTCTGGGAGACCCCCCTGCAGTGCTGGGGCACCAACAACAGAAGGACACGGAGCTGCTGGAGCGGGGCCAGAGGAGGCCCCGGAGATGCTGGGAGGGCTGGAGCCCCTCTGCTGTGGGGACAGGCTGAGAGAGCTGGGGGGGTTCAGCCTGGAGAAGAGAAGGCTCCAGGGAGACCTTCCAGCCCCTTCCAGTCCCTCAAGGGGCTCCAGAAAAGCTGGGGAGGGACTCTGGAGCAGGGAGGGAGCCATGGGACGAGGGGGAACAGTTTCAAACTGGAAGAGGGGAGATTGAGATGAGATGTGAGGCAGAAATTCTTTGCTGTGAGGGCGGTGAGCCCCTGGCCCAGGTTGCCCAGAGAAGCTGTGGCTGCCCCATCCCTGGAGGGGTTCAAGGCCAGGTTGGACGGGGCTTGGAGCAACCTGGGCTGGTGGGAAGTGTCCCTGCCCAGGGCAGGGGGTGCCACTGGGTGGGCTTTAAGATCCCTTCCCACCCAAAACATCCTGTGACTCTATGAAATTGACTGTGAGCATCTGACTCCCATTAAGAATTTCTGCTCTGACTCTTAATTTTTAAGATGATTGCTCTGAGAGAAGTCCTTGTCTGGACCTTATCATCCCACTAGTGACCATTACTTGTTATGCCTCTGCAGGGTGTTGTTACTGTCAAAGGTGTATATACATATAGGGGGCATAAAGGAATGTATGCATATAAGGAGCATATATGTGTGTATATATACATATATATCATCTGTCTGAGAAGTAGGTTAAACCTTCAATTAGCTGTAGAGGTCAACAGAGGTTCTTGAAATACGTCCTGGAAAATGTAAATCATAGAATCATAGAATCTTCATGGTTGGAAAGGACCTTTGAGATCATCGAGTCCAACCATACACACACACAAAAAAAACAAAAACCAAAAACCAAACCTATAAATCATTTTAACTGCTTATTTAAAACACAACATATATTTTTAGTATATATTGGTGATTAATTCATTTTTTTACTATCTTTTCTCTCCACAAACTTTCCTTGCCAGCTTCAGTACTCAATGGATCCAACTTTCTAACAGCAGCTAACCTTCAGTTTGGTTGGTAAATTAGGCAATACCCTCACTTCTAGGATGTTCCTTTCCATCAGCAACTGATAAAGCATGTATAGGGTTCCTCTTCCGGTCATCCTAGAAGATTGTATTTTCCAAGGTGGAAAGGAGATCCTCGGGGATCTGACAGGGCACAGAGATAAATTTGAAGCCATCAGTTGAGGTGGATTTTGGACTTGGTTCTCCTCTACTCAATTAATGGCAAAATACCATCTGTCCTCCAAGCAGAGACAAGTGCTGTGGTATTGCCTGGAGTTGTGTCACCCCCGGAGGAGTCACAGGGAAGATGTATTTCAGCCCGGAGGTGGATTTTCACACCGTCTTTCTCAAAATGAGTGCTATGAGAGAGGACTCGCCTTTTCCAGAGTTCAGCGATGGTGAACTTCCAAATGCTGCCTTAGGATGGTTTCGCAGGTTGTTTGCACCGGGGCAGAGCTGAGAAGGGGTGCCCAGATGTTCGGTTGTGGAGTGCTTTAGCTGCCCTAGTAGAGTCATCCAGCTGTCACTATATGACACTACAGTGCCACAGAAGGATTTAATTTGTAGGCTGTTTTCTCAAGCTAAAATATTGCCTGTGTTCAGAGATATTTCCTCAAGGGCCTTTTAGTTTTCTTACATATTCAGATCTTGCTTTTGACATATGTTTGTAGAAAATCACAGTCATTTTCTATTTGCAGAAGCATCAAAAAAAAAGGAAGGGGCTGTCGGTTTGTGTTTTGCATCTTGACATGATCAGCTCTGTGTTGTCCCCTGCACATCCACGCTGCGTAACACGAGCAAAACACTAGAAGATTTCACTGTCAGATATGATTCTCTGATCATTTACGCTGTGATCTGTTTGAGTCTGATGCCTCTCTGTACCTCCAGATGCTGATGATGGTGTGCACCATGTATATACAACCGTGTCCTTACAGCTTACCACTGGCTGTCCCACGTGCAAGACATTGCGTGGAGACAGCAGCATTTACCATTTCTTGGACATCCGTCTCACTTACGCTGGCAATGGATTTATATTTTGTCCAGCACACCTGGAAATGAAGAATGGTGTTGGGTATTTCTGCCAAATGAGATCTTCCTGACCATGCAAGCCCTTGGACACCTCAAACTGTCCACCTTGGACACTGCAACTACCAGGTGAACAGTGATGACAACAGTCTTCAGAAGAGGTTCCTGTGAGGTCTTGTGCAACTTGTCCTGGAGAAATCATCTGCAAACATGCCAGCATGCTCCCTGAATCACTTGTAATATCGTTCACCTGTGACCATGTATTTCACTTAAGGACAACCCACCGCGCCAGAGTTTTCCTGGGTATTTACCCAGGAACGGGCAGCTGAAGGGGTCTCTCAGGTGGAGGCGGAGGGACCCACACACTTCCAGAGACAGGGGCCAAGCCCCCACCATGGAGCAGTCAGTGTGGTGCTGCTGGGGGTGGTTTATCATCCCCAGAGCCCCGCCGTGGCTCCTCTCCTGCCCGGCTGGTAGAGCAGCAGCTCCTCAGCCCCAGCAGCCTCTCCTGGAGGAGGACAAGAGATCGCGAGTCAAGCACGGCAACTGAGATGGGATATGCAAGAGAAGCACAGCTACTAATCCTGAGCACACTTCCTCCTCGGAGCAGGCACCGGGGTTTCCTGGAGACAAGAGCAAACACAAAGCTCCTGGCAGCCGCAGTGCCCATCCACCGGGACCCGCTGCCCCTCTGCCTGGCTGCTGCTGCTACTGCGACATGCTCAGGAGGCAAGTTTTGTGCGCCTTCCAGGTCTTACTTTAATTTAAAGCATCTTGCCTGCCCCCCGTGGGCGGGATTTTGGGGCGGTTGGCAGCAGGGTGTGTGTGGTTATGCCGTTTCTCTGTTGGCCCAGCAGACCCCCGCAGCGGCCGCGGTGGGAGCAGGGACCTGGTGCCGCTGGGGCTTGGCCCTTGTTCCCTTGGCAATCGCTCCCGGGGAGCCGGCTGCCCAGGATTAAGGTTAGCTGAAGTTTCAAAAGGCAAAGGGAGAGAAAACTGCCAGTTTCAGGGTAAAGCAGACAGTCTGTGGCTTCCCTGAGGCTGTCAGGTGCTGCTGTCGAAGGGGACAATTCGGTGCTGTTGTGGCGCTAGGGCGGTGTTTGTACCGGAAACCCCAGCCTGCAGCCCTGTTATTCTCGACAATTTTTTAAACTTTGTTTAATTAAGAAGCTTGTACATGAGACTGCTGTTGTCTAAGCAGGTATTACATGTGTAGCACCAGCTCAGACCTTCGAATTCAAGAAACCCCCCTACCATTGCTTTTCTTACAGAATCATAACGGCGTGTGTTATCAAGCTTAATTTGTGCATTTATGATTAATGATGCAGTGCCAGACAGACAGAAGTATGTTATGGTTATTTACCTGGATTTCTCATTAGCAATGCTAAGAAAATGTTTATTATCCTCTCTAATTCTTATTAAACATCTGCAGAAATTGTTGCAGAATTGGAGTTCCTGGAGACATTTACGGGCTGAAAGCGTTGTGTTTGACAGCACTGATGCAAATGCATGGGTTGACACAGACACCGTCCTGCTCTCAGAAGTGTCTAAGCCATGCAGTTGCTCTGAAAGCCCACCTAAACCTGCGGAACAGGTCCCTTGCAGCCCTCTGCGGTGCGGGGCGAAGGGTGAGCTTTGTGCTCCAGGCAGCAGCTGGCAGAGGAACCACGGTGCTGGTACCTGGCCCCATGGCATCAATATTGCTTTGCCTAGCCTTTTCCTAGCCATTCTGAGAGGATTTTCAGAGGTCTGATGACTCCTCTGAGCACATCTGTATCTTCTGAGCATGCCCACAGCCTGAACAAAGGAGACTCTGCCTCCAGAGCACCTCAGAGCACGCTCCTCAAAAAAAAGTGGAAAGCCCTGGAGGTAGTGGGGTGGAGGCCTGAAGATATCTCTTTTTGCAAGTGCTTTTCATTCAGTTACAAAACTGTGACGGGCAGGGGATGGGCTGATGTTTTGCAAACACGATTAAGTGACACAGCAAATAAGGCCTGCAATCGGATTTCTCAGAACAGATGAGTTTAAACACTTGCAGGCAGCATCCTCCTGGAGCTCAGGCAGAGCCGTGCAGCCTCAGATGGGCAAAACCGGGTAGATAAAGTGCTTGCAAGTGTTAATTATTTTTATACCTTTGCCTTTGTAAATAGGGATGGAAACTGACCAAGGAGAAAGGGTAAAATACGTGCAGTTACACAATTTTGTTCTAGTTTTGTCCATGTTCTGCACAACATTGCAGATAGATTGACTTCTTTCAAAAGACTTGCTATTTTAAAAGGCTCTGCATGCATTTGATATCTCTGCTCTTAGACCATTATAGACCAATTTTCTGTGGTGATAAAAATGTAAGGGGAATTAAATCATTAATGTTAAAAATTTACGCGTGGTGGACAGGCAATAAAACATCAGGTTTTGGCTCCATTTCTGGAGATTTAATCCCGTGTCAAAACACAGGTCGAGACCAGTAGATGAAGGCTGTGTCCTGTGTTTAGCCACTGCTGGAGGAGTAAGTCGTATTTGTCCAGCCAGATGATCACGGCAGCCCTCGGGGTTTTAACACCTCAGAAAGGCAGAGAAAGCAAGCTGAGGGATGAACGATGAGCACTACCAAGGAGCAATAACTTGAGTCCCCCCCTCCTGAAGCCGGCTGCAGTGTCATGGGGCTGAAGCCGTGCATCCTCCTGCTTAGGGCATCCATCCCCAGCCTCACGGACTCTTCTAGGTTGCCCATTTGCAGCCTTGTGATGGTGGCCATGGGAAGGGCTTTGGCCACCCACCAAGGAGGTGCCCGCTGCCCCCCAGAGCACGCATTTCAGCTTAGCGGCAGAGGTTGCCGGCAGCTCTCCCAGCCTGAGCCATCTTCCCAGAAAGCACTCGCTGATGCTGCTTTTTCCTGCCTTTGGGTGGTACAACTCAACGATAACTCAGTGTACTCGCTACACTCAGCAACTCTCACCCATGGGTATTATCTGGTATGGGAAGAGACAGCTCATGTTTCATCCTGATTCAAATAAAAATTCAGGAGACAGATCTGAACACAGCAGCAGGCTGAGGAAGCCGTTTGCTGAAATCCTTAGATCGTTATCATTGCTTAGAAACGTCCTGTTCAACAGAAGTTATCAAAGAATTGCTAATAAGAGCACCAAGATTATTTAATTCATGACAGAAGCAATTAGGCAACGCTGACAAATCATTATTGTGGATATGCTGCAAAACATTTGTTATTGGTTTTATCAAGGAACATGCCTGGGGCCAGACTCATCAAATACTTTCTGCTCACCTCCACGACGGGTCGCCCGCCCTCGGCCCCCAGCCTTCTCTCCAGACTGCGCTCTGCTGCTTCCCCAGAAACAGTGTGGAGAAGCAGCTGAACAACCCCAAAATCCCCACCCTCCTTCCTCCAGGATGGCCAGGAGCCTCCAGGAGCGTTGTGGTACATGGGTGGGATGGAGGAGGCCAGACCTTCGCTCTGCTGCTGGTCCGGCCCATCCATCGACATTACAGCCCAATGAGATAAAAAGCCATCGGTACAGATGGCTGCGCTGCCGAAACTGCGGCCCCGTTGTGCTGCACTTACAGTACTGCCTTACACCTTACTGTGCCGTACTTTTTATTTTATGTGGAGTTGCATGCATCTTTGTTGTGCGTTGGTTACTTAAGAGGGTCTCTATGCAACAGCTATGCAATTTTCAGCCTATTTTATAGTCTCATTTCTCTTCGTGCAGAAACCTTCATAATGACTTAATTGATTAGCAGTAGAAATGAGTTAAGTGCTCTGTAATATGTAAAATAAAAGTCAGCTAATAGTTCATGGGGTTTATATAGTAGAAAAATAAAATATATTAAATATATATTAATATTAAATCTATTAAATTAAAAATAAACTACTTGATGAATTTTTCCTTGGCTTGTTCATAGCTACAAGGGACAATAATTTCAGAAGAGTGACCCTAAGTTCAGTAGTTCAGTATTCTCAGACATACATCACTATTTACATCCGTATTTATCTGGATACCAAGGGATGAGTCACATCAGAGATCACTTTATTCAGCAGGTTACTTACTAGAGAACAATCTAAATGCATTCAACTCACCACCTCGCAGCACGCGTTCATTCCCAAGCTGCAGTCCTTCCAGGGTAACCCCAGGTATCACACCCTGGCTATGAAACACACGGCTCCGTCCAGAAGAACGCTTCTGTCAGCAAGCTGATTTCTGTGTCATCCTTTCTACCTTGTAATTAAGAGCCAAGTGATTCATGCTGAGGTATTATGAACCTCTGCAGTCCGGTAATGTACTTCTGCAGGGCCTCTGAGGCTCTCCTGGAGCTCCACATGGTGGTTCACGCCGCAGCAGCTCTCCTGCACCGTTGTGGCTCCCTCATCCCATAACATTGGCTTCAGTCCCCGTGGTTAACCAGTGCCTGCACTGCCGTTTCCGAACCTCCCCTCCTGGCCTGCCGCAAGCTCTGCTCCACTCTCTGCCGCTACTGGCTGGAGATATTTTTCTGAAATAAGATCTCCATCATTTCCATGACCTGTGCCTCCGGGCAAGGATTGGCTTCCCATGCTGTTTGGAGAGCTGTGGGACATGCAAGGCTCCTTGGCTTCTCCTCATGTTGCTCACCAACCACCCACCACTGGACCAGGAGTGTTTCATTGACGGTCAATGAGTATCATGAACTTCTTGAATTTTGAGCTCTCGGGTAGGCTTGTATCTTTGCATATTGGTATTTGAGTTGCTAGAGCCATACATGGCTGTTGAAGCAGCAATTTGCCTTCTACCCTCCTTCTCATGGGTCATTGTGTCCACGTTTACACGTCCACAGCAGAGATGTTGCACTTGCCTTTCTGCGAGAAGCATCACAACGACTGAGGAAGGTGAAATCATGGCACTGACTCCACACTGGAGGTACCACAAGCCCGAGTCTGACCTGCGCCCTGCTGAGGGGCAGTGAGTGCCCTTGCTGAGCTCCTGGGTGCCCTTGCTGGGCGCTGCTGGAGCTCCTGGCCTATGGTGATGCCGAGGGCTGCTTCTGACGCACAGTCTCTCGGCCACCTCGGCATGGGAAGTTGCAGACTCGCAAGTCCACGCTTTGCTGGGCACTGTGTGGCTTCTGCTTGAAGAATAATGCTGTCTCAAGCCTATCTCAAACATTTCAATAGCTGGGAGAATAAGCTAGTAAGAGCTCTTCTTAAAATGTTGACACTTTTGTTTGTTCATTTTATTGACCAAAGTATGACATTTTAAGCCACCTGTCTCAGAGTCATCGAGTCTCACAGCTTGCTGGGCTCCCTCGCTCCGGACCGTGTCTGGAGCTGCTGCAAGCATGGAAGATGCTGTGGATAATTTCTGCGAGTAGGGAAAAACAGATACGGGGCCAACCTTGAGCTTTTTTTGTAAAGACATATTTTCCCAAGCTGAAGTATGGGAAATGTTTTTATTGACTGAGCTAGGGGGTAAATAGCGATCACTGTTTTGCAACAGCAGCTGCACGTAAGTTATACTGTTATGCAGTAAATTTCCACAAGGTTTGGAAGGCTTTTTCAAGATCTGTGTTAAAATAGCTCCAGCGAAACCTTTCTTTGCGGCTGGGTTTACTGTGTGTTTCAGACAGTTCTTAAAACTGACCCAGGAATTTTTTTAGCGGAGCTTTTGCACAGCAGGGACGGTCCCTAGTTCTCAGGGGAGACAGAAAAAATCTGCAGCTGGGTCGCGATGGAGAAGAAAGGGTGTCTGGGACGCTGCGGGAAGGGCAGAGTGACCTAATTCAGAAGTGCAAACCGCTCTAACCTCAGCAGGTGAAAATTTCCAGGACACTGGCAAACTGCACGCCAGTAGTTATAAAAATTCTTTCTTGGGTATGGATTTCCAAAAGCCAAACAAAAAATAAATTATTTGTGGAATATATGAATTAAGTCAGTCACGCAACAGCTCGGGTTGGACAGGAGCTGTTTTTCAGCTCTGGGGAGCACCTCTGCTTTCTCAGTCCTGTCCTTTATCAGTGAGAATTGTAAGCGCAGGAGTTGTTTTTGGCACTAGTACCATGCAGGGGTGGTGGCCAGCCAGGGAGGGACACGCTGGTAAGAAAGTCCCTGTGTCGGGGATGGCAGAAGCATTCCGGAACAATGCGCAAGAAGTACATTATGTGTTCAGGTCTTCATGTATTTTTTCCTACAGCCCTGTCAGCAGCTTGACAAGAAAAAGCCCAGATTCTCCTTAAGACACATCCTTGCATGCTTTCTGCTGAATAAGCAGAGAAATGAGGATGGATTTGCATCTACCGAGAACGTTCAAGGTTCATGTGAGTTGAAGGGCCATGTTGATTACTCATGACCGTGAAGTGCCATCATGGTAGATTATTCTTTTTTTTTCCATAGAATTGAGGGAACAACTTTAAATAAGAGCAAATTGATTAACTGCCCTTGATGTCATATTTGTAAGTGTTCCTCCTCTGAATTTTCTTGACGTTTTCTTGCAGTCTCTTTAACCTGCAGACCCTGACTTAAACTTGGTTTTCCAAAGTTGAAATTGCAGTTGTGCCACCAGAAAAGTCTGTTAGGAAATACTCATAGGCTCACTGGTAGAACAATGAAGTTTTTTGCCAGGAGCAAAATTCCACCCTTTATTTTTTAATTAAAGCACTCCCACTAGTAACAAAAATAAATAAGCAAAATCGAGAACATACAGCATCCAGAAGTATTTGCCCCATTTGAATCTTTTTATCTCCCTATGGGCAATAGTTTACTGCAAGTGTCCCTGCATTGCTGATAGTCTGCATTTTGGGGAAAGTGAAGTTTCTCTGACTTTAACTATTTTTTAATTCCTTGGGCTTTTCAAACACATCTGATGGGGGTGCAGTGCTCAGAGTTTTGAATTTCCTGCCAGTTTCAAGAGAATCGATGGCCATGTAGAGCTGCAGATAAGCGTCCCTGCTAATCTTCAGTGTGAAGTGGAGGTCATTTCTTTAATATTATTTAATTTTATTTAATTTCATTGACCAGCAGCACACAGAAGCCTAAGCACGGCTTGCAGCTACCCGAGGCGTGCTGCCCTGGGCTGGTGGAGTGGATTTGCAGGCTGCGCCATGGGGAGGGAGGGAAGGTCCCAGAGCCACCCCGGGGGACCGAGGGCATCCCAGCAGGAGGGATGGGAAAGGTCATGGGAAACAGGGAAAGGAAGAGGGGTTGTTTTGGGGAGGGGCTGTAAAACCGCAGACTTTGGGAATCGCAGTCTGTTTGCAGAACAATTTTTTTGAAGAAAGCTCTGTTTAATACAAGAAGTTAAAGTGTGGTCTCCAATGGCTTGTGGCAAGCCCTGGTTTTCCGTCCCCTGAAGAGATTTCCAGAAAAACAATGTGAATAGGCCAGTCAGCTGCACTGGGACCCGCAGATGCCTCTGTAGCTCTCCAGTGACACTTGTCAAGGGTAGGAGCAAGGCTGGGGCTGTCATACAGAGGCACTCTAATTTTTCTCTTACTTGATAAAATGAGAGCGGTATGACCCAGATTGCCTTCACCAACCCCTTGCTCTCCTCTTCCCACCTCCATCCATCTCCCGTCATCTCTGCTAGCCTCAGTTGTCAGTCCAGACTGTAGATCTGATCCAGCTGATCCTGCTTCCCTGCTTAGTTTTCCTCTTTCAGCTGCTTGACTTGCTTTCTCTTGAACATCCCATGAGCACCTGCGCTCAGGGTTTGGGATATCTTCTGCTACAGCCGGTTCCTCATCATTCACTGAACCTCACTCTCATGGGAGCAGATACTGCAGCTTATCCAGCTCTTATTCCATCAGCTTCCTTCATTTTCTAGCAGTATCTGTGCTGGTAATACCTGGATACTTAAGGCCATTAGCGTGGATGCTTTAGCACTTCAGCTGGAGAATGGAGCATCTCATTTGCCTTGGCCCTGAGCCACGGGAGATGGCTCTGCCTGCAGAAAGCACCCTGACGTGGGATGAGCAACTAATGTAAAGTACTCTTAGGATATGAAGTCCTTGGAATTGAAAAACCTTCTCGGCTTCTCCACTCAGAGGAGATTATGACTGATAATAATAATTATGACTGATAATAATAATTGATGTGTTTAGAGCACACAATCTTTTGAAGGAGGTCATTAATAAATGAAAGTGGCTCAGACCTCCTAAATCCCTGTTAGTTCTATTAAAGACAAACAAAATCGAAACTAAAATTTTCATTTTAAATTACAAGGCCCATGAGGTTTGTAGCAGAAGTTAATTTCTGTAAATGACGTATCTAAATCTTTGGTACCTGTCCCGGTGGCGACAGAGGATGGAGGGTGTTTTGTTGCCCTGATTGTGTATACGAGCCTTCAAACTGGCACACGGTGACGGAGGGTAGAGGGTGACCACGGTCCCAGCCTCGTAACGAGGAGGTAGACGTTTATGGGAGGTGACGCGAGGCAGCCATCTCCCCTGCTCCCAGACGTTTGCATTGAGAGATGTGCTCCCAGCCCACGACAGCTTGCCTGGGGCCTGGCCGGCCAGCGGGGGCTTCCAGCCCAGGGACATGAAAAGGCTCAGAAACCCCCCAGGTCCAGGTGCTGGCTGTGGTGGGCGTCCTGCAGGCTCCAGACAGTAATTGTGACAGCAAAACTTCTTGTTAGCCTGATGAGTCACTGCTGGTTTCCATTTTTTTTCTGTATTTTTTTTCCTTTGCTGCCTCCTCAGCTCTTCCCCCTGTGCTGATCTGGATGTAAAAATGGGACCAAATGACTGGGAGTGGGGTCAGAGGAAAAGGATCAGAGGAAAGAGCAGGAGAGAGGGACGGGAGAGCAACACCTATCCCTTCTGGTGATGGGGACCATCCCAGCTACCCATGAAGGCTCTGAGGGGAATTCCCTGGGACTCGTTGGGAGGAAAGTGGCTGCAAGGCAGGTGAAAAGGCAAATGAAGCCTCAGAGATCATATGGTCAAGTCCTTTGCAACTCCTTAGCAGGGCTCAGGCTGAAATCGAGCCATTGCTCCTGCGCTGCTGGACACCAGCGGAGCTGTGGGCCACATGGCTGGTTGGGTGCACAGAAAGTGCAGAGTGACAAGGGTTGTTTCTGACTTACTGAAGAGTGCACTGAGTTATGGTGTCCCACTCCTCATGTACTGCGGTCTACAGTCATGGTCACGGACAAGTCAGGTCAGAGTTTGTAACTTGTCAAGCTGCTGTAGCCACACCTCAAGCCTAAGCCTTGAGACTGACTACGGAGGGTGGGCTGTGCATCAGCGGACTTCACTGAACTTACATTCTCATACAACCACTTTCCTCTAAAGCATTATATTATTTTTTTTTAAAAAGATGGTTTGTAAGAAACAAGATGCTTTTGAAAACTGAAGGGGAAAAAACAGATCGTAGACACGCTTCATTTCCAACCCATGACGTCTGCTGTCACAAGTAGAAGAGAGTGACGGTCATCTTGATGTTTTAGAGTTTTTACCAAGAAAAGACTGAAATTAAGTGTTCAGATCTTGGTGGTACTTCATGGCTGCCAAAGGTTATGTTTATTTTAAAACCTTAATTGCGCAGATAAACGTAAAGTAGCTCCCGGTACACGCAGACGTCAGACAGCTGCAGAACATCATTGCAGCCCATATGGCTTGTAAAATTTGTTGCAGAATATCCTTAGGTGCACTTCAGTCATTAAACTGTCATCTTTGCATTTTGTGTATTGATCGAGTAGGGTAGCTGAACTCTCTTCTCTTCTCCTTTCTTTTTTAAAAATTATTTTTACATCAGAACTTTTATTTATAGCAGTCTAAAAGCAAGAGATCAAGAGAAAACGCGTATGACTGCTTTCCCAAATGACTAACTGGGTATTTTTCTTCATCATTAAGCTGCAGGGTTTAGCTAAACTGTGTCATGAAAGGGTACTTCATATAGCATTGAGAGCATAAAAAATATGCCATTCAAGTTAAACTAAGACATAAAACAAACTTCATTTTCTAGATAACATGCGAGCCCAGCTTTCTGCAGTAATTAAATCTCTCTCTGGCTTTTTACAAAAAAGTAAATGGTGACTGTATTTTCCCTCAAACTCCAGATTGTGCTGATCTAAATTGAGCTTCATTCTGTACCTGCCAGTTTCAGATCCTTGCAACATCCTTCCTCTCTTCTATATTTACACCCAGTTTCACTGGGCGTGTTTGAGCCCCTGGCTCATTCCCCTGGGTTTCAGCAGGCGGATGGGGAGAAAAAAAAAACTGAAAGAAAATCATTAGGATTTCAGACTTTTTCCCAGTGGGTAGGTGTAAATAATACAAAGGAAAAGCAAACCCAAGCATTGCTGTACTTGGCAGGAGCTCGCCTTCTGCCTCTCTCAGCCAGTGCGTGTTCCTGGGGATGCTCTGCAGGAGCATCATTGTACCCACCAAGACGTCTCCAAAGGGCATCACTGGTTTTGCCTTGATTTAAAAATGAGATAGGAAGAGGTTCAAATGAGGATTGCGATGATGGTATGTTACAGAAGTACCTTGAAACCTCTGAAAAATAAGCCCAGGTCCTTAAGCTATATGGGTTTTGCCTAACAGCTGCCAAACTGTCATTTACATCTCCAAGGGCATTAACGGGGCCAATGCCCAAATGCTAGCCCTGTGTTGAGAGGTTGTTATTGCTAGTTGGATTGCAGGGACGCATAAGTAATGTGTGGAAGCACCAAAGTCCCTGGTACCACAGAGAATTTGGACCACCAGGGCTAAGACTGATCCCACTGTGGGCAGGAGACCACCAACACCCGCATCCCTTGGCTTGCTTGCCGTGGCTGGTGTGACACCGGGGTTTTGGTGTTCACAGGAGAGACCCTTCCCCTCCTCCTCACCCTGGAGACAGGGCTCGCCTGCTGGAAGACCGGCTGTCCAGCCAGGAGAGGACCACGGCTTTACTCCTCCATCAGGCTTTCCGAATCAAAGACGACATCGCCTCCTACCTCCAGGGAAGCAACGGTTATCAGCACGGGGAGACTGCTGCCCGGCGGCTGCTGGAAAGCCACATCCACACCATTACGAGCATCGTTAAGAAGCTCAGTCAGGACATTGAGGTAATACATGCCGAGGAGCATTCCCCTGCTTTACTGGTGCAGCTCTAGCCTGTAGTCCATTCCGCATTAATATTGGCTTCAGGAGCAGAAAAGTACTCAACATGACCATTTTAGTTAAAGTCCAATTTTTCTTGTATAGTGGCACTTGCAGTTACTTGTGAAAACAGAAGGGAGGGGACTAGGTAAAGTAAAGTTAAAAAAAAAAGGAAAGCAAAATGAAACAAAAAGCAGATCAATGAGTTTTGGTGGTGTTTTAATGCAAAGGTTCAGATTCTCTTTGCTTTCGGTTTTGTTGGAGTGTGGGAGATTGAGTCCAAGGAAAATCAGGAGCAACCTGTATTTTAATCTAACATACAGCATCAAGACGCAAGTTTGGGTTTACTTCTTACTTTTCCTGATGCCGAAGTTCTACTGCTTTGTATAACTTCTGCATGCAAACATAATCCAATATTGCTGAAAGTCTTCACAAAGCTCAGTGCAAACTGGGAAGGTTTAGGTTCACGTTTTATTTAAACTGACTGATGGTTCTGTGCTGGAAATGCATGGGATGGCCTTTTACTGGCTGAAGACCTCTGATTACTTGCTGTTACTCACCTAATTTATATGTGAAACTTACCAGCACCTTTTTTGGACAAAGATCTAAAATATGAAAGTATCCTGAAATAGACTACTCCAGAGATTTGTTTTGTCCTTTGAAGTGTTAAATGTCTTACAAATGCCACTAAATTCACTAAATGCTGCTAAATTCACAATACATTTTGTTTACTGTGTACTTGGAGAAATATTTGATCTGCTGTACATTTATCTTAAGAAGTATGCAATTGTGTTTCACCTGAAATTAATCTGAATTATAACTAGGGTCTGTCTTCATTTCATACTGATTTTATTTTCAAGATCTTGATCCTATAGTGATAAGCAATGCTATAAAACCACTTACTTATTTTAGATCATCCAATTCCTCTAACCTTATCCAGGTAAAGTACATACAGGACTGTTTTGCTAGAAAAATGCCGGAGATGCTATCAGCATCTGAATCTCATCTTTTCCCTTGGTTGTAAATTACTCTTCTTTAGGTCCTGATCTCAG
Source organism: Larus michahellis (assembly GCF_964199755.1). NCBI lineage: Eukaryota > Metazoa > Chordata > Aves > Charadriiformes > Laridae > Larus > Larus michahellis. The sequence goes on from NC_133930.1 coordinate 86,427,603, forward strand.
GTGGTATTTGCTTTGTGTGTTTGGGTTGCGAGGGTTTGACAAGGGTAGAGCACCGACAGCACAGAAAACAGCAGAGTGAGTCATGTCAATCAAAGACACTACAGAATTAGTGGAGGTTTGGAGAATTGCTTCTGGCACGCAGCAAATTAGAGTGGTTGAGCAACGTCAATTTCTCAAGAACTGAAAATAAAAATAAATAAAGGGATCTGCTAGGAAATGTGACTCACCCATACTCCAAATCTTCCCCAAAGCAGGAAGAAGGACACGGAGCTGTTGGAGCGGGGACAGAGGAGGCCCCGGAGATGCTGGGAGGGCTGGAGCCCCTCTGCTGGGAGGACAGGCTGAGAGAGCTGGGGGGGTTCAGCCTGGAGAAGAGAAGGCTCCGGGGAGACCTTCCAGCCCCTTCCAGGCCCTAAAGGGGCTCCAGGAAAGCTGGGGAGGGACTCTGGAGCAGGGAGGGGAGCCATGGGACGAGGGGGAATGGTTTTACACTGAAAGGGGGAGATTGAGATGAGATCTGGGGCAGAAATTCTTTGGTGTGAGGGTGGTGAGCCCCTGGCCCAGGTTGCCCAGAGAAGCTGTGGCTGCCCCATCCCTGGAGGGGTTCAAGGCCAGGTTGGATGGGGCTTGGAGCAACCTGGGCTGGTGGGAGGTGTCCCTGCCCAGGGCAGGGGGTGGCACTGGGTGGGCTTTAGAGTCCCTTCCAACCCAAAACATTCTGTGATTCTATGAAAAAAGCCTGCTTTGGGGAAGACACTGGCATGCCATGGCCACCAGGAAAGGAGCTGAGCCCAAGTAAACACACGCCTCTGCCAGAGTCAGAAAAATGCCCCAGCTGCATGTGGCTCACTCTTGCCCAGGGCTGGTAGTCTCCGGGGTGGGAGCGCTGCCAGGAGCCCAGGGAACTAGCTGGAGAAGGAGAATATTGATTTCCCTTGATAAACGTGAGGCTGCTGCTCTCCATCCTCATGAATGTGCCGCTTTTGCCAGCAAGGGAGGGGTGATCCCATTCGGCGCTTTTGTGGCCCTGTGCCATCAGACTTGTATTGCCAAAAAACACTACCAAAAATACACTTGAATTGTGCAGTATATCCAGCCTTTGAGAACGTTATTTTCTGACGCAGGACAAAAATAGGAATACCCGATACACTCGGTATTTCAGTTACCAACCCTCTGTGTCCAGGGGCGGGGGCAGGATTGTCCAGGAATTACTGCATAAATGACAGATTTTCATTGAATTTTACTCCAGAGTTATTACTGCCTTCTCTGCTCACCTGTCCCCCACTTCTGATGGATGCTGAAGGGTCTCCTTTTGCCGGGGAGGCGGGACAGTGCTGCTGCGCAGGGTCCAGGTGCGAGGGGTATTTCCACGCTGGGAAACGTTTGCCCCAGCTCCAGCCAGGACGGGAAAACCTCTCCGCATCAACTTCACCAAACTTTCAGCGTTTGCAGCAGCACAACCCTGCTGGAACCTGGATGGGTGGTGGGATGAGCCTGTGTGACCTGCAGGACAGGAAAACCTCTAAAACCTCTCTGCAACAACTTTGCCAAACTTTAAGGATAGGCAGTTGAAATTTTCCTTGCTATTTGTCCTTCCCCTTTTTTTTTTTTTTTTTAATTCACTCAGTGGGAATCATTTCAAATAAAAAGTCAATAAAAGCCACTCCATTTTTGCACAAATAGGATATTTGCATAAAAAGAGGTAAAAGCTGTGCTTTGATCAGTTGAAGTGCTGTGTGGGGCTGAGTTACACCAAAATACCAGCTCCAGGCCTCTCCTTTCAACCTGAGAAGTAAAATCGGGAGATTTTAGAAACCGTTCTCCCCCTCCGCTCCGTATCTGTAAAAGGTCACTGCAGACGCACAAGGGCTTCCTAAAATTAATGCTTTTGACACATTCAGATACCATCAGGATGAGCCACTTCAGAAGAGCCTGCAGGGTGGTTACTCCTTCCATCTTTAGATCAGGCTTTGAATACCGTGCAATAAATCAGAGATCAGGCCACATACTGAACAACAAGGGTAAAACAAGGCATAAGAGCTGCCTACACTGACCCGTAGCCACGTTCAGGGCAGGGGGGGTGTACCTGGGATGTGCTTTAACAGCAGGTCCGTGCCCTCACTGGAGCCAAAGCCATGTTAAGGACATGTTTGTATATGTGCCAAGTGCAGCGCATTGCCTTGGACATCAGAATTGGAACAGGGTGGTGAGTAGGAGGACTGGGGCAGCGATCGTCCCCCGGTACTTGGCACTGGTGAGACCCCACCTTGGACACTGTGCCCAGTTTTGGGCCCCTCACCACAAAAAAGACATTGAGGTGCTGGAGCGAGTCCAGAGAAGGACAACGGAGCTGGTGAGGGGTCTGGAGCACAAGTCCTGTGAGGAGCGGCTGAGGGAGCTGGGGGTGTTCAGCCTGGAGAAGAGGAGGCTGAGGGGAGACCTTCTCGCTCTCTGCAGCTCCCTGCAAGGAGGGGGTAGCCAGGGGGGGTCGGGCTCTTCTCCCAAGGAACAGGCGATGGGACAAGAGGAAACGGCCTCAAGTTGTGCCAGGGGAGGTTTAGGATGGATATTAGGAAAAATTTTTACACGGAAAGGTTTGTCAAACGTTGGAAGAGGCTGCCCAGGGAAATGGTGGAGTTGCCATCCCTGGAGGGATTTAAAAGCTGGGTAGACGTGGTGCTCAGAGATATGGTGTAGTGCTGGTTTTTGTCAGTGTTGGGTTGATGGTTGGACTGGATGATCTGAAAGGTCCCTTCCAACCTGGGCAATTCTATGATTCTACAGTCTGTGGTGTGGGCAGGCTGGGCTGGGAGCAGAGACCCTGTGCCCATCTCTGCTCTGCCTGGTCCACCCTGTGAAGCCCGGCTGCAGCGCCTGCAGCTGCCGCAGAGCACTCCTCCCTCCTAGAAATACCTGGTGTCCCCTGCTGAAAGGAGCCTGGCTTAGAAAAAATATGTGTGTTATTTATTATGGGCTGCACTGTACTGCGGATGTTTGAGGGGGACAATAAAATTCATTTCCCAATTTTTGCATTTCCTATTTTCTGCGTGCTAGACTTTTCAACGTAAAGCACGTATTTTAAGGAAAAAATTAACATATTATTTACGCAGAGATACATTTTTGAAAGAAAAACACACGGTTACTTTCTCCAAGAAAGTAAAACAAGCTTTTAGACCTGCTGACATAAACGCTGCCTTGAACCCTATTTTGAAATAAAAAAAAGCCAAACAAAATAGAAAACCAGAAGTGCATTAATGGTCTTGAATTTACAGGCTTTGGAGAGGCAAATAAGAACAAGGGACGGTGCCGCAGTAGAAACTAATTTTGCTGTTCGCAGTCTGGACCATAAATACATCCAGGGTCTTGGAGACCTGCGTGGAAGAGTGGCGAGGTAAGGAATGCATAATGGCCCTCATTTGCATCTCCGCTGGTCGATTTGTGCAGAGCAGATTCAGAGTGGGCATGAATGTACTTTTCACTCATTTTATATCTCCACTTTCATGCCAGATCTGTGCTTCGCACTCTCCGTGTTAGAAAGATTATCAAACCAGGGAAGAATAACTGTATTTTCCTGTCTCATTCTTCATCACACACTTAACATTTTCACGGAATCACGGAATCACGGAATCTTCAGAGTTGGAAGGGACCTCTAGAGATCATCTAGTCCAACTCCCCTGCTAGAGCAGGATTGCCTAAAGCACATAGAGAGATTCTTCACATTTTAGAGAATTTTTTTTTCTTCTCGGGTCTGGCTAGACTTCAGCTGAAGTGGTTATTTCCTCCTACTGAAACTCTCCTGTTGTTTCAATAAAATCTTTACTTCCTCTCTTGAAAAGTAGGTCTTGTTGAGTAAACTTGATTTCTTCTTTTGGTAATAAGTTTCCATTGGTGCAAGTAATTGCATGTACGTAACACAGGAGGACTTCTATGGAGTGCTTAGTTACTCAAAATATTATGATTAAAAGAAAGACAAAGTGAAACTGTGCTATGTAATATCAAGAGAGCACATGGGTTAAGAACTGTCTGAACTGATATATCAGGAAAAGTAATAATTAAGGAAGAAATCTCCCTGAACCAGTGTGTCTAATACTGGAGTTTTTTTCTCCTGAGACTAATCATTATGTTTTTCATATAAAACACTGCTATTTAAATTTGTGGGTAACACAAAAATTGGTCAAATGAGGACAAGGTGGTAATTAAGAGTAACTAAGAATATTGGTGATGTGGGATGATTGAGGACAACTGTATTTTTTTAGCTGTATGTATGGCACAGAGACTGATACCCGAATATTGTACTGAGCCCAGAGTCCCCTTTCTGGAATTAAAAACTTATGGTGTAAAGAGCCAGGAACATGGTGGTGGGATGAAGAAAATTTCTGGCTGAGAGAAGTATACATCTATGTATAGATCATGGAAAAAAAATAAATCCAGAGATGTCTTCATTTCCATGTATAACTACCAGGAGAGACAGATAAAAAATCACAGGGTGCCAAAGTATTCCAGACTATGCAGAGAGACCCAAGAATCCAAATCGAGAAGCTGAAGGCAACACATTCAAAGTTGGCAGGAAAAAGATGGGTTTTTTTAATCTTGTGGCTCATTAGCATTGGAACAAAGTAGGAGGTGATCCTGCAAGAGCCTCCTGATGTTTCCCAATTTGAGTCGGCAGATTGTCTAGACGATATGATTTTAGCGAAGCCATAACATTCAACGGGTGAAGTGTCTCGCTCCTCTTTTCCTAGCGTTTTCCTAGGCGTGAGGCCTTCCTTCACCAGCTGCACCAGGGCTTGCTCCCATCTTCTGTGCTCGAGCGTTTGCCTGCAGCAGAGGAAAGCAACAGCACTTGGGGAAAACAGGAAAACAGGGTAATTGTGGGGGGAAAAAACAAGCACTCCACTTCCACTTGTGTAAAGAAAAAAAAGCAACCAGACGAAACAAGAGATCAAGCAATTGTGGAGGTCCACAACAACACATTTGATGAGGCCCATCTTCCTCTTCCTTCCTTGCCCATTTTTCGGGTGTGCAGGTTGGTCTTTCCCATGAGTAGAAGGGTGTATCCCAAAACACACATACGCGATCGCAGATCAAAAACTATCATGAGGGGACCCAAGTCATCACCCTATGGTGCTGGAAACTAAGTCCTAAGACCTCTTTTATTTATAAGGAGAGAAAAAGGAAAATGGCAGGTTTTCTAGCTTCATCCAAACACTGGAGAGACAGAGCTGGCGTTCTTCACAGCATTTCAACAGTAACATTATAATGCAGTTTTATGTGAATGATCGCCATTAAGCTAAAGCATGATGTAGTTTTGTGTGATTCATGAATCACCAGCACTTTCTTGTTTTTCTTGCTGCTGAAGTTCCCCTCTGGAAGCCTCAGCTGCGTACCTGCCCAGTGCCGTGGTTGAGGAGTGAGCCAGGAATGACATGCAGAGGAGTGCCATTACAGTGACGATTAATATTTTGATTTTTCACCTTTCTTTGCTCTTGAGTTTCAGGATTTAAAATTGCTACGTATATTAAGTAGAGCCCAGAGTGACTGGAGTCAAATGCACGTGTTCATATAATTTACATTTATTGAATTAATAGAAATCTTCCTAATGCAAACTTGCGATGACAGTTTTCCTCTTGATTTGCAGCATAACCTTAATCCAAGACTATTTGGGATGAAATGAACCTTAAATGGAACCACTGCTGTTTCTCACAGCAGATGATTCATCCTCCTGTATTCTGCAATGTGTAAAGGATTGATGTGGATTAGCTCTTGTAATTCAAATTGTGTCTATTATTTTACTCTCTCTTTCCTTGAAAAATAGATGGAGTCCTCTTGCCAACTGTTGAGGTGGTTGTCCATTAATTCTCGGACTTTCTGACCACACTTCTACATCGTGTAAACATTGATGTGTCAAATAGCAGTGATCTTTAAGAAAAACAGCCTTCAGCATCTCAGCTATAGTGGCATTCCCATTAAATTAACTATATATTTTACTTGTCTTCTAACTCTTAATAAGAATTCCGTTGGCCATGGGAATATGTATTACAGTAATAAGAATTAGGTAATCAACTGTAAAAAAAGCCACACTTCTGATAAATACTAATTCATTCTCTTCAGCCTCACCAACAGAAGAATTACGGAATGCACAAATGAGGAAAAAATGCACTTTACACAGATAGTTACATTTTACTTATTTTTCTCATGAACTTTTTTGTTGCTGAGAAAAAAGTCCAGCATAGCTCTAGGCAGTGACGTGTACCCATGACTCAACCCTTCAGAAAATGCAATATTTCACCAAGTGCAGCGGTCCGATATGTCCTGTTCCTTCCCTGACTTTGGAGGAAAAACCTCTTTGAACATATAGCAGGTAGCTATATTCCCATCTCTAATTAAATGCTTTGCTATAGCCATCAGAAGCGTTTATTTCTTTATATTTTTTAATTTATATGCAAATCTCGCAGAGGCACACTTTCTGTGCCGTTCCCCGTCCGTCCGCACTGCTGCTCACACTCCCTCCAGCCTCTGTTCCCTGTGACTGGAAAACCGCGATCTCACTCTAAGCTGCGGAATGTCTCCTACATGAAATATCAAATTAGAGCAAGGCTTAAGCCAGTTGCAGGTATCCCCGTTCTCTTCTGGACTCAATCTGTCAAACAGCAATAATGCATTTAACTACTTCGCACATAATAACAATATCATGTGTAGGGAAAGTGAGATCTGAGCAGGTCCAGAGACTTAAGGTGCATCAGCTGAGAGTCCTTGCAAAGCTCGTCGCATCTGCAGGTCTCCAGCCAGGGCTCGGACCCCTCAGGCCACGCAGTAGTGCAGGTGTAGTTGCAGTAATCCCACACTGCAAGCCTAATTCTCTGGCTTTTTGGATCCTACTATCAAATCCCCTATTTTTAAGTATTCTCTGTATAGAATATTCAGGTTTCTTTCTCTTGTAACTGAATCAGTGTCAATCTGCCTGAGGGTAAGGTGGCTCTACAGAGGGATCAGGACAGGCTGTATGGATGGGCCAAGGCCAATGGTGTGAGGTTGACCAAGGCCAGGTGCCAGGTCCTGAACTTGGGTCACACCAACCCCATGAACGCCACAGGCTGGGGCAGAGTGGCTGCAGAGCTGCCTGCGGGAGAAGGATCTGGGGGTGTTGGTTGACAGCTGACTGAATATGAGCCAGCAGCGTGCCCAGGTGGCCAAGAAGGCCAACAGCATTCTGGCGTGTATCAGGAACAGTGTGGCCAGCAGGAATGGGGCAGTGACTGTCCTCCTGTACTGGGCACTGGTGAGACCCCACCTCAAGGGCTGTGTCCAGTTTTGGACCCTCACCACAAAAAAGACATTGAGGTGCTGGAGCGAGTCCAGAGAAGGGCAACGGAGCTGGTGAGGGGTCTGGAGCACAAGTCCTGTGAGGAGCGGCTGAGGGAGCTGGGGGTGTTCAGCCTGGAGAAGAGGAGGCTGAGGGGAGACCTTCTCGCTCTCTACAGCTCCCTGAAAGGAGGAGGTAGCCAGGGGGGGTCGGGCTCTTCTCCCAAGGAACAGGCGATGGGACAAGAGGAAACGGCCTCAAGTTGCACCAGGGGAGGTTTAGGATGGATATTAGGAAAAATTTCTTCACCGAAAGGGTTATTAAGCACTGGAATAGGCTGCCCAGGGCAGTGGTGAAGTCACCATCTCTGGAGTTGTAGACATGGTGCTGAGGGGTGTGGTTTAATGGTGGTTTTGGCAGTGTTGAGTTAATGGTTGGACTTGATGATCTTAAAGGTCCCTTGCATTCTAGACAATCATAGAATCATAGAATGCTTTAGGTTGGAAGGGACCTTAAAGACCACACAGTTCCATTCCTCCTGCCCTCGGCAAGGACACCTCCCAGTAGACCTGTTTGCTCAAAGCCCCTTCCGTTATGTCTTCTTACTGCTACAGATCTGTTAATCCCCTTCTTTCTCATGCTGTGCACTTCTCACAAATCCTTGCAATCATTGCCTTGGGGTGGGATTTTCCCCAGGGAGAGGTCAGCCTCGATCCCCTCACCTCTGCTGAAAGAGCTGCCCGACATGTGGGTCCAGTCATTCATCAACCCCCCATCTCAACTGCGGCCTCCTCTCGTTTGGGCGTTAGCACCCCATTTCCCCCAGCCCCGTGGGTGTGAGGAGCCCCCATCCCCCGCCGTACTGACTGTCCCCGGGACCTTCCTGCCCAGGGACCATGGTCCCCCCGTGCCCTTCCCTCGCTGGCCCACGGCTCGTCTTCTGGGTTTGGAGCTGGAGAAGCTGCGATGGCAGCCAGCCCCAGAACAGCCCCCTCCCTCTCCAGATCGTACGCACCTTCGCAGCTATTTTGTACTTGTTTTCCGAATCAATGGTTTCTTTTGATCAAAGTTCTGGCCTTTGTACAAAGCCTCTATTATCTGCAGTAACTTTTATTTCCTTGAGCTACGCGCTCTGTAGGTGTATCGCAATATCTAAGCATCCTCAAGAGATGACAAAAAGCTGGTCTATTTAAACTGTCAAAATTTCTCTTTAGATCCTTTATCTGTCAACAGCACCAGCTTTATTTGGTGGTGGTGCTTTGGATGGTAATTTCTCTGGCATTTTAAAACTTAGCTGTTTTCCTCTCTCAGCTTCTATTCCATTATTTATATTAAATTGCGCACTACTTTGTGGCCTTAAGGTATTTTTTTCCACGCTCCTGTTCTAAGTACCACCTGCACTGGGGCAGACAGTTACTCCTCGGGGGCCAATGTGCAGGAGGGGTGCAGAAGGGGAAGTCCATGTCTCCTTGCTCATGTTAAGTGTATGTATAATGTTATATGTATAACTTCGTATAGACTACAGTATATATTTATAGTATACATATATGTATAGTATACATACATGTACATGTATACTATACATACATAATGTGTGTGTGTATATATATGCGTGGACATTAAAGACAAGGGCTGAAACAGTCGCTCATTCCAGCTGGAAAGGATAGCTGGATGAATGCTGTTCAGTCCTGTGCTACTCAATTAATGCTGCCACGCTCACATCATTCATTTGTCCATTTTAAATCATAGAATCACAGAATCTTCACAGTTGGAAAGGACCTTTGAGATCATCGAGTCCAACCATACACACAGAAAAAACCCCTACAGTCTCTGCCACTAGAGCCTGCCCTGAAGTGCCACATCTGGTCGTTTCTTAAACACCTCTAGGGATGGTGACTCAACCCCCTCCCTGGGCAGGCTGTTCCAGTGCCTGACCGCTCTTTCGGTAAAGTCATTCTTCCTAATATCTAACCTAAACCTCCCCTGCCGCAGCTTCAGCCCATTTCCTCTGGGCCTGTCATTATTCCCCTGGGAGAAGAGGCCAACCCCCACCTCTCTGCACCCTCCTTTCAGGCAGTTGTAGAGGGCAATGAGGTCTCCCCTCAGCCTCCTCTTCTCCAAGCTCAACATGCCCAGCAGTGTGATGGGATGTTTTGCTGAGTGCAACTGGAAGAGTTTAAAGAGCAAACAAGAAATGCTCCTTACAAGACATCAATGTTTTTTCCTCTAGAAGTGATCTTCCTGCATCCAGCCAGCAGACCCTGCCACTTCCTGGGGTGGTTGTGGCAGCAGCGTGCTGTCTCTTCTGGTGGGCATCAAACAGCTGGGGATGCTCAAGGTGCAGATTAGCCTCTCAATTTACACTTCAGATTTAATTTAATTTACTGAGGTTGGATGGCAGGAAGTCAGAGGGACGGGGTCTGGCAGGGTGAGCTGTAGGCGGGCACCAGTACGAGGAGCCCACGGGGATTGCCCCGCCATCACCTCCCGCAGATCTCTTAATGGGCAGTCATGTCTGAAAGACCAGGGCTGCTGCAATGGGGTGTCTCTGCCTATTTGCTGCTCTCTGGGGTGGCACCAGGGGGCTGGATTTGATCCAGCCACAGCGCGTGGAGACCAGCATCTGCCTTCAGCCACCCTCCAGCATCTCCCTGCAGAGGGTCTCTTGTCTCTGGTTTGACTGCAGATGCGAGGCAAGCATTGCAAAGCTGTCGGGGGACATCAGTATTATCAGGCGTGAGGCCCAGAAGACTGATAAAGAGATTTATGACCTTCGCTCTGCCCTCAAAAATTTTGTTGGTGATTTTGAGAGGAAGGTGAGTAGAGAAGCCTACAGTGAAACACCTGGTGAGTTGTGACTATGCATATATAGTTATTGCTCCTTTTCCTAATTGCTGATCAATACTGAAGGCTGATATGGTATTTATACAATTTATCAGGATTTTTAATTAAAAACTATTTTCCATGATACTGTGGAATCATAGAATAGTTTGAGTTGGGAGGGATCTTTTAAGGCCACCTAGTCCAACCCCCCAGCCATGAGCAGGGACATCTGCAACCAGATCAGGTTGCTCAGAGCCTCATCCAGCCTGGCCTTGAATGTCCCCAGGGATGGGGCCTCCACCACCTCTCTGGGCAACCTGGGCCAGTGTCTCACCACCTTTGGTGTAAAAAATGTCCTTTTTATTTCTAGCCTGAGTCTACCCTCTTTCATTTTAAAGCCATTACCCCTTGTCCTATCCCTACAGTCCCCCCCATCTTTCTTAGAAGCCCCCTCTAGGTACTGCAAGGCCACAAGAAGGTCTCCCTGGAGCCTTCTCTTCTCCAGCCTGAACCCCCCCAGCTCTCTCAGCCTGTCCTCCCAGCAGAGGGGCTCCAGCCCTCCCAGCATCTCCGGGGCCTCCTCTGGCCCCGCTCCAACAGCTCCGTGTCCTTCTGCTGTTGGTGCCCCAGCGCTGGAGGCAGCGCTGCAGGGGGGTCTCCCCCGAGCGGAGCAGAGGGGCAGAATCCCCTCCTCACCCCCGTGCCCACGCTGCTGGGATGAGCCCAGGCTGCGGGGGGTTTCTGGGCTGCCAGCATAGGTTGAGGGGGCGTGTTGAGCTTCTCACCCAACAACACCCCCAAGTCCTTCTCCTCAGGGCTGCTCTCCAGCCATTCTCCACCCAGCCTGGATTTGTGCTTGGGGTTGCCCCAAGCCAAGGACCCAGCACTTGGTGTTGTTGAACTTCATGATTTTCACATGGCCCCACTTCTCCAGCCTATCCAGGTCCCTCTGGATGGCATCCCATCCCTCAGGTGTATCAACCGCAGCACTCAGCTTGGTGCCATCTGCAAACCTGCTGAGAGTGCACTTGATTCCACTGTCCATGTCATGGATGGGGATATTGAACAATACCGGTCCTGATACAGATCCCTGAGGGACACCACTCATCACCGATCTTCACCTGGTAGTGGCATTTATAATAGACATAAGGTGATAATAAAAGTATTCTAGGGTTTGGGGATCCTCATTTCATAAATGACCATAAATTACTCATGATGGAACTTAAACAAAGATATCTTACCTGGAATTCTGTTAAAAGACACTGTTTGGACATATGTCGCCTTGAATACCTATGAAAAATGTTCTTCATATAGAAATGGGGAATGGAGCAGGTGTGTTTGTCAGAGTCACATGAAACAGTACACAAAATCATTTAAAAATAAGTCAGGCTAGACAATGAGCAGGATGCAGAAAAGGATCCTCAGCTGAAAAGGGAAAAAGTTATTCTCACGTGATTGTAGGAAAGAAGAAAGGAAAAGATTTCTGAAAAGGAGTCATCTGTTGCTGTAAAGGAAGAAGGTACCAAGTCAACATCACGAGTCTTCAGTGGCACCTTTTTGACATTGACGTGCCATGGCTACCAAACAGGCAGTGGCATCTGCTGGCCAGGGGTGTTTTTTTGTGCTTATTCGGTGTAAAATCTCTGAAGAAAAATGCTGCGATTTCACAAGCCCTTTAATTTATTAACTGGGGGTAAGCAGGCTGAATCCCTCATCCCTCGCATCAGACTGCCCTTCAGGATGAAATGTCTCCTTGCATTAGCAGGTAACGTAACCCAGGTCGCAGAGGGAAAACTCCTGGAGGATGAGGTCATGCAAGAAATGGGTTCTCTGGTGGCTTCCAGCCTCCTGAGTCACTCACATTCCATCTTCCAGAGGCACGTGGACATCCAACTTTTCTTGAAATAGCAGATGCAGTTGTCGGAGCATCCACAGTGTTTCCAGGCTGCTCCACTGTGCTCCATCTCTGATGCATCAGGAGCCCTTGGTGTCACACTTTCACACTAATAGTGATGTGCAAAGACAGAGATTTGTAGATGACGGACCAGCAGCTCAGGGCCCTGGCTTGCAAGACCCTCTGAGAGCTGAAATAACGACTGCCAGATGAGACGTTTCCAGCTTTTCCTGCCCGGTGCAGTCAGGCCACCGCCACCAAAGGGCAGTGTCCGTCCCCACAGGACGTGGGTTGCTTGGCTTCACCTCGTGAGTCCACCTCTGCGTCCCAGCTGAGGGCCTGCAGGTCAGGCCGCTGAAGCAGTCTCTAGCAGTCTCTCGTCCCCCCACCCCAACAATGAATGTTCCTTTGAAAGGGGCATCTCCAACCAAAGAAGAGTGGGAGAGCAGAAGGTACCTGGGACACCCTGCACCCAGGAGGGCACAGGGCTCAAGGACTTCCCCCTCGGTTCCTGCCACCGCTGGGGGGATTTGAGAGGTGTCCAGTGCTTTGGTCAAATAAAGAAAGCGTTGCTCACCTGTGCGTGACAGTGAAGCCTGAATCCACAAAGGCTTTGACTTCAGCAGGTCTTGCAGCCTTGTCGGCTCCGAGGTCCAGTCTTCAGTCTTTAGGGGATGAAATTATTTGTGAGAAAAGTTAATTTTTGTGTAGCTGTACCTTGATGTCAGCTGTATTTTTCCATGCTAGCAATCATAATGCATATTTAAATGTGAGTGCTCACGGTCTGGCTCATAAAGGCGTTCTCTGTTGAATTCTCATTAGGTAATGCAGCTATTAGGCAAGATAGAGACTTCCAGCTCTGATCAAAGCTCGCATTTAAAGACAGTCCAGGGAGATCAACAACATCAATTGCAACTTCTGGATTTCAAGTAGGTGATGGTGGGTTTTTCATTATGATAATTCACTCTGAACGCTTTAGTGTGATGAACAGGTTGCCATGAAACAGCAAAACAAACCCGTTAATTAACATCCATTCACAACACCCAGAGAAGGTTAATGAAGTTCTATGCCATAAAATAATGAAAATACATAATGAAAGTATATTGTCTTGCAAGCTAATTGTTAAAATGAGGCGCTAAATGCCACCCTGTAAGAAGAAAGGTATGAAGCCAATTAACTTCCCATACTTAAAAGAAAGGCACCAAATACAAAGACATGATTTACCATTATAATTGGGGCTAATTTGTGACGTGCAGAACAAGGTGTTTTCGTTATGCACTTGCGCTGTCGCCCATATCCCGGCAGCGCCCAGGTTGGGGGTGCTGTGGGTTGAGGAAGGTGAGCACAAGGATGAAGACTCACGTGCCCACAGACTCGCCATTTATTTGTTTCTTACCCACGCAGTATATTTTTCTGATTCTAGCTGAAGAAGTACTTTTAAGGTGCCATTTTAACCCTGATGAGTTTTAGAGAGGGGGGAGCTCCAGGGAAGGATGCAACGAACAAAAGCATCTGGCAGCATATCCAGAACAATGCAAACCAGCCCAGCATTGAATAGCACAAATAATTTAAAATCTAATTATAATAACCCTGCAATAATGATATTTCAAAGGCAATAGTTCCCCTCCTTAAAATGGCAAGGTATTTGAATAAAAATTATTTTAATTAATATTGTATCTGAATTGTATTCAGAGGTAAAAATAGGCTAGAACATTAAACAGAAGAAAGTTCTCATCAAAAGAACCGGAAAAGGAACGGGTGAGCGGGGAAAGTTATTCCCCCATTCTAAAGTGGGCAGCAAATTAAGACTGGGAAAAGGGAAGGAGGAGACAGAGAGCAGAGAACGATGGAGATGAATGGGACAAGAAATGAAACCAAAATAAGAGGGAAGGAAAAATGGAGCAATGCCAGGAAAGAAAGAAATCGGAAAACTGAACTGAAGTAAATGCTGAGTTTTTCAAAAGTGAAGGAGACCTTACATAAATTTTCGTCAGAAAGAAGAAGCTTGAGAAGAGATGGCTTTCAAGAGACTGAGATATGCTGGCATTGTGCATTTATCATGAAATCCAAAATACCTATTTACTAAACACTGAGATTAAATTCCAGTTAATGTAAAATTTAGTTAAAATAGGTTACCCTTTGGGGAATGCCCGTCTCCTTTTATATTGCTCCTTTAACAGTCTACCAGATTTATGTATTCTTTTTATAGACCTAAAATAAAATTTAACTTCTGGAACAGACTGGAGCTTCCCCATAAAACTTGGCGTGTTTAAATCAGGTTTACAGCCCAGAGTTACCTCTTCACTTGACACGCCGTTGGCTGGGACCCGGTCGTCTTTGACTGCAGTCTGGCAGTTGTATGTAAAAGTACAAAATGACGTCATTACTGAAAACTGGATGAATTTTAAACATATTTCAGGATCTCGTGGGAGTCGTGCCTTGCTCAGAAATTTGGCCCTTCACAGTGAGGGGAGTGGATGCTTTTCTCTCGGGTCGGTTCGGGTGGAATAGCTGCATTCACCCGCAGAGAGTCAATTCAACCGCCAAAAGTTCTGTTTTCACACGTGAAAATTTACTGTAGCACTACTGGAGTTTTCTCTTATTAAATACCCACAGGTATCCCCTTATCAATATTTCAGGGCTTTGCTGGACCAAAGACTGTGGCGAATCATCTGCCTTTTCAACCTTGCTCCTGCTAGATGTATTTTTGTAAGCTCCGTGCAGGAGGGATGTTAATCAAGAAGATTAGCATTTTTAAGAAAGTTTAAAATAAAATTAAACATGTTACTGTTTTATTATTGATAAGAAACCATTAATATTCTGAAACACATTATTCATATTAATAATAATAATAATTTTATTATTAATCATCGCCTTGTCACCATCAAGCATGTCCCTCCTGAGACAGGCCCCCGCCACTGTCATCCTCCCCCCCGAGCCTCTCGCCGGCTGCGGTTGATGGGATTTGCATCCCAAAGAGACCGTTGTGATCATTTGGTCTGAACCGTACAAGTTGTAAACCTCATGGTTTACGTAACCGTAGCCGATAGTGTGGTTCACGGAAATAATTCTCAGTATTTGTTAAATGACTTTCTAAAATGTTGCGTTAATTATTTCTGTAGTTCTTCCCATTCTCCCCAAGGCAGACTTTGCTTGATGGCCAAATCTTTCCTAAGTGGTCTAAACACAGTCTCACATAATTTGGTTTTAGGTTCAAATATTTCCTAGGTTTGAGTATTTCCGTCTCCCTCCCTTTTCCAAGGGGGAGGAAGGAAATGCCAAGTCCAATGCCAGCTGCCAACTAGACAAAGTTTGGGTTTGGCCTTTGAACAAAGCTGAGAGTCAGTTGTGTCATTCATGGTTAATTCACCTTTGCCCATTAAAATGATATTCCCCAAATTTGTTCAGTAATATTAACACAAGCAATGGCATGAGACCTTTGTTTCATGCCTGATGGACTAAAATCTCCTGGTTATATATGTATGTATATATATAAATATATATGACAGTAACGGCATGAAAGGTGTATGGGAAGAGGCGCCAGTGCTGCAGTCGCCTGCTGCGGTGGTCGAGCAGAGCTGTAGCTCTTGTTCAGCCCATCCACTGATGCTCAGATGTGACAATCTGCCCTGGCAAGCCATGACCTTGGGGACGGCAGAAGCGGTGGCTCCTGCCGAGCGCTGTCTCCATCCCCAGCTGACCTGGCCAGAACAGCGTCTGGATGGTGATTTCTGTTATTCCAGTCAGACGGCTCACGCCGTTAGGTGTGAGGAAACTCATTATACCTCCTCTTCCCATGCTCGGGGTGGACACTGGCCAGTATCATCAGCATAACATCACAATGTCATTTTATTTTCTCATGAACGGAGATCAGGAAGCAAACTCTGTGTTGCATGTTCACGTGGCAGGACTAAACCCAACAAACTCAAGTTTTTATTCTTAAAAAATAAAATCCTAGAACCAGTAAAATGAGTAATAGTGATAAACTGACCTAACTGACTGCTTGTGTAGAAGACATTGAAAAGACACTGTTTATAGTAAACTGCAGTAACACATCACTTAGAGAGATTTTTGTTAACATTAGGGTTTTTTTACCACATTTACAGTGGCTGCTGACGGCAATTATCACTTCATCAGACTGATACAAAGCTGTTATCAATCACCCGCTATAAAAACACTTTCACTCCAACACCCTTTTGGAAAGTGATGTTCAGTACTAGAAGTGCCGTAAGCATTAAGTCTAGTTATAAAATCCTGCTCTTTACCTGTTGGTTTGCATCCTAACTGAGGCCCAAACAAATTTCAAGCGATCATTGTTTGTATGCAAGCATGTGTTAGAAATTTATGCAATTACATTAAAATTTCCCATGACACTCCTACAGTCGGGTCACATGCATGAAAATTTGTATGTATGACTGCAACTTGGACCTAAATTCATGCCTGGTCGTGGTTCGTGTTGTAAATTACATGTTGCAGCATAAGAAAAGCAAAATCTAAATGATATTGTTCCCTTTAACGCGACGTTTTGCAGATTTGGCCCGAGCAGCGTCCATTCTCCGCTCTTCCCCGGGGTTCCCCATCTCCTCTGGGTGCTGCCTGCTCTGCTCCCTTTGGGTCGGCTTTCACATTTCCATCCAACTTCTGCCTCAAAGGCAACCATGCATTCTCTTTTTGTTTGTAATCTTTAAGTTACAAACTTTTTTTACCGTTATGAGCTTCATTTTCAGAGCACAAGTGATTTTGCTGCTCTCCCCGATGCCCAGCAGTGCAGTTGATGTCCTGCGGGATAGTGTAGTTCCTTCATCCACCTTGAATAGAGTTAATTCAAATGGGAAATTAACATTTTTCAGCCCTCAGATATTTTCCTAAAGTAGACCACACTACAGAAATCACATCTTGGCACATAGGTACAACCTGCAAGGTAAGGATTAATGAAATAATTGAGCTGAGGGCTTCTTAGGAAGTTATTGAAGAGATTTAGAGTAATTTAAACAATTTACTCAAGTGACTCAAGACTCCCCCATAACACTGACTAAACCTTAGTCTTGTTGCTAAAAAAATAATTATAATTTTAGGCTGACAAGTATTCTAAGTGACTTCAGGGATCAGATACAGACCCATCGGAAATGGACAGAAGCGCAGCTGACGCGGTCTGAAGCAGATCAAGCCCAGCACCAGCATCAGCTCCTAAACTCGGTGAAGGAGAGGCTGGTAAGTCTCCCCAGCACGGCCACCGGGGTGGCCACCGGCCCTGATGGGGGTGGCAGCGAGAAGCACCGCTCCCACCACCTCCATCCTGGCAGGTACCAAATCACGCACGCAGAAACCCGAGATCTTACACAAAACCAGGTGGCCGGGACATGGCCAGCGAAATGATGAGTTGTGAAAATCGTGTAATCATATTTCGGAAGGGATATGTGGAAGTCATAAAGTTCAACCCCTCGCTCAAACAAGGCCAACAGCAAAGTCAGGGCTCAAGCACTGTCCCCGTGATTTTTACGTATCTCCAAGGATGGAGACCCCACAGCGCTCCGGGCATCCCAGGAAATAAAGTCTTACTTGATCAGGGCACCACCACACCGTCTGTGTCACCCCGACGTACCTGATGAAGATATTTTCCTGTCCCAAAGTGAGCATCGGTGCCACCAAGGGATGCCACCCCGTCTCATTCACTGGAAGCTCAGAACAGGGAGGGATCTGTGCAAATTCTGACTGGTTTTAAATACAGACAAACCTTCACCATCCCGCAGTCGGTATGTTAAAACGCAGCACGTTTCGGTTTCACAGCAGCAGTTGCCGCTTGGTGCAGGACCAACACCTTTTAATTAATCCCTTCCCAGCTTTTAAGGTTTTTCCTCGTTTGCTGTGTGCAGTTCACTCTGCTTCAGAGTTCAAAAGCAGTCAAAACACGATCACCGTGTCTTAGCACCAGGATGGAGGCTCCTGATCAAAGACCAGTCAGAAGGTGCTCGGAAATAAAACACTCCCAAACGTCAATCCCCATTTATTCCATCTGATGGTGAGCTCTCGTACTCAACGCAACCAACGCCTAGTGCAGCCAGGAAGACATTAAAAACATTTCTGACTCGTCAGCTGCTATCTCAAAGCTTCCACTTGAACTCCCTTCCTCCACTAATACTTTATGTGATTATTTTGCAGAAAATACAGAAATATACGTGATTACTCTCCCCTAAGGGACACCGCTGTGCCAAAAATTACAGTGTTAACAGGAATGAAAGTTTTCAAAGCCGCTCTTATAGAATCATAGACTAGTTTGGGTGGGAAGGGACCTTAAAGCCCACCCAGTGGCACCCCCTGCCCTGGGCAGGGACACCTCCCACCAGCCCAGGTTGCTCCAAGCCCCGTCCAACCTGGCCTTGAACCCCTCCAGGGATGGGAAAAATAGGGATGTCCCTCCAGGGATGGGGAAAAGTCAACCTTAAATAGGTTTGAATGAGGAGCGCATCTGTTTTTCTGCGTACACATACATGTGCACGGAGGTGTGCAGCTGGTGGTTCCCTGGAAGCCTTGTCAGTGGAAGCACAACTCAGTCCCTGGGAGCTGAAGGAAACCTCCACTGGAGACAAAGCTGTTGGAGATGGGTTTTGACCTGCACTGGGAGGATGCTCATCCCACTTCAGCAGCAGGTCCTGGCAGCTGCCTCCAGCATCAGTCCTGTCCATGTCCTTCTGTGGCTGGGGCTGCACGGACCATCGGGACAATGGATCTGGCGAGCTACATGCTGGTGGTGGAGCCATCTGGGAGCACAGAGCAGCAGCTCGGTTATTGCTGGGGCTGAGTGCCTCCACCAGCCACCTGCACCGCACGGCAATGTTTGTAAACTCGGAGCGTGTTCCACCACTGCGCTGAACCCTCTTTAGGTTCAGACAGCTCTGCCAGGCTGGCAAACACCTCCCTCGGCAGGCAGAGCCATGGCCTTGGGGACATAGGACTCCCCTGGGCTGCAAGGGCTAAAGAAGGTCCAAGGATCTGGATCACACCAACTAGATTTGGAGTTGACCAGAGGACTCGGTGCCAACTTGAAGACCAAGGAAGGGGCGGGCAGCTGCGCAGCTTGGGTTTGGCCCCCCCTGAGGGGGGGGAATTGCCTCTGAGAGCTGCGCTGAGCTCTAAAGAGGGAGAGGACGGCTTGGCGTCCCTCAGACGGACAGCTGGCACGGGCTCAGCCTCGTGACTCCTGCCGGCGGCTGAGCTGGGTTCACACCGCAGCATTGCACCCCGTAGGCTGGAAGGCCTGGGCTTGAGATGGGCACGTGAAAGCAACCTGAAATGGCTTTTCTGAGTTCCCAGTCTCTTGTTGCAAAGTGTGACAGCAATTCACTGGATCTAAAATGAAGAAATAAAATAAAATAATAATTTGAAAAGCCCCTCTGTCCTGGCCCAGCCCCCCCTCTCCCAGTTTATTGGGTTAGTTGGTTGGGGAGGAGAGGAAGGACACGTCCTCTGGGGCACCAGACCTGCATTTACTCACTGCTGTCACGCACGGGATCAGGAAGCGAGGCTGGGTGAACTCATGGCTGGCAGGAGGCAGGTTAACGTGAGCGTATGCAAAGTGTCTCACTATAAACCCGTGTTGTGTATTTAAAGGAAAGAGCAGAAAAAAGAGTAGAAGAAAATCTCCTACTTCTGTCAGTAAAGCTAGAGCGAATGGATAAACCGCAGAAATACGAAAAGCAGTTGAACCAGATGAAAAGTGATGAAAAAAACCTACACGCAAGAATCACCAGATTTGAAAGACAGATCTTGAAGGAGCTTGAGGAAATCCAAAATGAATACAGATCAGGTGAGGACGGGCTTTCATGCAATTTATTTTTAAAATATGTTTCTACAGTAACTCGCTGCTCCAGAAAATACTTTCCAATACAGACAGAAAGACATTAAAAAGGCCATTTCTCTCTCCAACCCCCATTTACGGGGGTGTGTGGGTTAGCCCGCTGTCCGCAACCAGCCAGCATAACGTTTGCAGACAGGTTGCGTTCTCTTCCCAAGAGTCTCAAGGTAAGATCATTTAAAAGGCAATTTCACAACCCGTTTTCCAGATTTTTTAGTGTACCTATTCCTTCTGTTAGCGAGGTCACTGGCCTTCCCTGGGAGGTACAGGTCACTCCCTTTTGCACAGATCCTGCTGCTGAGATCGCGTTTGATGGCTTCCTATCATTTTCATCCTTTAGTCCCCGTTCCCCACCAACAGCAGCTGGGGAGGGAGGCACCGGGATGACTTACAGCCACCCGAGAGGGACCAGGAATTACGCAAGCCAGCAGGGAAGCGGTTGGGTAACGTTGCTGAATTCACAGCAGCTGCTTCTTCTGGGGACAGTCAAGTAATGCAACTCACAGACCATGAACTAATTTACCAATCCGAGAGGATCCTGGCTGCTTGACTTTCAGCAGCGTTAGGAAGGCTTTCGGCTGGCACCCAGCACGTGGCCCTCACAAGGAAGGTTTTGCCCGCTGTAACCCATCCCACGTCCCTCAAACCCGACCTGCTGTAACACCCTCCCCCTGCAGCTGATAAGGGAAATGCAGTGAACACATCAGGTTATCCAAAAAAAACCCCTCAGCCCTCTCTCCAAGGGAACAGATGGCTGAAAATCATCACACAAGGGCTTCACATCTTACATGTTCTCACTCGAAACTCAAGCGTCTGGTTCTCCTCTTCCAAGCTGTCTGTGATCAAAGACCCCGTCTCTTTCCTTCAGCTCCAATTCCTTCGCTCTCTGCAACCCACCTACAAGCCCTGCTCCGAGGCTGCAGCAAACCAAGCTCTAAATTAGAGAAGGGCTTTGTGCAGCTGGAGACGGGGGGGCTTTGGCTGCCTGCGAGACCATGTGAGCAAGCCCAAGACAGCATCTGCAAGAAAGCTAAGAAATTTCAGAATAAAAGATTCTGGTGCTGAAAAGAGAGAGCTCCTAACTTCACATTCCTGCCTGCAGAAATTAATGACAGAGACATCTGTTTAGACCCAATTTTGGCCACGCTTGTGTTCAAACTCAAGTCCAACAACTGCTCTTTCCCATGTCAGTCCTCCGGCAGGAGCTGACCCCCCAAAAAAGGGGGAAAAGAGGTGACAGAAGAGGTGCGGAGCAGGGAGAAGGGCACAGTGGCAGCCTCCAGACTGTCTCAGCAGCTGCCTGTGCTCGGCACAGACGGGCGTCTTGGAAATCAGAGACATGTCTGGAATTTACAAAATTCTAAGCCCCACGCAGCGACTTGGTTGAGCACTAGGCAGAGCGTAGCAGTGGCAAAATTAATCCATATTAAACAACCATTCCAAAAAGAGAAACATGCCATCAGCTGCCATGTTACAATAAGCACTTTTAGAAAAAGAAAAAAAAAAAAAGAGTAAGAGAATTAATTTTAATCCGTTGTTAGTCTGACTGCTTGCGAGTAAGTTAACGCCTATGTGACACACTGGACAAATGTGAAGAGCTCATCCCTTGTAATTTGAAAGTTACTGCAATCTGGGAACAGCCAGGTAACGGCAGGTCACAATCCTGCTTTTCCAGTCTTTATGGACAATATTTCACCATACAGTGGTCCGACAGAGGTGCATCAGGTGCTCCATAGCTCTGTTTTTGGAAAAGTGTGCCTGCACGCTCCCGTCTTTCTTTTTCTATACCTGTATGCCGAGGCACAAACACTCCCAAACCGCGTCCGTCTCGGGTGGAGGGTGGCTCTTACTCAAGGGAGATCCGTGGCACCAACCCCGCACCCGGTGAGCAGAGCAACAGCGTCAGTATCCAGTGGGAACGCGGGCTCTTTGGCTCAAAATAAGGACTGCGGACTTAAAAAAAAAACCAAACAAAACCCCCCAACGTGCAGTGGAAGAACAACACGCTTTAAGGCTAAAAATACGCTTGGTTTTAAAGCCAGGCAGTATTTTCTTTACTCCGCACCACAAATCTGGTGCCAGTTGCAGTCTATGGCTCTGCGTAATCACGCTTGGCATTGGCCAACGTGTTGGAAGATGTGATTCCTATAGCAAGGAGCTTGCAACCTAAGCTGCTAACGCATGTCTGTGGTGGCCTGTTTCTTGTCGATGGTATTCTACATCTTTTTTCATCACAAAATGATGAAATAAGAGTGGATTTAATGTGCTCACTATTAAATGTGGGTCAGAAACCTTTGCAAAGAAAAGGAAGAGTCTTTTAATGTATGGAAAGTAACCACTATTTAATTAATTGTTCCTATCCTTCTACCAGGATTTCAATCCGTTCATGAATCTCTGGAGCTGCTCAAAGAAATACAGAATGCAAAGCTGAAACTAGAGAAGAAGAAAATTCAGAAAGACATGAAAAAGAGACGATGAAAGCGACCTCCCAGAAGGCCGAACACCCGGCGCGAGCCTTGGCCACTCTGGTAGTGCTCTCTCCAGCGAGGAGCAGCTTTGGGTTAAAGAGAGAAGTGGCTTTAGACAGACCTGATTTTGCTCTCCCTTGTCCCTGAAGGACGTTACTGCTACTTACGATACTGTGCAGCCACAAAAATAACAGCTCTGTAACACCAGCACCACACCAGTTTTACAACAGGATACTTCACTGTAGAAGAATAGTTAAACTTTAAGGATTGACTTAAAATTTTACAAGCAGATTTCATACAGAAGCATTGGTATTATCTACAGGACTTTAACAAAACAAGCACTCAGTTATTAAGTGTGGTTAGCCCAGTCCTGCCGTGAGCTACATCAGTTTTAGGTTGGTGTAAATTTTAAAATCTGGTCTAGTAAATTCCTCCAGCTGCACACAAGGTGTACGTAGTAATAGCATTATGAAAACTGGCATCAGAATATCTGCTGGTGCATGATTTGGACCTGTTCTAGTAAGTTACTGGATCATTGAAGCTAGCTAATAAATTAGGTACAGGTGACAAAATGCAAGCCAATTATTAGCAGATACATTATTGAGAGGGTCTATTTCTCATCCTCTGTGCTTGAGTAAAAGTTAGTAGTGGTTTGCAGTACAATGCTCAAAAATGTAACTGACATCGTGGGTTTTGCTTTGGTACAAAAAACAAGAAAAATCAATCTGGAAACATGGATAAAAACTCTGGGAGTAGGGCAAAAGAAACATACCAGCATTAACTTCCCAAAAGAAAATAATACAATTTCTTCAGCAGAGAGGCCAAAAAAGGTGGTCATAATGCAATTTTGATAGAAACCTGTTAATTTCTACAGTACATTTGTTTCCACAAAGCCCAATACTGTCCACTGCCCAGAGAAGAAAATTCACGAGGACTCAGATAACCACGGTCCTCCTCCAACAATCTGTATCTCAAATCTCTTGTGCTCTTTGCTCTAGAGAAAAGCAGGCCTTTTCTCTCAAGGCCACGAATTCCAGGTGGTTTCCAGGACCTGAAACCCCCTGATGCAGCCAGCGGGGAACACCACCCCAGCAATTAACCACCCTGCTCCTGCAGGCAGAACCTTTGCATGTTAACACATCCTCTAGTGAGTAAAAAGTCCCAGAAATCACTCATACCTTGTGAAAGACGAAGAGTGGCCACCACAGTTGCAGCCAACCTTTCTGCATTCTGCGTGTGGCCACGCTCTTCAGAGCCAAACTCTGCAGGAAAGGCTCCCAGCCCACGCCGGCCTTTGGATCAGGTCTGTGTTTGGCACATTCCTAGAAGCAGCAGGAAACCAGCAACACCGAAATCCCAATAACGGGCAGCAGTTTCTGAGCTACTCTCAGTCCGTATTGTGGTCCCACCATGTGTTCTGTCCATTGCAGGGGGTTCGGCCTTTGCTGTAGACTTGAACTCCCTTAGTGCAGCTGTAGCAAGACATTCGGGGTTGAGGGCAGCCTCCCAAACTGTCCCTGTCTAGCTCATTCTAGGTGCTTTTGCCATTTTTTGCGCAGGTACTTGGCTGCCGGTGGAGCAGCAGTTAGCACGGCTCAGCGTGCCTGCCTCCCCACCGGGTTCTCCGGATGCTGCGGCTCCCCGTGTACCAAGCAACAGCAAAAAGGTGAAACAAGGGCACTGATGAATGTGTTTCTAAAACTGCATGGTGTCCAAAAAAGAAAAAAAAAAGAAAAAAGAAAGGAAAAAAGCCAAGACAACCATTAGAGTCTAACGCTGGGAAAGAGAAAAGGACAGAAGCATTGCTGTACGTTTCCTTCATACCTACCTACCTATCCATCCACCTTTCTACCCATCTTTCTACCCATCCATCCATCCATCCATCCATCCATCCATCCATCCATCCATCCATCCGACAGCACGACACAACCAAATGCTGCTCCATCCAAGCACTGATTTGTACGATCACAGTAGAAGGGCATGAGGGCATAATCGTAAATTCAGATCACACACGAATATATATTTGGAGCATTGCCATTGTTTGAGTGACTTCACTGCATAAAGGAGTTATCTCACTCTTCATTGCTCCACACTGCGACCAAACTCCAAGTGACCCCTCTCTCCCCTGTAACCACCACATTTAAAAGTTATTTAACTGTCGGAGGTTTGGTTAAATCAGCAGAAAGCAAATTAACTGGGAGAGAAGGAAAGCTGAATTCTAGACATCCAGGACTACATTCAACTGGGAGTATGGCAGGATTAGGGATGTATTTTTCCTTGCAAAGCTGCATTTGTGCAGCATCGAAACAGTTCCCAAGGGTTTTATATCTATGAATTTAAAAAATAATTTTTTAAAAATACAAAAGGTATCAAACAAAAGTATTGGGGAGAGAGATGTATACACCTGTGTGTTTGTTAAACTCCAAAGCTAGGCAAGGCTAAATTAATGTACCCGCGGTACTTCGTGACACAATTTTGAGAGAAGCTCAAAAGTGGAGCATAAATCCAACCGAGCAGTTCTTGGGAAATACAGAGAATGAGATGAATATGCATGACTCAAAGAAATAAATAAAATTCTCAGAAGCAAGCCATTGTCTCATGTTTGTATAAAAGGATGCGTAAGAAACCTGTGAAACCCTTCATATCTGAAGTAGCAGAATGTTCTACCTCAAAATTGTTTAAATCTCATTCCATTCTGCCTCCAGCACAAGCCAAAACAATAAAACAAATTACTATTGGGAAATATTTGGTTTTTTCCCCCCTTTACAGCAGTAGCAGCCACCCATATGACTTCCCAGGGAATGGAATCCATAAACAACCCTGTGTTCCCCAGCCCGGCGGTGCCCTCGTGCCGCACTTCGCATTCTGAGTCTGAGCGCCGCAGCAGGATAAAATACGGGGCTGGCTCAACCTGCACGAACTTACAAGTTCTTCCAGCACTACAGCAGACCTTCGCCAACTGCTGATTTTGTAGAGGCTACGCATCATTAAAAAATGAGGAAGGCAGGGTTTTTGCCTAATACTGTTGGATTTTGCAGACACTGAAATTTGAGTTCACGTTTCCTGAGCACTTTTCACTGAGTAGGTGGTAGAGATACGTGATGGGTTGTTTGTTTTTTTTTTTTTTCCCTACAGGGCACATAATAAAACTTTGGGCTGTATAATTATTTTGTTCGAGGCGTTCATCACTGATTACAGTAAAAGTAACTTCAGGGTCTTCTGAAAAGAAAAAAAACCATCGTTTTTTTTTTTTTTCCTAGTGCCAAATATTCACAGCTGACGGTTACATAGCTGGTTTCTCTAGTTCTTTGTCCGTTCTCCTAGACATTAGGAAGCATTCAGGGTTCAGAGCTGAAGACAGCACAGGCTAACGCTCACGTAGGAGCGTTTCTGCTGAAGGCATTAACGAGGGCAGGCAGCTGCTGACTGTGCTGCCGTCAGGCGGGCGATGATGGCTCTCCCACCACCAGAGTAGGAGGCACAAATATCAAGACCATACGCGAGGATACGAAACTATCGGCTGCAAGAACTTTTCCAGGCTTTTAATAGCAGCAAGCTAAAAAAAGTTACAGCTCGTCTTGAGAGTCACGAGCCTGGCTTTTGCAACATTCCCTTCTAACATCTGCAGCTACTGATAGTTCAAGACTATGTGACAGTAGGCTGTGAAGGGAACCACAATTGATCTAAATTTACCAAAAAATGCCTTTTTAAGGAAGGTGTTTTGCATCGAGATGGGTGGGAGAACAAAAGTGTGGGAGACAAGGAGGGATTCTTGCCATTCAGAGAGGTTTCTACTCACCTCCCCAGAGTAGAAACCCCAGCCTACAGAGCTTAGTTTTCCTCTTTGAAATGACAGCGTCACGCCGGTGGTTTCCGGAGATCGCGGCCAGTCACAGAGACGCAGGTCCCACACACCCCAGCTTGGCATCCTGCTGGCTTTAAGCACAAAACCAAGTGTGTGTCCAACGCAGCCCCACTGCAGACCTTGGAAGTACCCTTTCTTCTCTGCAATAAGGGACCATCATGAGCCACCATAAGACTTTGATGGACAGAGAGTAATTTTAAGAAACTTCAAACCAGTAAGGGAACAGCTATCGTGACTCTTGTCAACAGCTTGAAAATCCCCAATAGTAACGCTAACAGATTAGAATAATTGCTTTTTTTTTTTTATTTTCACGTACATAAAGGCAAAATAACATCACGTCTTAAGAACCACTGTCATGATTCATCCAATTAAGCAGTCAGCAGCAGAATTATCAAGACTTAAATAGAGCCTGTTACACACATTTATAAATATGGCCCTGTCCCTGACAATCACAAGCTTTTCTTGATGGGAATGTTTTCGGAAGCCTGCAGTCAAGAGGATACACTGCTGTAATTAGCTAAAAGAAAAAGTAAAATTAAAAAAGTATAAACTGACACAATACATGAAGTTCCAAGTGGATTTGTGTCTCAACTGCAAAACGAAGTGTATCAGAGTGGGGGAGCGAGCAAGAGTCTAACGTGGTGCTTAGCTGCTGGCTGGGGTTAAACCACGACACAGGGGAATACGGGCATTTTAAATCTCTGAACGCCTTACAATACCTGGAAGAGAAGTTTTGCTGCTGCTTAACTGGTAACATTCTACACCAAAACCACCTTGCCTCACTGCCAATGCAGTTAATATTGTACTTCTGTGTGTGGCCGACGCAGACAAGTACTCTTCATTGCGAGTAGCGCTGAAGTTTCAGTGAGGAAGAAACGAATAGCAAAATTCAGAGTTTTCCTTTCAAATACAGTGTATTTCTATGGTGGAACCCATGTCAATAAGAAAGTAACCTCCTTTTTTTTTTTTCAAGAAAAAGTAAAACAAAGACAAGGTTGCAGTTGCTTCAACAAAACAAAACCAGACACAAAACAAATAAAAAAGCCCAAACCCCATCAGCTCCTGGAAGATGGACTGATTAAGTTGTGTGAATAGAAGATTTTTCACTTGAGAGAGTCCATACTAGGCACTTGCTGACAATTTCTCATTTAGTTCCAGAGCTCGAACATCTCCATTAGCTTTGGCATTTTCTACAAGCACCTGCCGGGAAAAACAAACAACGAAGAACTGAAAATTTAATATTTTACTGTTAGTACTTTACTGGCAATCTCAAACGCATTTTAATTTCTGCTGTGCGGTTTCCCTGGAAGAGAAGGTAACGCGGAAGCCCAGGTAGGAAATATCGAACACTACGCATCAGCTTCCTCAAAGCATCGGGCACGTAAACACCCCACCCTCTAGCGACTTGCTAAATCGCAATGGGCTACAGCAGCATCCCTGGCCACCTGAGGCTGAGACCAGCCCTGACAAGTCTGTCACCTGCTGGCAATGAAACAAGCCGAGCTACGCGAGACCCCCCTCCCTTGCCTCCTGCGAGTACGTTTGTATAAATCGACATTTGCCAAACAGGAGCATTCTCCTCAGCTACTTAAAACTGCCAAGGCACCCTTTTGCCTTCCCCATGCAAATTTACCCCTCTTTGATTTACTTTCCACACCTCCTGTTTCCAGCGTTTCTACTAGTTAAGAAAGCTCCCATGGCAGCCTAATGTTCACAGATGTTCATGAATCTTCTGGCACTTCTCTTGTAATCCAATCACATTATACACATGAAAAAGGAAAACCATGAAGTAGAATCAAGCAAATCTTTACCCTAGCCATTATTTTTATTGTACTCTCTGACAGAATACAGATCACCATGCAGAGGCAGGCATAATGAGATCATATTGGGACCATCTGAACTCATTAATTCTAGCTTTTTTATAAACCTGTGTGTCTGTGTACAGATTTTTGTCAACACCAAGCCTGCTTAATGTGTTGTACCTCCAAACCTACTTTGTTACGGATTCAACATTTCACCAGGGAACAGCTTTTAATCTGGGCAAAAAAGCTCATTGTGCCAGTGGCAGCAGCGAGGAGATTATTAGGTGAGTGTATTCAGAGTCTGAGCAGCAAAGTGACTCCAATCAGAAGTCAAAATGAATGACCCCTCTTTGCACCACATGAAAGAGCTGTGTGGCTTTGTGAGTTTGACAAAATCCACTTGTGAAATACTATCAAAAGAAACTAAGGTACCACTTACTATGTACTGAAAACAATGTGCCATTACAGAAATAATAAAAATCTTAAGTACAGAACTCCACTGTTCAGATCTTTTGGGTCAAGGACACCATGCTGTTCCAGCCAGGCTAGGACTAACATTTTTAGTGCATTAATGTGTTCTGGTAAAATTCTGATAAAATGGTCTTCATGTCTACTGGAGAGTCACTAGTAGAATTCTTGCCAGTTTGGATTAGAGAGAGATTTTACCATTTGTTTTTCAATAGTATTGCATGGAGGAATGGAAGACTATCAAAGAAACTGGATGCAATTTCAAAAATTGAGGTACGTTTTGTCAGTACAGAATCCTTAAACGTTGCAACCTCTAGAGCCGGCAAGCCAGCACCTCCCTACGCTCCCTCTACCCGCCTTCCAAGTTGCAAGCACAATATTCAACATCAATAGGCTGAACTTCTGTATAAAATGGACTGACTTACGTGTATTAATTCATGATCATCTTTGGCATACAGATGTTGCAGGAGGTACCAGCGTGCCACTGACACTATGGTTTTTGGATTACCTGGCTGATATACCACTCTTTCCAACATTCGACGAGTCTCCCTAGAAGCATAACCAAAACATCACCCAAATCAAATGCAACTGACAAGGTGGAATGTAACACACCAGTATACCAGAGCAAGTGACAATTATCAGGAGCAATATATGGCAGGTCCTTACTTCCATACCGCCCAAGAAAGTGAGGGAGCAGAATTGTGCATTCCTTTGTTTCCTACCTAGTTGCATCTAGAACGCTAAGGAGGACTGCCACCATTGTTATGCTTAACATACTACACTCAAGTTAGCACTTTAACTTGCAAGTAACCCAAATTAGATTGACACGGCAGATTTTACAACTGCTGCTGTAACATGATAAACACCAGACTGTCTGTGATCTCAGCATAATCTCTGATTTCAGTATGTGATCTGCTGAACAAGTGCAGCAGGTATTCTCAAGAGCTATGAAACACATCTTTTGGAAGACAGTGCACCCGAAAGAAGCAGGTA
The DNA here is from genome assembly GCF_964199755.1 of Larus michahellis. Classification (NCBI taxonomy): domain Eukaryota; kingdom Metazoa; phylum Chordata; class Aves; order Charadriiformes; family Laridae; genus Larus; species Larus michahellis. Next base: position 86,457,071 of record NC_133930.1, read on the forward strand.
GCACAATAAGTCTTAATGATCCCAAGAAAATTTAATGTTACAGACAAATATATTTAATCCAGGCACCCACAAAAGGTCCTGCAGTTCCTGCAAACACAGAGGCAAGAGGTGAAATTGCAGGAGAGAAGGAAATTGGAATAAAGTGGTACACAAAATCTAAAATTCTATTTGGCTGATACTCCCTTCCAACATCATCAGCTTACAGCTAACTGAGACATTTTCAAATCAGAAATCTGGTAAAAACTGGCAATTGAGTTTATGGATGTCTTATTCACCCACTGGTGCTCCACCAGCTTCGGCTCTTGTTTCAAGAATTCTGTCCTGTGTAAGCAATGTGATTTTCCAGTACACTGTGTTGAACAGGCTGTTGAGAGGTTACATCTGGTTTTTGTTTGCTATTAGTAGTTACGATTAATTTCTTGTTTCAGGATTTTGAAGCACCTAGGCAGATCAATTATATCTTGTGACACACCTTACTGTTCACCTAAGTTAATATCTGAAATTGTATTAAGGCTGATATTAAGGGATTAAATAAGTTTTCAGCCCAATTTTGTTACAATCCACAATAGTCACAATCACAGGCTGCCTGTCATCTTTTTAAAAGCCCACAGAGAAAGTAAGCCAGTTTGTTAGAAATATCTGTAAAACCAGGTCAAATTACTGAACAAAAACGTCAAGAATATTCCAGTTTTCCGTAGCTTAAGGAAAATTACTGTAAAAGACAAACTAGACTTAATAACCAAACTCACAAAGTAGGAGGCTTCCAAGCGCCCTCTCCCAGATCTTCCTTCCCTTCCTCAAAAAGCCACAATGAGCACCTGGCTGTTTAGGAATGAACACGAACTTTGACTGGGAGCCCAATTTAGGATCAAAATTAATCCCAGCAGTAGATAGGGTAGTGGTATTTTTTTCCACTGTGTTATTTAACAACATGTCTGATAAATGTATAGACTTCCTTATTAACTTATTTATAGTTTTTTTGAGAAAAAGAGGAAGATTCTGCTGCTTCCTGCTCCACACACCACTAACCCCTTCCCCCCTCTCCCTTTTCACTGCCATACTACTTCCAGAATTAATTCCTGTTTTCAATTTTCTTTTAGTTCTTGGAGTTAGATCTGGGGATAATGACCACTTGTACTTTTGGACAGCGTGTTCCATTTAAACGTAACAGATAATGCATACCTTGCTCCCATTTTGCGATTATACTGCAGCAGGGCTTGTAGGAGAGCTGCCAGGGGGCAAGAAGAAAGCTTCAAAGCTTCAGTTGTTGCCTCCTGAACCAAGGATGGCCAGTGCTCATTTGAGACATCAGCCTGTGATAAAAAAGAGAAAGAGAAAAAAAGAGAAAGAGAAAAAAAGAGAAAGAGAAAAAAAGAGAAAGAGAAAAAAAGAGAAAGAGAAAAAAAGAGAAAGAGAAAAAAAGAGAAAGAGAAAAAAAGAGAAAAAAAGAGAAAAAAAGAGAAAAAAAGAGAAAAAAAGAGAAAAAAAGAGAAAAAAAGAGAAAAAAAGAGAAAAAAAGAGAAAAAAAGAGAAAAAAAGAGAAAAAAAGAGAAAAAAAGAGAAAAAAAGAGAAAAAAAGAGAAAAAAAGAGAAAAAAAGAGAAAAAAAGAGAAAAAAGAGAAAAAAGAGAAAAAAGAGAAAAAAAGAGAAAAAAGAGAAAAAAGGAGAAAAAAGAGAAAAAAGAGAAAAAAGAGAAAAAAGAAAGGGCTTTATTGTAGTCCGTAGTGTAATCAGTTTTTGTTTGCAGCTTTTTAGAGAGCAGGTTTAATTCAAGCTGTTCTGAGTTATGTAAAGTATTTGGCAGGTTAGAAAGAGATTTCTTTAAAAAAGCGAACCAAAATTGAAAACAACAACAAACAGTGGTTAGAAAAGCCTGGAAAAAGTCACGCTAAACATTCTAGGACCAGCCTTGCCAGCATCCCACTTGATCATTTATGCAACAAATCTTTTTATTTTTTCCATACATATTTTAGTAATGCTGGTTTTAATCAGAAACCCTTGTTTGCTCTTCACCTTGTAAATTTTCATCCCATGTACCCAATTACCTAATACACCAACTATGGAACAAATCCCTGTATCTTTTGGCCTAAGAAAAATCTTGTTACCCCCATTGTGTCAAGATAGCATTCAAATCCCTGCAGTTGAAGGGGTGCCCAAACTTTCATTTGGACAGATAACTGGGAGACAAGCCATTTTCAAACAAAGAGCTTTGTTGGATCTGAGCAAGGTTTTCATCAGGCCTTTGCACATTTTATTAAGCCAGTGCAGATTAGAGAGACCGAACAGAAATACAATGATCAGCCGCTCCGCTCATGCAAAAAGCAGAGATGAGATAATCAATTTTGTACTAATTAAATTTTTAAACAAAGTCTTGTATATTCTCAGGCACTTCAGGCCAGCATTTGAAGAAGTAGTATTAAGTAAGCTAGAGGGTACCTTGCGACCTGTGCAGACATTTAAGAGCTATAGGAAACAGGAAGCAGACCACTAGAAAACGCATGGAAGAATCATGGAAGAAAAAATCCTGTCACTTGACAAATTGTGCCATTTGAAGCATATGGCTTGTGAGAAAGAAACTCGTCTACACTGAGGGGGATTCTCTTTTCCCACCAGAAGCAACAGCTTTGCAGCTTTATCCTTGGTAAAACTGGCTGCCTTTTCTTATATAAGCACTCAGGATATATGGGGTTACTTCGCCTGATTTTGATTATGGCCGTTAGCTCAACCATCTGTTAAAATACATGAAAAAGAGTTAGGCAAGATCACAGCAGTATCTACTTTACACCAGGCTTTAAAGAAGTCTGGTAGTGCACTTCAAGTTTCTAGAGTGACAATGCTTAAAAAGAACAGACACTTGCCAAGAATGTGAATTATGTTCACCTGGCCCCTCGGTGCAAGGAGTACAATAATTTTCTTTATACCACAAAGTACACTTCCCTTAGATTGTCTTTATACTTCAAGGCAAGGCACCATATCTAGAAACGACCATACAGCACAAAGTTACTTGAAACTTGACTGAAGTCTCCATGCACCAGTGCAGGAAAAATGTTTATTAAGGCAGTTGTCTGAACAGGAGGACAGAGATTGCAGGGTACATCAATTTGGATGATCAAACTGAATCTGTTATTAGAGAAATAAAACTTATTGAACAAGTTAGCTTCTTTATGTACATGGTGGTTCTACGTGATTATTTTACAGCAACCTCTCTTACAAAGAGACATTCCAAAAACAGTCTGCTTCCTCTTGCAGTCTCATTTTATTCTCCAGTTGCAATTCATAAAATGCAAACTCATTTAAACAGGGGCTTCATTTAAAGACTGCAGAAGCCCTGCATCCCATGAACTCCTATTAAATCATGCAGTTATGTAATTTTGATTATCCTACCATGTAGACCTCCAGTGCGAGCATAGCGAGCCTGAGCAGGCTGGACAACTTCCCATTCCAGCTGCCCTGCTGTGACGCCAACTGCAGACTCTTTCTGTAACACATCTCTGCTCCAACCATCATTCTTTGAGACTGATAGACTTTTGCCAGCCACTGAAAATAAGCATCCAACAAAATCAGTCATGGAGCCACCAAAACACACATCCATTAGCTAATATCGTTCAGTTCAATTTACGAGAGCACCACAGCACGCTATTAGCTAAAACACCACCACCCACGCAGCCCTCATTCCAACAACAAACTGCCCACTGCGCTGCAGGAAAATGAGCTGGCAGTACATCTCACCACAGTAACTTATTTCAGAGTTCCCTTGACCACCCAAGGACAACTGTTTGACAGATGTCTTAATCTGGAGATTGCACACAGGTGAACAAATAACATGACTGGCTTTGTGAAAGTCACCCTTCGGACCAGAACAACATTGTGTGGTGCCTCATTTGACTCTAAAAGTTCTGTAGAGATGAAAAGATAATTTTTCCTCTGGAACAAAGGTTTTTCCTGACCATCTGAGTAATGTCAGGAACACAAAAGATATTGCAATGTGAGCCTGAACTCAGACGATGGGTGTATACTTGTGCTACAGCTTCTGACCCCGCAGGGTCATCCTGGAGGAGCCCGATGGGCAAAGGAAGTAGACACTGGGATCTGTTCAGAGTTTCATGCTCCTGCTGCCTGCTCCACCAGTACAAGATGTCCTGGATTTGTTCATGAAGAGAAGGAAAAGGATTCTAACTCCTCCCTCTTGAATTCTGTCGTCATGTCACATTTCATTTTTTGAAGCAGACGCAGCCACAAGTTTGCAAATCCCAGACATGCACACAATATGCACCAAGATGCATAAGCCGCATTTAGGAATATTCTTTGCTGGATTACCAAGCAAACCAAGAAACATTAAAAAACCAATTCCCTTGCTTTTAAGCAAAGGTCCTTGGGCTTTTCCTAGCTAAAGACTGACTGGTGTTAGAAAGGGCAAAATTCATAACCCTTTAAGTTATTTATCATTAAGAAGAGACACACCAGAAAGCGTTTATTAGCACTAGTGAGATTTTGCATCCTTGACATCAAGCTGCAGTACTGCTTTGTAAGGTAAAACATCCATTCAGGAGGCCATTCCAGGCAGGAAAAAAAGCCTTCTTTGGCCTCAGTTCTTTGCTGCTGAAGATACATAGCACTCAAGATGTGAAGGAGAAGAGAACCCTCGTAGAAAAGCACAATGGCAGCTCTGCCAGATCAGCTTTTATCTATTTTTTTAGTAAGCTGCAGCACAAAAAGGAGAGCAGCTATCAGATCAGGAGTTCAGCAGCACTCCTAAATCTTGCAAAACAACCAATAAGCCAAAAACTTAAGCAAAAAGCAAATTAACGGCCCTTCTAACTTAGTAAAACTGTAAGGCATCATGATGGATACTTCTGAGCAAGACAAAACATTTATCAAACTCCTAGGAAGTCTAAAGCCAGAAAACATAAAAGCATGGATCTATCCATTAGGAACAGATGTAGCAGCCAGGCTTTTTCAGAATGCTATCCAAGCCCTGAAAAATATCTTCTTTAATTGAAGACTGAAAAGATCTTCCTCAGAGCTATCTTGTCTGTGGCCTGGATTTAAAAAAAAACCAAAACAACTCTCTCCCCCCCCCCAGGACACACACGCTTTCAGCTCACTTCTCCCTGCTTGTAGGCATGATGACACTTGGCTATGCAAGGGATGCTTGAAGAATATAAGTAAGCCCTAATTCCATTTTCAAAACATTTTACTAAAACAGGATACAATCATGTCTTGCATGGCCCTGTATTTTGCAAATCCAATCCCAATGAGTTCTGCAGTTCAGAAAGACAAAGCCTCAGAAGCAAAAGAAAAATGCATCAAAAAAGCACCTTTCCACAAATGATACTCGTATGTCGCAGAAGGGAAGATAATCTGCAAGGAACAAGTGAGATATGGACCTCCACAGCAGCCTTGCACTGATTTTCTAAGACTGAAATCTACTTTAGTGAATCTTACCACAAACAAGGCTTTACTTTTTCAGCAGGCGGAGGAAGCACCATAAATCCTATAACTACAGAAAGGACTCTAGAAGTTCAAGGAGTTTTTCTAAACAACATGCTGCTAACACTGGTAAAGGAAGATAGTAACCGTATCTAACAGCAACGGTTAGGAAATAAATAAATAAGTGTGCTGCATCACCAGAAAGATCTCTTGGCATGTGTGAGACAGACTTCTCAGATTGTCTCACAGAAGCAGCATATGAAGCAAGTTATAGCGCCTTCATATTAAACTAAAAATGATTTCTAGTGATGCCATGGAAGGGAGCGAGTGAACGCTGTTACTGGGAGTGACTGCTCTTCCCTGCAGTCTCACTTTACACAAAAGAACGGTGACACCTGACATCAGATTATGGAGAAAGAGACTTACCCGGGTTTTCAGACCCTGAATAAGGAATTGTACATTAGGAAGCCATTTGCTTCCATCTATTCGTATGGGTTATGAAACATTTCACCAGTTTCTGCTCACATGCCAAGCCACAGATCCCTAAAGACACACATGCCAGGGGTTTATCTCGAGTTTGTAATTCTCCCGCCTCTGCGTCTGCTTGCTCTTATGAACTGTCCTTATTACTTCAACTAATAAAGAAAATTAGCATAATGTTAAACCTTATAAAGGACTAAACATAAGCGTTTTTTTCTGTCATTGGCTGTTGGCAGACAAATAAAAGCGAACAGTGAAACAAACTCTCAGCCACTTACAGTGCATACTGCGCTGAGAGCAGCACACCAAAGTCAGGGAGAGGATCCACACTTACTTGCCAGGCTGCAACTGAAGTTGAACTGGTCATGACTGTCTTGTGAAGCTCCTCCAGGACGTTGTCTGGAAGCTCTTTGTGAGACTGCAACAGCTGCTTACACTGAATTTGTCTCAAAAGCAAAAACAGAGCTGGGTGCTCAGGGCAGCTTTTTAAACCCTAAAACCAAAACAAGGCGCAATGTGATTATCAGAAGTATCATTTCCAAATATCAGAAGATACTTTGATTCTTCCATTTCAATCTTTACAGAAAACAGCATTGCAAGCACTCTCAGGATGCTTGCAACATGGCATCTTCCTCCTACTCTACAGAAAGGAGTGTTCCAGAAATTGACACATGAAAATAGGAACGTTTTTTCTGTCCTCAAAATACATTTGAATTCTATTTTAAATTTTGTACCTGTCGTAGCCTTAGAAGTTTCCGAAAGATAGATAGGTAAATGGCAGACCTCTAGTTCTCCTTTGGCTTCACAATCATTACAAGATTTGGGCTAATGGAAGCAAAAACCTGTCCTGTGGCTAAAAGTGACCTTGAGTACGTTCCAAGCAATTTCAGTTCTCCCAGCTAAGCTGCTTTATTCACACTGGAACAGAAGCACTTTACTAAACATTTCCTGTTCAATAACAGCAGATACAGTATTTTTCGGAACAAACTCATGCAAAAAAGTAAAGACAGAAAAACAGCCATCTGTTGCACTACCCTTCTCAGGTGAAGCATATAGAGCTTCTTCAAGTCATATTACATGTTATTTTACCTGTTCAAATCACAATACTTCCAAGAATTATAACTCAAACCAGATTTGTTATAAGAAACAACGCTTGTACTTTTCACCCATTTTTTTTATAAAACAAAATATGTTGTTTGTGGGTCCTTAACAAGCTGCCACTTTGCAAAGAGTACGTGGACGTGCAGAGACCTTCTCAAACACAGTGGTAGGTGCTAGGATTTGCTGCAATTTTCCCCAATTAATACGTATGGAATCACATTGCCTGTCTCAAATTGAATGACTGCAGCGCCTGACCGTCATACCCAGTTACGCTGCTTTCTGAGAATCCTGGGGTCCAAAACTGTCAATGGGAGTTTGTGGTACAAGGAGTGTTAACTCTCGGTTCTTCACAAATTGCAGTCACTGACTGTGCTCTCCCCAAGCTATTTATCTAACAAAAACCAAACAATACCACCTTGGTATGTTTAGAAATCTCTGATCCTTCTTAATGTACAACAGGTCAGTAGACATGCTGGCCAAAAAAGGAAAACACCTCCTCACCAAGCAAACGAAGAGACAAGAAAGTACTTCCTCCTAGAAAACCAGCATGTTCATGGAATTAATTTTTTTATTGATAGTGGTTGTTGGGTTTTTTAAACTCCTTCCCCGTTAATACAGAAATGCCATAAGCAAGGAGCTTATGTGTGTTGCTGAGTCCAACTGTTTTTCTGCTAATCTTTTGCCAAGTCTTCTGTTCATGAACACACGAAACACACAAGGATCCACATACTTGAGGCTTGTTAACATCCCATTCCCCTTCCCCAGCTGTGTTGCCTCAAGACTCTTCTTTTTAATAATTAAACCTGTAGCATCCAGCTGTGGCTCTGAAATGGAGTACCAACACAACAAAGCAGAAGACACTTAAGTCCTCTGCAAGTCTCCTACCTGGATTTCTTGCCTTGAATTTCTATAACGTCTTGCTTAATACTAGGTTAATGAATAAAGACAGGAAGGGCAGACTTCACGTTGTCATGTGACAACGTGGGAATGGCTTTAAGCTGCAACAGGGGAGGTTTCAGCTGGACATCAGGAAAAAATTCTTCCCAGAAAGAGTGGTCAGACACTGGAATAGGCTGCCCAGGGAGGTGGTGGGGTCACCATCCCTGGATGTGTTTAAGGGTTGTTTAGATGTGGTGTTGGGGGATGTGGTGTAAGGGAGAACTTTGTAGAGTGGGGTTGATGGTTGGACTCGATGATCCCAAGGGTCTTTTCCAACCTAAATGATTCTATGATACTATGTCATGCACTGCTTGTTTCAACTATTAACACAGTTTTGGTGTTGCAAACAGCGCTAAGGATCTTGGAGAGGGGGGAAAATGCCAAAAACCATTGCATCTTGTAGCTCTGATGGAACAGACAGTTGCTAATCCAAAAATACCTTTTTGTAAAGTGCACACAAATCATGATTTCTATACAATTCTACAATAATCTGTCTGTACGATACCATCATACCTTGGTACAAAGAGCTTCAGCTTCTGAGAGTTTACCAGTCTCCTCTAGACTGGTAATAGCTTGACACAGACACCAGTCTTCAAGATTGCGGATATAATTATGTGGAAGGTTATTTTTTCCAGCTGCAAAAACAGATAAAACACTTAACCAGATTACTGTATGTGCTGTAGAGCCATACCATGTCACATGCTCTAGATCTGGTAAGGGAGAACTTCTAGGAGTATTAACCTCACATGGCTTCCTTCATTAGTAGGAACCTTAAGAGATGGTAAAATTAAAACCAAGAGTGGACAAAAGAATACACAATTTGAGTTCACGGTTTGAGAATAATCAATCAAACATGGAATTTTAATACCAGTTTTCAAAACACTACGGACATTGAGCAAGACTGAGGCTGAGGTTATCCCTATACTGGAAAAGTTACAGAACTGAAGAGTGCTTCAGCCTTCCCTTGTACACAGTGCTCCCGTGCTGCAATACATTCATCCACCCATTTAGGCATCAGAGTTCAGAAGTGCTATTTTAAAAAAGCATTTGAGGCTTTGGACAGGAAAGGAAGCTAAGATTAAGTAATTAACCCTAGCTGTGCATTAGGATTTAGCATTTTTATGTGATAAAATACAGTTACAGATGAAACTACTACTAAGCAATTCTCAGCTTATTTGCAAATTTCTGAAATTCAGAAGAGTATTCCACTCTTAGAGCATTTCCATTTTATTTTATTTTTTTAACTTGAGAATTTGTGTAGCTTACTTTTGGCTGAAACTGTAGATACAAGTGTCATCTCGAGATCCGTTCGCTTTGGCTGGGTGTTAGTTAGACAGACTACGGTGTTTTCAGCATGACAGGCTGCCATTAGCACTGCCCAGGCAGCAGGATTATCTAGAAAAGAATGGTTAAAGGTAACTCATGCCCATTCTATATATGCTGGTAGTTCATTTAGAATGGTCTTTACCAGACTAAGTATAAAAACACAGCCATCAATGGAACTACATGCTGTAAATAAAAGATAGCAAGAACAAGGCAAGTAATACAATCAGACCCTTACATCAGCTCAGCCCAAGGCAGCTGATAACTATTTGCCTCTAACTACTAAGATTCTTCAAATTACAAGATGCTGTTTCTAAAGCCAAGTAACATATTTTCCACATAGCCACTGGTGTGCTAACCTGAAGCTGCCAGTTTACTTCTGACTGCACAGATTAAACCTGGCAATCAGTTAGTGCTGTGTCACAGTGGCAGCAAAACTCCCAAGACGCCACCCACAGCTTTCAGTCACACAGGTTCAGTCTTCTCCGATCACTAGCATGACAGTTACGGCCATAGCTGACGACTTCTAGTGTCTGCTAATTTCAGCGTCAGCTTTACCCTGCCCAAGCAACCATGACTGGCAAGAGCAGTCTGTCCTGAACTGGACAGAGCTCAGCTGAAAATTTCACCCGTGTAAATTTCATCCCAAAGAGAATGTATTTTGCCAGTGAAACGAAACAAAGCTTAAAGATCTAACGAAGCCTTGCAAAACCTAACTGGTCGTGCAAAAGTAGACCGCTAGTGAATAGCGGTCATAGTCTTGCGTGTACCTGTACGAAAGTAATTGAAATTTTTAACTTGCAGCCACACTAAGGCATCAGAGCAAAATTACTGCAGAAGAAACAATGTTTTGGCATTTCAAGTGCATATTATCACTTGAAAACCCCACTAGATTTGCACTTCATACATTTAATGAAGATCACCATTTAGTAATAGGTGAACAGTTGCCTGTGTTTAGAACCAGCATGTTGTAACAGAACATTTCTAACCCAATTTCTCAAGCTAGATGAATAAATCTCTTCTGCTTGGTGTAGCATGCTGACTCTGAGGGAACACGTGTCTTTCTTTTCTGTCTAATATACAAAGTAAAATCCCTCTTCTCCTGCGAGGGATTAACAAATTGCACAAGTTTTCAGAACAAGCCTCAAAACTCGGCGATTTTTTTTTTTATTGTTGTGTGGTTTAATTCCCCATGTCTAGACTTGGAATGACAGTTAAGATTTCAACTCTAAGCATTCTCCACAAAACATACACAACAACGAAAAAAGCCCAAGAAACAACAAAACAACCCAAGAAAAGTAGATTTTTTTTGTTAGCACAGTAATTTTGTTTCTGATGGGTAAAAAAAAACACTACTGTGTTTGAGAACAAGAGTAACCTGGACAGAGGTGGATTGCCTTCTGAATATTTTTCAGGGGATTATTTTTCTCATCTTCTAACATGTGACATCCTGCTGCCAACTGGTTAACTGCAATATTGAGCAGGACTTCCTACAAAACAGAACGTATTATAGTGTTAAGTTGCTTTTATAAGTGATCAGATGGAATTAATTTTAGGGTTGTTTATGGAATTATAAAGTCTGCATTTTAAGAAAGCCAAACCTTTCCATGGTTTACATCAAGTACATGTGCAATGGTTCCTGCCACAGCTCCCCCCTGTAAGATTAAAAAAAATAAATAATTGATTTGGTTATATGACTGATTTTATAAAAAGATCTTTATATTACATTTTGTATCTTGTTAATCAGAAACAAAAAGTTTGCACAATGAGATCCTTTCCTTGCCTACAGCACGTTCTCTTTATAAAGAATTAGGCAGAGACATTCAGGATTAGAGCTTATCCATATGTTGCGTTTATAATTTTAGAAAGGGGTTTGTTTTCAGGTGCTATTTCTGTTTACATAATTGACACAAATTAAGAGAGAAGTGCTAAGTTATTTGGAAAAGAACTAATAATAAGCATAAAAGCATCAAGGAAATACTGGCTAACGTGAAAAGTGAAACTAGATTAACCACATTCAACATACATAAATCTTAATATATATTTATATACACACTTACTTATGTATAAAACTACACAAAAAATTATACATAGTACATTCTTCTCATGTTGCAATAATTCTAGCAGATTTTTCCTGTAAATTTATTTCAAGAAGACAAAAGAATTGCTACCCCATGAAAGTTGGAAATAATTGGGTATGTAACTTCAGTATGTACCTGTGCCTTGCTCCTTATGTGCTCGAGTACGTAAAACTTAAGTTTTCAAATTCACTAGTGAAAGTCCATGTACCGAAGGGTGGGTTTTTTTTTTTGGTTAAGAAACAACACTGACTATTCAGGATGTGAAGAGCACACAAGCATTACAGTAATGCACTTACTTTTGCCTTTTGTGATGCATACAGCGGAACTAGTTGAGACAGAAGAGACCAGAGGGCAGGATTATCAGGGTTACTGGGAAGAGAACAAGGATATTAGACTTTCTGGTTTAGATACGAACCTGGTCTTGCATCACTCGGCAGACAGTTGCTATAAATCCCAAATGGGTATTTTTCTATTAAGAAAACAACGCAGTATGGTTGAAAATAGAAGTAGATTTAACATAAACAACACAAAATTGAAGTTATGTGTCTGGCTAAAGAACTAAAGTGTACAATATGCATATCAATACTCATGGGAAGAAAACAAACTTTAGGAGTACAGGTCTTGTCCTCATACTGTGAAGAATGAGGAATTTTAATTGCAGTTGAAGAAAAACAATTTGCATAGTTTTCAAAAAACACTTGGAGAAACTATGAGGTGTGTATTGCTTAAAGGCATCGATTAAGGTTCCCCCTTTTTAGAATGCTGAGGCTAAAACATTTAAACCGAGACATTTAGCTAACAGAATGAACAGCTTCAGAGGGTGTTAAATATTAAACAAGAGCCCCAGAGACTTTTCTAGGTTGAAGGTTTTGCTACAGATGATGAAAAATGCTTTCACAGGAGCAGTGAACTGATGTAGCTACCAAAGAAGCCTCCAAAATAAAATCAGAAACACTCGAACAAGCCATGAAACTTCTGCCATTTGATCCCACAAATCGGAAAGCAAGCTTCTGACAGCTGATGCTACAACTGTAAGTGAACGCTTCACATTTGAAAAACAATTTTTTTTAGAAGAATGCTGCAAGTGAACAGAAGTCTGCTTACTATTCAATGTTAGCAAAAGCAATACATTTACAAGGCAATCTAAAGAAAGACAAAATACATACCTGTGTATTGCTTTGGAGACTTCTCTCTGGACCTCCACATTTCTACCTTGCAATGCATAAACAGCACATGCAATAAGGCACCTCTCATAAATCCTATCGTCCCCTTTTTCATGCTTCAGTAATTCTTTTAGGGCTGCTGTCGCAAGCGTAGCATCCTGCTTTACCAGTCCTAGTGTGCACAAAGCCTTCAGACTTTCCGTACTAGGTTCCTTTAATGAGCTGTTGAATCAGAGGGAGGGAAGGAGACACTATTTTGGAGCACAAATCAAACCTACTGTTTACATTACAGTAAGTTTGTAATGTAAACAACTAAGTCCCCTTGCTCCTATGTATCCTGTATGGTTTACAGAATTAACAGCCTCTCACTGGGGGATTGTGGATCAAGCTAGATCAGTATACTTGAGGTCTCAGGATATGGAAAACAGCAGTGTTTATGTGCCATTTCAGCACTCAAGTTTATAACATATAGCTACTTGGCAAGCTTATGGCACACTAATTGTCCTTCAGCAGCATCCATAAAATGAATGGTAAGAGACAACTAACACTGACAACTATTTTCTTTTCTTGAAGACATTTATACTTCTAACTCGTATCAAAACAGAGTTGTAGTCTGCCTATTTACAACTTTGCAACAGAAATCCAGGAAGAAAAAAGACAGAAATGAGCCTGCTGCATAGAACTGCTCTTTCTGAGAACACGCACGTTCTGAGAAACTATGCCTTGGTTTACATCAAGATTTGTTCCAGTGTAAGGTACTTTGAGCATGCTTTCCACCATCTAGTTTTAGTACCAGTGTCAGTTGCATTGTTCCACTCATTTCATTATGAGAGGCAGTTCCTCATATCAATAGTATTCCCAAGCTTTATTGGAGACCTACTAGATACACTTACTGATTTTTTTTCAGTATATTTTCCTAGCATAGTTGGAGAACTCTTAAATTAATCCCCTGATCTTCAGCTCTGGTGAAAACAAACAGTGAGCTCAGTACAATGAGAATCAAAGACCTGAACTGATGTAACTAGTTGGAGATGTTCTAACAATAAAGGCAATTCAATACATTGCAATATAAACTGAATGGAGGCAAATAACAAAACAGGGCATGGCAGCAGTAATTTGGAGTTACTTCACTGTAATGTCCTAAACATAACTACCGAATGAAGTGCTGCTTATTTTCACTTATCAGATGACTAAAGGCTCCTAATCAAGCTTCTAATGATTACTTTTGAAAAGAAGAAAAAACGAGCCAGAGTCCCCTTTGCCCCTTTGATCCCTCAGCTTTTACACTGAGCTTGATGCAGATGGGATGGAATACCCTGTTGGTCAGTTTTGGGTCATCTGTCCCATCTGCTCCTGCCTACAGGTGGGACCCCTCTGCCCTTTTCCCCTTCCGGCCCTCTAACGGGGCAAACGGCGAAGTTAGCTGACCTTGGTTGTTATAGCAATAAGTCTAAGCAAGAGCCTTTGCGCATCCCGTTCCTTGGTATAATCAGGTCTTATCACTCTGAGAGTGAACAGTGTCTGAACAGTATGCTGTTAATTTCAGACTTTAGTCAGTTAGAAGAGGCCCAGCTAAAAAGTAAAATTACAAATCAGAAAATTGGTTCTGTTTTACCTCAAACCACAACACCTTCAAAAAAAGACAAGAATGTAAACATCTGATTCCGTTTTGTTTTCAGTCCCTAGCACCTGTTAAACATAATCTTAAATAGCCAGCACTGTGTTACCTGGTACAAAAGTGCTGCCCTTAGACAAGTAAGAAGTGAGATTTTATCATATTAGCTATAAAAACATACTCACTGCTAAAAATCCCTCTGCCAAGCTGCCGTGAGAAAAGAAGGGCAGCTTCTTGTTCAAGGTCCTTCTCAGGCCCTTTAAGTCATCTAGCATGAATTCCAGTCAACAGGGACGTCTCTCTACTGGACTAGAATGCACCATTTTTGTTCTTGTTACTACAATCGACCTTTGCAGCACTGTGCTTCCAACACAGATCTAGCCATATTCACTGTAGTGTTACTTTCCTAAACCATTTACTTTTTTTTTTTCTTTAAACACAAACAACTAACATCATCTAGAGAACTCTCATTGTTGATGTTTATAACAAAAGTAGAAGTCGGTGACTAATAGGATGTAGGAAATATCAGGTTCCTAGCTACTTAATCATCAGTTACTCAGGATTTAGAGTGTACTAGGTCATGGACCTTCGCTATTTCAGTAACTTCAGGAATCTGCTGGCAAGACGGAGACCGTTCAGACACTACTGGACTTCTCTACCGACAGAAAGCTGATCCTGAGAGGCTGAGATGTTAGCTCTTAATCCATAGCTACCAGGAGACTAACCATGACGCATGGGCTTTTAGCCTCCACAGCTCTGAAAAAAAAAGACATTCATGACTTAAGTGAACAACTGATATAGATCTGTTTCTTTTCATGGGTAAGCTACAAGATTGCCCTGGTCTATGACGCTTGGAACACAATTGTTCGGGAGATTTCTGACTATTTAAACTGAAATTGTTTTCATTGGTCATCTAGACTTCTTACAGCTAAAGAGCAAAAAAACACTGCCCAATGCCTGTGACAACTACAGATTAACAGTCTCTTAAAAGATGACCTATCAAGACTACCATTCAAGGATATTAGACATCCAACCTGCCCATCCCACTAACCCTTCCGCTCCATACTGCTTTAAGGATATGGAAGAAGACACAGGCCATAAAAAACCCCAGACATATCACATGAATAAGCTTAAAAGAACACTGCATCCACTCCTGTTTTTACTCTGCAACACTAAAAGAAAATATCCACCTGAGATCCCCCAAAAAGTAAATCTGAGGATTCAGCAGTACAATATATCATCATATACTGATTATTATTCCCTCCACTCACCATTTAAACAGCAGTGTCTTCGCAGCATCCACTTTATTCTGTTTATATTCTATTATTGCCAAGGCAGTCAGGATATGTGCTTTATCTTGTTCAGAATCAGCAACAGACAAGGCTTTTTCATAGGCTGGTAAAAAGTCAAGACTCAGAATTGAAGTTAAGAGAAAAAACTACAACATTTATAAAGCCTCTCGAAAGGAATGATATCAGAACACACACAGAGGCACTTTGCCTTCAGGTTCAATATATTTTCACACATCAAATCATAGGCAGAAGACAAAAGAAGTTGACTAAGACTTTGGAAATAACTGTACGCTAGGAAACGCCAGATTTACAGGGCTGTTTAGAGCCTGGGAGTTTAATACGTATCAAGTGGAAAGAAAACTCAAAAGTAGTTATTGGGATATTGAGAAAAAGCCTGAAAGAGTACCGTATAAATACTCCCCTGTGATAGTTTATTTATGAAATAGTACTTCAGATGCTCACACATCGTCCAGTTAAAAACTAAGAGTTATTTAAAATGCTGTCTGCTCTTTTGCGAGTGCTTACACTTCTACGCTGACAATTCAGTATCCCATTTTGTGAAGTCTCACATCTTAGCACTGCAGAACACGACAACACAGCACTTATATTTATCATTAAAGATAAAGTGCTTTGAGCAACACATTAATCTCCTACCAAGAACTGATTTTTTCCAGGAAAGCCATTTCATTTGAGAACAAGGGAAGCTAAGTGCACAACAGCTTAACGAACAAGAATTAAACATGTGAAGAAATGTAGCTTCCCTTTGCACATTTGAATAGTTCTAGCACCCTGCTGAACAGCCTAATGATTAAAATAGTTGTGGAAATTGTACTTATGCATTAGGACTGAAAGAGTGAACTACAGCTAGGTTGGTCAGACAAACAAATTTTGTTAAAATTAATCTCAAGAGAAATGTCCCATAACATTTTGAATTTGGCAGACACTTACCTTTCATACTTTCTTGTAAGAGTCCTTTCTTGAAGTAGGCTAACGCTATCCCCACAATGGCATCAAACTCAGTTAGGGGTATGGATGTGTAAACCTCAATGGCCTTATCACACTGACCAAGGGCACTGTAAAAACAAAAACAGTCACTGGTATGAAGGATGTAGCAACAGCTGCTGTGATTCAGACAAGCTGGCCCTGCCGATCAGCATCCTCTTTTCCACAGCAGTTGTAAGCAGACACCTGGAAAAGAAGATTAGGACAAGAATGTGCAATATTCCTCACTATCCTTCTGTTATAGCTGTTACTCTCTCCAACTATCTGTTGCATGAAGAACAATTGATACAAAAAAATCCTCTCCATCTGCATGTCGGCTATGTGACCTAATGGTCAACACAATGGAGTGGGCAAAGGAGAAATACGAAAAAAGCAAATCAAAGCATGCATTCACACAGACAGGCAAATGCACATACAGGCAGACATACAGCATTCTTGTTCTAAGACCACTATGGAAGAAATTATACAGGACTGAGTTTATTAGAACTAGTTATTATTTACTGGCGCTTTGCTCTTGTGCAAGTTGCACACAGGAATCACCACACATACAGCTTGGATGTGAGACTACAGGAAACTTCTGAAGATTTGCTTCTAAAAATCTTCCCTGAAGTTAAAGAATGCATTATCACAGCCTAGAAGTTCCAGTGTCAGGTACAGAAACTGAAGAATATATGAACTTTCCTTAGAAAGCTCACAAATATCTAATTAGCAGAGCTTGAGCTATCTAACGTCAAAGAGAAGCTTGAAACTCTTCATCTGTTAAAACCTGTGTCCTGCATTCCCTGAGAAGCAGAAGGGAATTGTGAAGGGAACTTAGAACTGTGAGTAGGACTGTAGCAGAGACAGCCATCGGCAGAAAGACCATGTACACAGCACCCCAACCCCACTCGCTTCGGGCTGTACAAGTCAACACAAAATCGAAGGGCAGGCAGAGGGAATTTCAAATAAACCATAAAGCAGCTATTTTATTCTGATTAAGCCTACTACATACATCAAATGGGGAGCTCATAAAAAGCCTAATTTATTCTGGAGAGCATGTAACAGCTACATTGTGTAGACTATGTTAAGGCACTTAAGTACCAAGCTAAGGATAAGGGAATCATTGATATGTTATAAACTGTGAAGACATACAGTAATTCCTTGCAATAATACCTTGCAATCTGGTATATATTTTTTATTTTTTTATTTTTTAAATACACTACCCATTTCTGCAGCACATACAAAGTTCAGTGAAACCTGTCTACAATTAAGAATGATGTTTAATAGACTATTTTTTAGCGACCACCTTTCAGCCTCACACGTGTGCCACTGCATTCGCTAGACCCAAAGCTGAAGTCAGAGGTTGTGAAAATCCGTCAACAAACACTTACCACAGTGACCTGCCATAGTTTTGCATTGCCATGTGGTATTTCTCAGTATCCTCAGAGTTCTTCAGCAATGAAGCTGCCCTGAAAATAACCACAATTAAGAATAATTACCATCTGACTATAACATGCATATTTTGAAAATAGTTATGGAGCAGAATGGATAAATGTTTTATGACAAAGCTTTTCTATGACAATTAAGCACAAAAAGAGCGTATTTTACTGTTCTAATGCATCAGCAAACGTGTTCACCAAACACGGTGCCCTTCACCACCTCCCCCTACCATTTGAATAGAGAGAAGAAAAAAAACCAACAAAGCCCAACCGCCTCCGTTAATTAGAATAGGGTAGAGACCAAAACTAAAACCAAGCTTACTAACACCCAAAATTTCACTTAAATCCCACACAGTGAATTAGCTAAATTTCCAGGTGAGACATGCAAGCATTGGAATGCCTTTACTTCTCCAGTTGCTTTTTGCATGTCCAAATTTGATACAAGAACATGCCCACACCTTCCCTTACAGTACACTTAGTTGAAATGTACTGTTGAATTGAGAGAAGAAAAATCCTTCAGTTTTTCAGATGGTGCATGGAAAAAAGGTCAAGGAGCTTCTATCAGTAAACTTTTCAGGGTGCATAGTTTACCTCTCATAGGCATCTGCCGCCTGCCTTTTTAGATCCAGATACTCATTCAAATAACCAAGCATTGTGAAAGCAGATGCATCGTCTGGATTTCTTTCTAGAAAATGTAGGAGAACATGATGAAAAAGAGCTGTGAAAAAGTGTTACAAAAACATTGCCTCCTTGATGCTACAGTCTACGCGTATATACAAAACACTTTGCCAACTGCTTCTGTCATTTGTTCACTGGAATCATTTTGACAGGCTGCAGGCAAATAGAGAGATGAGGACCCACAACATGACATCAGGTTAGCTCAGAAACGTTTCAAATCTTATGACACAGCATTAATGCACTCAATATATTTTAAGTTTTTCAGCCTGCAGTGGTTTGAGGTTTTTTGTAATAAAATAGGAAACTCTGTTTTGTATTTATTTGTATCTATATTGTATTTACTCTACTAAAATGCTAGTAGAATCTTATGGTTTATTTTTAATACTACAACTTTGAAAAGCTTGTCAGTAGCTAAAGCACAGATTCGTGAGCTGTCATCTCACCTCAGACTTCTAACCCTTTTTCCCCAGACAAGGAAGGATCACGTAGGCCCCTCCCGCAGTCTGTTTGAGAACCGGGATTTCACAGACAAAAGAAATACAGTCTCGCATTTATCTCATTTTAAGTGCTTGCACCTTATTTTGCAGCTGTCAGAAGTCAGGAACAGAGCTGTTCAAGGACTTAGTCAATAGGATCCCCTGGGAAACTGCCTTCAGGGACGCAGGAGCAGAACAGAGCTGGCAGAGCTTTAAGGACGCTTTCCTTAGACAAGAGCTCTCCATCCCCAGGTGTAAGAAATCAGGAAAGGAGGGCAAGAGACCAGCACGGCTGAGTCGAGACCTGCTGGTCAAACTGAAGGGAAGAAGGAGATGCACAGGCGGCAGTACCTTAGGAAGAGCACAGGGAGGCTGCCCGGCTGTGTAGGGATGGGGTCAGGAAGGCCAAGGCGCAGCTGGAGCTGAACTTGGCAAGGCACATAAAGAATAATAATAAGGGCTTTTACAGGTACGTCAGCCAAAAAAGGAAGGCCAAAGAAAGCACACTCTCCCTGATGAGCAGGACTGGCAAGCTGGTAACAACGGGTGAGGAGAAGGCTGAAGGACTCAACAACATTTTGCCTCAGTCTTCACTGGCAGCCTCTCTCCCCACACCTCGAGTGGATGGACCGCAAGGCAGCACTGGAGGAGCAACCACCTGAGGAACCTGAACATACACAAGTCTATGGGACCTGATGAGATGCACCCCAGAGTCCTGAGGGAACTGGCTGATGTAGTTGCCAAGCCACTCTCCATGATATTTGAAAAGTCATGGCAGTCAGGTGAAGCCCCTGGTGCCTGGAAAATGGTAAACATTACGCCTGCTTTTAAAAAGGGTAGAAAGCAGCATCCTGGCAACTAGCGACCTGTCAGCCTCACCTCTGCCTGGTAAGACCATGGAACAGATCCTCCTAGAAGCTGTGCTAAGGCACATGGGGGATACGGAGGCGATTCGAGACAGCCAGCGTGACTTCACCAGGGACAGGTCCTGTCTGACCAACCCAGTAGCCTTCTATAATGGAGTTGTGTACATCAGCAGACAAGGGAAGAGTCACGGATGTCGTCCATCTGGACTTCTGTAAGGCCTTTGACACAGCTCCCCACAACATCCTTCTCTCTAAATTGGAGAGGTATGGATTTGATGGGTGCACTGTTTGGTGGATGAGGAATTGGTTGGATGGTTGCATCCAGACGGTAGTCGTCAACGGCTCAATGTCCAGATGGAGACTGGTGACAAGTGGTGTCCCTCTGGAGTCCATACTGGGACCAGTACTGCGCAATATCTTCATCAATGACATGAACAGTGGGATAAAGTGCACCCTCGGCAAGTTTGTCGGTGACACCAAGCTGAGTGGTGCAGTGACACGCCAGAGGAATGGGATGCCATCCAGAGGGACCTGGACAGGCTGGAGAAGTGGGTCCCTGTGAACCTTATGAGGTTCAACAAGGTCAAGAGCAGGGTTCTGCAGCTGGGCTGGGGCAACCCCTGATATTAATACAGGCTGGGGATGAAGGGATGGGCAGCAGCCCTGCCAAGAAGGACTTGGGGGTACTGGTGAGTAAAAACCTGGCCATGGGCTGGCAATGCGCGCTGGCAGCCCAGGAACCCCCCGCAGCCTGGGCTGCATCCCCAGCAGTGTGGGCAGCAGGGCGAGGGGGGGATTCTGCCCCTCTGCTCTGCGAGACCCCCCTGCAGCACTGCCTCCAGCGCTGGGGCACCAACAGCAGAAGGACATGGAGCTGTTGGAGCGGGGCCAGAGGAGGCCCCGGAGATGCTGGGAGGGCTGGAGCCCCTCTGCTGTGGGGACAGGCTGAGAGAGCTGGGGGGGTTCAGCCTGGAGAAGAGAAGGCTCCAGGGAGACCTTCTTGTGGCCTTGCAGTACTTACAAGGGGGCTTCTAAGAAAAGTGTGAACAAACCTTTTCATAGAGCCTGTTGTGACAGGACAAGGCGTAATGGCTTTAAACTAAAAGAGGGAAGATTTAGACTAGATATAAGGAAGACATTTTTTATGCTAGAGGGTGGTGAGCCCCTGGCCCAGATTGCCCAGAGAGGTGGTGGATGCCCCATCCATCATTGCAGGTCAGGCTGGATGGGGGCTCTGAGCAACCTGATCTAGTTGGAGACGTCCCTGCTCATTGCAGGGCGTTGGACTAGATGGCCTTTAAAAGGTACCTGCCAACCCAAACTATTGTATGATTTTATGAAAATCTATACTTGCTCTACCTTCCAGGCTAGACATACACAAGCCTACCCCAACAGGGAAGCCACAAACCATGCCTAAGAACACAGTCTGTCTCCTACTCAAGGTTAACACAATCATATGCTTGAGATAGTGGAGTTGCACAGCACCCAGGAGCTGGCTTCTGACAAACACCATGGTGCAGGGGTGGAGGAGCGAGCATCTATCTCCACCGACACACCCAAAGGAAGTCTGATGGCAAACACCTGATGACAAGCATGACAAGGCTCCACTTTGATCCTTACTTTGATTGGTCTTTGAAACAAAATCTGTTGGAACAAGTAGGAAGATAGAACTGACATCTATTTCATCTTTGTGTGATAAGAAAAAAAAAGAATTAAAAATCAGTGGCGCACTTACCCTGTTTTGTTTACTTACTTACTCAGTTCAAAAGCCCCTCCCTAACCCTGCCAGATTACTCTTTGATAGAACTAGTATACGCGCATCCATTCATTCATGCATCTCTTAGGCTTGACAGGTTAGTGACGCATTTAGACTACCTACCTGTATATTTGCTCATGACCACCTGGGCTGCTGGAACAGCATTCATTTGAACAATGTTGTACAGATATAGTTCAGTGTTTCTGTTGCTTTTATCCTGCAGCGTTGAACATACCCAGTGGGCATAACCTTTTGCTCCCTCAGTCTCAAGAAACAAACAAAAAAACCCCAAATAGGAGTCATTAAGCCTGCTCAAGCAACAGTGAAATAATTAATGATTATAATAACAGTTGTGTGTTTTAAGGCAGAGTCTTGGCTAAAAATATGCATTAGTGTTAAGCAGGAGAAGAAAACACCAAACTGAATTACTCCCCACAGAGTTTTAATCTGTCCTTTGGGCAAAGAGAATTCTTACACTAAAATATCACTTGCTGCACCACTGGAGGGATGACAGATGAAAAAAGCTATATGAGAATGTAAAGTCCTCCACTTTCTTAGAACTTCGGGTACTGGCAATATCCTTGCTCTCTCCTGGAATTGTTATAATTTACACATTTGATCTCTGTGCAGTTCTGTGGAACACCAAGAAAGCTTTTTCATGACTTACAGAGCTGATTTCTTGGACCACTGGGACTAAAGCATTTAATAAAATAATTCCTCCTATTCCATGTCCGCACAGGCCAGGAACAACAACAAGGAAGTCACACAATCTCATCCAGAACATGACCATAACCGTTTCATCATTCAAGACATGCCTATTTTTTACAAAATTACATCACTTAATAAAGAGATTAGATACGCAGAAACTTCAAGACAGTACAACTGCTATACTTACATGCATACTGAGTTCAGTTGTGTGCCTGAAGAGATCCATAGTATCGTAGCTGCCTATGCTCTCTGCAATAAGAGCCTACAGAGAAGCAAGAGTTGCTGTGGTCAGGTACTTTAGAAAGTACGGCATTGACAAGAAACTCCGCACACGACAGGCATTTAACATCTTAGGCATGTTGAGAGATACTAGTTGTTTAGCTTACATAAGTAAGTTTTAATTAAACTGAATTACTTAGGGTTATAACAGGGTGTGCTTATTCTGTTTGCCTAGCTTTGCTTAGCACGAACGGCCAGCTTTGCTGAAGCCTTTAGGCTGCAACAGAGCTATTTGTCTCAGTAATGTTCCTAGCAGCTGGTGCAGTGCTGCGTTTAGTTTGTCACTGTAAGAAAAATGCTGGTATCACACCGAAGTGTTGGCAGTGTTCTTCCCTAAGTCTGGGACTTTTCAGGTCCCCACGTTCTGGTGGCGAGCGCAGGTGCACAAGAAGCATAAAGCAGAAGATCGGGAGGCGACAACCCCCCGCAGAAGCTGCAAATCAACAAGATCAGAGCAGCCAACGGCCGGCCTGGACACAGAAAAAGAATCCCAGAAGGTGTCAGAAGATCCCAGACCAAACACCACCACTGGGCTCAAAGACGCGCAAAGAGCGCCTGAGGGGCGGGTGGAGATCCAGGGGTATAAATGCCCGGGGGCTTCTTTGTTCAACGTCCCTCTCCGGCGGCACCAGCCCGGGCTGACCTCGCTGCCGGACCTGTCAATTCCATTACTCGTTTTTATAAAGTCAGCGTCTGAGACTCTGCTGCAGGAAACCTTGGGTGGCGCCTGAAGAACGAGGGAGCGCCTGAGAGCGTCTGTCTGTGTGTGGAGTGGGAAGGGGCCCCTCGGCGGCATCCCAGCAGTGACAGACTCGGGGGTGTGTGTGTGTGACACTTGTGGGATGGGTGTCAATGCTCGGGCAGCAGCTTCTCCTCTAACAAGCATTTAACATAAAGACACTTTCTTTTCCTCATACTCTCCACAAAACATTGGTTTTAAGAATAATATGAACGCAATTAAAGGGAGCACAGGCAGCTTCCACTGTATCGGTGAAACTTAAGGTCTTCTTATGCTCCTTTACATTATTCAGAACAAAGACTTTGTGTATGTTAGCACAACTTATAACAACATCTGATAGGAGCTGAATTTCAACATGTGATGGTGCCAGTTTTTCCCTAGAATCCAGCTTCAATTAGATATTATTAGCAGGTCAGTAGCATGGGATTACGAAGTACACCTGTAGTGATCACAGAAGCATGAGTCCCAAGTATTTCTCCTACTCGCAGATGGCCCAGATAGCAGGGGGAGCGTACCAATGGCCCCCCTCAATACCAGGGGGAGGAAGGCACCTCCCAAGAAGTACCTGGGACAAAAGCAGTTCTTACATTAAATTCTTACTCTTTCTACCAGTGGCGTTAGAAAGGGGATGCTGAGAAGAGAGTTATGCAGTGCCACATAACGAGCCAGCGGTAGAGCTGAAGCTGAAATAACTAGCACCTTATGAAGATGGTGTTCTGCTGACAGTGCTCAATAAAAAGCTTCAGCACTCAGTGATTGTTTTTTTAATAGCTAATTTCTCACAAAACTCCCAACATCAGCCACAAAAATGTTATGTAAAGATATCAGATGAACGCAGCTTCCTTCCATCGTATTACCACCATGGAAACAAAGGGTCCCATCCAAACTCAGGGGAAGCAGAAGCTCCTTTTACTTAAAACATTTAATTTTCAGGAACATGCTAAAGCACCAACTATTGGGATGGAGTTCAACTCCCCTCTTTGACTAACAACAGGTTTTGGTGTACAGTATTGTGATTTTTTGCCATCTTACCTGCCCAATCCAACACAGTAAGTAAGAAGGCTCCAGAGACTGGGCTATCTTGAAGGCTTCATGAGCTTGCTGTAAAACCAAAGAGAACAGTGCTACTGGCACGGTAACGGAGCATTTCAGAGTATAAACAGGTATTGACATGCAGCAGTATTGGAAGAGATTTCATGGACAAAATTAGGTCACTACTAAAAACACCTACTGTGACACAGAGAACAATGCATTGCCCAGAGAAATAAACCAGTTTAGTCTTATTTAGGGAAAAAAAAAATAATCTTTAGAAGATCAAAGTTCCCCTTCCTTCCAAATACACTTCCTTCTTAAAACAGTTCAGCAGCTAGATTAATCCTGCCAGTACTTAAAGGGGGGCTCCAGGAAAGCTGGGGAGGGACTCTAGATCAGGGAAGGGAGCCATGGGATGAGGGGGAAGGGTTTTACACTGAAAGGGGGAGATTGAGATGAGATGTGAGGCAGAAATTCTTTGCTGTGAGGGTGGTGAGCCCCTGGAGCGGGTTGCCCAGAGAAGCTGTGGCTGCCCCATCCCTGGAGGGGTTCAAGGCCAGGTTGGACGGGGCTTGGAGCAACCTGGGCTGGTGGGAGGTGTCCCTGCCCAGGGCAGGGGGGGGCACTGGGTGGGCTTTAAGGTCCATTCCAAACCAAACCATTCTAAGATTATCTCTTATAACAATTATTATCATAAATAATTATTATTTTAAATACTTAAAATCTGACTCTTGAAGGATCCAGTTTTGGAAATTTCTTTTCCTTCATGCAAACACTTAAACAAACACATTTTCAAACTGATTAACGCCCATAAATTATCTTTCCACTATGGAATGCTTATGTTTAGAGTTTCTTTCTCAACGTACCACAAGGTGTACAAAGTCTTTGCGTCAGCAGTCTTGGCAGTAAGCAGTTTGCAGTATCAAGTTATTTTTGTTAAAATAATCCTGACCATTTCCAATTAAACAAAACTTCTGCAATTCTGACCAGCAAATAGGATAGGATGTAGTTTTAGCTGCATGAGAACTCTGCACTTCACTTAAGATGTACTCTGATTTTTCTCCAAAGAAACTGTGAAGGTTACACAGAATTACAGTAAATCATATGACACGTTGATGAGCAGAAAGTAGCTACCTACAGGAAACTGAAACCAACAGTTCCGCTTGTGACTTACAATTAAAAGAGTTCTTGGTCAAACCTGGTGTGCACTGGTTTGATTAACTACTTCTCAGTCCTTCCAAATACTTTTAATTCCATCCAGTTGCTTGGAAAGCAACCTCACCAATTCAAAAGAAGTTCACTTATCCCCTCCAGAACAAATATTGAATTAATTTATATGCCTCAAGTCAGGTATAGGTGCCAATTTTATTTCATTCAAAGGAACTACACTTCTTGAATCTGAGAGGGACATTTTTCACTGTTTGTCCACACTCCCACCCCTATACACTCCCTTAAAAAAAAAAAAAAAAAAAATGGAAAGGGGAACTATATTTGAGGATGGGAAAGAGAGTTACCTCAATGTTTCCAGTTGACAGATACAAAACCCCTAAGTTGGTCCAGGCAACAACATTCTAGACAGAACACATAAAAGTTAAAACCAATGTATTATTACTATATTCAAAAATAACACTGCATCAAGGGAAAAAAGTTTTAAATGCCCACTTGAAACAGATGGCAGCTGCCTACAGCACTTACGATTTGCTCAGCTTGAACAGATTTGATGAACGAATGTTGAGCAAGAGCATAATTCCCAATAGCTGGGGGGGGAAAAAAAAAAAGAAAAAAGGAGAGCTAGATCTAACTGAATTTCATAAACACCATTAGTGAAGTTGCCTTCCAATTTAGGGTATTATGGAACAAGGGGTTTTGCTGAAAACTTACCACTACAGGAAGCAACTACGCCAAGTGCATTCCAACAAAGATGATTTTTGCTGTCAAGCCTCACAGCTTTTTTGAGACACTGGAAGAAAATCAAATGTGGATTATAACACTAGAAGAGCAAAAATTAAGACTATGCACTTACTTACTCAAAGATGCAGGTTTTATTGAGGACAGAGAGAGTACGCAGACAAACACCAACGCCAGTTTAAATTTTAAAGAATGTAACAGGAAACACAGGCAATACCTGTAAAGACTTTTCTAGCAGTTCAGTGATCTCATTCATGTCAGTGCCCACTGCTGTGAGGTCCTCTGCTTGTCGGTAATAATTTATTCCAAGATCACACCATATGCTAGGCAAAGGCATCAATTTTAAAGCTCTGCCGTAACACCTACAGAAACATGAATCACAGAAGCATTATTCCAAGCCTCTCTACGTGAAGAGCAGAAAGCTGAAAAAACATTCAAGAGTGTGCTTAAAAACCTAAACCAAGCAAATGTGCATAAATACAAACAAAACCAGACAAGAATGGAAAGCAAACAACAACTAACTGATTTTCATTCAGCCAGTTGCCTTCACAGAATCTATCCTGGTCTAAAGGCAGTCTGTAGTGCCCACCAGTTTTGAAGCCACAGATGTGCATTAAATCAAAATGTGTCAGTTGCAATATGCATGCTTTTACTTAAAACCAACATCAGTCATTTTTACAGTTAATGAGACTTCCGCTAGGAAGTATTTGACTTTCTACATCCTGGTTGAGATTTACTAAGCTGCTGCATTTCCTGCCTTACACGTCCAACTGCACAAAGCTCAGAGGGAGCCACAGAAGAAGCTACAGAAATACTAAAAATATTTTCTACCATTATGAGCTTCCAGGGCCAGAAACACGGAATTCCCTCTTCCAATGTACTCTAGACTCCACATCTAGGGCAAGAACTGATGACTTTTTTATAAGAATGAAGTAGAGACAAGGAAAGTTAAAGTATTATCTTGGACTTTAGTAGTCCTGGAAGAATTAGTTAGCAACTACTGCAACCATTCCATTTAAAGAGGCGCAATTTGTTGAATGACAGGATGTAGCCATGCTCTGGAGACAGAAACAAGGAGACGAGCAGGTGAGAGACAAAGTGCTGACAGCCACTGTAGCAATCCAGGAATGATACCCTGAAATGAGCAGCGTCATTTGGAAAAAGTATGAGTCTATGTACCACTTCGTTTATCTTTGCTCAATAGGCAGGTGCTGACAGATCAGCATGTCTCTCATTTTCTAGAAATGGTCTAGAATGCTTGAGACTTCCCAAGTCTCCAACTGCACAGAAACTCTTAACAATAAAAAATTATTACCTTCCTCCCAGTCTGAGCAGCTCACTTTTCTTTAGCATCTCTTTGCCTGCATCTTTACCCAGAAGGGATCCTAGAACTTGAACATTCACTTTAGTTGGTGAAATAACATGCACACTAGTACAGGTATCTCCAAGCAGCTTCCAGAGGCAAGAGACATCAGGACGGAGCTTTGCTGCCCTGTAATTAATGATAGAGAAAACCCACACAACACCTACTCAGACACTTCAGTATCCATTTCCAAAGGAAAGTTTACCACTTTGAAGAGTGGCACAAACTAAAATTTAATTCATCAATGAGCTGTTTGATTTTATTTTTGATTCAGTTATAGGTCTAAATGACCTTTTGATTCAAGCTATAGGTCTAAAAGGTTAAAAATAACCCAAAAAGAGAAACTACAAAATGCCAATGTAGCCCAACTTTGTTGGTGCTAAAAGTCAGTTCTGAAAATTAGCCATTATATATCAACATGTCAGCTGACTACACCCACTCTTGCATTTCAGAGCACTACCATGTTATATTACAAGAAGTTACTCATCTGCTGAAACCTGATGGACCTTCACCTGTAACAGAAGCAATCCCAAGGTTTACTTTAAGACACTAAAGCATTTTGGATGAAATGCAAAACAAAAAGATGGAGTGAAGGAAGGAACAATTTCCTCTCATCCACCATTTTTGATACAAATCCCCTTCTCCCAGCCCCATATATACCGGAGGACAGCAGGAGAGAACTGTGTGTCATTTCACACTTGTATTATAATCAAATGACACTGTATCTTTAAATAGAAAAGCCAAACTCTGTAATTACCATTCGTGTAAGCAGCTTAAATCCAGAATGTGTTATTCAAACCATTTTCAGTAAACACACTCTTACATATAGATTAGAAGCCTGGTCCATTCCATTTAGTTTAACTGAAAATCCTCAAACACTTAAATCTTATTCTTCTGCCTGTGAACCCACAATCCCAGTGGAAATCAAATAACTGAATATTTAGGTACTAACCTTGTAAAAAATTCAAGGGCCTGCTCTATGTAATTCACAGCCTTCCTATCAAGATAGTCATCAAGGGCTGATCTTGCCAGCATGAGATAGCACTCACCAAGTCCTGAAAATAAGAGAAAATATGTCCATGAGAAGAGATGCTTTGATGATATGCTTGACAAAGGAGGTGGGGTGGGAGGGTGGATGCCTCCTCAGTGTTCTGCTTGATATAAAGATTTATATCCTGCACACGTTATGCCAAAAATCAAAGGCCCACAGTGCTCACAACAGAGACTTTGTTTTTAACCTGTCCTGTGAAGTGTGAACTGTAGAATAATTTGAATATTAAAATAAACATAATTAATTATAAAACCCACAGCATTTAAGCTTTGGTTTTGTCCTTAAATACTAAGCAAAGCACTCATGAGAAATCTGCTCTGCATTGTTAAGTCTTTGACTAATACACCAACTTTCAGTCCACTGGAGTCAAAAATTATTACCAAAACACAAAAAGAAGAAGGAATGTCAAGGTAGGGAAAAGGGGAAGTCTTCTTTGAATAAGACTTGAAACCAACATTATTTAATCCTATTCACATAAGAATTTACTTCATATGGTGTATTAGGTCTGGCTGAGATGGAGTTAATTTTTTCCCATAACAGCCCTCTTTGGTAGCTAGAAATGTGTTGGTGACACCCCAGAGTTGTGGTTATCGCTGAGCAGCGCTCACAGCATCAGGGCTGTCTCCCCAACATCCCCCTCACCCGCAGCCTGGGGGTGGGCGAGTTCCTGGGAGGTGACACAGCCAGGACAGCTGACCCACACTGACCAAAGGGATATTCCATGCCATATGACATCTGTCCAGCCAGAAAAGCTAAGAGAATGGAGGAGGATATAACAAATGTTATTACAACATTTGTCTTTTGGAGCAACCACTGTTGTACTGAAGTCTTGCTTCCTGGGAAGCGACTGGACATCGTCTGCTGATGGGGAGTACAGAATTCAACTTTTGTTTTCCTTTGCTTGTGTGTGTGACCTTTGCTTCTGCTTTATTAAACTGCCTTTATCTTGACCCACAAGTTTTTTCCATCTTACTTTCTCCCTCACCCCATCTTGCTGAGGAGCCGAGCGATGGGGCAGCTTGGTGGGCACCGGGTGTCCAACCAAGGTCAACCCACCACATAGGGAAATAAATCCAACTGCTAAAAAGGAACTGCATCTAATGCCACAATTTCTAGTGTTTTGGAACCAATAAGATGCTTGGTTTATGGTCTCGCTTGCACCAGCAGTGATTCTGTCTGGCAGTAAGTCACTGGCTATGAGTACCATTCATTCCCAGTATTATTTTCAGTTTTGAAGCTACTTTTCTCATGCTATCATACCTACACCAAACTACTAATCACAGTAGTCATGTTTTGCAAGCATCTTTATCTTGTCCCCACTAGGTATTCGTCCTGACAACACAGGAGTCCCAAGATGAGCTTCTCAGATGTCAAGAAGCTCTGTAATCTAAAAACAAAATTGATTTAACTCCCCAGAGTTACGCATCAAAAGATATGCTGGAGCAGAGGCAGAATAAATATACCATTTAGTAACACAAAAACAAAGTACACCGAAATGATGCATTCAAGTAACATCAGTACAGTTATTCTCTCAGGTACTAGGAGACTATGCTTCCCACAACTCAATTCGGAAACTGTCTAAATTGACCAGAACACTACCAAAAGAATACCGATGTGTGTTTCAAAGAGTTTTAAGAAGACCTACAAAAGACAGCATACCAGACTAAACATGAAACAGACTCTAAGAAGAAGATTGTTTTAAGACTCAAAGTAGGATCTGGAACTAACGAATCAGAGATTAGGATGAAAGGGATTACAAGAGAAGATTTAGGGGATTCAAGAAAACAGGCA
Source organism: Larus michahellis (assembly GCF_964199755.1). Lineage (NCBI taxonomy): Eukaryota > Metazoa > Chordata > Aves > Charadriiformes > Laridae > Larus > Larus michahellis. The sequence goes on from NC_133930.1 coordinate 86,487,562, forward strand.
AGTATACGTGGGGAAACCATGATACCACGTGCTTACATCCTCTCTAAGCACTTTATTCCAGGTAAAGCTGTCAACCACCACCTACAGACACTAGAAGAGCCATACACACACGCACACTTCTATACAGCACCTTTGGAAACTGCTACTGCAGTCAGCTGTCGTTTTCTTGCCCAACACCTACTAAAACTGCCTGTCTGCAATACTCTTCAAATCCATCATGGAGCTTTTGCCCTGTGACTTTAGTCTGGCAAACTCCAAGCAACAAAATTATTCCGGAGGAGGTAAAGGGACCACCACCCTGTAGCCCTTTCAGGTGAAAAACTTACTGTTGCAATAGTTACCCAACACTTCTGACTTAGCCTTAAAAGAACCAGCTTACATTCCCCAAAAAATCAACAGGCCTTAAACACAACGAAAGAACACTCTAACTTAAAAATTCATACCAGTAGCAAGCAGCATCTATTTCAGATGGATGTATGGGGGGAGAATGACCAAAGACTATGTGGCAGGGAGAATGTGAATCAAACAATTATTCATTAGCTATCAAAATTTTATACCCTCCCAATATTTTATATCTTGAGAATCACAGTTTTATCACCAGAAAGGAGTTCCAGTTCCCCCATTTCTCTCCGCTCCCAGCTATATACTGAAAAACTACCACCACCTCTAACACTTGTGAGACCTCGCGGGATACTTTACTGCTATTTTTCATCACTTGAGGAAGTTCAGAGGGATCTGAATCACCACAGCTAACACAAAAAATGAGGAACGCATGGTCAGGAGCAGCAGAAAATTAGTATAGCCCACGTCTTTGAAATGACAGCCTGACTCCATTGGCTGTGGTGCCAGTGTTTGACCGCTTAGATGAAACTGCAGCATCTAGATGAAACCGCAGCTAGCTGGCTTCCTCTATCTATCTATCTTCAATTCTTCTACCCATTCGGTCTGGTAGATACACAGGAATAACTACCTTTCATGCTCACTTGAAAGAGAAATAATCACTCCCATAGAATCATTTTGGTTGGAAGAGACCTTTTAGATCATCAAGTCCAACCATTAACCCAGCACTGCCAAGTTACCACTAAGCCATGTCCCTCAGCACCACGCCTACACATCTTTTAAATATCTTGAGGGATGGCAACTCAACCATGCATCACAACTTAAGAGCTCTCCACATATTTTCAGGCTACTACACACTACCTTTCATGCATGGCGTCACAGTGCTCTACATACTGAAAATCCAACCCTATCCTCCTACGCAGGCAAACCTCAACAGACCAAGAACCTCGCCAATAAGGCTGAAGCACTACAATGTGCAGAGAGACAAAGAGTTAACACTTTCAAATACAGACATACTACCTTTTAGTGCAGGCACATAATCTTCTGTCTTCTTTAAGATTTGTTGATAGGTAGCTATAGCGTTTTCGTATTTGCCTAGAATCTGCTCAACTGCTGCAGCTTTGTAGATGCTGTACACAAGCTCTGGGTTCAGCTCACTTGCTTTCCTGAAGGATTTTAGAGCTGTTGAATAGCTACCTCTGCTCAAGTAAGCCTCCCCTAGAGACTCCCAGCAGTTGGAATCCTTTGGATCAGCCCTGAGAGCTGCCTGCAAACTGAAGATACCAAGATATAAATTTATTTAAATAAAAGGTGATACAAGTTAACATAAACAAATTATTTCCTTGCATTATATATTCTCAAGACACAATCACACAGTTATACAGGACTTTAAAACACATTATAGTAGTGTCTTCATCTTCAGAGCACATTATACAAGTTTAGACATTGTACCTAATCTTGACTCATTATTCAGTGCTATACTGTGCTCGTCTATGACAAGCCTGTCACCAGGCTTGTTAGTACAGAACATCGGTATGCTGAAAAGACTACTTTGTGCTAATTCTGGAACGAAAGACAGCTTGCTCAGACCCATTTCCCATTGTTTAGTACAAGCCATCCTATAGTCAGCTAACTTATTTTCAAAACTTGCTAAGATCAAAGACCATTTTACCGGGATTTATAGAAAATGACTTAAACCAATCACCAGTTCTCTTACTCAGCCACTGCTTGCGACGGCTGACCAGTTCTCAGGTAGTAAAGTCCACGATGAAGCCAGGCCCATTTTGCTCCACCAGTACTTGCTTTTTCAGTTACCTCATTCAGGATTGACAGAGCAGTGTCCTAACAAAGCACCAAAATGCCAGGTTAGTAAACACATTATGTGTAAGGAACAAAGCTCTTGTTAAAGAAGCACACTCCTAATCCAGCAAACCATTAAACTGTCTAATCTGTTAATTACTGCAATGAAGAAATGTTACAGGGGCTTTTTAAAGCTGGCAGGCTGAGTGGCAGATTAGAGGAGGAAATTATCACATCTAGAAAAGTGATTATTTCTTATGTACCTGTCTTTGCAAATAGACAGTAGCTTCCTGCAGTTTTGTACAGAGTATTTTTTTCAATTTTTCTTTTTTTTTTAAAAAACTAGAGAATGATACAAATATTTGCAGTAAGTCAGATACTTTGACTTTCCAGATGTTCAAATGGAGTCTGTCGAAGTATGGGTTGCTTTCTTGCTCTGTAATATCATAGGCTAAGACCTTTTTATACAACTATATATGAAATATTTTTTAAATGTTTGGATGCCTTTGTATGCTTTTCGTAAAAGCAGCAAGGTGGAGGATGGAGCAAATAAGTGGCAGAAGTTAAATATGAAGACAAAACTAACTTCCCCTTCACGTTCCCTACTGAAAAAATCCTTCACCTAAATCACATATGTGATGACTACAGCGTTATGCTTGGTTCCCTTCCCCTTCTCTCCAGACAGATTTAATTTGGAACTGAAGCATGAAGCTGAAGCAGGTCCAACTATGAAAGCTGCTAAGCAATGACAGAACATCTGTCTTCATATCTTAGTCTCAATCACAGAGGAAACCTGAAGTGATTCCTCAAAGAGCAGGATTAACAGAAAAACAGCAGTAATCCAAAGCCCTGAGTGTACAATACCATGTCTCCAAGTTCCACACTTAAGTCTACAGCTGCTGTTCCAGATTCTTCATCGGTTCCATCCAGTTCAAAAGCCTTTTTATAGCAACCACGAGCTCTACTTTTGTCTCCAGCAATGTCTCTGTAGTAGTTACCTAAATAACAAAAGACACGTCCCAAGTAGGTGTCCAATTTTGCAGCCTATAAGGAAATACGAACACAATATAAAATGGCATTTTGAAGGATTATCCTGATGGACAGGTCCAGTGATAACTACTTGTTCAATCTCTGCTTATCAACTTATTTAAGCTCTTTCTGTGATACATCTGAGTAGCCAAACTTATTTTAAGATTTCAGAGATAACCTGAGCTTTAAATATTTGCAGAATCTGCTACAAACCTCATGACATAAAACATTTTGTACATGAAATACTAACAAGCTTGTTGTCCTAGGAGAAAACAATTCCTTACTACATCACATCATTTCCATATTCTACTCCATTTCAACCATTATGTTCATACTCTTACCATATTACATCACAATTAGCTTCAGCCTTTTCTAAAGTTTAAGTTCCTTTTTAGATACACTTGCCAAATTTGTTTATACTTAAGAAACCCACAGCTCCCAAGCAACGGAAAACAGCTTTGACAATAATAATTAAAAAAAAAAGCTCATACAAAACAATTTAGAACCAAAAGTATTGTTCACTTCAACTACATTCTCCAGTATACTTTGCTGTTACCGAAGTGCAAACAGTAGGTGATGATTTGAGTTGCCAACACCTAATGTGAAGTTAGATGGTGAGCTTACAATGTCTAGAGTCTTATTTTGTAGACTTCCATGTTCCCAATAAAGATGTCAGACTAATTCTTTTGGATTCACATTCTTACCTATGTTCAGAGAAAAAGCCCAACCCCCAAAACCCCGAAGATCAGGAAAAGTATATAAATTGTGGCATTTTGCAGACTTACTTCCTTGGACAGACACTGAAACTGTAAGAACATTTTAATCTTTTTTCCTTTCTCACTTTTTTTCCCAACTTGAATTTTGCCCTCCCCTTTTCAAAATGTCTTCAAAGATCCACACTGGTAATCTAGAGGCCTCGACTTTACAGCCCTCAAGAAGAGAAGATCGAGAAAATCACCACTACGTTTGGCTAAATTAAAGGCCTCAAAAATTAGGTGAAAAGAGGAAAACAAAAGCAAGGAGATTCTAAGGAACTGCACAGCTCCCTGCAATGCCGTTTTGCACAGCTGAACTTGGTCTACAGGCTCTGGAGGCTTGTATAGGGTAACAAGCAGAAGTCTGTCCTTCCAGTCAGTGTATTTTCCATGTTTGGCTTCTGATACAGGAAACCACTAATTCTACAGGAATAGTTAAAGCAGCCTTTACCTTCAAGAACTGAGTGAGTGCTTTTCCTTTGTCTTTTTTTGTCTCATCACTCATGAACCAGTATGTGAGTCCCAGGTACTGATGATACTCTGCAGTTTCGTCCTTTCTTTCAATAGCATTTAGAAAACTAAATAAAAGGAACAGAGGTTGGATCAGAGAAATTCTAAAAAGCTGCAAAACACTATATTCTGTTCTCCCCTCACATTTCCCTGTTAAAGGAAAGAAAAAATAAAACTACCTTCTTTCTGCCTGTTCATAGTTCTTTTGGGAATAATGGATGAAACCCTCCAGAGCATGGGACTCAGCCAGATCAGAGTGGGACGACAGAAGCTCTTGTGAAATCTGCAAAAGGATGTCATTCTTCCCTGGTTATTTCCTCCATGAACCAAGAATTCCACTTAATTTACAGGAATGCCAATACAGCACTAACCTTTGAAGCTTGATCCATTAAACCTTTGTTTAGATAAGCCCGACCTCTGAGAGCTAAAACCACTGGGTCACTGCTTGCATCCACAATCTAGAAAACCAAGTATTAGAGAGGAGCAAGTTATTCTCTCCCCAGATTAGGAAATCAAAGGTATCAAAAGCAGACAGACTGCATGAAGATTAAGGCAAGAACACATTCAGACAGAGTACCCTTGAGAAGCCTTAGACAGAATAATTTTGATGGAACAAAACTCCATCAAAATGGAACAGATAGAAGACTGCAGAGAGCAAGGACAGAGATTCAGAAGTCTAAACAACAAGGAATGAAACTGTGAGAAAAAAAAAGAAGGGAAGCAACTTTTGCTTAATGCTTAACCATTCAATCTTAAAGTAATATGCTCTTGTTCATGACTAACGACAAGTGAACGAAGGACATGGGGAGTTGGGTTATAACAATAATTCAAATTAGGATGATCAACAGCCACAGAACTAGCAAGAACCCACCAGCACTGAGCAAGACCAGACAAAGTCAAAAGTGACAGCTTCTAAAATTAGAGTAGCGAGTTGTAGAAAAGGCTAAAAAAAAAAAAAAAAAGAAACCAATATAGAGAAGGAAGGAGTGTTTGGATTACACCACAGTTGGTAAGGTTGTCTAAACAACACAGAATATAAAAGAGAGGCAAAGGAAGAAATACACAGCTTGAGTTTTCAGTACAGAAAGATGACAGCACTTTTTTAAATAAAAAAAAACCAAAAGGTTTTAGTCAATGAAAATACCTGCTCAAGTGATTGAATGGCTTCTTCTGCAGCATCAGCATCAGCTATTTTAATCAAAGCCTCTGCTTTCAACTGAAGGATACGGTTCTTCCACCGAAGACTAGGACCCTCAGGAGTTCCAAGAGCCTTAAAAGCTGTTGACAAAGAAAAGTTTCATCAAGTCAAAACAGAAAAAGGAACTACAAAGAGCACCACTGTTCCCAATATTTTTAAAATCTTGTTAATTACAATTTTTCAGTCTAATAGAGCACGACTTAATAGAACAATTTTTTTGACTGCTCTTTCCCATGTTGAAGTAATTGTTCTGTAAAATTTCTATCCATTTAAATTTAGAAGTTAAATCAATTTCAGAAAGGTCCTCTCAGACATGTGGAGAGACTGATTGCTTCCTAGCTGATGGCCTTTATATATGGAATGCTACAGTTTTCCGATTTATGTTCTGAAGAAACAATGACCTTTCAATAAACAAGTTGTTTTATGCTTCACTGTTAAAGAAAAAAATATTACTGGAACCAGGAATTTAACCCTGTGCCTGTGCAAAGGTAACTTTGTACCTTTCTACACAGTATTGATTACTTCTCCAATACACAGCATCTCACTTCAGAGGATAAGGGCACCTCTGTTGAGCTTCAGCATTCTACAACGGCAAGAACTTTCTGAATAACTCAATTAACTGTATTTATTTTCATGTATGATTAACTTTTGTCTGACTTGATAAAGCCAATAAGACAGGCCAAGCATGAAGAATGCTTCCCCAGAATTCTCTCTGACTTTCCACACAGTCATTGGACTCAAGGAAACTTTCTGCATCACCAGCATCTACCAAGGCACAGTAGTTTACCTTACACCTTGCACTGAGAATAAAAAAATTACTTTCTTTGTTCTGAGCCTGACAGCTTTTAGTTTTATTTGGCACTAACCAGACCTCACATAGGAAAACAAAACACTTGATCTTTATCTTTCACAACACTTGTCATTTCAGAGATTTCAAAATCATCTCTTCTCCAGGCTGGAAAACAGGCTACTCGCTTGTTCTCATATGCTGCATTTTCCATACATTTGATCACCCTTATTACTAGTTTATTAACTTCTTCTATTATTTCATTTTTGAGAAGGGGTAGATGGGTACTAAAACTGCACACAGATTTCACCATGCTGCTGAAGTTCATAAAGCAACTGCATGTTGGTACTGTTTCACTAACCATTCCCTTCCCTGTAATTCCTAATATTTGACTTGCCTGTAAAGCACAGAAGGGGAAAGAAACAGTCCTATTTTTTCATACCAAATGATGGAGGAGCACCTTTCTGCTCTCTACTTCAACAAGACTGTAGGATAGTTTTGTGGGAACATTTCTTGACACAACTGCATGATTTTGCATTTAAGACTATGGAATTTTATTCATTATTTTAACACCTAGTTACCCACTCCAGTAACCTCCTCTTAGGGTTTTGCTGTCTGCTTTGAATAGCAGCAAACTTCATAGCCTTATTACTCAACATTCATAAACGACTAGAAAAAAGGATAAACAACACAGGTATCGATGAAAATGTCAGGGACACCTCCTTCCAGCCTGAAAACAGACGTTATTACTATACTGTGCTTTAGCTTTTAACTTATTTAAAACAACAAAAACAACAAAACCAAAAAGCACAAAAAAGAGCAATGTTACAACTCTACTTCTTAACTCAAGGTTGCTTACTTTCCTTAAGAGCCTTGTAAGAGATCTTATCAATTACCACCTGGAAATCAGAGAAGACTGTATCACTTCTCCCTTATCCAAATGCTCATAAACTCCCTCAAGGAGGTCTCAAAAACAACTTTACTTTACATACGAAAGCCATGCTGCCTATCCTCTACAATCATTTTTCTACATAAATTCCCTAATTCTGTTCTTTCAGTTTAAACTAATTCAACCACTAAACATATTAGGCTTGTCGGTGGTTACCCTGATCTTTCCTAAAACTATTTTTAAAAGTTAGGGTCACACTATCTACCTCCAAGCATTTGGGTGCAAAGAAAGTCCGTTTAAGCAAGCAATTACAAAATCCCCTTAGTACATCAGCAATTTCATCTTTATGTTCCTCAATCAATACCTACGTAAATATCTCAGTTCCTTACTGATAATTATTCTTGTCTTGTTTTACAGCAACTTCTACTAATGGTACAACCACAGGCAAGTTGTTTGATGAAACCCCTGAAAGGGAGGGTCATGGTGTAGAATTCACCCTGACCTCTTCCACGCTGAACACAGACAGGAAAAGAATTACCTCATTTTCATTCCTTGTGCAATAAATTTCTTTTTACGTACTTTGTTCTGGTTTCACATTTCCTCTGGCCAAATTTATGGGCCTTTTGAGTCTCCCTCGTTGTCAAGTACTTCCCCTTGCTTTTAATAATTTCCGATGGCTGTTTACAAAGGTTTGCATAATTATACCTCTTCAAATCTTTCTTGAGAATTTTTTCATTGCGTTTGTCCCTGTCAGAAAAAAAGTCCACTTTGGCTGCCCCTTCATTTATAACCATCAGATAATGGCTGTATTCACATTAGATATGCATCACTAGATCATAATAACTGCCCTCATTCCCAGCTAGCACAGACAAAGCTTTACGCTCAGTGAGACTTTCTGAGATGCAGTTGTACTACACAACATTTCTGCACTTTACATTAACTTGATTAAAATCTTATCTTTTACGTGTATACACGAAGTCTACCAGACTCAAAATTTGTGAGGCCTACCCTTGTAGTTTGAGGTAATTACCTGCTGTTTGGTGAAGTTGGTCAACTACCAGCTGAAGAGGCACATGAGATCACACAAACCTTCTAAATATTAACCATTAGACGACTTTCTGGTTAGACAAATATTTTCTCTTTTCCTGAGACTAAGCAGCACAAGGTCCTTTTCACTGTCATAAACCAAGAGAAGCAGGGGACAGGGGACACCAGCAAAAGCCATGAGACTGCACAAGGCAAAGGACTGTGACTGCTGCTAACTCAGACCTACCACGCAAAGGCCACATTGGCTGGACTACATAAAGTGGTGTACCCGTACAGCTGCTCTTTCAATTAGCAGGCAATTACCTTGATTGCAGGACAGGACAGCATCCCTGTGTTTGTGAATTTTCATCTGTGCCTCTGCCAAATAATGCCATGCTGCTGGACACTCGCTAGTCTTCTGCAAACCTAATAAAAGAAGAGTTTAAAAAGGGCACTAAAAAAGTTGCTAAGGGCTGTAAAGACACTGTAACTGGTAGATACTGTATTGCCACATAATGCTATTTAAAACATATTATCAATCAGATAACAAGACACAGTAATTTCTTCTTTGAGTCTTATTTTAAACTGTTTTAGACGTACAAGCCTCCATGCAGTAAGGCAAAGACAAAGAAGCACCTAAGTTTCTGTTAGACTTAATTTTGCATAAAACATTACATAAACAGAAAAGGAAAAGGGAAAAAGTGAGGAACTATACAACACTGGCTTATTGTGCACTTTTGTTTCAAAGAAGAAAAAAGTCTTTCACTTTGATCGGACATTAACATCAGCAGCCTGCACACCACTTCATAAAGTTTTTCTTAGAAACCCGAAAAGGCCTATAGAACTTCCATACAGTAAAAAAACTACATCAAGAGCGTTTCACTGAAAATTCCTGATAAGTATGCCTTAATTAAAGATTCAGTAATAAAACTGAATTTGAGTCTTATTACTACTAAATAACTACTTGAAGCTTCAATGCCTAAAATGCAAATACTTGGCTTACTGGGACAGACATTATTTCCAAGCTTTATACTTTTACACATTATACCAAGAGCCTTGTCCTTTGCCTTCTCCCCTTCATGAGCAGAGTATTATATATAAAAGTATAAATAAATAAAAAAAAAAATCTGGGAGATGTATCTTTTGTCAAAAACAGGTTGTATGTTTTGTCAAAATATCCAATGGCATTTAAGCCAGAAGAATTTGCTTTCCATGGAAGACTTTTTCCTCCTAAGCACCTGAAATGTTTATTTCAGATTTTAGGCAAGACATGTTATTTCACTGTGTGTAAGCTACTGTAGAGTATTGTAGAATATAACGAAATCCACTTTCAGAAACAATCTTATTCTAAACCTGGGTGAAAGGATGCAGGATATCTCAGCATAGCCTGACCGACTCCTAATCGCTCAGATCCCAAATGCTTATTTACCCAGCTTTCTCAATAAGTTTTGAATTTTTCATGGCCAGCACAGTGACAGTGAAGAGTCCTATTTTCCCACGAGTATAAACAGTATATTTAAGTATACACAAGTATATATAAAGCATTTTTAAAAAGCTTTGCCATTACAGATTAGTAAGACAAATCTTCAGCAAATCTTGCTACTCTAAAAAAAAAAACCCTCCAATATTTCTCTTTAGATACCCAACACAAGCGTTTACCTAATGTAAGTGTTAAAGAGGTCTTAACATGATGTAACTTTAACGGGAAGTCATCTTTGTTGAGGTATTGAAATGCAGTGACTAGATTAAAGGAGTTGCACTATATTTTACTTCATAAATTCCACATTCCTTCATGCATTGCTGTATTTACTGCTTCATCTAGTATTTCCCCAGTAACAGTCAGATTAAAAAAATGTTTAAAGCTGATTGCACTAAAATACTACAGAGCTGACTATAACAGCAATGACCGACTTCAAAGATATACTTAAAAAAATTTCAGCGCCCAATCAGAGGAAGCGTTGAGTATCTAGATGGTCTTGGAACTGGTAAAGTACTATGCAAGTGTAAGATTACCAAAATAGCCAGCATAAATTAGCTGGTTTTCAAGTTACAGAGTACTTATACCTCATATTACACATTTACCTTCAGTAAGACTCTTAACAGCCTCCCCGTATTTCTTTTCTTGGAGGCATTTTATACCAAAACCGATGATGCCTGGACCACTACTTGCATCCATCTCCAAAAGCCTAGAAAAACAGTCCAGGGCCTCTTCTGACAGAGTACCTAGTTTCAGAAAAAGAAATATTTAATAGAGTTTTAGATTAAAAAAAAAAAAGGCAACAGCATACCTTATCTACATAAATATGACACTTATCCTTTGAGCTCAAAGGAATTTATTAACTAAACTTTCTCCAAAGGTACTACATACTTATGACCTTCCACCTCCAAAAACCAAGCAGTACTCTAAATACCCAGTACCACCAAACAAAACAGTCAGTATGAAACCTAACCACTCATGTTAAATTACTGCAGGTATACTTTATTAATAAAAACTAATTCATCCTATGCTTTTCATATAAGCCCAGCTGAATGCCCATGTGTCAAAATTTGCCTCAAATAAATCAAAATAATTTCCTTCCAGAGTAGGCCTCATGCACCTACAAATTTGCTGTGATGAGCTTGCTGAAACAGTCTTGCTATGAAACCACATAAGTTAATAACTTGGCTTAATTTTAACTAATGTCACTACATTTTTATGCTTGCGTTTAGCTGTCATTGCAGACTTGGCAGTCCTTGCTTAAAGCAACTGTTGTGACTTGCAGCAACAGTCTTTGAACTACTATTTTCTTTAAAAAATTACAGACTCATTTGACATAAAGGTTGCCTTTGATTTGCATTTGGTAAAGGTGACTAGTAATGCGTCTGTGTTACAAGCCCACAAGTTTGGGGCAGGAAGGACTATGACATGGCTGGAATGACTCAGATATAAACAAACAGGCTTAAAAAACCTAAGCACCATCCTCTCCACCCCAAGATGGCTGTGGGATGGTGAGACCTTGTCAGAGCACTAATATATAAGAACTGCCAACCACATGCTCCTTTTCTGTTGGAAATTAGTTCCTGCACGTTTCTCCGAACTGTAAAGTGTTCTCATGTAGAAATGAGAGTCTGGGCCTCATTGGTCTTCAACCTTTCCAACTGAAGTGAAAAATTCTCTTGTTTTATGCTGCTGCATTACTCCATGAAGCCTACCTTCAAAACTGGAAAAGGCATTCTTCTACCTAAGCTGAAAACTATTTTTCTTTCATAAAAACCAGAGGGTTTTTTTCCTGATTTTCTTTCCGTGTTTTAAAAAGAAATAAAATCAACTTCTGATGCTTTAAACAATAAAATGAAAGCCCAAAATATAGTAGCTGTCTTTGAAAATGCTAAGAAAGTGCCCAATACTATTGCAATGTTGTTTAGTGAACTACCAAAGACAGCAGTTGTGTACTTCCGACTCCCTGCACTATTGAACACACCATGTTGTGTTTCTTTTACCTCAGAGATTCTCCTTTTCTTAGAACAAATATCTAAACAGATCTGTTTATTCCCTATTCACCAGGCTTTCTTTTAAAGAAAGTTTCACAAATGTTTGTTTGGATGGGTTTTTTTGCCAAGAGAGGCTTTCTGTGTCAAAAGTAACCTAAGATTAGCCAGTCCTCAGCCTTAGAGCACTGGTTAACATTCTCTCTTCCCTCTTCTAAGTTTAAGAAGCTAACCTCCCTTTACCTGGAGAAGCTGCTTTTGAGTTCTGTAAGGTGAAAAGTCTTTCTTTGCGACTTTGTACATTGCCAGAGTTCGGCTTGCAGAAGTTACAGAAACAGCAAATTATAGGGCTAGGAAACAGCAAATCATAGGGCCAAACACTTCTCAGGCAGAAATGTAACATAAAAGTAAATGGTGCACATATATTGGATTGTGAAGGGTAAAGATTGTCACAAAATGAATTATAAAAGAAATAATTTAAGCCTCAAAAATATATAAGTCCATCCTACTCACCTGACTGAACAAAGTGCAAGCAAAGTACTTCTAAAGGATAACTCACAGTAGGATACAAAGCCATCATATTGTGACAGGCCTTTTCCAACCTGGCCGTTTCATGAGGAAACTTGAAAGCGAAAAAATAAATAGTTACGTGTGTGAATTATCAGATGTGAAATATTACTTCTATTCACCGATGAAGATAGATTAACATAGCCTTACTTTTGACAAGCACTGAATAAAGTCCTTATAAAGATTTTGGTGGTCTTCACCAGGAACAGTGTCAGCAGAGTTCACTGCATGTTCAAATGCGGTCAAAAGCTGAAATAAGAAACAATTAGGAGTGCAATAAATAATGACTCTAGGAAAATGTTATTTTCATAGAACTTTTCAGTTGGAGGGACCTACAACAATCACCTAGTCCACCTGCTTAGCCACTTCAGAGCCAACCAAAAGTTAAAGCACATTGTTAAGGGCATTATCCAAACGTCTCTTAAATACTGACAGGCTTGGGGCACTGACCACCTCTCTAGGAAGCCTGTTCCCAGTGTCTGACCGCCCTCTCAGTAAAAAAATGATTCCTAATATCCAATCTGAACCTCCCCTGACTCAGCTTTGAACCATTCCCATGTCCTGTTGCTGGATCACAGGGCGAAGAGCTCAGCAAGTCCGTCTCAACATCCCCTCCTCGGGAAGCTGCAGAGACCCATGAGGTGGCCCCTCTGCCTCCTTTTCTCCAAATGAGACAAACCCAAATTCTTTAGCCACTCCTCACAGGACATGCCTTCCAGCCCTTCCATAGTTAAATTATCTGTTATCGAGTTATTATCTGGATCCATCTAAATTACCCAGGTATTATCTGGATCCTTCTCATTAAGTTTACACTAGTACTGTGAACAGGGAAAGTCACAAAGCAAGTTCCTTATCGTGAAGTAGCACTCAAATAGTATCCAAAGCACTTTAATTGTCTAGTACAAGATGATGCAGTAATATACTGCTTCATAATGTAAGATAGGTACAAGGGAGGCAAAGTTTGTAATAACATAAGATTCCTCTTCATACCTAATCCCAATTCAAAGGGCCTGGTACCACAAAACCTAGGTGACTATCCTCTACGGCTAGCTGTCAGCCTTTTCTTGAGAAGTCTAGTACCACTGAACATTAATGAGACAAATAGTCACAAGATTTGCATGGCTTTCGAGACTTCATTTGAAGTCTTGCTACATTGTGCACATCCATCTATGTAGATGAGTAGGAGTGAGAAACATTACCGACTGCTCAGCCTTATTATCCTGGTTCTGTGTGCTGTCTTTCAGTAACTGGATCATCTTCTTCCAAAGCTGATGAAGCTCTGCCTTTTCTGCACCTTCCTCCTGTTTCATTTGTATTAGTTTCTGCCATGTTTCAGCCACCTGTCAAGAGGAAACAAATGAATCATGCTGTCACTCTTTAAAGAGCTGGAGTTCTAAAACAAGCTCTCCAATTACTGTCAACTCTACCACACTAGGGCAGACAAGAGAGTAACGTTTAAAGTAACGACACAGATTTACCTGCTTTCTGATTAAAGCAATAACAAGTCCCAAAGCATTGTCAGGGACCCGTGCACCTTCCAAGGTACAGTAAAGAAGGGAGGCAACATCAAGAATATGAATTCTGAGTGTGGTTCTTGGAGGAAACCAATAATAAAAAGAGACCTGAACAGTCCTCTGGTAAACTCCCAGGAAAAAAAGACAACCTTGTTGGATCTACAGCACTACTAACAGAAATAGAAGAACAGCAGCAGTACATGTTGAAATTCAGCGTGAAAAAAACCAACAGAACCAAAAAAGAGAAAATAGGACCCTGAAGCCTAACTTGTGGTCTCCTGGTCCACACAGAGCACGTCTGCCTTCATATGCTAAACCATTAGCATTGAATTTCACTTCAGAAACTGGTATAGAAAGAGGCTTTGGAGCTAATTAATAGCCTTGAGCCTGATGCTACGAGATACGAAAAAAATTTCATTTTCCATTGATGAAGGAAAAGGGAGAAGATGACATGGAGTAAGACCATGCACTACCTTGTGAGAAAGCAACCTGTTTGAAGAGTAAAGGAAGAATGAATAGCATAACTGCAAAAAAATAGGTATCCTGTAACATTACTACAGACAATAGGCAAAGGTACTGTTAACGATTCAGACATTTAACAGCTCCACCTCGTGGTAAACTGAAAAGAGCCACGATTATTTTGCAACGATCCTGCTGACACAGACTTCGGGAGTGCTAGGTGAGCTGAAGCCTGGGCTGCCCTGGAGCAGTTCTGACGGTCTGTATCGTTGTGCATGGAATGCAGTACATAAGGCACAGGCGATTAATCGAGTTCAGGTTGTGTGGGAAAGTAATGGAAGACTGGCAAGGAGGAGTGTAAACGCCCAAGTGACTCGCACGTGGGGTACTGAAAAACGCATATATCACACTAATTGTTGTTTAGTTTTATGTGCTTGCAAGTATAACATCTGCACTTAGGTAAAGTAGGTCTGTGATGGATTCAGGAGCACCTTATCCAATGCGTCCAAGATCCCTGCCCTGCTGCTGAAGAAGATCAAAGCACACTGAAAAACGATGCCTGTTAGAATCCTTGAAATACAGACAAGAACAGCAAGTCTCAGCTCTCACTCCCCCGCTAATAATGACTTTCTTGCTAATAAGGACGCTCTCTTGCTCCGTGGTACCTGCGTACCCTGCTTGCATGCCTCTGCCTAGGTGTTGCTTCAGAGATTCCCCATTCTGTGAGGTACTAAGATTAAACTTGTTATTCGCCTTTCATCTGTGGTTTTGTGGTTGTTCCTGTGTCCTGCCTGTACTGGTGCACACGGGTCGTTTACAAATTCCACCTTAATCTCTGGCATGAAGCATCAGGGACAGTGTAGGAAGGGTTCACCACAACAGCGAAGGACTAATCAGACACACAGAACCAGCCAAGCTAGGCAAAGGACACCTAACTTGCACATACTGCACATAAATGTGCATTTGGGATCATGCTTGACTTTTAGAAATAAGACAGAAGAAAGATGTTCCATCCTTTCAGCCTGTATAGTAACACCCTTTGCCAAGTTTTGTCAGTTTAATGGATTGAATCCAAGTCCGTCACGCAGTGGAAATGAAAGGAACATAGTTAAAATCAGTTCTTCCTGGCAGTGGTCCAGAAGGACACCCTAAGTGGTCTGTGGCCCAAAAAATAGGGGATTCCTTGATAAAGAGTAGTTAGTTCTGATCAAATGGAAACTTCTTGTTAGAAGAGAGAAAGTAAAGTACTCAACCTACCTCTAAATATTTCTTTTCCTGATGATATAGTTCCACAAGCTTGTTACATACATCATACCATTTCTGCTTGTCACCACTAGAAAAGGGGAAGAAAATCCCACACAAACAAGTTAAGTTTTCCATAAAATAGTATAATGTTTTTCAAATTCTGACAAATAATTTTGATTAGATTCAGTTGCCAAATAAATATTTAGAATAAACACTAAAGATTGCCCTAAAGGTTTTATTAATTGCTGCTGTAACTGAGTAAAAAAAAAAAAATTACTTTAAGGGATTGTACTTTTCTTTTTGAACAATTGTCACATTAAGGAAACAAATCAAACACTCCAGTCAGCTACAGTGACAGCTGACAGTTAGATTTGTTTTAGAACTGTACCTATATGAATCGGGTAACATATGTTCTGTGATCTTAAAGCAGAGAAAAACAAGCCTACTTATTATGCAGACAGTGAACTACCAGAGTTAAACACTTCAAGGCAGTGAGTTTAGACAGAGAACATAGAATAACATTAGAATCCTCTAAAATATTAACCTCGAGTACAATTATTCCAAGAGTTTTTGCCTATCAAAAGGGACAGATCAAGAAACCTTATACAGGTACAGAAAATCTTAGTAACAAGTGCTTACCCACGATGTGACACGGCCTAAAAGAACCAAATTTGCAGATTATCCTGCATATCAGCAATGACATTCACTGAACTAGAAATGTTAGACTGAATTACAGTACGCAATATTCTTTACCTTTCATAGAGTTGCAAGAGCTTTTGGTAAACATCTGCTAAGTCTCCTCTGACATCTGTTTGGTTAGGTTTCTCATATAAATTTGCTAATCCCTTTAAAAAAAATATAAAAAATAAGTAAGATTCGATGTCAACAGTTACGTGGTACGAGAACATTGCAAGTTCTGCCGATAAAAATTATTCCATTGCCTTCAATGGAATAACTGGGATCAAGTATTAATATAGAAATCTCTGAGCAGAATCTACATTGATGCTTCCGTACAGCCTTCTGAATCTACTTATTTAAAATGAAATGCTTTCCTCACTTTCTTAACTCATATTAACAACTATTTGAAACCTTATTTTACGTAAAATTCAAACATTACGTAATCTTGTCTGAATAACAGACAATATGCAATGCACAGTAAGTCATACGATAAAAGATCTACGTCGAAGTATCACACTGTCTTTTATAGTAACAGAAAGCCAGAATCTCATTGCGAAATAACTAAGGTAATTTCAACATCCCTTGAAATCAGGCACCAACATTTATACTTTAAAAAGCTATTTATATTGAAAACACCAAAACCTTACCACCTCAGAAAAATATTGATTGTGGGTATCTGAGAGACAGACCTAATATGCAACCTTATGCTCTACATGTCTCCAAATAACACAACAGTATGTTGTAACTATGTACTGTTATAGGTTGTCATGCATACAGCACCCAGCTATTTTAAATGTATACTGTTCTTTTCAAGTAACAACAACAAAATACAGTAACAATCCACTTGATGTCAGAAGCTGGAAAAATAACTTACTAGATAAAACATTTTCTTTCCCATGAGAAAAGCATTGTCAAATACTTCTTGAGCCACAAGCATGGAAATTCCTATGCATAGACAAATTTACTGCACCTGTTTCAATTCATGTTCTCCCTTGCACGTTTCATTGCTATCTAGTCTACACAAGAAATACAAACTTAGGTATACTGAAACTGAAGTTCAGCCTGCTATACATATGCAGTCACACATGGCTTTACTTTAGACACACAAATGATACAAACCTCAGCTACTCCAAAGCTTCAGTAGTACTAAGAGCCTAAAAAAAAAACCATGACGCAAGCCTCAGCTCTGCTTTATTCCCATATTTAACTCCGTAGAGACACTTTTCAGAGAAAGAAAAAGTGAATCTGGACATTCACGTACCTGCCATGCCAGTAACTGGTTTGGTTCAAGTTCAATAGCCTTCTTATATGCACCTTTGGCCTGATCAGGCTGCTCCAACTCAGCAGCTGCCAGGCCAATGAATACCCAAGCATTGTAGTTATTTTTTTCTTGCTTCAAAACTGCCTAGAAAGACACAATTTTACGTGAAACTGATGAATGAAATGCATCTTAAAGATACATGTATTGAGTTTTATCACTACAGTTTGGTGAATTATTCTCTATGTTAACTTCTGTATCAGAAGTTAACTCATTTTTAGGAAAAAGATAAGATTAATAACTTCACCTTTTCATGCCAGAGAATGCTTCATATCTGATCTGCTCTGCCAGTAACCATACCTATAGCTCAGCAATTAAAACACTCCTGTCAAGGTCTGGATTAGAAATCCATCTTATTACTATCATTCTAGACTTAATATTCTTATCACCACATATAAGCAAATGCAAAAGGGAAGGGGAATAAACATTTACCTGTGAGCAACTAACATGAAGTTAAATCTGAAAAGGAAGTTAAATCTGAAAATCAATCTCAACTTATTAATCTCAGCTAATAAGGTACTCCACACTCTGCATTACTATACAGCTGTAGGGTTTATGGGAACAGGAAACAAAACATGCAAAAAATATTACCCTCCAAGTAAAAAATTAATTACCTTGCAATGTTTTAAGGCTTCCTTATATTCTTTATTCCGTATTGCATCTCGAGCACTCTTCAATGCTGCCTTCACCTCCTTATTTGACATTGTGGCTACTAAGTAAAAAGGACATATAATTAGTGCTTATGAAAAGACATACTGAACTCAAAACATTGTTCATATCCTACTGTAACTGCAAGAGAGCATTTTAAACACAGAAATATAGAGCAATATGCCAAAATGCAAACAGCTCTAAAAACTGCTGAAACAAATAATGTGGTTAAAATTAGTTATTTACACTTATCTCCAATGCAAGATTAAGTCATTATTCCAAACAGTTAAGCAATACAGAGTAGCTATCCCAGAGTGAAATTTTGGTTAAAGTTTAAGATAAATTTCAATAGCAGGAGAGGTGTTATCTGACAGTCACGATAGTCAAGATTCCTAGAAAGACATCCTGCATACAGTTTCTTTAAAAAGATGAATTACTAACCAGTGAACTGAGCTTAAGAGGCATATTGCACTGGACATCTGCTCAATAGGTTCCTAAGGATCAGAGCTGATACCACAGCCAGCCTGTCGCTTGTGTTCAGGTGTGCTCCATGATGCTCCTCACCCTTCACACACACTTAAGGCAGACCCTACTTCTGACTACAGCTGTCTAGTCAAAAAGACCAATCACTCAAGGACACAGAATGACAGAACAGTAGGGGCTGGCAGGGGCCTCTGGAGCTCACCCAGTCCAACCCCTGCCAGAGCAGGGTCACCCAGAGCAGGTGGCACAGGATGGCGTCTCCAGGCGGGTCTGGAGTATCTCCAGAGCAGAGACTCCACACCTCTCTGGGCAGCCTGTGCCAGGGCTCTGCCACCCTCACAGGAAAGGAGTTTTCCCTCACGTCGAGATGGAATTTCCCGTGTTCCAGTTTGTGCCCGTTGCCCCTTGTCCTGTCCCCAGGCACCACTGAGAAGAGCCTGGCCCCGTCCTCTTGCCACCCGCCCTTTAGCTCTTGCTGAGCATTGATGAGACCCCCTCTCAGTCTTCTCCAGGCTAAACAGCCCCAGGGCTCTCAGCCTTTCCTCATCAGAGAGGACACATCAGAGGGGCATTCACACTTGTGAAATCTGACATAATCATGCACTGGTTTGATGTAGATGGGTAAATATTTTGCTGCAAATGAACTTTAGAAACACCACCGTCAAAACTGTCTAAACGGATGAGGCTGAGAAACACCACTGCTGGTGACAGCACAAAAAGAAACTGAAAAAGTGACAATCTGCAGAACACAAAAACCTATTAGCAACTGAAGAGCAAAAGACAAAAGTGTGGATGAAGGGCCTAGAAATAAATTAGTAATGAGAGGACAAAGAAGAGGGGGAATTTCAACGATTCCCTCAGAGAAAATGATACCGAATCTGTCAAACCTACATTGCTCAACAGCTCCTGGAGATAAATGTGCTTCCTGAGAGGGCACAGGCTCCTCGATCACCACAAACAACCGCTTTGGCTGACATTGTCGAGCCTGAGCTCCATTTTCACCTACAGAGAAAAACAGACACCACGTCAGCGTAAAGCCTGTGCCACCTCCGGGGAGCTCGGCTCCGCGGCCCTGCTCCGGAGCGAGGGGCGTCCAGGCCGGGCCGCGCCAGGCCCGGTAACCTCGGGCTGCCCGGAGAAGCGGCTCCAGGACAGCAGCCCCTCCGACGGGTCCGCCAGTTCTCACCGCGGGGGAAGACACGACACGACAGACCGATCCGGACCACCGCCGGCCTCCACGGCCCTGCACCGCCTCACCGCCACCTCCCGCCACCGCCACCGCCGCCGCCGCCACCGCCGCTGCTCAGGCGCATGCGCGCTACCGTCATCGCGGCGACGCTGCCCAGCCGGCCGCCATTTTGCGCGGGGCCCTGTGGGAGATGTAGTTCCCGTCTCCCGAGGCACGCCCACAGCGGCGGTCCGCGGGGCCGAGGACGGTGGGCGGCTCCGGCTGTCAGGGCCGCTGCTCCCCTCTCTTCGGGAGAGGGGCTTGGCGGCGTCGCAGCGATGCGGGGCGGCGGCCGGCCGCTGGGGCGGGCCGGGCTGGCGCTGCTCCTCATGGCTGCCGCGGCCTGGGCGGGGAGGAGGCCGCGGCCAGTCGCTCCCGGGGGCCAGCCCCGGCCCAGCGTGGTGCTGGTGGCCTGCGACTCCTTGGTGAGTGTCCAGGTGAGGGAGGGCGGGAGAGCGGCCGTGGCTGTCTCGGCGGTGGCATGTTGCCGGTCCGGGCCTGACTGGGACCTCCGAGGATGTGGCAGCGACGGCTATGCCCAGGTTACAACCACAGGCTTTCGAAAATAGAGCTGTTTTTTATTCTCTGTCATCTCCACGGGGCGCAGGGCTTTCTTAGAACCATGAGGGCAGGCCTTCACAAGGTAACTTTTGTTATCTAAGCCAACCTCCTCATTCTTCCCTGGAGTGCGCTCTACGTTTTCACCAGGTGCATTACAGTAGTCAGAAACTTCTGCATAACCCGTTCCCTTGATCAGCTGTGGTACCTACAGCTTGTCACTGCAACTGGAGGCAGGTGGGGACAGGTCATCGGGACTGTGGGGTAGGGCAGTAATTGACAGAGCAGACCTGCTGCTCCAAATCATAGAATGGTTAGAATTGGAAGGGAGCCTAAAGGCCTGCCCTGGGCAGGGACACCTCCCACCAGCCCAGGTTGCTCCAAGCCCCGTCCAACCTGGCCTTGAACCCCTCCAGGGATGGGGCAGCCACAGCTTCTCTGGGCAACCTGGGCCAGGGGCTCACCACCCTCACACCAAAGAATTTCTTCCCAAGATCTCACCTAAATCTCCCCTCTTCCAGAGTAAAAACCATTCCCCCTTGTCCCATGGCTTCCCTCCCTGCTCCAGAGTCCCTCCCCAGCTTTCCTGGAGCCCCTTTAGGGACTGGAAGGGGCTGGAAGGTCTCTGCGGAGCCTTCCCTTCTCCAGGGTGAACCCCCCCAGCTCTCTCAGCCTGTCCTCACAGCAGAGGGGCTCCAGCCCTCCCAGCATCTCCGGGGCCTCCTCTGGCCCCGCTCCAACAGCTCCGTGTCCTTCTGCTGTTGGTGCCCCAGCGCTGGAGGCAGCACTGCAGGGGGGTCTCCCCGAGCGGAGCAGAGGGGCAGAATCCCCCCCTCACCCCCCTGCCCACGCTGCTGGGGTTGCAGCCCAGGCTGCGGGGGCTTTCTGGGCTACCAGCGCATGTATGCTTTTCTATTGGCTTGAAAAGCAGAAAGGAAAGGAAAAGTCACTGTTGTTCTTATTGTAAATCCTAAGAATGTTAGGTCTCCACAACAGATGAAATGGAGAGTGTCTGTAATAAGAGATGAAATGACAGAGTTAAGCTGTTGGGCATCGTGTATTGACTTACTTAGACTTATTATTAAGTATAACAAATATTACAATAAAATTGTCGGGTGAATATCTACAGTTAAAAGGAGACAGTAGGTATGTTTTTATAAATTTCTGTTGGTTTTATTACAGCGACTTATTGGTACATTTCTTCTAAACCACAGAGAGGTAGAAAAGATTTTATTTATTTTTTTTCATTCACAAATACTAAGTCTATTCCCTTGTTTACAGTTAAAACAGCACATTTTGTCACCCTTTTCTCACTGTGCTTCTGTCTGCCCACCCAGCATTCTGGAAATGCTTTTATCAAGGTTTTACTTTGGGGAAAGGAAAAGCCTTGGTTTCTCTGCCTCATCTGAGCTCTCGTTCCTGTTAAATCAAACAAAAGCTCCATCGTATTACTTCCAAGGACTCTCACATCTCATCACTTCTCATTCACTGTTGAGAAATCAACACTTGGCACCCAGTCATCTCAGTATGCCATCCTTGACAGCATGGGTAAGGGCACTTGACTTCTTGGCTGCTGCCTGTCATTCTTGGGATGAATTGTTCTGAAGTATTTGGTAAACACATATTATCCTTCTTCAAACCCCTTCTTAAAACGCACGTTTGCTATGATTTACAAGATAAAGCAGTAGCTCCTTACTTACTTTCCTTCCTCTGACTGTATGTATTTTAAGCATATCGTCTCTCTTAACATTCCAAAGTGATGTGTTGTTTTGTAGATTGGAATTTTTCTCCAAATTCTCACCTTTAGTAAAACTATTATTTACCAATAAAATGCCAGATTTGTAACAGTTTAGGTTCTGGGACTTCGTCAATGGCCAGTTTGTTTCCAGATGCTAGCAGAAGCTGCAGACAAATCTTAGTAAGGCTTCTGTATGTCATCCTGTAAACAGGGAGATTCTCATGATTCCCTTATGGGGATTAGCGAGGTAGACCTTACAAAAATGAAAGACAGAACCCCGGATGTTTGTAATGTTCTTTACAAAACCAATTAAGAACAAGGTGCCAGTTCTGAAAAGTGTCGTATTTGGTAGTGCACGCAAAGGAGAATAAGTTAAAAGAATTGTTGTGCTGGATAAGTTTTTTATGAGATGGATTTGAAGGCAGAAATGGATGAACCATTTTGATTGCATCGCTAGTAGAAAAGGGGAAGAGTACTGCTATACTGTTGAAACTTACAGGTTTTCTGGGGAAAAAAAAAAAGCTTAAGTCCTGCAGGCTGTCACAAGGTAGGGGCTTTCATTTGAAAGTGTGCCTGCCTGTGTCACAGGTGAAGCTGTCTGTGAAAGAACCACACCTGTTTTGTCACGAGTGATGAAAATTTTCTTCTCAGTGATGCTGGATTGTGTTCGTCCTGCAGAGCAGGGGCCTCTTGCTTGAACAGCCAGCTTTCTGCTCGTGTCACATTGAGTGCTGTGCTTCCCGCAGGGCTTGCTGGTGGAATGTGCCAGTCGGGAATTCAGCTCCTAAACTGCTACTTGAGGATAACTAGGTGATGACAGGCTTTGCTTGCAGTGCAGCTCAAGTTCCTGGATGAAGTGTGCTTGCTTATGTCACTCAGAATAAATGTGTGGTCTCAGGTACTTCATAACCCGGAAGTCCTACGCAGTTCTTGGAGAGATTTCCAGAAATAGCTGTAGATTCTCAGCCTGTTAAAGAAGCTTCTTTCACTGAATAGACACGTCGCCTGCCTGTCCAGTATCGAAAGAATGAACTCTTGTCTCCAGCAGTTCAAACAAACAATATCTTTGTTGGAGAAACTTGTGAATATGTTGTTGACAGGATGACAAATCAGTTGTGTACTTTCTAAGAGCACTTTCAGCCTGAAGTTCCTTTCAAGTTCATATTGCAGATTACAGCTTTGTTTCCAGTTTCTCCTGACTGCTTGTTCTAGTTGACATTTGTAGTAGTGTACAAAATCTGGTGATCAGTCTTTTATCATATTCTGATCTCCAGTGGCCTGGTTTACTGCGTAGTCATCCACTGCAGCGTGGTGCTGGGATGCCGCAGTTTGCTCTCTTGGTGCCCAATGAAGTGATTCTCTCTACAACACCATGTTATCCAATAGCATTTTCTGTCAGCAAACAAATGGAGGGAATTGTTTTCTTCTGCATGCAGTCCCTGCATTGAATTCTAAAGAGTGAAGAAAATGATGTTAGTCTCTGACTACGGACTTAGTACATGAGCAATGGCTGGGTGGCTAGTGAGGTAATGAAGTGCTCATGCTGTAAGGTTAAAATACTTTAAAAAATGCCAGAATAATTCTAACCTTAAAATATTTTCAGTAAATTTTCTATTGTGGAGCACAGTTATGCTGTGCTTAACTCTGCTTTCTGGCTTCTTTCTGAAATGTTGCAGACTGACTATTTGCAGTATTCTTTGTAAATATTCACTTGGACGATGAGTGCCTGCCACTGGGGAATTGTGGTTAATGGAAGCAATAGTAACACAGACTGTAAATTCTTCAGGTTTGCTCTCACTTATCTTTATTTTTTTCTGTTCTCCCACAAATTATTGCAGAAAATTAAGCTAGTAAAACTGAAGTGAAAATTCAGAAACACATCTGCTAATGTGCAGAAACAACATAGTATGAAATAACAAGTCTTAGATTGTCTGATCTGTATTCTTAAGTGCTGAAGACAGAAACAAACTATTGTTCTTTCCATGTAAACTTGCCTGTTGTCTCATATAGAAGAATATTATGTTAAATACATGTTTGTTTCAAACAGTTATTTTCAAAACAAATACAATCTTTGAAAAAATAAATTAATTTTCTTAATTAAAAACTGAGGGTAGCAGTTCTCAGAACCCATGCATCCATCTACCTGTCTTGCTCTAAGCTAATAGCATTTTCCGTTATACTTTGGAGTTTTCACTGTGACTCAAATGTCTGAGAAGTGTTTGTACCTGTTTCAAATGTACCATTATCTAAAGGTGAAATTTCACAGAAGGTAAGGCCTTGGTTCTGCGTCCCTTGAGACTGTATATGTTCTTTACATTTTGAAGTAGATGATCAAAGGTCTTCATCTGAAGCAGTCATTGAAGTTTTTATTATACCTATTCAGTATTAAGAGAAAGCAACGCCCGTAATTCACTGTTGGTCATATCTGCTGATTTTTGGTTATGAGTCAGCAGGAGCAAAGTGGTCATTCAGTTGAATATTTTCTGTTGAAGAGGTAGTATCTCACTAAATAATTGTTTTCAAGATTTCTCACTTAGCAAAGCATTACAGTAAAAGCCACAGTGCAATTTTGTACTTAATGTCATGTAATGACTGTTGGCTTCAGCAGACGCCGGGAACCCATTGTGCCAAATGAGGCTCAATGTATGGCATGGATATAGGATTTTTTGTAGGCTTCTGCTGCTGGTAGGCTGCATGTGGCTGCAGGGTTACAAGCAATCATATACCAGCTGTTTTGCTGTGGTTTCTCATATAGGATCTGTTCTCCCTTTAAAATAATTTGAAGTAACTTGGGAGGATGGTCCATTGCCTACGTATGGTAAGGCATTAGAGGTAAGAAATTGCATGCTGGCATATATTATGCAGAGGCTGATGTGGTAATTTGTACATTGTCTTTGGAACAAATGAGCCAGTAGCTGGTGAATTTGTAACTAGAGACAACAGTTTCTTCACGAAAAGAGCCAACCAGTAAGTCTGCAGCTGAGCTGAGACAACTTAACTGAACCAAGGACAGACATACAAGTTACAGGAGAAGACAGTGACCTGAAACAGGACAGTCTACGTGAAACCTTGTTTCATGTCATCATAATTTTGTACAGTAAAAGTACCAATTCAAAATTTTGGGTCTTTTTAAAGTTACTGATTCAAAACTCTAGCTAAAGGAAATAGATAAAATAAGGGATCAATAAAGTATCAAAAGGGAACCACTGCAAACAGCTTTTCATTGGGAGAATAGGCTTCCTTCAGGCTTGCTGATCATTTTTCAAGTCCATAGTTTAAAATAAGTTCACAGAGATGTTGTGTGGAAAAACTTTTAAAAAGAGGAAGAGGATGAGTTCTGAGAAATACGTACCAGTGCACACGTCTGCATCAGGATTCAGACTGACTCCATTTCCTCTTTCGCCATACCTATCCCTGTTAATGTGTCATGCAAGACTACTCCTGCAAGAATTGAAGCTTAGAATATGTATAGTGATAGAAAGGAAGTAATTTTACTATAAAGATGTCCACTTATCTTTTACATTATACTTTTTCATAAGTAATCCATTTTATGTTGATCTAATTAAAGCTTCTGAACACTTTATTTTACGTACCTGAATGGAATTGGCAACATTTGAGTAATACATGTTCAAGGTAATAAATCCATGAATTAATGCAGGCAATATTTTGGGATAATGCTGTTTACATAGTTTTTCTGTTTGATTACAGGATGGACGCTTGACATTTCATCCAGGAAATCAGACTGTGGATTTGCCTTTCATAAATTTTATGAAAAGATACGGCACAGTCTTTCTCAATGCCTATACCAATTCTCCAATTTGTTGTCCTTCCCGTGCAGGTAGGACCAAGCAAATCATCAGATAAATACTTGCACATGTCAATTTAGACATGTGGTAATGATGGGAAATCTCAAAGGATTGAATTTGGGGGATTTTTTTTAAAATAAGACCCAATTTTTTTAGTTTATGTCTGAATTTATACGGTATTCTCATGTTTGATCCATTTCTCTTTTGTTTTTCATGCTTCTTCCTTTCTTTTTGTTTTTGGTTTTTTGGGGGGTTTTTAATTCTCTTTTTTCCAGCTATATGTGAGCTCTCAAACCTTTGCAAACTTCACTGAAGCTTCAGTATTTTTAAAAAATCTTCAGGATTTGTAGAGAAATTGTCAGTTTGTCTCCAGCAGTGCTGAAGCTGCATTCAGAACTACTCTCCCTTCCCAATACAAAGCTAGTAAATCTCTTTCCTGTTCTCGGGAAGAAATATTAAATAATAACAACTGAATAAATAGGTGGCTGTTAGCACTGCGTTCTGATAATATTTATTCCAAGTGTTCTGAAAAATACATAATATATCTTTTGGTAGCTTTAATTGAATACTTCAGTATTTTTCTGTACATGACTGTTTCGTCAGGATCTGTACTACCATGGCATGTTATTTCTGCAATCAGTAAGAAAATTGCCTGATATATAGAAAACCTTGATTTAATGATTGCACAGTGCCTGGAAAGAAGACACCTTCTGCGATTTTGGGGATTATTTTAGTAAATGTTGTTATTCATATCGATGATGAAAATGTAAGAGTACTACTTTGTATTCCTTGCTCTACAGGATCACAATGTGGACTTTTTACCTCTAAAATAATAAGACTGATCCCTTCTCAAGTACATTCAACTTAGATTTAGATGGGAACTACTGCTTACTCGTCAAAAACCATATCCTTTTTTTTCTCTTTCCCCCCAGCTATGTGGAGTGGTCTTTTCACTCATTTAACAGAATCTTGGAATAACTTCAAAGGTCTAGATCCAGGTTACATAACGTGGATGGATCTCATGGAGAAGCATGGCTACCGTACACAGAAGTTTGGGAAATTGGACTATACTTCTGGACATCATTCAGTAAGGTAATCAGATAAGTTTTCCTGCTGTGAAATTAACAGGAGTGAATAAATCATTTAATGGTCTGGCAGGTGGTTTCTGTGTCGGATTGAAATGGTAGTAGCTTTAATTTAAAAGAACTTGTGTTAGGAACCTGTCAGAGGTCTGTTCTGCAACTTTATGCAGAAGCAAGCACATCCCATGCAGATGCACTTTGGCTTTTACCTGTAACCAGAAGGTGAATATCAAGACTGTGGTTTTGCCCAACACGAATGAAGGTTATTCTTGATCATTGATTGGTATGGCTCCCTAAGAGAAATTTTCATAAACCCTTCTTGCCTTGAGACTTCCTGGCTTTATTATACTAGCAGTGTAGGAAAAGCAGAACAAAGAAACATGTTTGATAATACTTGAAAATTAAATCCAGCATCACAAAACACGAGGTGGTCTTTTTTTTTTTTTTTTGAAGGCGATATATTTTCAGACTTCTGCTGTACTTCCTATACTGTAAAGCTTTCTTTTTTAAAAAAAAAAATTACTAGAATTGCAGCAATTTATGAAAAATACTTAAACATTTAGAGACTAACTGCATTATGTTCAAAAAGCAATAAGCATAATGTATCTGGGACTGTTGGGGTGAAACATGGTGTCTTCCTTCTGTGTGTTTTTTATGAAGATGCACTATCTCCTTGACTAATCATGATGTCCATTGTTGAAATAATAATGAAGAGTAGCTTTTTCCTTGATATTAAACAGGTTAGATTTACTTAAAATTTCCTCACTTCTGTCACTAAAACAAGCAATCAGACGTTGAAAAGTCACATTAATAGTTAATAGTATGCTGCTTGTATGCACTGCTTTTGATCTACAAAATAATTTATAAAGCGTACCCACTTCAGAATCTGGCCAAAGTAATAATTTACTTTCCAGTTTAGGACTGTCAAAAAGAAAAGAAAGCTTTTTTTCCGTATACCAGTTTTACACTGGAAGTGAAAGATTATTCAAATACAGACTTACAGCAAAAACTTAATGTTTACTTACTTTACCAGACAGCGTACATATTTGTGTACTACTGATGCTTCTCTCTTGTCTCTGTCTGCAGCTCTTCTCAGTAACAGCATCTAACTGTGAACAGATGGGTGTTCAGTCTCTGTTCTTTTGCTTTGAATTTTTTTTTCTGAATTCTGCCTTATTCTTAAGACTTTTATTTTTTCTTTCCACTAATAAATAATTATTTGTACAATGTACTAAAAAGTCATCTGCTGTAGTATTATTCTGTTCTTTTTGCTTGCTTGTATGAATGTTGGGAAAATTTCCTCTCTGTCAAGACACAACTGAACATTAAGATGAATGCGTACAGATGTTTGTATTATTGTAGTGTAGAGCTGGTTAGTTGTGACTGCCTGAGGCATTCACGCTTTTCAGAAGAGCTTAGGCTTAACAGCGTACTGTAAAGTGCCAGTAACAGACCATTCTTTGAGAAAGCAAAGGGTCAGATTTTGTTCTATGTAATGAAGCAAAAGAGAAACGATTATGTGGGTGCATCATTTCTTAAGCATTTCTAGAATAGATTTTCAGTAAATTGAAATTACCCTACAAAATGAAAATTTTCTGCAGTATTATACAGACCCTTACACTTTTCTCCTGAATCACTTTTGTGCACAGAAAATTCTGTGTTGTCTAAATAGTAAATAGTATGCACTCACCCTGCCCTTCCCTGAGATAGAGAAATGTTTTATAACATTGAAATCTGTTTATCTCTAATCTAAAGTCACTCCGGGTTTAAAGAAGAACAGCTCTAAGTAGTTCCAGGAGTTCCTGGCTGTTCATATGATAACTGGAACACAAAGGTGGCACTGAAAAAAGGTTGGTTGCATGTAAGTCTCCAGATTCCAGAAGTCTTGCTTTCATTTGCCTGAGCTGAAGACAGGAGGTGAATTCTGGCTTTAGTATGAAGTCCGTTACATGGGGAATGCCAAGCTGAACAACAGATTGTCCTTAGTTCTCAAGTTAATTTTATTGTGTAGGAATTAATGCAAAGAAAATGTTAATGTGAGATCATATAGAAGAGGAACATATTTGTTATGTTGGTTAACTTTCTAAGTTTGTTAACCCTGCCAACTCACAATCTCATACCCACAAACATACTCACAAATACTAGGGTTTGTGTTCAGGTAGTCTGAACAGGATTACTGGCAAGGGATGCAGCAATCATCTTTCCTATTTTCCTGTTGGCTGGCAATCATGAAATGGCACTTTGCATGGGTATTTTACACTCTTTAGGAGTGAAGAGTTGCTGTGGTGTGATATTTTGCCTTGAAATCTTGCTTACTTCAGTCTTCAGGAACATTAGGCTAATAGCCTTTTTGTTTCCTTACTGTGGCTATCTTACTGTATTCTGTTTTTCCGTCGGAATAACGGGAAGAGGAATGGCACACAGAGAGCACGATGACCTGGTTGCCATCCTGCTCTCAGGATGCTGCTGACAAGTCATCTGTACAGTGATATTAACACTGACAGTCCCTTCTTCAGAGTGCATATCTCATTGATGCCATTAGCTATTGATGCACGCCATTGCTTTAACCTTGCTCTTGTACTTATTTTATCTGCTACTCTCTGATTTGAATGGTTCTATTGGTACCATTCTAAATATTTTTGTTCCAAGTCTTCACAGGTGAGAAATAAATTAAGACAATTCAGGGTTTTGCAAAACTGTAGCAGCACCAGTATCAGGAGAGTTACAATTGTGTACTCCGATTTTTCTCATTCTGCCATGTATAGGTTCATCTACTTTAGTGGTAGGGTTCGAGTCTCACAAACAGAAATTACGATGTAACCATATAATCACATCATGTTTGCGTAGCTCGGTCCCATGAGGTTGATTTCTTAGGCACTTCAAAGATAACAGAAAAATACTGAAGTCTATGGTGTTGCAGTTTTTAATTATCTTTTGTCCTAGATCTTCGTCCTGCATTTTAACCAGGTGCAAATTTTTGATACATTTTTTTCTAACTTTCCCTTCAGTGAAAGTTTGAGATCTGTACTTAATAGGATCAAACCCTTATTATTATTTGAGTAAGCGTGGGTAGGTCTTGAAAATAAATGAAAATAAACACATGGTTAGCCAGCCTTTCTATGCCTACACAAGAGGAACTGGAAAATGGCAGTTTACACAGTTTTAGATGCAAAAAATGAAAACTGCAAATACAATTCCTCAGTCAGAGAAAAATGTGCATCTCACTCCTAGCATGGCATCTGTGTAGACGTTTAAAAACCTTAAGTAGCGAATTAAGTAATCTATAAATAGCGTAGAAGAGTTATAACAAAGGTTCACGTACATTGTGGAGATAACTAAAATGTCCTGCTGTTTAAGTTTCTTGTTGAAAGGGAGACTAGCGAAGGAATATAGAACAGTTCAGCTAGCACAAGATGAGTAGTAGATTCAGTGGAGATCAGCTTGTTCCACAGAAACACAGTGAGCGGTATTACCTCTTTAGAAACTTTTCTTAAGCACATATGTTGTTTCTTTGAACAACAAAATCACCACTGCTCACTGGTCCCATATTTACCTAATAAAAAAAGAATTGTTAACTTCTCTGCTGCAACATTTCAGTTGTGTGACATAAATTGATTTTTCTTTGTCCCAACCTGTTGCAAATAGTGCCTTGCTAACAGAAATCATCTCTGTAAATAAGGAAATTTATGTATCTTAAAAATACATAGTAAAATATACAAGGATCCATTTGAAAGTGACTTACTCATAAGATAATTATTCATAGCTGTGGATTAATGATATTTGGCGAAAATGGCTTCTAGGAAGTGCATACAAAGAAATGCATATTAACAGAGAGAAAGAGCTGGATCTTTAGCCTCCAGACTGTTGAGTACAGGAAGCCTCTGCTCCCTGTCAAAAAGACTCTGTGGGTCCTTTTGAATGTCCCTGGCTGTCTTCACTTAACATTTAAAACAGATGTAGTTACTGACTGTCATGTGATTACTTCCACTTAGGTTAGTAATGATGGTAGTTCATTAAGCTTTATTTTCCGAGTTACATTGACGTATTCCCATTCTTTATTTATCGGCTTTTTTCAATCGTGTGTTTGTTACGGTCTCTGTAGTACAACCTGCTAGCAAAGCAGGTATGATCCCCCTTCATTCCCATTTAAAGTGTTGAAAATTGGATTTCTGAAGGTTTTGAATAATTATCTGTCAAGGATTTGCTCTTTCCTTTTAAATTCAAGGATTTAATTTAGTATTGCGCCCTTTTTCACCTCTCCTCCTGGCCTTTTGAAGACTCTTACTTTGGCATATCTTTTTCTCCTTTTCTGCCTGAGGATTAGTTTTGGTCTTGGATGTGTCAAAACATCTCCTGTGTTGCTCCAGAATGTGGAAAGGGTCTGAAGTGGAGTTTTTTGGGGAGGTTTTTTGAGTTTGGGTTTTTTTAAACTTGATCCTAACCTCAGTCTGATTGGAGAGTCAGACTGGCCTATGGCCCACATAGTAATTTTTTCTGTGCAAGTCAGTATTGTGATGTTAGATGCAATCTGACAGACCCAGTCCTTTACTGTCACTTCACTTTAATGTGTATGAAATATGATTTCTTTTTAGGCCCTCTAGCTACCTTAATTTGTTCTAATTAATTTGTTTAAACCTGCTTATCTTGAAAAAGTGAGCTTAAACAAGGAGTTAAAACAATATTTAAAATTATTGTTACAGATAATTCCGAATAGTTTTTTCTGGAGGTTAAAAGCACGCCGTTAAAATTTCTATGGGGACAAAACTGGTTAGATCCTCTTTAAACTATAATAATGCTGTGTTTTCATGAAAGTATGCGATCAAACCTTGAGCAGCGTCACATTATCTTTTATAACTTCTTTGTTTATATTGAAATTGCTGTGAACAAAATGTAGTCAAGGTCTTAAATCTTGTTTCCTCCCAGCCCTTGTTTTTGTCAGTTGTGGTGTCATTCAGTCTGGCAAAGGACATCTGCAGCTCAGGTTTCTCAGGGTTTTAGAGAGGCAACAATTGTCATGACATTAGAAAATCTGTTCCAAAAATATTTTATCATTAAAGTGTTGTCTTTTTTTTTCCCCCCACTTCATGCTTTCTCCCTACACTCTTATTCTCAGTTATTCCCTTTTCTTTATAGATTTATCAACTGTATCAAAAGCAATTGTATAAGATAAATCACTCTTACAGATTTTTGTTGTAATTAATAGTGTTTAAAAAATGTTCTAATAGTGTGGTCTAAGAACAGAACTTTGGTTCTAAAGGCAGCCTCTCCAGGCAAGTTATTTCCCACAGGACTTTCTCAAATAACAAAAATCTAAGGCCTGCTTTACCAGATAAGTAGTATGTGAATCCAGCCAGAACGGAGAGCAGGGTCAACAACATGGAGATGCTATTTCTAAATGTTATTTTGTTATGAGAGAAGAACCATTCTGACATGAAATTATAATAAATAAGAAAGAAGATTCAGAAGCAGAAAACAGATTGGCTAAAGCTTTGAATATAAAATAGATGCACAATAGCTATTGATCAATTGAGTAACAATTCTCCTTTATGTAGAAATTACAAATAGATGGCAGCTACAAACACAGGGGAAGTTTTTCAGGAATTCGTCACTTTTGACTTGGAGAAAAAGTGGAGAAAATGTTTTCCACTGAGTATTTGTCTTGTGTCTGTATTTTCAGTAACCGTGTAGAAGCCTGGACGAGGGATGTTGACTTCCTGCTCCGGCAAGAAGGGAGACCCATGGTGAAGCTTACTGGTGATAAGACACATGTGAGAGTGATGGAAACAGACTGGCGGACTACTGATAAAGCAGTAGATTGGATAAAGGAAGAAGCCATTAACCTTACTCAACCATTTGTACTTTACTTGGGACTAAATTTACCACACCCGTATCCATCACCCTATGCGGGAGAAAATTTTGGATCCTCTACATTTTTAACATCTCCCTATTGGCTTGAAAAGGTATGTGAAAATGAAATTTAAATATAGATTTATTTATAACTGTATTTATTTTGAATAGCATTTTATTCGTCATGTGATTTTTCAAGTCGGACCCGTTTTTGATATTTCAGTACACAGTAAGAAAGTACTTGGATGAGATGTTGATTTTTGGTTTAAGGCTAAGCAAATAGAAATGAATAATTTTCCTCTGTTGTAGGAAAGGGTTTGTTAACAGTAGTCACTGAATCAATAACTAAATTTGTAGTTCAATGGCTAGAAACGTATTAAATGGAGAATGAAATTGTTGCTATATTGTAATTGTTTTTTCAATAATGGTCTGACTTCATTGTTCATAACATTCTGTATTGTGCTTGTTATAAATGATGCTATATGTAGTCATTCTGTCTGAGTTTTATAGTGAGAGATTGACTTTTGCTACAATATGAACCTAAAGCAGTAAGACACAGCAGAACTCTCTCTTTTCTGTTAACTTCTTTTCATGCTACTGTAGCTCTTCCATGTTTTTACCCATTATGTCCATATGTGGAAAGCTAGCAGATAGCACTCTATCCCAAAGAAGCAGTAAATATTTTTGCTCTCCCTTGTGTGGTCTCCACGTGCCATTATCTGTCATAAGAATATTAATGGATTACAACTGCATAAAGGCAGCATTAAGTTTATCTGCAGCTGAAGAACTGAGAAATAGGTTTGAAAAGACTTTATGCCTATTTCAAAAAAACCCATACATGATTTATATAACTCATTTGGCATTTTCTACTGAGGAACTGCAAAATCTGTTTATTTAGGTGCAACAAAAATACAGGGACTTAGAAAAAAGGATATACAAATTAAGGTTGAGAGATGTGAATTTCTGTGTAAGATTGAGGGTTTGGGGTTCTTTTCTTCTAGGAATGGTGAGAAGTGGATGGGGAAAAAAACCCTTCATTTGCAAAAAGTAAGATCTAGTTCGGATAGTAAGGACAACTTTCTAGGTGTGAGTTGCTTGGTTAGACATGTCTTGGGAAGTGGGGGTACCTTTTTTCAAGACACAGACAGAATTATTACATCTCTGGCAAATTTTTGTCATCCTTGATCCAGTTAAGAGCACTTAAATTCCATGGTTTGCTGAGGTCCTTTTCATCACTAGATGCACATACTCAGTTATGTGAACTACATGTTACCATTTATTGACCATTGGCTGATGCTTCTGGAATGTATCTGTGTTTTGGCCACGGAAGAAGTCATCTTTGAAAATGGCAGAGGTCAATCTCATGAAGAAGTTTGAGTGCACAGATGAAGAACGTGAATTAAATTATATGTTTAACAGGGAGCTAGTACAGAACGGAGTATCAACATGGTATGTTTATGAAACCCTGTGTTGCTAATCAGGTGGTCCCCTGTATTTTGCACAAGCTGTCACTTTTTCAGGGCATGTAGCTTCTTTCATAGCTATGAGTTACAACCGACAGACAAAGGGATTATGACTTTGTGAATCCTTAAAACAAGGTTGTAGTCCTGTAGAAAAGGGTTCCGTCTTCTGATGAATTGTGGATAGAGAGGGATACTTTTTGCTCCCATTATATCTTAAGAAACTAACAAATAACCATTTGAGGAGTCTAAAACATGACTTTATGTAGCCAAGGACCTTCAGCCATAGGAAGATGAGTGAAGCAGTCCATGGTTTCTTCTTGTAGCGTATTTTCTATAGCACCTGAGGAAACTTAAGTTTTGGTATGTCTGATTATTCCAAAGCTGGGTTTTGTCTGTATGTTATGGGCACTCTAACTTTTGCTGTCTTACCAACTCTTTAGATGACTTAATACCTCTGCTAGATGTTATAGATTGAGGCCCAATAATTGACAGGAACCAGTCCAATTAATCAAATTAGTTTATTAAGCAAGCGGCAACAAGCAAAACAGCGCTGGGCGGCCGGGGAGTCTTTGCTCCGCCAACGGCGCACACCCCTTCCCGAAAGTAGTTGATTATATATACTCTTCTGGTTCCCGTATATGTGTCAATCCTGGTATATTCCGTGTCTGAGCGACGTGTTGCTAGGGGGTCGGTCTTGTCCCGCCTCCTGATGGTCGTGAGGCTGAAGGCTCCTCATCTTTATCAGTGTCCTTGGGGAGACTCTTTTCAGCTTATCTCACAACTTAGCTCTTCCCTTTGAAGTGTTAAAACACACCAGATGCCTGTGATTTAGGCCTTGAGGTATCAAAGTGCACCAGATAACACGCTGGATGCCTGCGATTTAAGTATGTGAAGAGTCGAAACAGTGTAAGTTTTCACCAGCCTTTAAGAAAGCCTGATTTGGTTAACAAACATGATTCTATCTATTACACTAGATAACTCAAGAGAGAATATGGGCTGTCGAGGGAGGTGGAGCTTTGTGGGTATTGGAACACGTGGCCGTGACAGCACTGGTGGTCAAAGATGGCATGTGCTTGAGACAGATGCTATGCTAGTAGCTCCTCAGATAGCTCATAGTTATCCATGGCACACCATGAGGCATACCAAATTGGGTCCAGTTTAACTATCAATGATAGTTAAATTGCTGCACCAGTAAACAGGGATGTAATGTTTCTAGGGATAACTTTGGTTGCTATTGTGCTGCCTGGAGCCCCTTGGACAGTGTGTATCAGTTACTTTTCCAGGAACCAGTGTTACCGTAAAATCTGGTTAAAGGGAAACCCTCTAAGACTTGTTTTGCGTTTTAGAAGGTAGGCGTTTTTTATTGCAGTGCTGGATGTGTGTGGGATCGTTCCTCCTAGCGTGCATACTGTATGTTAAACAAAACACAGTTTTTATTAGGCTATCACATACATATGCATTTTGACGTCCGGGAATGGTTATCATATTCACTCAAATTCTTGGAACTCATTTACACAGTCCCCTCCTATAGAACGCATGCGTGGTTGAGTCGTGGTTGTCCCTCTGGTGGTCCGCAGTGGTCGTAGACCCCAAAACTTGCGGTGACTGCTTGGTGCACTCGGTCCATCTAGCCATACATGGTTTTTGTTTGGCTTGACATATGTTTTGGTGGTTACTTTCTTCAGTCTGTTCCCGTTCCTAGGTACCTGCCTTATTCTTGACCCTGCTCTGGCAAGGGGGTTGGACTAGATGATCTCCAGAGGTCCCTTCCAACCCTACCATTCTGCGATTCTTAACTAACCAGCTGTGAAACTCATAACTTCTCCTATTAGTCATGCTGTCTTACATTAATGGCACTACTGATTTATAACTTACAAGAACTTTGCTGAACTACCAGGTTACCTTTATTCGTTGGCTTTAGTCTGATATCACCAGTGCAGCCTGTGTTTGGGGCCAACCCAGGAGTGGATCTGTGGTTGCAGCCCTGGGAACGTGCTGCTGCACAGGCACCAGAGCCGCTGTGCCACGATCTAGGCCTCAGATCTGTTTGTTAGAGAGATTTTCAGAGGTAAATGAGAGCAACAGCTGTGGTTTTATTTAATAAACTTAAGTTTTCCATACTGAGATTACAGCTCTGTTTTGTGGTAATTTGTGCTTTAAATCTGCAATATAGAAGTAATTAACTGTGTTAAATGCACACAGAATCACAGAATCTTCATGGTTGGAAAGGACCCTTAAGATCATCAAGTCCAACCAAACAACCTACAGTCTCTGCCACTAGAGCCTGCCCTGAAGTGCCACATCTGGTCGTTTCTTAAACACCTCTAGGGCTGGTGACTCAACCCCCTCCCTGGGCAGGCTGGTCCAGTGCCTGACCGCTCTTTCGGTAAAGTCATTCTTCCTAATATCTAACCTAAACCTCCCCTGCCGCAGCTTCAGACCATTTCCTCTGGTCCTGTCATTATTCCCCTGGGAGAAGAGGCCAACCCCCACCTCTCTGCACCCTCCTTTCAGGGAGTTGTAGAGGGCAATGAGGTCTCCCCTCAGCCTCCTCTTCTCCAAGCTAAACATGCCCAGCTCCCTCAGCCTCTCCTCAGATGCCCTGGTCTCCAGAGCCCTCACCAGCCTGGTCGCTCTCCTCTGGACACGCTCCAGCACCTCAATGTCCCTCTTGTACAGCGGGGCCCAGAACTGAACACAGCACTCGAGGTGAGGCCTCACCAGCGCCGAGTACAGAGGCACCGTCACTTCCCTATTCCTGCTGGCCACGCTATTCCTGATACAAGCCAGAACGCTGTTGGCCTTCTTGGCCACCCGGGCACACTGCTGGCTCATGTTAAGCTGGCTCCACCAGCACCCCCAGGTCCTTTTCTGCTGGGCAGCTTTCCAGCCACTCTGCCCCAAGCCTGTAGCATTGCTTGGGGTTGTTGTGACCGAAATGCAGGACCCGGCACTTGGCCTTATTAAACCTCATACGGTTGGCCTTGGCCCATCGATCCAGCCTGTCCAGGTCCCTCTGTAGAGCCTTCCTACCCTCCAGCAGATCAGCGCTCCCACCTGGTTTGGTGTCATCTGCAAACTGACTGAGGGTGCACTCAGTCCCCTCATCCAGATCATTGATAAAAATATTAAACAAAACTGGCCCCAAAACCGAGCCCTGAGGGACACCACTGGTGAGTGGCCGCCGAGAGGATTTCACCCCATTAATCCCAACTCTCTGGGCACGGCCATCCAGACAGTTTTTAACCCAGCGAAGAGTACACTTATCTATGCCAGGATTCGCCAGCTTCTCCAGGAGAATGCTGTGGGGGATGGTGTCAAAGGCCTTACCAAAGTCCAGACAGACAACGTCCACAGCCTTCCCCGCATCCAGAAGGTGGGTCACATGGTCATAGAAAGAGATCAGGTTGGTTAGGCAGGACCTCCCCTTCCTAAACCCCTGCTGGCTGGCCCTGACCCCTTGGCTGCCCTGCACTTGCTGTGAGAGCTCACTCAAGATGATCCTCTCCATGATCTTTCCTGGTACTGAGGTCAGGCCGACAGGCCTGTAGTTCCCCGGATCCTCCTTCCGACCCTTCTTGTAGATGGGTGTCCCATTAGCCACCCTCCAGTCATCTGGTACCTCCCCTGTTGACCAAGACTGTTGATAACTGATGGAGAGGGGCTTGGTGAGCTCTCCCGCCAGCTCCCTGAGTACTCTTGGGTGAAGCCCATCCGGCCCCATCGACTTGTGTGCGTCTAGGTGCAGAAGCAGATCACTGACTGCTTCCTCCTGGATTATGGGTGGGTTGTTCTGCTCTCCATCCTTATCTCCCAGCTCAGGAGGCTCTGAGCACCCTGGGGACAGCTGGTCTGACTGTTGAAGACGGAGGCAAAGAAGGCATTAAGGATCTCAGCCTTCTCCTCATCCTTGGTTGCAACTTCCCCCCCGTTGAGCTCCAGCTGGGCTTTTGCCTTCCTAATTTTCTCTCTGTATAACCTAACGAGATCTCTGTGGTCCTCCTGAGTTGCCTGTCCCTTCTTCCAAAGGTGGTAAACCCTCCTTTTATTCCTAAGTCCCAGCAGAAGTTCCTTATTCATCCAGGCTGGCCATTTTCCCCGCCCTTTAGACTTGCGACGCTTGGGGACAGCCTGCTCCTGGGCCTTTAAGATTTCCTTCTTGAAGAGCGTCCAGCCTTCCTGGACCCCTTTGCCCTTCAGGACAAAGTCCTGAGTCCCCCAAGGGACTCTCTCAACCAGTGTCCTGAACAAGTCAAAGTCCGCCCTCCGGAAGTCCAAGGTGGAGGTTTTGCAAACCCCCCTCCTTACATCGCTACGAATTGAAAACGTGACCATTTCATGATCACTAAACCCCAGACGACCTCCGACCACCACATCTCCCACTAGTCCTTCTCTCTTTGTGAGCAGTAGGTCTAGCGAGACACCTCCCCTGGGAGGCTCCCCTACCAGTTGTGTCAGGGAGTTCTCTTCCATGCACTCGAGGAACCTCCGAGCCTGCCTGCTCCCTGCTGTGTTGTATTTCCAGCAGATACCCGGCAGGTTGAAGTCCCCAACCAGAACAAGGGCTGGCGATGGCGAGACTTCAGCCAGCCACTTACAGAAGACTTCATCTGTCTCCTCATGCTCGTTGGGTGGTCTGTAGCATACTCCCAGCACAACATCTCCCTTATTTGCCTTCCCCTTTGTCCTTACCCATAAACACTCGACTTTACCATCACTGGAATCTAGCTCCATACAATCAAAACATTCCCTAATGGCCAGAGCCACACCCCTGCCTCTCCTTCCTTGCCGTCCTTGCAGCACTTAAGGGAATACTTCCAAGTATGACTGCCAAGGTTAAATATATGTCAAACTTTGAGGCTCTAAAGGTGGTAATGCAGCACACAATATCTGTGAGCATGCCAATTTGAATATTCAAATCCAGCATTATTTGTAATTGATTGCCTCCTACTTTTTAGTTTCAAACTGATCTTACACTTCTTTATAACTAAATGGATTGACATGTGTGGAAACAAATAGAAAAGTATTAGAAAGTTTGACATTTGACTTTTTTTATCAAGATGTCAAGACTTGCCATCCACTGTCCTGGAGACCTTCCCAGACTAAGTAAATTTCCATGTTGTTCTGTAGGCTCACATAATACCCTAACTTTTTGATACATAGGGTTTATAGTTATCCTGTAGTTAATGAGACACTATGCCAATACTTACTCTAGAGTACAGTTCTAGAAGGTTGCTCTGTGGTGTCTCTCTTAAAAAAGGCATCAGCTGGTAGAGCACGTGTTTCTGGCTCCTAGCCTTAGTTTTTAGCTGATTTTTATAGCACTCTCAAAATGACTTGATACCTGTGGAAGCAGAGGGGAAGTATGGAGGAGGTAGCAGCACTATGTAACAGATAAGCAGCTGGTGTTTCCTGGACCACAAATTGAGAACTGTGAATTTATGCTTAAAAGTTTTAAATTAAATCTGTTTTTTTTAAAAAAATATTTAATTCAGTTGCTAAAGTAATGTTGATTTTCTCTTATTTTTAGGTAACTTATGAAGCTATTAAAATACCCAAGTGGTCTTCTTTTTCAGAGATGCATCCAGTAGACTATTACTCATCTTACACCAAGAATTGCACAGGAGAGTTTACAAAGCAAGAAGTGAGAAATATTAGAGCATTTTATTATGCGATGTGTGCGGAGACAGATGCTATGCTGGGTAGGTAATGTTTCGTTATACAGTGAGTTTTCTTGTTCTGACTTCTTTAATAAAATGCTGATTGGGGTGGTCTTCTGGGAAAAAAATAAAACACAATTTAGATTTGGGAGTAAAGCACATGGGTGTTGCTTAATCAGTCTATATGATAAATAACTGGATAGCTTTTAAGGCTATTGCAAGGTGAATTCAGAGCACTTTGAAAAGTAATCACAATCACCAGTGAGAGACCCTGTAAAAGCCCAGTTACTGCAGCAAAATGTTACTGGACCCATGTGGAACTAAAGAGGAACTAAATACTCTTTGATTAAGTGCTAACTGAAATAATGGAAACGGTTGTGAAGGGGACAGGCCAGCAAAGCAAAGCTGGAAGCAAAGATAAATTTTAGGGCATAAGCAGTTTCCTCAGAGGTTGATTTCAAATGCATAGACTGGATGACAGCTATTAACACCTAGACTAAACAGTAAAGTTACCTTTAAAGTCTATCTTAGCAGCATATTATTGAAAGTTAAGAAGAAGAAAAAAAAAACCCCTAATTAGGCATTCAGTATTTTTCCTAGTTTGCAGTAAGGTCTATATACATAAAAATTACAATGCCAGTTTGTCTTCATTTACAGTGTTTTATTTCTTAATTTGAAAAGTGACCATGAAAGAACAAGAATTCCCTTGCATTCTAATATTAAATTCATTAATAAATAAGCTGATATTTTTAGCAATGTCAGTGTGATAAAGTAGTTTAAAAGACAAAGAATGACTCTTGCACATTTTATGAAAGAAAAGAGATTGATGGCAGCCTGACGGTTTTAGGAAAATGAAGGTACTGCAAAGTATCTGTGCTGGGGTTTAATTTGGTAATGTCTTTTATGTTTTTAACTAGTCTATTTAAGCAAGGATCATCTTAGTGTTTTAACATTAAAGATGTGTAAGTTTGCTTTGTTACCGACTTCATTGATCTTGGCCCTGTCTCCGTTGCACAGATGTATGTGCAGGGGCCTCCTGTGGGGGTACAGGCACAGGAAGGAGAGACTTGCACTGGTTATGTGTAAGGTGGGTACTGTCAAGAGTCCTTCACCCTAAATGTAGTGTCAGGGCGTGTGCTGTCCTATTTTACTGCCGTTGAAATAACTATTATTAGTTACGCTAGAAATTAAACAGAAGTGACTGTAGCAAAAACGCAGCTTGTCCTGTGGTGCCTCCTTGCCTTTTGAAATTGTTATGGTTGTTGTTTAGTGCCCTCCACGCTTCATTGGGAGCCAAACCCCTGCAACTCATTGACGACTGTGCATTATTCTGGGCTGAGTGCTTTGAGCTCTGCCTTCCGTGGCAGGGAGAGGAGTTTCCAACCCTCCATCTAGGATTCCTCAGGGTTTGCATGCTGCTTTGCAGGTACAGAAGTCGGAAGGAATATTTTGAAGGTATCCTTTTCAGTATCTTTTTCTTGTTACAGGTGAGGTGATTTCAGCTCTGAGAGATACTGGGCTTCTTAAAAAAACAGTCGTTATATTCACGGCAGATCATGGAGAACTTGCTATGGAACACCGGCAGTTCTATAAAATGAGCATGTATGAAGGAAGTTCCCATGTTCCTCTCTTAGTTATGGGGCCAGGCATAAAAGAACAGCAGCAAGTACCAAATGTGGTATCTCTTGTGGATATATATCCTACTATGCTTGGTGAGTTAAGTAATTTCAAATTGAAATTTTTTTCACGGTTACTATTATTATTATGCATTTGTATTATAGTCAGAATTACGTATCTATTTGGTGAGGCAATGTAGTAACACAACAGGAGATAACAGTTTATCTGTGGAGCATACATGCAGACTTAATACAAAATGCAAAAAAATGGATGTAAAAATTAAATGAAGGAGCTGATGATGTTCCTTAGTAGTGTTACTGTCATCAGCACAATTACAGTGAATTATTATATATAAGATTATTTGGGGTTTATCACCTTTTTATTTTTTTATAAC
Organism: Larus michahellis; assembly: GCF_964199755.1. Lineage (NCBI taxonomy): Eukaryota > Metazoa > Chordata > Aves > Charadriiformes > Laridae > Larus > Larus michahellis. Next base: position 86,529,668 of record NC_133930.1, read on the forward strand.
AATCAGATGTATTTTAGATACAGTTTAGGTTCAGTTACTGCAATTAATACTATTGCTGGTTTAGGATGATAGAAGACACATCCCTTTTTCATTTGTTCAAATGTAGTAAGTATTTGTTCAAGTTTTTAGCCCGCACACTGGGTGCTACGGGGTTTACATGTTACAGGTCTTCTTAGTGCTTAGTCAAATGCTGGCCTTTTTATTTACTCAAGGAAGAACCATGGATTAAAGACAGGTATATATGCTGTGAAAACAGAGGAGTAAAAGGAAGATATGTGCTGGTGAAGGAAAAAGCCACTTGTGGGCAATGTGTATGCACTGGGTATCACCACGCGGCATAGAACTGAGGATAAAATACTACCACAGTGCACACAGCTGCACGGTGTGAAATGGGAAGTGTTGAATTTTGAATGACTGTATGCTATGTTCTGTAGGGTGATTAAAAATAGCAGTACTGTCATACCCCATTTTTAGGACATGCCAAAGTTTAGGTAACATCCCTGGGATTCTCAGCTGTGTTTTTCAGAATGGCCCTGAGAGATCCTTGTGGCCTCTTAATATTGAGCTGATCTTTGGGAGCTAGAGACACTTGTGATGTAAATTGATGCTGCGGAGCTTATTCAAGTTACAGCATCTTCCAGGGGGCATCAAGTAGGCTATACAGTCATCCAGTGTTTTCCATACACACTGTGTTGATGCCACCTCTGATACCATCTTTATCTCCAGCCCTACCAGAGAAACAAGTGGCTCTGTTCCTCAGTTTCCCCAACAGTTATAGATGGTAACTGTAATGACCACCTTCCATAAAGTGTTTTGTAATTCCGTAATGAGGAATGCTAGACAGGAGCTTAAAACCGTTATTATCAAAGAAATGAATGGTTAGGCCATGTTGGATATGGAGCTTGTAGAGGCCTTTCATGTTATGACAGTCTCTTTCTCCTGCCTGACGTGGTCAGAGCAGAAGGGAAGGGTATAAACCCATGATTTAAAAAAATAAAAAAGCACCACCCATCACTGGAGGCTATTGCAATTGTTTTTAGCAAATGTCTGTTAATGATTGACTTAGACATAGCTGATACTGCTTTGGATCAAGATGGTGGGCAGCCGACCTTGGAAAGTTCCTTAAGGTTTTTTATTATTATTTGTGTATCTTGGTGTTCCTGGGTTCTACAAGGAGAACAATTAGGAATACATGTTTTATTATTGTAATAAAATTTATGTGTGACGCCTGTAGTGTTATGTTGGGTTTTTTTAGTCACAGTAACCGCAGTAGCATTTTGACTTTGTATATCTTTGCTTAGATATAGCAAGAATTCCTGTCACACAGAACCTTAGTGGACACTCTCTGATGCCGCTGCTTTGTGGAAAGGCTGAAAATGAAGTCTCACCCAGAGGGCCACGGCCCTCGTGGGTGTTGAGTGAGTTCCACGGATGCAATGTGAATTCTTCCACGTACATGCTTCGAACTGGCAAATGGAAATATATCGCATACTCAGATGGCCGTTCAGTACTTCCACAACTGTTTGGTATGTTACAGCTTTTATGTCCTAACTCACTGAATAGTTTACTTAAATACAAATTGGCTCTTAACTGACTTTTTGTTTGTTACAGACCTTTCTGATGACGCAGATGAGCTAACAAACGTTGCCGTGAAATTCCCAGTAATTGTACATTCCTTGGACAAAATACTCCGCTCTGTAGTAAATTACCCAAAGGTCTCCTCTTCTGTTCAGGAGTATAACAAAAGACAGTTTATCATTTGGAAACAAAGTTTGGGGCAGAATTACTCAAATGTTATTGCCAACCTTAGATGGCATCAAGACTGGTTAAAGGAACCACAAAAATACGAGAATGCAATTGACAAGTGGCTTGGTCAAAGTGAATAAATAAAAACAACCTAGCTTTCATACCACTGGGGATATGAAAACATTCTGCATTTGTAATGTTATGATGTATTTCAAGTGTTCGAATTAGTCTTATATAAGCTATTGAAAGCCAAGATGCCTGAACAATTACCACTTTGTGTTAGAAAGCCAAAAGCATTTTATATAACTAGCCAGCAAAACAAATCTAGATTTTTACGTGTTATAATTCTGTAACACCTATGTATACATAGGAAGAATAGTACCTAAGTACTGACTGTGTGTATGGAATATTTGGGTTGTTGCAAAAATGCAGACTATTAAGCATTAGAACTCAACAGGAATTTCCATTTCTAAGGACAGACTAAAGCAAGGGTTATAGAATTTAGTGTAGCGTAGTGAAATGTGCTGGAGCCTGCTTTCCATCAAGAAGGATTTTAAGTCCACAATGAGTACATATTCATCCATCTTAAAGAAGCTATAGTGGTTAAACTGTAATCAAAAAGTTAACAACTAGTATTGGTCTGAACTTAGATGCAGTTTATTCAAGTACTTACTATGTCAGCGTTCCTTTTTTATACGTGACTGACTCTCCATCTTCTCAAGATCTGCCTTCTGATCTCTTGCTTTTGGATCTGGTGCTTGTCACTCCTTGCTGTTTAAAATTTCATAATACGCATAGGCTACTAATTGAGCATGTGTGCAAGTGAAGCGGAATCTGGTCTCTGGTCACCGTCAGAAATTTTAAAAAAAAACAACAAACAAACAAACAAAAAACCCTCTGACAAACGCGAGTAGAGCAGCTCTCTGAGAAGGCACAGTGTGATTTGCATAGCATAAAATGAAAACTGCTTGAATAGGTCTCGTTACACAGCTAGATTCTGCAGGCAAATGTTTTAATGCGCGTCAATGAGTGGAGGACTGGAACCGGCAATGTACACAGAGGAGATGCAATTGAATCTTGCAGAAGAAGTCCACATAAAAATACTATTTTACATTTTTCCAGGGATGTGATAAGAAAACAAAACAGTTTTGGAAGAAGGTAAGGTTTAGCTAGTAATTCTTCTGCTTAAGGAACAATGTAATTGTAGCAGCACTTATGATTTTGCTTATTCTTGATCACAATTGTTGCTGCTATAGTAACAACTCAGGATGACATTATACTTCATACCTAAACGCTTTCTGGAATCTGTAGTGAAATACTCAGCAGTGGCAGTAAGCCAGTAAAAACAAACATGAAAATTACGTGTCTGTTCTGATGGCGAAGCACTCTACGTGCATTTCGTAAACTACTTACCACCACACTAGAATTAGGTACCTGTTTGTGAATAATTTGTCTGGTTTATTTTTTTGTGTTCATAGAACGTTAAGGCTAACCTTATACTACCTACCGCTATGGTAGCTTTTTGAGGGCAAGGAACAAATTAATAGTTAAACCTTCAAACAATGTGGCACGAAATAATTTCCACAAAAAACATATCTTAGCAGTGCGATGTTAAACAGCTGCATGAGAAAATAAAATGAATATATCCATATGAAGGCTCATTCAGCAGGGAAAAGAATAAATAAATTGATCACTTTCCAGAGGTCTGGACAGAACGCAGTACTTTGTACAGAATACAGCAAAATAAAATTATGGTGAACTGGATGTGGTTTTTGTGTGTGCTTTTTTTAATGGCTGAATGTTTAAAGAAATTACTAGAAAATGTTTATAAAGAATTTACTGGGGTAATTTCTGTTTTGTCAGTTCTGTGGACAGTGCTTTCCTCAAAGACACAAGCTTTTAAGGTGCACTACTTCGTAAGTGTTTTTGATCACACTGAATGCGTTACGTGGTATTAAATTGAAGAGACACCGGGGAGGGAAATGGAGAAGGAAGGCTGGAATCCCAACAGGTTCAAGCGTGTTTATTAGATGCAGCCAGGTCGGAGCCCTACCAGGCACCGGCCGGATCAGCTGCTGAACCTTTCTTTTATCTTATCTTCAAGTGCTTACAAAGGCAGCAGAGGTACCACTGTCCTGATGAACAAAGATGGGAATTATTTTAGTAAACACGAGGTCCTAGCGGTCACTGGAGGGGTAAGAGACTTCGCAGTGTCAATTTGACAACAAATTGCATGGAAAATAATCACCCGCCCTTTGTGAGGAAAACCAGCCTAGTTGGTAAGAAAAAAAATCGGTGGGGAAATCCAGGCTTTGAATGCACTTGGGCGACAGCCTATCTGACCTTATTTTTAAGCAAGCCGTGGAAATAAGAGTCTAGCTAAAATTACTATAAGTTAGGTTCACAGCTGGCTAAAATCAAACTTGGTAGTAGATACCAAAAACTAAAAAGTGGGAAGGTTGATCAAATAAAGTCTGCAAGAGTTTGATGTAGTACTGTTTGGTACCTTTTTAATAAGTAATTTGAATGCAGGAGTAGGTGGTTTTTTTCTCATTAAACATGAAAAAATGCACCCTGGGAGCGCTATTGGCACTTCGAGGATAGGCTAAAATTCAAAGTAGTCTTCATCAGCTGGAAAAATGATGTGAAATGGATGGGATAAAATTCATCATGGTTTAGTTAAAGGTCAAAATAAAAAGGAAGGGGGAATATACTAAAACAGTGAACAATGAACTGCCTAGGCTGCAGTTTTGCAGGAAAAAAAGCCCCACACGCCTGGAGATTTGAGAGCCCCAGAAGCAGAGTATGAATCAACAGCACGATGTGGTGATGAAGGAAACGAGTGACGTTCGAGGGTGATTAAAGGAGCATTGCATGTAAGACACAAGCAGCAATTATTTTATTCTTCTTAACACTAGTAAATCCTCAGGGTACTGTCTCCACTTCATGGCTTTGATTTTTAAGAAGGACGTAAACAGATGAGAAGGTTCAGAGGAAAATAGTATAATAAAGGGTCTTGTGAATCACATTGGGTTTATTTCAGCCATCAGAGAAACCTTGACAAGTCCTCAGCTATGAGTAAGGCCCATCTAAGAGCACAGCAAACGCTGACACTGAGAACGGAAAAATAAATGTCTTTGTTTTTCAGGCAGGGCTGTTCTGATGAGCTATTTAGAGGGGGAAAAAAAAGAGCTGTAAGTGGTGAAACATGAAAACAGTCAAGAGAATACCTGCACAGAAGCTGCAGCCAGGCTCTTCAGGGAGAAACGGCTTCACTTTGGTTCATGTTCAGTGTCTCTGACTCCTCCAGGGCAACAGTCGGACTGGGAATCCACTGTGAAAACCAGAAGTGGGGATGCCGGTGTACCTCCTGCTCCGTCGGGCATTGGTGAGGTCCCTCCCGCCTCCAACAATCACATCTAACACAGCTCCCGTCCGCAGGCACAGAGCTCTTGTTTGTCAACCGTCTCCACACGTCAGCTGTCATCACCACATGGAGGGTACCGATACGCACGTGGTACCAGCCATAAACGTCCCACATCGTTTGTGACTGGTCCTACAGAACGAGAGGTCTTGTACTGCAGAAAAATGTAGGTTCAGCTTAATTTGTGGTGTGAACATGACAAAAAATATCTAGCTGGTGAAGTGGGTGTAACGGAAATCGTATTAATAAAATGGGAGCCAAACGAGGAGGATACGGTCTCGGTGCAGTATTCCGTCATTGCTCTGCCTTAAAACATGCTATGCAGGAATAAATATAACAGTGTTTTAGAAGACTTTTGCTCATTTGACACACGTACATCCCATTGCAGTGTGCCTGTTACAGCCGCCTGCTCAGTCTGTACAGCTAATAAGTTAACTTACGCAGGAATTACAGCAGCCCACCTGAAACGAAACGGTCACAGCCATCCTTTTCTAGTGGATTTAAACAACAGCAACAACAAAAAAAGAGTAACTTCTTGGACTGACCAGTTTTATTTCCAAATTAGGTATCACAAAATCCACAAACTACAACCAAAATACTCATAAGGCTCTGTAAGGACAAGTAAGTTGGCTGCTGAATGGGAACAACGTTTGGGCACTTTGCACGGCAACAGCCATCCTGCTGATTTTGCCCTCTTCCATATGCATGTTCAACACGAAAACACACCAATAAGTAAAAAAAAAGAAAATATATCCCCAAAGCTCAGCCAATGCCAAGGTAAAAGATTACGGGCACCATTGTGCAGCTGCCCCAACGCTTCCCAGTGCACGGCCTGGTCCCGGTGTTGGGATGAGAGCTCTTCCGTGACCAGTCGTGTCCTGGCAACTGCACTAACACCGCACCACGCGTGGAGACGGCCCAGGTGCTGCGGCTGCGGCCGCCGGGGTGCCAGGGGAGACCGGGGTACCGGGGCAGCGCAGGATGGTGGGGATGCCGGAGGAGCCCGGGATGCCGGGGGTAGCAGGGGTGTCCGGGATACCAGTGATGCTCGGGGAGCCCGGGATGCCGGAGGAGCCTGGGGTGCCGGCGGTTCCGGGGGAGCCCTGGATGCCCGGGGTGCCGGCGGAGCCCGGGTGGCCGGGAGCGCGGCGGCGGAGCGGTCGGCGGAGCGTGGCCCCGCGTCGCCCCTGTCCGTCGGTGCCGGGGCGGCAGCAGGCGGCGGCCGTGCCGGTGGCGGTGCCGCAGAGCCCCCGCCGCAGCCGGCCGTGCAGCAGCAGGCAGGCAAAGGGGTTGAGCGCGCTGTTGGCCGCCGCCACGATGCCCAGCGCCGCCAGCGCCTCCCGCCGCCCGCCGGCGCCCCCCGCCGAGGCCAGGCCGAGCTCCAGGGCGCAGCGGGGCAGGCGGCACAGCCCGAACAGCCCCGCCAGCACCAGCGGCAGCCGCCGCGCCCGCGCCCCGCCGGCCCCCGCCGCCCGCCGCCCCCCGCCGCGCCGCCGCCGTCGGGCGGCCCCGCCGCGGGCGCATGCCCAGCAGAGCAGCCCGGCGGGCGCCAGGAAGCCGGTGGCCACCCCGTAGGCGGCGAAGGCCAGCCCTTGCCAGCGCGGCAGCTCCTCGAAGACGCTGCGGCAGCGGGGCCCGCCGGGGCGCGGCGCCGGGCGGAAGGCGAAGGCTTGGGGCAGGGCGAGCAGCGGGGCCAGGAGCCAGCCCAGGGCGGCCAGCCCGCGGGCGGGCAGGGCCGGGCGGTGCCGCTCCAGCGCCAGCAGCACCAGCCCGTGGGCCGACGCCAGCGGCCCGCAGCGCTGCAGCAGCGGCAGCAGGCGGCAGGCGAAGCCGCCCGGGGCGGCGGCCGGCCCGGGGAGCTCGGTGGCCAGCCGCGGCAGCAGCGCTAGCCCGCAGCCCGCCAGGTCGGCCAGCGCCAGGTGGCCCAGCAGCAGGTCCCGCCGCCGGCGCGGCCGCCCCCCGCGCAGCGCCCCCAGCACCAGCCCGTTGCCCACCAGCGCCAGCAGCAGGACGGCGCCCGCCCAGGCCGCCCGCGGGCCGGGGCCGGGCGGGGGGGCGCCGGGGGCGGAGAGGTTGAGGCCTGGGGGAAAGGGGTCCTCCTCCATCGGGGCAGCGGCCGCCCGGGACCCCCAGCTCCCCCGGCGGCGGCGGCTCGGCGCTCCCCGGAGGCATTTATAGGGGCTGGCCGTCAGCCGGCACCGGGGGTGGGCTGCGCGCACGGCGGATCGCACGCCCCCCGCCCCCGGCACCGGCGGGCGTCTCGTCCCGGTGGTCCTCATCCGCTGTACATCCCGGCACCGGCGGGCATCTTCCCTCGGCGGTCCTCTCTCCCCGGGACGGGCGGTCCTCTCCCCAAGGTGGTCCTCACCCCCCCGGCACCGGCGGGCATCTTACCCCGACGTTCCTCATCGCCTGCATCGCCCGCGGCCGCCGGGCATCTTGCCTCGGTGGTCCTTTCCCTCCGGCACCACGGGCGTCTTCTCCCGGTGGTCCTCATGCCCTGCACAGGCCGGGGCCCGCGGGCATCTTGCCCCGGTGGTCCTCTCCCCCGCTCTTACCCCCCCGCCCCGAACCATCGGGCATCTTCCCCCGGCGGCTCGGTAACGTCCACCCGCCTCCGCTCGGTCCCCCCCGGCGGCCCCGCCGCTGCCCGCCGCAGCGGAGCATCGTCCGGGGGGGCAGCGGCGGGGAGCGGGGGGGGGTCGCGTCTTCACCTGTTCTTGGGACCCGGGGCAGCCCCCGACGGCTGCCGCCCCCACACCCGTGTCGCCGGGGCACGTCAGACCCGCTGTGTTTTTCCCTTTCCCCGAAGCAGGGAACGGAGTTAGAGCAGGGCAGAGTAGAGCAGTGAATTACTACGACTCATAAACCCAGCTGTATTTCTAGCTGGAAGACGGATTCTTTGGCTGCTCCCAAATCCCTTCGACCGTCGTTCCCAGCAGATGGCACTTGGCTGCAGGGACGCCTCCATCCAGCGCGCTGTGCAGTGACTCAGAAAACATCAAAGCAGCCAAATTCTTAGGAAAACATTGGGAAAAAAATCTAGTAGAAAATCAACTTGAAGCGTGTGTGCGGGGGAATAACCTTTTCTCTTTTTTGATTGAAATGTTTTTACCTCCATTGGTAGGTGCTGCTCTGGGAGCTGGTTGGGAGCTCAGGATTCTGAGCTGGGGGGGTTACGTGGGCCGCTGTACTCCATGCCGTGTTTGAACGGCTGGTTTTAACACAGTCATCAAGCTGGAAAAAAAACAGGAGCAAGGAAAACGGCTCATTATTTCACCTTAGAGTGTGATGGACTGTGCGCTTCCCAAGGGGGTGCGAGAGGGCAGACCGACAAAGTGCCATTTTAATGTGCTTTTGATACGCAGGTGACACTCACCAGCTCAACGATCTCCTGATCCACACTTAACGCCCGTGTCTGTGCTGTGCAAAGAAAGGTAGGAGAAAGCAGGTCTCTGTTGGTCTGGTTCCAGCCATGGAGGCAATGTTATCCGGGTGGCACTGAGCCGGGGGCTGAGGTGGAAGAGGAGAAGATCACATTGGGTGGAAACCACGCATAGGCCTGTTGTCTTTCCCATATGCTGGGTCCTGTCCCATGCGCGGGGTACTCCTCTAGGCGAGAAACTGCTGCCTCCTTTGGGGATTTCAGTGCCTGGGCTGCCCCAGGTTGAAATCTCTCATTTTCTGTTCGTACGTTGCAGGTACACGTCCCCTTAATGGATGAGAAAGTGGCCAACGGTAGGCCTGCAGTAAGAGGCCTGGCCTCTATCAGGAACAGTGTGGCCAGCAGGACTGGGGCAGTGACCATCCCCCTGTGCTGGGCACTGGTGAGGCCCCACCTCGAGTCCTGTGTCCAGTTTTGGGCCCCTCACCACAAAAAAAGACATTGAGGTGCTGGAGCGAGTCCAGAGAAGGGCAACGGAGCTGGTGAGGGGTCTGGAGCACAAGTCCTGTGAGGAGCGGCTGAGGGAGCTGGGGGTGTTCAGCCTGGAGAAGAGGAGGCTGAGGGGAGACCTTCTCGCTCTCTACAGCTCCCTGAAAGGAGGGGGTAGCCAGGGGGCGTCGGGCTCTTCTCCCAAGGAACAGGCGATGGGACAAGAGGAAACGGCCTCAAGTTGCACCAGGGGAGGTTTAGATGGACATTAGGGAAAATTTTTACACTGAAAATGTTGTCAAGCATTGGAAGAGGCTGCCCAGGGCAGTGGTGGAATCACCATCCCTGGAGGGATTTAAAAACTGTGTAGACGTGGGGCTGAGGGACACGGGTTAGTGGTAACTTGGCAGTGCTGCGTTAATGGTTGGACTTGATGATCTTAAAGGTATCTTCCAACATAGACAGTTCTATAATTCTGTGATTCTAAGAGCGTCTTTTGTGATGAAGAGTCTTTAACTGCGCTCTGAGGGAAGTCTTTTGCCACCAAGCTCATTAGCATATTAACAAGTGTACGTGACCATGAGGGCTTCCTTCTGTAGGACCCCGATGTGCCAAGGCAGTTCCTAATCTGCAATTGGTTGTAGATAAGCCTGCCAGTCTTGCCTGTAAAGCGAAGACGTTGGCTATTAATGGCTTACGCCAGTTGGGCCCTGTAGAGTCCACAACGTGCTGACAGTCTGGGACGGGTTTCAGGCTGGGGTGCCTGGACAATTTATGTGTACAAAATCCAGGCTGACTGCAGAAAAAACATTGCTAAATGAGCTGGAGGTTCAGCACCCAGTGTTATTTTAATACTGGTCTGGACATGTACGTGTGTGTGTGGATGTAGGTAGAGAGACGTCTGTGTGTGTCTGTATTTCAATATGTGTACGTCTATAGATATGCAATTTTTTAGAGGTGCCTTCGTAAGAGTGTTTCTAACTACAGGCTTCTGCATTTTAAGATTTTGGCCAATCTGGGAAGTTTATACACTAAGTCAGCCAAAAGATGACAGTAAAAAATCAGGGATTTCTTACACCAGTTCTTGTGGTTAGCTTGCTGCATGCTATGGTGATTTCCTGAGGAAAATAAGCGTGAACGCCTTATTGGATGGTCCCGTGAGTCTGACCGCGACGTTTCACTTTCTAGGTAAGACTGGGTGGAAGTTCCTGTAAACTGGAAAGCAGAGAGTCGGTTCTTATGGTTGATTGTGTGCAAATCAGATAACAACTGGCCCTGAAAACGCCACACTCTTATTTACCCCAGTCTTCCCAGCGTAATGGTGTATTAGAGAATGTGCTGTTGCTTGTCCCCAACGAACACGTAACGTAACGCGTGGCTCTGAGCAGGGTTTTGGTTCGGTGTGTCCCCCTTGGTGGTGGTGGCAGGGGCTCAGGAGGGACACAGAGTTCTCTTCTGCTGTTATCAGGCCAGCCCAACGCCTCCCTGCTCCTTATCAGCCCCGGCAGAGCTGCCCCCGCCGTGCCGAGCCTCCCTGCGTCCTGCCGCGGGTGCCAGAAGGGCCGTCCCGCCGGCACGCACAGAGGGTCCAGGACGCTCGCCCCCGCAGACGCAAGTGGGGCACGACGGGGTGCCACGGGCCCGGCGGGGAGAGGCCATGCTGGACCTCATCGTTCTGAGCCTCCACTTCCTCCTCTGCTTCCTCATCTTCCTCGCGATCTGGCGTGGACACAAGGTACGGGGCGGCTCGCTGCCACGCTGCCCGCGGGGGCCCTGCACCCCCTGCTGCGGCATCGCCTGCCCACGTCCCCATCCTGACCTCTTTTACCTGATTTTTCAGGGCAAGAGAGGGTACTATGGTCATAGTGGGAATTCGGAGGGAACTGGAACATGTTTGTAAGCAACTTTAATAGGAAGGCAGGTTTTGTGATAAAACTACTCACGTCCTCTGCTGGGAGAGGCTATTAGGCATTTGAATTTGAAATATGTAAGAGGAGGAAGGGAAAGGCAGACATCTGCTAAAAAGGCCAGGTTGAATACAGCTTCTCAATAAACAATTTTTTGTCCCCTTTTGCAGTTGAAAATTTTATCAACTTATATCAGTTTGTATTTCTAGCCATAATATTATTTAAAGAGTATTGGATTTACATGTAAATGCTAACCATCGCCTAGCTAAATTGTATAGTATTTTACATTTACCATCCTTGTATTCGGTTGCACAGAGCTTTCCAGGGGATGTGGCAATTAAAGTGCAGAGTAAGTGAAAAGTGATTTAGAATTTATCTTGCCTCAGCCTCAGGTATCAGGTTTGCAGCAGCTGGTTTTCCCAGTCCCGGTTCTGTTAGTGAATGCGTTGCCCGAACATTATCACCAAACTCCCGAGCTTGGCTTTGTGTGCACATTGATAGTCTTTTACTAAAACTTCTGCTCCTTTCATCTCATGTGTTAAACGGGTGGCTTTTCTCTGGGACCCAGACATCGATCCATTCTACACACAGAAATCCAAACATGAACCGCTTTATAAGTGGCTTTTTGAATTTTGAAATATTTTTTTTTTTTTTTTTTTGTATTTTAAGGATGTGGATTTGCCCAGCGCAAGCACAGGCACAGTTGAAGTGGAGCCAGACGGTCTTATATTAATTGGCAAAGAAGAAGACATAAAGAAGTCCCGAAGAATAACAGCCAAAGTCAATGGCAGAGAAGTCGTTGTTTTCTACCATGAAGGGAAATTTCATGCTTTGGACTCTCGCTGCTACCGTAAGATATTTCCACATATGATCTCAATGTTGCAACAATTAAGCGTAAAATCTGCTGCATAAATTAATACTGTGTTCTGCCGTGTTTCAGATGAAGGAGGCCCGTTGTGTCTTGGAGAAATAGAGGTACGTAAGCAAAATAAAAATGATGTAGTGGCACAGAGTCATGTGAAAATTCTGTTACGTTTTTTTGGAATACTTTTAGCTGAACATAACATCAAAAGAAATAGATATACATGTAAAATACAGCCGAATCACCAAACAAGTCTTTTGCCCCAGAGATTCTTCCAGGAGAAGAATCAGAAGCCGATGACTTGCTATTTTTTTCTTTTTCTTGTTCTTCTTGCAGGATATCAATGGTCAAGCGTGTATTGTCTGTCCTTGGCATAAGTATAAAATTACTTTGGAAACAGGAGAAGGGTTGTATGAAGGAATAAACCCTTTGGAGCCATCGCCAACACCACAGTGGCAATCAAAAGGAGTCAAACAGAGGATTCATAAAGTCACAGTAGACAATGGAAACGTTTATGTGAGTCCTCCAGATCTGTCTGTAAGCTTTGACTCCGATTATTTTGCTGAGAAGTACAAAAATGGTGGTGATTTATCTATGGAAAAACAAAGCAGCTCACAAGCAGCAAGCTAAGTGATGGCCAGAAGGGAGAGAATCCTGGTGAATGCCCCAACGAAGAACCATTGTCATGAAATAAAAATGTACTGTGGCCATGAAGATTGTCTCCAGATTAAATTCTAGTGTTAATGTTATGTTAAAGCATTGAAACACGTAGAATTGAGTAAGGTAAGGAGCTCTGCATTGTCAGAAATGTGGCTGATCTTGTGCCAATGTGGGTTTTTTTGCACTTGCGTTTCAAAAGGACTTCTTTACAGCAGAGTGCTTCATAATATTTGATATTTTAGAGATCCTATTTTGCTTGAATTATTTTAAGTTTTACGGGGGAATGTAGTATGTTACTGCTTATAAAACACGTTACATAGTTTTAAGGTAAATAGTTAGGTGTAAAGGTTATGTTTATATACTTAACAGTTTGTACTTATACTGTTTATACCTTCGGTATAAATTACATGGAAAGTTTTAACTTTTTAGGTATGTGAGCAATCTCTGGACGTGTATTAAGTGCCACAAAAAGAAGTACAAAACTTGAGCATATTTTAGGGAGCTTAGTGTATTACTAATGTGATTCCATAGAAGTATTTCTCTTCCTTCTCCTCACTGAACTCTTTTTGGTAGTTCATCAAATAATGTGACAAGCATTTGCCGTGTATGGCTGCTTCTTCCTGGTTCTGTTGGAAAAGGAAGAAGCTGTTGGGTATAAAAACCTGATACATAATGTAGTGGCTCTTGTTTGTTTTTATTTATTGTAAGTACATTTTTTATACATTAATTTGAAAAAGTGTGCTTTCAGTTTAGAGCCAAAAGTTATGTTTCTCTTTATGCCTTCACTGTGTAATACCAGATTTGCTCCAACAGCCCCCTGGAGAAGGTTGCCCCCGAGCTGTGCTGGGTGAGGGACAGGCCAGCTCTGGGACACGGTGGGCTCTCTGCCCAGACCAAGGGTCCAGGGTACAGAGACCCTGCCAATGCTCCGCATCGTCTTGCATGGCTGCAGTTCTTTGGGGCACATTTTGGGGCGATATGTTGGCTGCTTGCAGAGTTTGGTCGTAATCAGGCTCAGTTTGAAGTTGCCTTATCTCCATCTGTAGGTTTCTCTTGAGCACACAGAGGGCCGTCTGGCTTTTGGTGTCTGTGAAGGGTAAGTGGGTCTGTGTCAACACCATTGTTTGTATAAATGTATTTAAAAGTAGTGAGGAGTAGGGAAGTGTCAGGGGAAAACATCTGTGCCTTCTGTGATGTTGCCACAGCATTGGTAGACAAGGGGAGAGCAACTGACATCATCTACCTGGACTTATGCAAAGTGTTTGACACTATCCTGCATGACATCCTGGTCTCTAAATTGGGAAAGCATGGATTTGATGGATGGACCACTCGGTGGATAAGGAACTGGCTGGATGGCCGCACTCAAAGGGTTGCGGTCAATGACCCAATATCCACGTGGAAAATAGTGACAATTGGCATTCCTCAGGGGTCAGTGCTGTTTAACATCTTTGTCGGTGACATGGACAGTGGGATTGAGTGCACCCTCAGCAAGTTCACCGATGACACCAAGCTGTGTGGCGCGGTCAACACGTGGGAGGGAAGGGGTGCCATCCAGAGGCACCTGGACAGGCTGGAGAGGTGGGCCCGTGTGAACCTCATGAAGTTCAACCAGGCCAAGTGCAAAGTCCTGCACCTGAGTCATGGCAATCCCAGGCAAAAATACAGGTTGGGCGGAGAATGGCTTGAGAGCAGCCCTGAGGACAAGGACTTGGTGTCAGTGGATGAGAAGCTCAACATGAGCCGGTAATGTAGGCTTGTAGCCCAGCAAGCCAACCGCATCCTGGTCTGCATCAAAAGAAGTGTGGCCAGCAGGGTGAGGGAGGTGATTCTGTACCTCTACTCTGCTCTGGTGAGACCCCACCTGGAGTACTGTGTCCAACTCTGGAGTCCTCAGCACAAGAAGGACATGGACCTGTTGGAGCAGGGCCAGAGGTGGCCACGAAGATGATCCAAGGGTTGGAGCCCCTCTGCTGTGAGGACAGGCTGAGAGAGTTGGGGGGGTTCAGCCTGGAGAAGAGAAGGCACCGAGGAGGCCTTAGAGCCCCTTCCAGTCCCTGAAGGGGGCCTACAGGAGGGATGGGGAGGGACTCTTTATCAGGGATTGTAATGATAGGACACGGGATAATGGCTTCAAGCTGAAAGAGGGTAGATTTAGATTGGATATCAGGAAGAAATTCTTTAGGTAAGGGTGGTGAGGCACTGGAACACATTGCCCAGGGAAGCTGTGGCTGCCCCATCCCTGGAGGGGTTCAAGGCCAGGTTGGACGGGGCTTGGAGCAACCTGGGCTGGTGGGAGGTGTCCCTGCCCAGGGCAGGGGGGTTGGTACTAGACGATCTTTAAGATCCTTTCCAACCTGAACCATTTGTGATTCTATGACAGACCACAATGAAAAAGGCAAAGCCCACAATCAATTTATTTCACTACATTTAAATTTAGATGTCCACAATTTAGATGTCCACCTCTGATCATGTCTCCTTGTCAATAGGGAGACATGGCACCTTCAAGGTGCTCTTGAGCTGACCTGTTTCACTTTGGGGTTTTAGAAGAACTACAGCACAGAAATGTTTCTCTCCTCTTCCTCCTTCTCCTCCTCCTCCTCCTCCTCCTCCTCCTCCCCTCGCTGACTGCTCATCCAGCCAGTGCTGACAAGATCAGATGTGAATTTCTGCCTTCTGTCAGATGAATCACATCTTCGTCATCTGCTAGGGAATGCTGTGACAGACTGACCAGTTCTGTGGGGCTTTTTTTGTTGGTTTGTTTTTTTGCAAGAAATACTCAACCTTCTCCCCTCGCAGGCAGAGGGCAGGTGATGGGAAGGTGGGAGGTGGTAGAGCTGGTACTCCAAGGGGCCAGGACCACGCATCCCTTTGAGTGGTGCCGGGGGAATGGAGAATTCCTTCCCTTCCCTCCCTCCGCACCCAGCTAGTGGCACCTGCAATGAAACCTGACCATTGATGTCTTGTCCTGTAGAAAGACATGGATCGTATAAAGAAGAGTATTGCAAGGTCTTCAGATATACCTGCATTGACTCACGTGATTGCTTAGATAGTAATTGTATTGCCTTTTTTTTAAAAGTACTGCATTAACACAAATTAGCTATTTAAATTAATAAAGATGCAGTTCAGTTTAAGAAGGTATCAATTATGAGTAATATGCTATTGCCTGTATGACATTTAGTAGAATGTTAGTAATAGGAAGTTTTACTTGAAAGTTTAATGAACGTGTTCATATTAGTGGAAGAGTGCTCAGGATTTTGCAGAATTGAATTTTCTGGCTAAAATCCAGCAAAGCGTTTAATCATATGTTTACTGTTAATCGTATGAAATCAGTGGAACCGCATGTCCAGGCTGAGATAACTCCCTTTCCTCCGCTGCTTCTCAAGCATAATAACTATCTGTAAGCTTTTAAGGTGTTTTTGCTTTTAGTTTAAACATGTTGTTATTTGCAGGGAAGTCACATTAATTTAATATCCAAAGTTTGTCGGTTAGTATGCTTTCTCTTCAATTTTCTTGTTGATGATTGCAGAAGGAACAGAGAATTATTAACTCCAGTGGCTGTGAACTAAGGAGGGAGAGTTAGCTGGCAGATTTTCTTTTTTTTCTTTTCTTTTTTTTTCCTCCCCCCCCCCTTTTTTTTGACAGCAAAGAACAGAGGCTACAGCATCTTGAATTTACTAACTTTAAAAAAATATATGCGCTATTCTGTTTTATTTTTCTGAGCTTTGAAACCCTAGAATACGCACCTAACTTGAAAATAGTGTATAACCATTTAATGTCCCAGAGTTCTATGTTTCTAAGTCTCTTGTCCTGCCAGCCCTTTCTAGGTCTAGTTACATCAACGTATCGTGTCGGGACATGGGATTAGTCGTGAGATTGGTGTGGGGGATGGAGGGGAGCAGGGGGGACCTTGGATGCGGTGGGAGAGGGGGGACAGCGGGGACGAAGCTGGGTGAGCGGCGAGGAGTGTCGGGACAGGCGGGAAGAGGAGGTGGTGGGGGCTCGCAGGGAGAACCAGAAAAGGCAGGAAAAGCACTTTTGGGAGCAAGGAGACTGAAAGTGGGTGTGTGTGGGGGCACCGAGAGCCGCCCAGGGAGCTGGTGGAGAAGGTGTAGGACACCTGGACGTGGCTGTTTGCAATTAGGGACGAACGGCAGGATAAGGAGGGAGGCGAGGAGCGGTTAAGCGAAGGCGGTCAGACTGAGGTGGCATTTAAGGGACAATGAAGAGACAGAAGGAATGAGTAGTTGTGGGCAAGAGATCAAAAAGTCACTGGATAATTAGAGCTTCCTGGAGAGATGTGTTAATAAGAGCCGTGTTAAGATCAACCCTCCAAATCATTCAGGAGGAGTGTTTTGTTGGTAATAGTTTGGGGGGTTTAGTTTAATTTGACAAATGAGCAAACACCATCTGTTTTTCCATCATTAATCAGCCAGGCAAAGAACAGAGAAATGTATTTTGTGCTTTCGCTTGAAAATGTTCATGATGACTCTGCGAGACATTCAGGCTCTGTAAGCTGCTTTCACAAGCAGCTCAAACAGAATAAACAAGTTATATTTATCCTATCATTGAGCCATCCTTTTGAGAAAGACGGGCAAAAACTGTGCCTGTAGTAGTTTGAACCGCAGCTTGAGCCTTGGCCTGATGTAGCTGCACCGTAAACCGTAATTGGGCAATATTAACTCAAAGGCAGGCTGCTGTATGTTATGTTTTCCTTTCTGCATGTAGTGCCTTGTTCTGCAGTGTCCCCTTGTCTTCATTGAGTGCTGTGCATTAAAAAAGGGACAGCATTAATGTAAAAAGAGTTATAAAGTCAGGATTGAGAAGCTTCTGAACGTACCCCGTATGAAGGACATTATGAAGGACATATGCAGGTGAGAGCAGCGTTTGCAAGACAGGAGATCCAGGCAAGGGAAAACATCTAGTCTGTAGGAAAACAATTTTAAAACCAACCTTTCACTCTTGAATCCCTTTTCAATAGCATTGTGCAGTTCCTAATTTCATGCTTAACTTCGGAATGAAACCAGGCCTGAAGTTCGCACTTGCTCTTCCTGGTATGGTAAGAAGTAATCCACATTGTTCCCCTGTTGATGGTTCAAACAGAGAGTTGGCACGCACCATTCCAAGCACCCCATCGCTCTGCCCGCCTGGCTCGGCAGCTGCTTTTGGAGGTCCCTGGGGGAAGCTGGGGATGGGGAATGGAAATCACAGTGCTGGAGAGGTTCCTGAGCCTCTGGTTGAGTGTGGGGAGAGGGGCTGTGCTGGGGGGACTGCCCCTCACTGGCAGTGCCCTGGGGGGCCAGCCCCACCGTCGGTCCCAGCGACGGGGCTTCCTCTCCCTACTGAGTGGGAGGCACCCGCGGTAAGTGGTTTTCTGCTGTTAAGTGGAATTTTTTACTTGAATGAAGGGTTAAGCACAGTTTTCAACATCTGGGATCTATCAATTACTGAACCAAGCCAAAAGTGAAAGTGCCAGTTTTGCTTGTAGGTACACAGAGGAATCGATGCAGATACCGTGATTAGCCCATTAATGACTCTTCCTCCATGGGAGGAAGAGAGGGCCCTGACAAGCACCGCCTGTGCTTGAACAGTGGGATTGTTCTGCTAAAGAGATGTTCGGGAAGTATGGTGTCCGGAGGCAAACACTAGTAGGTAGAAATCCAAGGCTTATGAAGGAAAGATTGTCCTGGAAATAATTATCCTGTATGGAAGTTAGGGTAAAATGTGTTCTATCTTATCTTATAAAAGAGTTGTAATTCATGTAACTCTTTGAATTACAAGGAACAAATGAAATTATTTCATTTGTGGCTTTCCATGGGCTTTCGGTATTTTGCTGAGGCTGTGATTGACTATGGACCCCGGAATTACAGATAAAGGTAATACCTTTTATTTAGCCAGCCACTATAGTTGGAAAAAATACTTAAGTTTTGAGAGACACTAAAGTAGGGCTGGAGTGCCTGAAGGCTTTTCTGATAAATTTATTTTTATATATGAGTTGTTTAATAGGAGATAGTACCTCTGCTTGCAAATGTCCTGCCTTGACTTTGATTAACGTCCGAGATACGTCCTGTCCCCATTCAAGCATCATAATTTTTATTACAGTGTATATTGAAGATCCTGAAAAAATTGCATGTTTATTCAGTACAGATAGCTCCAGGGAAAATTGTGTAATTCTGTAGCTGCAGTTTGGCCCAGGAAAAGCCCAGAAGAGCGGTGCAGTGGTTGCCTACCCCTATATGGGTTTTGTGGCCTTGCAGAGCTCCTGGCACTGTACTGGCTCAGCACCCAAGAGACCAGCACCGTTGTCTGAATTGGAAAAGCAATAGCTGTTCAGAGGAACAGCAGCTGCCTGGGGCTGTGTCACCTTGCAGTGCTTAGGGCATTTTTTATGAGACTCAGCATTGCAAGAAAACCTGACACTTGACATCAGCTTGGAGAGGCAGGCGTTCACACGAATTTTCATTATCAGTTTGGATACTCTAGCATTGCTGAGCAGAAAGGAGGCTCGATGTTAACTAAATTCATGTGCAAGGCCAAGTGCAAGGTCCTGCACCTGGGTCAGGGCAACCACCGGTCCCAGCCCAGGCTGGGGATGGAGGGATGGAGAGCAGCCCTGAGGAGAAGGACTTGAGGGTGCTGGGGGGGGAAAAGCTGGCCATGAGCTGGCAGCATGCGCTGGCAGCCCAGAAACCCCCCGCAGCCTGGGCTGCATCCCCAGCAGCGTGGGCAGGGGGGTGAGGGGGGGATTCTGCCCCTCTGCTCCGCTCTGTGAGACCCCCCTGCAGCGCTGCCTCCAGCGCTGGGGCACCAACAGCAGAAGGACACGGAGCTGTTGGAGCGGGGCCAGAGGAGGCCCCGGAGATGCTGGGAGGGCTGGAGCCCCTCTGCTGTGGGGACAGGCTGAGAGAGCTGGGGGGGTTCAGCCTGGAGAAGAGAAGGCTCCGCGGAGACCTTCCAGCCCCTTCCAGTCCCTAAAGGGGCTCCAGGAAAGCTGGGGAGGGACTCTGGAGCAGGGAGGGGAGCCATGGGACGAGGGGGAATGGCCTCAAACTGAAGGAGGGGAGA
Source organism: Larus michahellis (assembly GCF_964199755.1). NCBI lineage: Eukaryota > Metazoa > Chordata > Aves > Charadriiformes > Laridae > Larus > Larus michahellis. The sequence goes on from NC_133930.1 coordinate 86,549,203, forward strand.
TTTAGATTGGATATTGGGAAGAAATCCTTTGCTGTGAGGGTGGTGAGCCCCTGGAGCAGGTTGCCCAGAGAAGCTGTGGCTGCCCCATCCCTGGAGGGGTTCAAGGCCAGGTTGGCCGGGGCTCGGAGCAACCTGGGCTGGTGGGAGGTGTCCCTGCCCAGGGCAGGGGGTGGCACTGGGTGGCCTTTACAGGTCCCTTCCCACCCAAACCGTTCTATGAGTCTGTGATAACAGGTTTTACATCCTTGTGTCCTCCTTCACTGAGGAGAATGGAAAAATAATAACTGAGGTAGCATAGAGAGATCTTTAGGAGTATTTCTTTACAAAAGCATTGATTAAGCAAATAAAAAACCCCTTCAAAAGTAGAAACACTTCCTGCCAATAGGATCTTTCAAACGATGGGGTGTCTCCAGATACAGAATACTGTGTCGGATTCAACTGACTCCTCGCCATACTTTGGTTCGGGCTCGCTAAGGAGCAACCAGCCTCATGTCCCGGGGCTGAACTGGCGAGCCGGAAAGCCCCTGCCTCATATGCAAGGGAGTGAAGGTGTCTTGAAAAATATTTCGAAAGGTGGTTTTGAAACCCAAAATGCAAGACAAGCGAAGTACAGGACAAGATACCGGAACTAAAACGAAGACATCTATCTTGTCCATACTATTGACTATCAGCCAACTATTTCACCCTAAATATTGCCATCAGGCTGGGCCCAGTTGGAGCTCTCCCTGAACTGCAGCTGGACTGCAGGCCGGGTGACTCCCCCCTTGAGAAGATCCCTCTCAAGGCTTGAGATTGCTTACATGAGACTAAGAGATCCTCCCGTACCCGAGGCAGAGAGATCCCCTACCTGCGACTGATCACCTGTGTACTCGATAGCACGCCACATTAATGCTATGAACCGTCACTAACCCATAGAGTTAATATGATTCTAAACATTGTATGGATGAGTCCTTTAGACATAAACCACTGTTCAAGTCTGAGACTCAGATTGGACCCAGCCACACCCAGGCTCCAAAAACAGAGCTGGGGGGGGTCCACTCTGAACCCTGTATCTCAACGGCAAGGCCCTCTTTACTCTGCCCCTCTGGTCTCTGTGTGAACCACTAGCTCGAGTCGAACTCAATTTTCCTTTGTATGTTTCCTCCATGCGGTAATTAATAAGGTGAACCTCGCCACCAAACTTATTGAACCACTGTTACACTTTGTTAAATTCCATCAAACTTACTCAATTGTCAAATTATTATTTTACCTTAATAAAACATATTGCGTCTTCTCTCTTTCGAGTGAGGTGCATTCCACTCATCCGTGACAAATACGCACCTAAGAGTGATTCCCAACTACAGCCATCAGTTCATGTGTGACCACCATCAGACACCGTATTTTCAACACTCTATTTCAATATTCTGCAAGACCTGAGCACGCTTAATGTGATCACTGCTTCTCTTCAGGGAATATCGACTGCACTCCTATGCAAGTCATCTTCATAACGCTTCTTACACTAAGAGAGGGGGTGAAACTGGATGATCTTTAAGGTCCCTTCCAAGCCAAACCATTCTATGATTCTAGAATATCTTTACCAACAACATGGACGAGGCAATCAAGTGCACCCTCAGCACATTTGCAGAGGACACCGAGTTGGGCAGGACTGTTGATCTGCTGGAGGGCAGGAAGGCTCTACAGAGGGATCAGGACAGGCTGGATGGATGGGCTGAGGCCAATGGTGTGAGGTTGACCAAAGCCAGGTGCCAGGTCCTGAACTTGGGTCACACCAACCCCATGAATGCCACAGGCTGGGGCAGAGTGGCTGCAGAGCTGCCTGCAGGAGAAGGATCTGGGGGTGTTGGTTAACAGCTGACTGAATATGAGCCAGCAGCGTGCCCAGGTGGCCAAGAAGGCCAACAGCATTCTGGCGTGTATCAGGAACAGTGTGGCCAGCAGGAATGGGGCAGTGACCTTTCCCCTATACTGGGCACTGGTGAGACCCCACCTCAAGGGCTGTGTCCAGTTTTGGGCCCCTCACCACAAAAAAGACATTGAGGTGCTGGAGCGAGTCCAGAGAAGGGCAATGGAGCTGGTGAGGGGTCTGGAGCACAAGTCCTGTGAGGAGAGGCTGAGGGAGCTGGGCATGTTTAGCTTGGAGAAGAGGAGGCTGAGGGGAGACCTTCTTGCTCTCTACAGCTCCCTGAAAGGAGGGGTTAGCCGGGTGGGTGTCGGGCTCTTCTCCCAAACACAAGTGATAGGACAAGAGGAAATGGCCTCAAGTTGCACCAGGGGAGGTTTAGGATGGATATTAGGAAAAATTTCTTCACAGAAAGGGTTGTCAAGCATGGAAACAGGCTGCCCTGGGCAGTGGTGGAGTCACCATCCCTGGAGGTATTTAAAATATGGTCAGAAGTGGTGCTGAGGGACATGGCTTAGTGGCAAGTTGGCAATGTTGGGCTGATGGTTGGGCTTGATGATCGTAAAGGTTTTCTCTAATCATAATGCTTCTGTGATTCTGTGATTCTATAAATATCTACAAGGCCAGGCTCTTCTCAGTGGTGCCTGGGGACAGGACAAGGGGCAACAGGCACAAACTGGAACACGGGAAATCCCATCTCGACGTGAGGGAAAACTCCTTTCCTGTGAGGGTGGCAGAGCCCTGGCACAGGCTGCCCAGAGAGGTGTGGAGCCTCCTGCTCTGGAGATACTCCAAACCCGCCTGGAGACGCCATCCTGTGCCACCTGCTCTGGGTGACCCTGCTCTGGCAGGGGTTGGACTGGGTGATCTCCAGAGGCCCCTGCCGACCCCGGCCAGTCTGGGATTCTGGGATTCTGGGCCCCACCCCAGCAGGGGGGAGTGAGTGAGCGGCTGCGTGGTCCTGGTCGCTGGCCGGGGTGAAACCACGACATGCTGCTCTAGCCTTGACAAGAACATGGAGACCTAAAACGCGTCAAGGGCTTACTTGTCTTTCATTCCTCTATTCAGAGAAAGCAATTCCACTGCAGCGCGGAAGCTTTCATTAACACCCTCCTATCTCAGGCTTGGCCAATCCATAGAGACATGACCCGCGAGCCCACATACACGTGGATGTCGCCACGTCCAGCACCTCTGGCCTTCCTGTGGGGCTGCCACCACTGGTGGGGCCACTCTCCACCCCTGCCGGCGCCCCGAGCGTGCCTGGGCCAGGAACTGCCGCTCTGCTCAGCACGTGGTGGAGAAGCAACGGGCTCCGGCATGGCTGATTCCATACCTGGACATCCCTGATGTGGCCCCTCCAGCTCTCGGGGGGGCTGGGGCTCCACACGGTGCAGGGGTGGCCCGGCAGAGTAGGTCCCCGTGGGTGTCTGGGGCGCAGCAGGGCAGTGCGGGATGGGGAAGAAGAGCCCAAACACCACATGAAATTCCACAATCTTTTTATTAACGGCTGGGAGACGCAGGCATGCCGGCTGTGCTCCTCCTCCTCCATGCCCTCTGGAGCCAGGAGCACGGCGCTTGCAGGCAGAACCTGGAGGGAGGCTCTCTCACGACTGCCTCCATAATCATCAGGGTTTGAGCCGCCAGGGAAGACACGAAAATGCTGCCATCGTTCACCGCGCCTTCAAGGGCTGGGGTGGAAAGAAAGAGAGCCGAGGTCAGAGCCCAGGTGCACAGAGACCTCTGGACCCCTCCGGCCAGGGCCCCCCTTGGCCCCCCGGCTCTTCCGACGGCCAGGAGGGAGCCAGAGGCGTTGGCATCAGCCAGAAGGTGCTGGCCACCAGCGCCCCACGTGCCCCCGCAATGTCTCTGTGCTCTGCCCGCACAGGGAGCAGAGCCCTCCCCGGCCGGGGCAGGGACCGGAGCTCCCTACCAGGGGCTCTCCTGCTCCCCGCCAGCCCCGGCAGACACCCCACTGCCCTCGCTCACCGTCGCAGATGACCTGGAGCTCCTCCTGGCGCCCATCCCTCAGCTGCCGCCCGGCGAGCCCTAGGCACACACAGCCCGTCACAGACCCCGCTGGCCTGCCCGCCCCAGCAGCCCAACTGCCCCCCACCGACCCCACGGGCCTGGCCACGCGCCCGCCTGCCCTCGGGCCCGGCTGAGCCCAGGCCGGTGCCCTGAGGGTGAAGCCCAAGGCGGCGGCCAGGGACCCCGCAAGGCTGCCAGCAGCTGCCCCTGCGTGGGCAGGGGTGGGAGAGGGCGGCAGGGAGCCCCGTGGGCGCCCGGCCCCGCGTGGGGCAGTCGGGGCTCTGCAGGCGCCCGGTGCATTCGTCAGCAGCCACGGCTGGGGCTCAGCTGCCACGGGGCCGGGAGGGACCCGCGGCGGGGTTGTGGCTCACCGATGAATCTGACGGCCGCCTCGCGCAAGGGCTCCTGTGGGCTCCGCAGGTACGGCAGGCTCTGCCGCAGGTAATCCCCCGCGCCGCGGCTGCTTTCCGCCAGCTGGAGAGAGCAGGAGGGGACAGGGTGGGCCCAGAGCCTCCCCCTGTGCCCAGGGCTGGCCTTCCCTGCCTTCCCCTGCTCGCGCGCCCAGGACGCCGCAGCGGGCAGGGGCCCAGCTGGGAGCTCCAACGCGTGGGGGGAGAGGGGCTTCTCCAGTCTGGCTGTGGGGCTTCGAGGCCGCCCTTACCAGGCACTCGCCGAGCCTCCATGGCTGCTCCGTCTCCAGCAGCTTCCTGAGCTGCCTGCGCTTCAGGAGCTTGGCCGCTCCGAGCAGGGCTTCCCGAGAGGCCTGCAGAGCAGCAGAGAGTGGGAGATGGCCCTGCCGCCCAGGGGACAGGACTGCCAGGGGGTCCCTGGGCAGGGCAGGGGGGTGGCAAGGGTTGGGGGTCCAAGGCCTGGCCTCAGACACCTGCAGGCGCCCCTGGGAAGCCCAGGGGGGCTCCAGTGCTTCGGTCTTCGTGGCCGTGCACTGCTGCTCTGCTCCGCTGGACCGAGCAGGGCAGGGGTAGGACACGTCCCTGCCCACCTCCTCAGCTGCTGCCAGCTCTGCGGCTGCAGGCAGCGGGGGGCTCGGAGCCCTCCTCAGGGGGCATGTGCCCAGCTGCGGCACATTCAAAGGGCTTAGAAATCCCCACCTGAGCTACGCTCTGGTCCCTGTCGTGCAGGTGGAAGAACAGGGGCATCATCAGGCTCCTCCCCACGTCCTTCCTCATCTGCTTTTTGTGGCTGCTGACTGCCACCCCCATCGCATCTCTGCAGAGGAGGATGGAGTGCTCTCGCACGTCGCTGGACTCCTAGGAGGAGAGAAGGAAGAGGGGAGGACCTCAGTCTCGCTCCTCCAAGCCCACGGTGAGGAGACGAATGCTTGTGGCTCTCCCTCTGCAGTGAGGAGAAGAACTCTCGGGCCAGTGGGCACGCGCGCAGAGGGACGCGCCACCCCGGGCCAGGCACACGTGTGCCCCCGGGCATGCTATCCAAGCCTCCGCTCTCCCGCCGCCTTACGTTTTCAAAGAGGGGCGGGAGCGTCCTGAGCAGCTGCAGAGCGATGGGGCCAGCCGTCTGCCTGTCCAGCACGCGGAGCATGTTGCCGAGGACAGTCAGGGCCCCTGTCGTGACGTCGCTGTCACCGTCCTGCAGTCGCTGTGTGACCTCTGGCAGCAGGCCTTGCAGTGTCGCTGCCTACGAGAAACACACCGTTTCACTCTAGGTGAACCTGCTCTGGCAGGGGGGTTGGCCTACGTGGTCTCCAGAGGTCCCTTCCAACCCCTATCATTCGGTGATTCTGTGGTTGTGTTGTGTGACGCAATCGAGCACCGCACTGGCCGACCCACGCTGCGTGTGGAGGGTGCGGGGCCAGTCGGGCAGAGGTGTCTGCGCGTGCGGAGCAGCCCAGGGCCTGGCCTGAAGCGCTCACGGGCCGCTGAACGGGGCAGCAGGGACAGCGGGCAGCGCTCCCGCCGCTCCCGATTCCTGGCAAAGCCCGAGCAAGCCGCTGCGCGCACCGCGCCTGCAGCCCAGCCCCAGGCGGACACCCGCACTGTGCCCGGCGGCCCCTGCCCACCTTCTTGGGTCTCCCGGACAGCGTGACGAGGCTGCTGACTGCCAGCCTGCGCAGCAGCACCTCCTCGCTGCTCAGGTGGGCCTGGAGGAGGGACAGGACCTGGGCATTGACGTGCTCAAAGTCGGTGTACTCCAGGAGCTGAAAGGCAATCGGCAGCAGAGTGAGAGCCCGGCACAGCCAGCAGAGCTCCCGGACGGCTCGGGGCAAGGCGCCAGGGCCGGACACAGCCCAGGCGGGAGGCAGCAGGGTCCGCAGAGGGCCCTGGCCGCCTCCCCTCTGCCCTCTGCCGCACGCAGGCAGCCTGCCTTCCCCCCGCCTGCCCTCAGAGAGGCAGCGCGTGCCAGCAGGCCCACCTCCACGAAGACCACCATGGCGCCGACGTCCTGCACGGCCCGTCTCTGGAGGAGGCCTTTGACCGCCTGCTCAGACAAGGTGGCGCAGCAGTCCGGTACTTGATGCCGCAGCACCCTGGCCCGGGGAAGAAGGCATTGGTGGCACCGAGCTGGGCAGGCCAACCTCTCTGGGACTGCGCTGAGAGGTGGGCGTCCCACTGCCCATGAGGACGGGGATCGTGCAGGCGGCCCTTCCCCGCCAGGGGAGAAACGCCCGGGCAGGCAAGGGCGGCTGAGCAGGCTCTCACCTCGTCAGCATGGCGACGCCGCTGTGGTAGGTCTCAGCACTCTTGAGCATGTCCCAGGCCCCCTGCCTCCCGATGACTTCAACCAGGGAGGCACCGCCCAGGCACTGGAAGAGCGCTTGCATGGCGCTCACTGCGCTCCTGCGGGCAGAGCAAAGCGCGGTCACACGTGGAGCCCCGGCCCCGGCTCTGGGCCCGGGGAGAGACCAGGGACAGGGTCGGGGCACCCGAGGAGTGCCGGAGCACCTGAGCACTGAAGGATGTGTCCCGCTCCTACTGCCAGGGCGGCAGCAGCCCTTCCATGAGCCGTTCAGGCTGCAGGAGATCTGGAAGAGCACTGCCATGAAGAGCTCATCAAGAAGTAGCCGCACGTGGCGTCGGTTGGCGGGCACCAGGAAGATCTCGCGCATGGCACCGGCCACCTGCAGAAACAGCCCGGGATGGCTCTCACTGCAGAGGTGTCCGGGCAGCAGGGCCGGGACAGGCGGCCTGCCGGCACACCACGGGGCCGAGCGGCACGCGCTGCCCTGCCCGGCTGTGGCCCGAGGGCCCTGGGCCAGGTGCCCCGGGGAGGGCCGGGTTTGGGGGCGGGTGGAGCGGGCCCGAGGGGCTGGAGAGGGGCGTGCAGCCCCGGGCGGGACGGAGCAAGCCTCATCCAGACACTCACGGCCAGGTGTTCTTGGCAGCCATAGTCTTCCTTGGTGCCGTACCGCCTGGTGCACTGGTGGCTGACGCGCAGCAGCGTCCTCAGCAGGTCGGCCACGAGGCTGGGCTCACAGGCCAGCGTGCTCCACATGGCCCTGGCAATGCTGCAGAGCCAGAGCACGCTGTCAGCGGGGCCACCTCGGCCACCACCCCTTCTCCCTGGGCAGGCCCCGGAGGCCCTGAGCTGCCCCTGAGGCTGATGGGCCACGTACCTGTCACAGCGTCGGGAAACCCTCAGCAGGCCAATGACCACCTCCTGAGGGTTCATGTTGGCCAGCTGGAGAAGGGTGCTCATCAGGATGTCCCAGAGCAGCATCCTGGTGACGCGGGCCAGCTGCCTATGGATGGTCTTCACAACGTCACCCACCTGCCAGAGGCAGCGGGCTGGAGCAGGCTGGAGGACGGCCATGGTCCCCGCCGCCACCAAGACCTGCTTCCCTCCCGCCGCCCTTTGCTGGCCTCAAAGGCTGCCGTTACCCTTTGGGTGCCGTCGAGGAAGGCCAAGCCGTAGGTGTGGGCTTCCTTCTCCTCGCCCTCCAGCCAGCAGCTGGCGGCAGAAGCAGCTCCACCTGATGAGGAACAAGCGCGGGGAGAGCTGTAGCCGCGGCAGGAGGCAGAGGGAAGAGAGGGGCCCCCTCTCCAGCCCTGCGCCCGCTGCCCTGCTCCCAGCGAGCCCTGGCCCGGGGTGCTGACGCCCCGTCTCCCCCGGGATGGTGCTGGCAGCAGGGCGGGAAAGGCCCCAGCCCGGCAGCACCGCTGCCTCCCGCCGGCCCAGCGGCCTCTCCCTGCCCTGCTCTCTGCCCCGAGGCTGGAGGTGGTCCCCTGGGGTCCTCTCGCTACTCACTCATGGCGGGGATGCCGGGGCTCTTCTCCTCCTCCGCTTGGAGCATGAGGAGGCTGGCGCAGCCCAAGTCCTCGCTCTGCACCCGGCGTTGCCTGGGGCTTTCTGGCCGCTGATGGTCCTCGGCGGCCACCCCGGCCCTTTGGTCCTCTGCCGCCTCAGGTGCAGGGCTGCTCCGAGGGCAACCGCTCGCCGTCCTGCGGGACAGAGGAGAGGGCTGAGGGTGGGGAGGGGGCTGCCCACGGCCAGCGGCCCCAGCGCGGTGCGGCCTGGCCCGAGCAGGGAGGTGGTGGGTGGCAGGGGCTGGGCAGGGCTGGGGGGAACTCCTGCAGGACGCCATTTCCAGCGGGCAGTCCCCCCTCGCCCAGCCGGCCCTGGCGCCGGCTCTCCTGCCCCCAGCCCCTGCAGAAGGGCCCACCGGGCCTGGGTGCCCTGGGGTCCCTGTGGCCCTGGCCCGGCCCAGACCCACACTCTTACGTGCTGCAGACGGTGGAGCCTTGGGGAGACGCCTTGGCCCCCGGCGGGAAACGTCCCAGGGGTCGCAGGGAAACACGTGCTCCGTGCACAGGGATTCGCACACGCGCCAAATCGTTCACGTCCACTTGCCACGAGTGTCCAGGACACTGTGGCGCTGCCGTGCACGTGCTGCTGGGCATCACCAGCCGTCACAAGGGCAGGTCACTAAGGGCTCATTGTGACCCGCCACCCCAGCCTGGAGGGGCAGCCTGTCCCGCCCCCTGCTGTGACCCGGGCTCGCCCAGGGGACTCATAGAATCATAGAACGTGTTGAGTGGGAAGGGAGCTCTAACGGCCATGTAGTCCAACCCCCCTGCAGTGAGCAGGGACATCTTTAACTAGATCAGATTGCTCAGAGCCCCGTGAAGCTTGGCCTTGAGCGTGGCCTGGCCCCAGGGATGGGACCTCCACCACCTCTCCGGACAACCTGGGCCAGTGTCTCACCACCCTCAGTGTACAGAACTTCTTCCTAATGTCTGATCTAACCCTGCCCTGCTCGAGTTTAAACCATTGCCCCTCGTCCTGTCGCTACATGCCCTTGCCAACAGCCCCTCCCCAGCTTTCCTGTAGGCCCCCTTGAGGGACTGGAAGGCCGCTAGAAGGTCTCCCCGGAGCCTTCTCTTCTCCAGGCTGAACAATCCCAACTCTCTCAGTCTGTCCTCACAGCAGAGGGGCTCCAGCCCTTGGATCGTCTTCGTGGCCCTCCTCTGGACCCACTCCAAAGGGTCCGTGTCCTTCTTGTGCTGAGGGCTCCAGAGCTGGACATGGTACTCCAGGCGGGGTCTCTCCAGAGCAGAGTAGAGGGGGAGAAGGCCCTCTCTGGATCTGCTGGCCACGCTTCTTTTGATGCAGCCCAGGATGCGATCGGCCTTCTGGGCTGCAAGCGCACGTTGCTGGCTCATGTCCAGCTTTCCACCCACCAGGACCCCCAAGGCCTTTTCCGCAGGGCTGCTCTCTATCACGTCATCCCCCAGCCCGTATTGATAACGAGCGTTGTCCCGACCCAAGTGTAGGAGCTTGCACTCGACCTTGTTGAGCTTCATGAGGTTTGCTCGGGCCCACCTCTCTAGCTCGTCCAGGTCCCTCTGGATGACATCCCGTCCCTCTGGCACATCGACTGCACCACTCAGCTTGGTGGCATCGGCAAACTTGCTGAGGGTGCACCTGATCCTACTGTCTAAATCATTGATGAAGATACTGAAGAGCACCGGTCCCAGCACGGATCCCTGAGGGACGCCCCTTGTCACCCCTCTCCATCTGGACATCGAGCCATTGACCACTACCCTCTGGATGCGACCATCCGGTCAGATCCTTATCCACCGACCAGTCCACCCATCGAATCCCTATCTCTCCAACTGAGAGAGAAGGATGTTGTGGAGGACGATGTCAAAGGCCGTGTCAAAGATGTTTACTGATATTATAATTACTGATTATTATTACTGATATCCCGAGTCACTGTGTGCTGGTTTGGGCTGGGATGGAGTCGACTTTCTTGAGGCAGCAGGCGCAGCGCTGTGTTTTGGGTTTGGGATGGGAATGGTGTTGGTAACACACCGGTGGGTTTGGGTGTTCTACACTCCCAAGGCCGTTCCTGCTCTTGCACCGCCCCGCCAGCAATGGGCTGGGGGAGCACAAGGAGTTGGGAGGGGACACAGCCGGGACCCCGGCTGACCACAGGGACGTTCTCTGCCATTCCATGCTCGGAATATAACGCTGGGGAAGAAGAAAGAAGGGGGGGATGCTGGGAGCGATGGTGTTTGTCTTCCCAAGTCACCGTTAGGCGGGATGGAGCCCGGCTTTCCTGGGGATGGCTGAACACCTGCCTGCGATGGGGAGCAGGGAATGAATTTATTGTTCTGCTTTGCCTGCGTGTGTGACTTTTGCTTTTGCTTCTTAAACTGTCTTTATCTCAATCCACAACTTTTCTCACTTTTACTCTTCTGATTCTCTCCCCCACTCTCTGGGGGGAGCGAGCAAGAGTCTAACGTGGTGCTTAGCTGCTGGCTGGGGTTAAACCACGACACAGGGGAATACGGGCATTTTAAATCTCTGAACGTCTTACAATACCTGGAAGAGAAGTTTTGCTGCTGCTTAACTGGTAACATTCTACACCAAAACCACCTTGCCTCACTGCCAATGCAGTTAATATTGTACTTCTGTGTGTGGCCGACGCAGACAAGTACTCTTCATTGCGAGTAGCGCTGAAGTTTCAGTGAGGAAGAAACGAATAGCAAAATTCAGAGTTTTCCTTTCAAATACAGTGTATTTCTATGGTGGAACCCATGTCAATAAGAAAGTAACCTCCTTTTTTTTTTTTCAAGAAAAAGTAAAACGAAGACAAGGTTGCAGTTGCTTCAACAAAACAAAACCAGACACAAAACAAATAAAAAAGCCCAAACCCCATCAGCTCCTGGAAGATGGACTGATTAAGTTGTGTGAATAGAAGATTTTTCACTTGAGAGAGTCCATACTAGGCACTTGCTGACAATTTCTCATTTAGTTCCAGAGCTCGAACATCTCCATTAGCTTTGGCATTTTCTACAAGCACCTGCCGGGAAAAACAAACAACGAAGAACTGAAAATTTAATATTTTACTGTTAGTACTTTACTGGCAATCTCAAACGCATTTTAATTTCTGCTGTGCGGTTTCCCTGGAAGAGAAGGTAACGCGGAAGCCCAGGTAGGAAATATCGAACACTACGCATCAGCTTCCTCAAAGCATCGGGCATGTAAACACCCCACCCTCTAGCGACTTGCTAAATCGCAATGGGCTACAGCAGCATCCCTGGCCACCTGAGGCTGAGACCAGCCCTGACAAGTCTGTCACCTGCTGGCAATGAAACAAGCCGAGCTACGCGAGACCCCCCTCCCTTGCCTCCTGCGAGTACGTTTGTATAAATCGACATTTGCCAAACAGGAGCATTCTCCTCAGCTACTTAAAACTGCCAAGGCACCCTTTTGCCTTCCCCATGCAAATTTACCCCTCTTTGATTTACTTTCCACACCTCCTGTTTCCAGCGTTTCTACTAGTTAAGAAAGCTCCCATGGCAGCCTAATGTTCACAGATGTTCATGAAGCTTCTGGCATTTTGCCCTGGTTTCAGTGGGGATAGGGTTAATTCTCCCCAGACTCCAGCAGGGACACAGGTATTCCATCCCATGTGAGCCATGCCCAGGCTGTAGCCAGGAGTGTAGCCGCTGGGAAGCAGGCTGGTGCATCCTGGGTCCGGTCGAGGAGTGGTGGTACCGTCATCGTGTTCGTACATTCCTCTGTCTGTGTTGTTGTTGTTTTCTCTTGTTCCCTTTGCTGTTCTCTTAAACTGCCTTTGTCTCAACCCACGAGTTTTGCCTTTTTCTTCCAACTATCCCCTCGTGGGGGGAGTTTGAGAGAGTGGCCACATGGTTCTTTGTTGCCGTTTGAGGCTAAACCACAAAAATGTCCTTTTATCACGTGCCATTTCTCACATCACACGTATAGTTCATCACCCAGCAAAGACTGCTGAGCAGTCAAATACCTCTTGAGAGTGTGCTCCAGCATTGGAATAAGTAATATAAGAGTGCAGAAGAACGCGAGAGGGTATGTGACAAAAATTATGTGATTTTTCTCTTGCAGTGAAAGCATTATGGGCAACAGTCAAATCCATGGAAAACATCTAGCTTCCACAGAGATCATCCTCTCTCTTGCTGCCTTGATACATGCTTCTCTAGTTAGAGTTCTATGGTCTATGGACAGCAGAGGAGGCTGAGAACTCATGAGAACAAGAAGGAGTATTAAATAGCTGTGAAATCATAACAGAAGGGAAAAAAAAGAAAGCAGGAATAAGATAAATAAATAAACAGCCTATTTAAAGGCTAGACCTGGACTGGATTTGGTGATTTCTGGAAACAAAAACAATTTTTCAAACATGAAGTGACCATCCAATGACCACTTGGAAGATGTTTAACATCTGTATCAGGAAAGCTAATAATAATGTGCTCTGTGTTTTAATTGTGGAGAAGTGCAGTTGTATAAAAAAGGTTAGAAGGTAAGTTTAAATAGAAAATTTACTCCTTGTGAAGTTTTATTTACTTATTAAGAATTTAAAACATTGATAGGTGAATAATTAGTGCTGTTTTGCATACACATATGGTGGATATTTGTATATCTAGGTATAATCTCTAATTTTCGTTTTCTTAAAGTGTACATTAACTCACGTGTTTAGCTGACACTATCAGACCATGTTCCTTTGCCTGGTGTAATGAATGTTGTCTGCACTCCTGCAATGCATTTTTAGTAATAAAAACTTGAAATTTTATACATTGCTGAACAAAACTGTGAACGGGCAAAGGGCAGAGCTTCTGCAGGAACATAAGTAGTTTGAGACACTTCTCTCTGTAGAATTCACGTGCTGGGTCACTCAGTCTTATGTGCTTAACCAGGGGATCATAAAGTGGATTAAAATAGCCCAGCGCTTTCAAAACAGAGTGTATGCCATGCCTTCCCTGCCCCCAGACTACTGCAGCATCTCCTGCCAAGATGATCCCACGCCTCACCGAGCTCCTTGTGGAAGGGGAGACACCCAGGCAGCAGAGACCTGTGGAGCGGTTTTAGCAGTACATAAGGCCAAGCCACCCTAGAAGACACCTTCCCCACCTCTGTGGTGGGGAGCACCTCTCCTTTCCCCATCTCCCTTGGTGCTTGCTCCATGCCCACTTCTCCTTGCGGCTTAGCCACAGCACAAGGCCAAGCCAACAAGCCTTGGCAAGGAGAACCAGGGCAGGCTGGGGTGGGGATGGTTCTCCTCTGCGTGACATGGTGGTCCGTATCCACCCTGGGGTGATGGCTTTTGTTTCTAAAACAGCAGAAATAACATATGAACTACTTTTTTTGGACTCATCTTGACAATCACATGAGAATTACATGGTGCAGCCATACGTCTACAGTTGGGGATTCTTACCACGGTGAATGGGGTGTCATCTGCTGCAGCGTGTAGTGTTTTTAGCCCTTCATCTCTGCAGCAGAATGGGGCATGTCAGTAGCAGATGGGTCACCTTCTTGTGCTACGGGACCTTGTTCCCTTCCCTGCCAAAGGCAGCAGGACTGGAGGACAGACCTTGCCCTGGGCTTCTGCAGCAGCAGAGCTGGCTTCAGGTAATCCACAGCTCACCGTCACAGTGCTAGCAGTTTTCCACAACTCCATACTTGCTTTCACCACTCTGTTCTGCTACAACTGGATTGGGTTTAATTTTAAAAAGTATCATTTTTCTGTCTCCTTCTCCTCCCATAGGATGATTTTCCACCCCATTCATACTTTTGATTCAATATTGGGCTGATATTACGTTACTTGATCTGACACAGTAACACTAGAAAAATAGTCAAAGTAGATGTTAGTAAGTGGCCAGGAGCAGATAACATTTATGAGACCGTTCATCAGAAACCCAGATAAGCAACCACAGAACTGGGACTGAGATCTGTGTATCATTGGATGTGCCATCAGAGACTGCCAGTATGTTCAAAACCTGCTTTATCAGGGTCTGGGGAATGCTAAAACAGTAGGGCCAGCTGCTGTTCCTGGTGAGATGATACAGTCTGTGATAGAGAAGGAGATCAAAGGACACGTGGAGGAACACAATCTGTTGGGAAGGTGTTGGAGAGACTCCAGTGAAGTCCAGCATCACTGGTGTTTGGAGGAAGGGCAGCAAGTATGCCGATAAAGGGGGTCCTGTGGGCAGAATAATCCTCTTGCATTTTCAAAAAGCCTTTGAGAAGCTTTTTGCAAAGCTTATTAAAATTGTAAAGAAACTAAGTTGCCACAAGACTGGACATGAGGTTGGGTTTTGGGTTGAAAGCTGGTATAAGAAGAGGAAGTGGAGGATAGGACTTAGCGGTCTGTCTCCAGGAGGGAGGGGATTCGTGGAGTCAGGGGATAATTCAGGTTGGATGGAAGGGACCTCTGGAGGTCTTCCACTCCAAGCACAACTAATGACCTTAGATTGTGCAAGGACTTTTTCCAGTGAAACCTTGAATGCCTCCAAGGATGGTGATCCACAACTTGGTACAAAAGCCTCAGGATTTGTGCTGGTTTTCATTGATGTCTCCAGCAGCAACCTCTAGAAAGCAGTCAACAATGAAATCTGTTGGGCTGGAAGGACAGTAACCTCTGGCCAGTGGCACCTGTGTGTCGCAGATGGAGTGATCCACTTCACTTGTAAGAGAGAAGCAGCGATATATTTATTGATATAAAACAATGATTTAACATTTGGTAGTAAATGCAACAGTGGTTTAACAAGATTCGATGGCAAAGCACACTGAGTTATTTACTGCCTAGAGGACAGGGTCAGACAGAGCCGTCAGGGAGACTGTCCCGTTCAGTCGAGGTTCAGAAAGGACCCCCTGGCTTTCTAAACTCCTTCTCAGAGTGGAGTCTGGGTGAGCTGGATCCAATCCTACTCCCAGACTTCGTCAACACTTTATGTCTGAAGGATTATATGCTCAATCGTCCTTTCTATCACTTCGCTAAGATTTCAAGGTTTAGCACGCTATTAGTCACTTAGTGAGTATTTGTTGTGGCAAGGAATCTCTGAATCTCGAGAAGTAACCTTGAGCGGGCATCCCTACTCAAGGGGGGGTCCTGGTGTTTAGCCCGTTGCCGTGCAGGAGAGCTCAAAGGGCTCTTAGACTTTTCACTATTTATGGGGGTAAGATGATTGACCTACAGTCATGTTTGCATATTGACCACAGTACCAGCATTGCTCAAGTTAGCCCTTGGAGATGGTGTTGCTTTCTGACTCCTCAAAACCACACTGAGGCCCAGATGGAGCCCTCACAACTAGATGCACTCATGATCATCACCACAGGTGGTTATCGCTAGGGCAGGGTGATGGGAGATGATGGTCAGGTTGGTGCCCAGGGTAGGGGGAGCACACCGTCACCCTGTGCCGTTTCTGAAACTGGCTCGAGTATTCATGGGGGAGACAAAATCCCCACATTCTTCCAAGCCTGATCAACCCTACACCATTTTTCTGGCATAGTTGTACTGAAGAATGTTAGTCACAACATTTATTCCTCGCTTTTCCACTTGCAGACAGCTTTTGTTGGTTTGGATGCAGCAGATGGCTACAACAACAGAGAAACTCCTTTTGTTTATGGTGCTTTGTCTGTGCAGGAGGTCTCAGCTGGCAGATCTTGCAGCAGTCATCTCTAGTGTGGACAAGCGCCAACAAAGTCAAGCCTGTCACAGGTTGTATTTTGCAGCATTAGGAGGAAACACCTCTATCCACCAAAATGTACTGTTACCTGGAGCCACCTTCTATCTTTGAAAAAAAAATATGGAAATTCTTCTCTCCTAGAATAATGTCATTTCTTGTGCACCTAAAGCTGCTCATAACATCATCATCACCTCTGTGCAGCCTGCAGGTTCAGCTAATGGGTGGGCTTGGCAACGACTTTGAATCCAAGTGCATTAAATTCCCTCACTGTCCTGAAGATAGCAGTGCGAGTAAGGCAGCAGCTTCCTCAAGGAAAAAGTCCTTCTCCTTAATTTGGCTGAAGTTATGTCCTTGCTGTGGAAAATATCAGCAAAGGCTGCGTATTTGTTTTCATTGCTTTATCTGAGATACTCACTGGAAAGGGCGAGGGGCAATGGCTTTAAACTCGAGCAGGGCAGGTTTAGATTAGCCATGAGGAAGAAGTTCTTTACACTGAGGGTGGTGAGACACTGGCCCAGGTTGCCCAGAGGGGTGGTGGAGGCCCCATCCCTGGGGACATTCAAGGCCAGGCTGGATGAGGCTCTGAGCAACCTGATCTAGTTGAAGATGTCCCTGCTGACTGCAGGGGGGTTGGGCTAGACGGCCTTTAGAGGGCCCTTCCAACCCAACACAGTCTGTGATTCTATGGTTCTATGACCCTATGATTCTATGAAAGCTTCAACAGAAATAATTTGAAACAAAATAATAATGTTCCAGTGTAAAATGCACAAGACCAAATATGCCATTGTTTTCTGAACCCTGTCAAAGACGCCCTTTTCTGCAGTTTTGCCTTTGTATGTCAGCAGCAACGGTAAATGCCTGCTGGCTGAAACGTCCGCTGGTCATAGGATATTCAACTTCCAGATTGCCAAACAGGGAACAGTCAAGCAATCCTCCGTAATCCTCTTCTCTCAGCTAAGCAATCTTTTATGGCTTTCCCTTGCAGCGCCCACGGAACTTTCAGAAAGCATCTGAGGTAACGGCGCCAAGAAACTTCTCTGTTTGTGATGTTGTTTATTGCCCTGCAAAAGTTAACTCATTCCCTTTTCTGTTGGTTTTTTTTTGTTTGTTTGTTTGTTTGAAGTGTATTACGCAGTCCCCTGTTAATGCAGACAAAAATGCGGTTATAGACCTACTTTCAGAGAAGAACAGACAGCATTTTCATCCAGTTCTAATGCTTGCTTTTTAAATGTTGCTTTAAGTCCTCTGAGTGCTGAAGTGTTACTAAAAATGTACAGCATTTTAGTGCAGAAGGCTTTAAGTTCTGCTCATCAGGCGAGATGAATCCCACATCCACCATCTGCATGATCTGCCACAAATGATGCTTCTGGCAGTCCTAATTGGTTTCCCAGGTGTTTCAAGGAAGGCATGAGAGGAAAACAAATGTTTTCTGTGCCCCTCCATCTCTGTTGGTGCCCCTGCCCTTTGCCTAAGCTATGCTAATTGGCGTTTGGGTTAATTGGGTCACTTCTACGGCTGCCTTATTTACCAGCCCAGTTTTTCTTGGTGTTACAACTCTCTACGTGTGCAACAGTCTGCACGTGTTTATGTATATATATTTTTTCCATGTATAAATGTATGTAAATATATGTATATGTACTTGTGTGTGTATATACATGCGTGCATGTTTATTTATTTATTTAGCTCCACTAGGTTATGTTCACTAGTGCTGCAAAGAGCTTTTATCTCAAAGTTTTCCTCATTTTCAACACCCAGACCCCTGCAAGTTCAAATTTAAGGATTCCAAGGGACATTCAGTGCCCTTTTAAAAGTACACGAATAGTACACGGTTCCAAGAGTGTGATGGCTCTGAGAATGTTGCCTCTCATGAGACAAACTTCATCCACCCGGTGTTTGGACGCTACTGAGGATTTGGGCGTAGAGGAAGACACATCACAGTCCAAGGATCATCTGGGGAAGAAGACACTGGCTTCCTTTGATTGCCTGTTTTTTTTAACTCACCTAAGAAACATGGGTTCAAACTTTATTTTTTCTGGGGGGGAGAACAAAAACAAAACCTCCACCTGCCATTTGTCTTTCAGTTTTCTAAGCAAAGCTAGACTGAAAAGCTGGAATGTGATAAAAAGTGGGGAAACAAAAATGTTGGTAAATTATCTGTTGTTGTTTTGATTCATTTTATGGTAGTTTTCTTTCAGTAAGCCTGTAGAATTTACAATAAAAATATTAAAAAAATAAAAATCTAAAATCTAAAATCTAAAATAAAAAAAATATAAAAAAATATAAAAAATATAAAATATGAAATATAAAATAAAAAAATAAAAATATAAAAAAATACTATTTGACTTTATTAGCATACAACAGACATTAAAAAACATTTATTTTTTAAAATGGCCCAGCCAATCAATAAAAAATAGGTATAAAACTTTGGCAGCGATAGTGCTGAAGGCAGAACAGACCATATGTAGTTAAATAAGACGAGACCTCGGGCAGTCAAAGAGAACAGATGTATTGTGTCCGGCTGTAGACAGCAAAAAGACACAAGGAACACAACTCGGGAGAACTGGGGCATTCCCCTAAAACCGCAAGGTTGCTGGTTGTACAAAGTGGTGAAAACAAACAGCATGTGCCCTTCAGGTGAACCGCGCTCATTACAACGTGCCCACCACACCTCCACCTCTGAAGCTCCACGCCTCCTAGACGAGACCCCCACTCTCCAGGCTCGCGCAGAGATTCAGGAAGGTTCTCTATCTTTAATCGAAGGGAGAATACCAGTCGCCAACAGGCGCTTCTTGTGAAATCGTGAGCCGCCAGAGAGAAGCGTAGCGTGGCAATGAGTGGATTTTTGTAAAATATCAAAGCTTACAATGCATAAGCCAAGGTGTGCTGGCTTTGTGGAGCTTCCCCCAGCGCCCAGCTCCGCGCAGACATCAGGAAACACGGATCTGGGCTCTGGGGGTGGATCGGCTCTTTGCATCCCGGGTGAAGAGCCCAGGGTTGGGACAACATCAGTTGTCATCTCCCACATTTGCCAATAGCGGAATAGTACCTTTCCCAGAGCATGGGCTGTTACAGGCAAAGGTCTGTTAATTATTCTGTTGATAATCGTATCAAGACCCATGTTGAATGAGTTCCTGCCTGTGGGATTAACAGCAGAATGTGTTCACGTAATAGAGGGTGTTTATTTATCATGTAGTGTGCTTAAAATATTTTTACTGTTTTTTTTTCCTCTAAAGTGTATAGTGGTATCTGACAGAGAATGTGCCATTTTAGAATGGATTTGCTTACAGGTATTTGTATATATTTTATTATAATTAGATTGTCCTTTTTGAAAACAGTGCTTTAAACATCACACGAATGCTAAAAAATCTACATGGCGTTTAAGAAATTATCAACCTAATATTGAAAAGGTAGATACTATTTAACTTAAAAAAAAAAAAAAAAAAAAAAGCTTTAAATACTTTAACAAAGGATCTTCGCACTGCCCTCTCCCTTAGCCGTGCTGGTCCCTCGGAGCTGGTCTCTCCTCCAGAGCAGACGAGCGGTGGCAGCGCCCTGGTGTCGTGATGTCGGTCCTTTCTCTGCCGCGCACGCAGCCCCTGCTCCAGTGCCTTTCCCTGCCTTGGCTGAACGTCAGCTCACTCTGCCCATTGCGTCTGCTCAGCTCCTGCCGGCTGACAGATGGCCGTGACCAAGCGGCTGGCCGCTTGCCTGGCGCCTCGAGTTCACCTACAGATGCTCAGTAACGCTGACACCAGTGCTGGGGCTGCTGCTGACGCTGCTGTTGCTGTTATTGCCTCTACTGCTACTGCTGTTACTGCTGCCACTGCTACTGCTACCAGTGCTACCGCTGTTACCAGCGCTGCTGTTTCTGCTGTTAGTGCTGTTACTGCTGCAGCTCCTACTTCTACCACCGCTACTGCTGTCACTGCTGCTGCTGCGGCTCTGGCGTGGGGCTGCATCCCGGTCACTGGCCTGGAGCTGCGGGCAGCCTGTTAGCCAGGGTGGCCGCGGCCGAGGGAATGCGACAGGAGCCCCGGAGGTCACAGCAGCGGGGCTGAGCCTGGGCATCGGCAAATAAAACGCCAAGCCAGCTGGGGGTCTGTAATGCAAGCGGCGTTTCCAGGTCTCCTTTCGGCTTTGCTGTCACCCTGCTGCTGGATTTGAGATCATGTATGTGTTTTGCTTTTGATTACGGGGGATGGGGGGTGCTAAAATCTGGGGAGGGAAGAGGATTCGGAAGGATTAATATGTTAGTTTTGATTTAAGGGGATTATTTTTTTTTTCCCCTCTCTTGTCCCTGCCCTTCATCTTTGTTAACGCAGCTTTGTCTCTTATTTTCATTTTAGGTCAGTTAATATTGTAGCCTTTGGGAATGAAAGAGATGGGTTTTCTGAGGACAATCAGCAGCCGAGCCTGTTCTGGAGCTATCTCAGGAGAAGCGCTCTCATTTCCCAGATCGACAGCAGCTTGTCTGCCAGTCACGTCGGAAACCCAGTTTTTACCGAGTATCAAGCCTGCGTGTTCGGCAATGTCAGGCTGGTGGTACACGACTGTCCTCTCTGGGTAAGAGATCGGTCTCAATCTTTTTTACCTCTTTTTAACACTGAACAGCATTAGCTGATTTAATCAAATGAAAATAGATTAGAAAAAATTATTTTCATTCTTGTGGGCTTTTATTCTGATTTACTTATTGCCAGCAGCAATAAGCATATAAAATATAACCAGGCAAATGCCGCAAAGTCTTCAAGGTGCTACAGAAAGTTTCTCATTAACCAGCCACTGCCCACCTCCTCTGTAGGAAAGTGATATTTTCAACTGGGCTGTTGAGCAAAATATTGAAGGTAATCCCAAGGTAGACAAGAACCCTTTTTTTGTGACATTGCACCATAAGCACTCTCTCCAAATACTTGTCAGCAATAAAACAAAGCAATTTATTTTTTTCTGTAGAAAACGAAAAGGCAGTCAGTTTCCCAGATTTGAAAAACAACAGATTATAAGATTTGATGTCTTGCAAAATACAGTATATGGAGTCATTTTACTTCTGTTGTAATGAATAATCACCTCTTAACATTATCTCCTTTATTTGAAGGTAAATAAAAGGATTTTGGCACCGTTCCAGCTTGTCAGCCGTTTTGTTAGTAAGTGAGATAACTTAGTTGGGAGTACGAGCAGATCAATGATTATGCAAGAAATGATACTGATAATCTAAATTAAAACATATTAATGACTACTTAGTAGCCTTAAAAAAAATTAAGCTTAGCAGCTTTTAGAAATTAAAACAATAATCAGTTTCAGCTCCATAATTCTCTGCTTGGGTTGATTTTTTCAGTCCTGTGAGGGAAAATTGTTTTGGAATCTGCAGGAATCCTAACAGTTCCAGAAATGCGCCATCAGAAGTTTGTAATTGGGCCAGTTCAGCGATCAATCCATTCTCTATTTCCCGGACTTTTCTGCCCACTGCACTTACAGCCAGGGGTTCAGAAGGGCCAGGGGATCCTGCTCTTACTCTGTGGAGCTGCTCGTGACCCGCAGGTGCAGTTTGTGGGAGCCATTGGAGCGCGGCAGTGAGTAAAAGCTCCTGAATGCAAATTAAGGCTGCAGGACTTCAAAGGGTGTTTCGGAGGGTTGGAGGCTGGTAAAGGGAGGGGGGAAGGCAGGCAGGGGCAGCTGGAGAAGGGCGAAGAAAGGACCTAGGTCGGAGTTGCAGTTCATGTGTTTTTATGTTGTTTTATTTGCATTTGCTCTTCTACAAAACAAGGTCCTTCAGTTCTGGAGACCTTATCAGTTTTGCCCTTGAAAAGCTAGCTTGTTATTGCCTGGAGCATTATGTTTCTGAGGCCTCTTGTTTTTTGCTTTCTCAGTTAAAGGAGGCAGGAGATTTATTGCTGGGAATGGTGAAGAACAGTTGGCATTTTTTGCTTAGTAGAAGACTTCTCAGATAGTTATACTGGACTCTGCAGGAGGGCATTAGTTCCGAGAGAAGCAGTCCCCTTTCTAGGGTTAGGCAGAACAGGATTTTTTTCCGTATTTTGGATGCTTGAGGTTTGCTATGTCACCATGGTCCTGTCAGGACTATTCCTCTGCTAGCCTGGCAAATGGCACAGGACAATCCAGAACGTTGACTGACATTGCCTCAAGTCATATTCTTCATGGAAAAGGATTCTTGTTGTGAGTTACTGAAAGATAGAGGTGGTGGTATGGTGGGCCTTGCATTATTTCCACCTTTGTTGTCTGAGCCCAACATAAAAGCAGATTGGCATTTTATCTGAGATTTACATCTCATCTAGATTAAATCCATATGCTTAAGGCAAATTTATTAGACGTAAACTTGTCAACTGATAGCTCTGTGTCTCCAAAGTCAAGGGTGCCCACCTGCTCTTTGTCCTCTACACCTATTGGTCTGGAAAAGCAGCATGGATGCAAGTTTACCAAGTAGACCTCCCCAGTGCATGGGGAGACCCTTTTGTGAGATAGATTGTGGAACAGGGTGGATTTGCTCATGTTTTGGTCTGCTACCTTTGTCAGCCCAGGACACTGCTCCACTTTTTGAGTCTCCAAGAGGGGTCAACAGCTCACGTGTCTTCAGTTGAACTCTTCCTGATGATATTTGCAGCACAGCAAGCCAACTCCATCCTGGGCTGCATCAGAAGAAGCATGACCAGCAGGTCAAGGGAAGTGATTCTCCCCCTCTATACTGCTCTTGTGAGATCCCACCTGGAGTACTGTGTCCAGCTTTGGAGTCCTCAGCACAGGGACATGGACCCGTTGGAGCGGGTCCAGAGGAGTGCTGCAAAGATGATCTGAGGGCTGGAGCCCCTCTGCTGTGAGGACAGGCTGAGAGAGTTGGGGGGGTTCAGCCTGGAGAAGAGAAGGCTCCAGGGAGACCTTATAGCAGCCTTCCAGTAGCTGAAGGGGGCCTATAAGAAAGCTGGGGAGGGGCTGTTGGCAAGGTCATGTAGTGGTAGGAAGAGGGGTAATGGTTTTAACCTGAAAGGGGAGAGATTGAGATGAGATCTGAGGCAGAAATTGTTTGCTGTGAGGGTGGTGAGCCCCTGGCCCAGGTTGCCCAGAGAAGCTGTGGCTGCCCCATCCCTGGAGGGGTTCAAGGCCAGGTTGGCCGGGGCTTGGAGCAACCTGGGCTGGTGGGAGGTGTCCCTGCCTGGGGCAGGGGGTTGGAACTAGATGATCTTTAAGGTCCCTCCCAACCCACACCATTCTGTGATTCTATGATATTCTGTGATATTGGGCATCTTACTATGTACTATATGTCTCTCTGAAAGAGCTGCAGAAAAGTTTTTCAGCATCTGCTGAAGTGCTTGTGCACTGATGGGTTCGAGAAACGTGAAAGGTCTGGACCATGCAGTGAAGGCTGCCATGGTGGCATCATCCTGCTGGGCACGTGGTTGCTGAAACACCAGCAGCGTTGCTGTGAGAGTATTTTCTAAGCTGAGGGTGACCAAAGGTGGCTGCCAAACTGCAGAGATAGGAAGCGAGGCTTCTTGGCAGAGGTACAACAGCAGCAGCACGTTGTGAGAAGCTCTCTTTCCCATGGCAGTTGCAGGGTAGAGGATGGACGTGCTGACTTTGAGGAGGATGTTATCAGTAACGCAGACGACACAGGGTTGTAGAGATAGTGGTAGAGCATAATTTTCAACATCTGGGGGCAAAATGTCACTGTTTCCAAAACCACGTTGATCTCTGTGTGTCAGTCACTGTGTATCGCAATGGCCTGATGTCTCCTGCGCTACGTTTTCAAGGCTGCTGCTGGTATCTCCCTCGTGCGGGGGATAGATGTGTGAGTGGACCCACATCCTTTGATTCACGGGGCTCGAAAACGCTCTTACAGAAAATGCAGACCCAGGATGAGAGGAGATATAAAGAACCAGGGAAAATGTATATGTGTGCTAATGTCAGTGCTGAATATTGTGATTTTAATAGCTGATCGGTTGCTAATGCTCAATTCGTGCTCTCATTAGGCATGTTGAACTAGCATGTCCCAGTTTTTCTAATTTTTTTGGCGAGTAAACCTCAGTATGGGAGCTAGTAACTTACAAAGGGTAATTTGCAAGATGAATTTTAAGATTTGCTTTGGAAAAGGTTGCTTTATTTGGCACTTTGAGTATGCCAGATTTGACAGTCTTAGGGACCGAGTTGCTGTTTTATTGGGTTGTGTGTAGTTTGCAACTCCAGTCAGTTTACACTGAATTTTCTTATGCTTCTGCATATGTACAAGTAAAAACTGCAGAAAAAAGTGCAGGCAAAATCTGTAATATCTGATGGCAAGAGAATCTTCCTCAACTTCAGAATGAAGCGTAGCACAGGAGCTATATTTCATATTTTGATTCATTTAATTATGACGCAGGAAAAGAAATGGTGGAATGAAAACTTGACTGAGTGTCCTCCGATCTGCGTTACCTCTCTTGTTCTTTGCTCTCTCGTTCAGAGCAGGACTATAAGGATACAAGAACGTTTCGGTCCTGGGCTGGGTGGGATATTGTCATTCTTTTTAATTTTTTTCCTCTGTGACCCACCTGTTGGTTTGTTGTTTTTTTTTTCCCCAAGGAATGCCACTTCCAAAAATTTTTTGGTTTCCCCTAATTTATAAAAACTGCCTGGTTTCTAGAGAATCCCTGACATAGCAGAAATGTTACAAGAGGAGAAAACGGAGGAGCTGGGGTTTGGAGGGTTCTCTGCGCCGGGTTTGGCACCTGCAGGGCGATGGGTGCCGAGCTGTGTTTGTCCCTGCTCTGGAGGCTGCACGGAGCTCCGCGCCTCTCCAGGATTCGCTGGTGCTCAAATATCCTAACCGCGACTTTGAAAAGCTGTTCTGTGAATTATTTTTTTCAGATTTCTCCCTTTTCAACCACCTCTTCCGCTGAATCTTTTCTCTTTTTCCTGTCTGCTTTTCTTACCGCACCAACAGTAGTAGTTCCCTGAACCCTGTGAGCTTTCTTACCCCTGTGGCATCACCCACAGTGTAGTTATCTGGCTTTTCCCCAGCAGCAACGTCCTTGCGCTCTCTGTGCTGGCCAGCCTGGCTGGCCCTTGGCATGTCTGTAGGTAAAGGAACCTGATCCACTTTTTAATTTCTTCACAATTTTTAGAAATCCAGTCATATTACTGTTTCAGTACAAAACCATAGTTTTTCATTATTTTTTTTTAAACTTAATTTTTCTGTAAACTTTTTCATTTTTTGGTGTGTTATCCTTTCACATTTTTAAGCTTGGCTGCCTCAGGTTGACAGTTTACAACAAGCGATTGTATCCTGGTAAATTATTTTCCCTACTGTGGTCTTTATTTTTGCGTTTTACAAATATCATTGCATTACTGTATGAGAGGGCAACACGGGCCAACGCTAGCCTTCACTGATTTTGTTTCTGGGTCAGCTCAACCAGTTAAAGCTCTTTTGGAAAGCCTCAAGTGAAAAACAAAAGTGTCATTCTAGTGTTGTGCTCTGAATTCCCTCGTTTTCTGAAGAAGATACTTCCTTCTGTGCTGCACGTGCAGTTAGATGAGCAAGTTCAGGGAGGTCTAGTAAGTTACGGAGAGCGCACCTGCAAAATTTGTTCTGCCGCGGGCCTGAATGGTTAGAAATTGTGGAGAAACCTTGAAAAAATGTGGGAAAGGCTCTGATGAGTGCGAGGCATCACTGGGGAGAAGGGTCTGTTAGTGGAGGGTGGGTCTGTAAATGCATCCCTAGACAGGGATGAACTTTACAATATTCCCAGTGCAGCCCTCTGGGATGCCGAGAAGTCCCAGGGGGACGGTCCTCGGGGGTGGCCAAGCTCCCTAGTCCCCACAGAGGGCATTTGCTGTAGCTGCTGCCCCAGTCCGCGGGCTGGGCTGGGTGGACCTGGGGATGTTTACGGGCAGCTTTTAGAAAGAGCGTGGGCATTGCAAGGGCACGGTGGATTTCACTGCCGTTCCATAGAGGCATTCATAAATTATTTTTAACAAAGCAAGTATTGTCCTCGGGAGGGGTCATGTGATTTTGTAGGAAAATCAGGTCTTCATTGCCTCGGCAGGCTTTATTTTCAATGTTAATGCCTGAGACGTATGGTTTACTAATGGGAAGAATATATTAGGAGACGTGCATAATGGAGAAATGCAAGGAAAGAATGAAGCTTTTTTCTAATCAGCCCTGAGAGGAGTAGCAACAGCAGTATAATTATAATTAAGAAGGTCGTATTATAATAACCTTAGCTATGCAGTTACTTTTTCCTTCTGTCAGTGGCTCTCTTGGGAAATGACAAGAGCAGGAAGCGC
Organism: Larus michahellis; assembly: GCF_964199755.1. Lineage (NCBI taxonomy): Eukaryota > Metazoa > Chordata > Aves > Charadriiformes > Laridae > Larus > Larus michahellis. The sequence goes on from NC_133930.1 coordinate 86,575,318, forward strand.
GATGAGGAGTAGCTGCTACATAAATCTCATAGAAGAAGCCGGGAATTAACATTACTCCTGTATCTGAACTCTTGTTCACCATCTAAAGAAATTCCCTCTGGCATTTTTGCATGAAAGCTTCCCTAAAAGTGATAATGCTCTGTGTCAGTGATGCCTTGGGCAAATAACCCTTTGTTGTCGGAGTCGTTTTTTGGAAGATTTTCCTGGCACAGAGCAGCAATCTGAGCAGTCTTTGCCACGCTTGAAGCAAAATGAAAATAATTGCAACGAGACCTCTGAAAACATGTCTTTCTCTGGGTTTTTTAATGTAGCATCCATACTCAAGAATGGGCTTTCAGGGGCATTAAATCAAATATGTGAGGGCACAGGGAAACCGCACAACGGTAACAGAGTTTGGTTGTTGTCACACGTTGGGTTGGCACATTCTGCATTTTTCGTTTCTTGATGTACCCAGGGCTGGCCCTTACCCCAGGAAAATGGGCTCCATCCCCACCAGAACTTCATGGACTTTGGTAAAATCTTCCCTGGTAGGATTATCAGCGACATGCAGCGGTGTCACAGGGAGTGGTGGGAAGCACAGACCCCCCTAGACCTGCTGCAGTGCACGGCCACATGTGCCTTCGGAGCTGTTAAAGCCCGCACCACGCTTCCATAGGAGTTCGTTCCCCTAATAGTTAAACACAGAGGTGTATTCACGTACCTGTGTGGCTGTTTTCAGGAACGATTTTGCTACGTTTCCCCACACCTGCAGAGATGGAAATATGGCCAGTGGGGCTAAGTACAAAAAGGGGAGGGGAATCGTGTGAGGTAATGGACATATTTTCTGTTTGTTGTTTTGTTTTCCAAAATATAATTGCTTTTCTTAGTAGTAGTAGTATTTTCACTAGGAAAAAAAAAAATCCCCATGTTTTCGTTTTGTTTTTTTTTTTTTTTTTTCCTGTATGATATCAACCTCTTAAGCCACTGTTTTGTTCTACGCATGGGCGGGCACATGCAGACAAACACAGGTCCACCTCAGCATACTCTGTTGAGATTCCCATCGACAAGAAGAGCGTTAGAGCTGCCACCGGTCAAGGTTAGGGCCTGGAGGGTCTTCCAGGCTGGTGTTTTAGTGTGCGATGCTTTCCTGGGAGAGCCAGGACGAGGGCTGGGGCCAGAGCAGAGCGCATGTCCGGGTGTGCATCAGGTACCTGGTGTCCTGTCCTCTGCTGCTGGTGGGGCTGGTGGCAGGATGGAGCCACAGCGTGGGGCACTTTGGTATCTAGAAATGCTGTCCTCTGCTGTATGTGAGGACCAGGTTTATTCTGAAGATAAGCATGAGAGTCAGAGTTGGTTCTTCCCTCGGGCATGGTGGTGTTCCTATTGACCAGAACCTTAGAAATCTTCCCAAAATCTTTTCATTTTGTAACACGAAATTGTGTCACTATGCACCGGAGATTTAGTTCTGTTGTAAAATGGAGGGAGCTGCAAACCATTTACATGACTACATGTAAAAAATACATATTACATTCTGCAAGGAGTTGCCATAAACATTTTTTATTACTAGCGCTTGACGTTGTGGCAGAGTTCTTTTGTGTTTGTGCGCCTGCAACCTAGACCTTGCTGGTGATACTGCTGGTTATGACCCAGCTCATCGAGATGGGCATGAGCAAACCTGGGCTGAGCTTGGACACAGGCAGCCAGAAGGAAATTGCAAAGGAACCAGCACGCTTTCTTCTGCCAGCATGGAACAACTAAATATTCTATATTATTTTTTGCTTTGTATTGTATTTTTCTCTTAAGCCTTTGCTGTGTTAAATGTGTACAACCCTATGAAAAATTCTGTTGAGATCTTAATCAGCTAAAACATATTAAGGCTGTCCTTTGAAAATTCTGCGGTTTTGCCTGACTGTGCGGTCAGGTTCTGCCCGCCCCGATCTGGCTGGTTGTCTCAAAGCGCTGTAGCTGGTGGTCATACTGCTACAGGTGCTAAACTTGTGTTGTGTGTTGCCTTTATACTCTTAGCACAGCTTAAATGATTCTGTTAAATGCTGCTGGGCATTCCCCTTAGCCTGGGATTATAATAGTCTCTGAAAAAAAAACAAGAGCAGTGCTCTGACAGCTCTTGCGAACATGTTGAATTGTTGAATAGCTGTTCTTGATAATTTGAGAATTTTCTGTGGTTTTCTTATTACAGAACAAGAACTTCTGTTAAAGACATTAACGGGAATAGCTATTATACTTTAAGTTTATTTCCGGACTTTTTTCTCTGTACAGACAAGATCTAAATTGGGTACAACGTGCACTGACAGTCTAGACAAATATTTGCCGACTGATACATTTCCGTCAAGTTCATGCTACCTCTGGTACTTAAAAGCGTGGCAGCTACTTCACCACAGATCTGAAACAATGACTCTTTTGAAGTGATCAAAAATAGTTATGTTGACAATGCAACCCACTTGTTGATATTAATAAGCTTTTATGTATTTCTCCAGCTCCCATCTGTAATGCTCTTATTTCTGTGACCTGCTCTTCAAAAATCACATTGACCATCCCCAACACACCCTTTGGGTCCCTTTTGTCACTTCTTCTGTGCTCACTTACTCCTCTCTTCCACATCTTCTGTATTTCATCATTACCCGTTTCTGTTTTTTTTCCCAAGATCCCAAGTTCTTCTAGCTTTGCCTCGTGTTGTACAGGACTGTTAAAGAATCACAGAACGGTTTGGGCTGGAAGGGACCTTAAAGGCCACCCAGTGCCACCCCCTGCCCTGGGCAGGGACACCTCCCACCAGCCCAGGTTGCTCCAAGCCCCGTCCAACCTGGCCTTGAACCCCTCCAGGGATGGGGCAGCCACAGCTTCTCTGGGCAACCTGGGCCAGGGGCTCACCACCCTCATAAAAAAAAAAATATGTTTTTTTCCTTATGTTGAATCTAAACCTCCCCTCTTTCAGTTTAAATCCATTGCCCCTTGTCCTTTTACTACAGGACCTGGTAAGAAGTCTGTCTCCGTCTTTCTTATAAGCCCACTTTATGTATTGAAAGGCCACAATAAGGTCTGTCTGTTCCAAGAGGTCATAGTATTTCAATTTTTTGAGTGATTTTCAGTTCTCTGGACCAGTTCCAGATTTCTGTCAAGAATTTTCAATTGAACATATATGCAAGACTTCCACCGGTATTTCTGAGCTACCTTTAGGTAAAGTAGAAATCATGAAATTATAGTTCTCATGACAGTTGTAAATGAACAGGATACAAAATAATTTTAGAGTGCAAGGCTTACGCCTAAAGCACAGAACGATGACAAATTGAATGTGAAGTCAAAAAAGAAAGTTTAGTTGTGTCATTAAACTCCTTATCCTGAAGACGTTAACACTTGTTAAAGCTAAATGGAAGCTCTTGTGAAGCAGATAAAAATCCCACCCAGCTGATGGAACTTGTATTTATAGGTTCATAAGTACATAACATAGTTCTGTGTGACCCTTTCCCTAAAATATTGTGGTAAGTAATGGGTTTGTATGAATTGCTGCAAACGTCCACCACTGAAGCTGCTTTTATTTCCTTAATAAAAACTTTTGAAGATTAAGTAATTAAACCAGTGAAGTTTCTTCCTGCAAAGTATATTCCTAGATTAACCCTATTTTTTCCTCTTCCTGAAGAATTCCTGAATTCATAAAAGAGATTTATTGTTTATTATAATGAACAACTTGTTCTCCAAACAAGGAAATTGCACAGCATGAATTCTGCTCTTTGTTTCACGTCTTCAAATAAGAGATTAAGTTACCATTTAAAAATACTTTTGTAAGGTTTTGCGTTCAGACTGTTGAATAGTTTGCCTTTTCCTTTATAGACAGGAAATTCTTGATCGTTTTTTTTTCTGTTTAGGATATATTTGACAGTGACTGGTACACCTCTCGCAGTCTCATTGGAGGAGCTGATATTATTGTGATTAAATACTCCGTCAATGACAAGACTTCATTTCAAGACATAAAGGAGAGTTATGTCCCAATGATAAAAAAGGCATTAAACCACTGCTCAGTTCCAGTAATAATTTCTGCTATTGGTGCAAGAAAAAACGGTATGTATCCAGTTTCCTGTAGTAACAGTTAAAATCTCACTTGGAAGTTAGACGTGCTGTCATTTCAGGAGAAGCTGGTTGTTTCTCCAAGTTACTAACAGAAACAACTAGTCTGCCAGGATGACAGTAATATGTGCATGTATTATGGCTCTGTAGGCTGGTGTATTGGCAAGAAGTTTATGCTTAATTAGCCCAGGCGATGAAAGGCATCCTGCCTTGCTTTGACCTCTGCGAGGACTCCTTGTGGAGCCATCACACGTGGGGGATTAAATCTAGTGCGTGGCATTTAGCAGCATACATTCGAGTGCATGGACCCTACAGTTACAAGCTCTGCCTGGTCATGTCTCAGGTGTAAAATATCTCTAGTGTATGAGATTAAAACAAAGTCCGCCAGCTTGCAAACACTGGAGAGGGGGTGGGAAAAGCCTGGACGTTGTCTGGGATGTCGTCAGAAGAATGGAGACACCAGCTCTTCGGGTACCACAAGGGGCCACGTGCTGAGGTATCCACAGAGTTGATGGCTCATGGCAGTAGCTGTGGTGTAGGTATGGTATAGGTATGGTAGAGCTCTTGTGTTCGCACCGTGCCTTGTCCAAGCTGGTCTGTAGCCTGCTGTGAGAGCAATGCAAATCAATTTTAGAATCACTGTTTAAAGTTGTTGTTGTGGCTGCTGTTTAATCAATATGAAAATCACAGTCGCACGACTGCGTAAGGACCCAGAGGACCTCCGAGTGTCCAGCAGCCGATGAGGGCGGCGCTGCTGAGAGCGTGGTCATGGCTTAGGTAGACGTTAGTGACTCCTGTCTGTTTATATCAGGGAAATAAAGCTCAGAAAAAATACCGGGGATACCAATAAAACAAACATACAAACTCTATTCTGTATTTCCAAATATTTTTAAATGAGCTTTTGTTGATTTTCATGTGGTCTAGTTGGTCATGGGGCCTCATTTTTAAAACTTATTTTTTCATAAAGCAATGAGTGTAAAACTTGAGCCTGTGAGTTGTCTTTTACTTTACAAATTTGACTAAACCAAGTGTTTCTAAGCATCCCTCCTGCTATGAGTAAGGGACATGATGGATGTAGATGTAGACGTTTACTTTATAATGTAGAAAGAAGTACTAAGCTATATGACGTGTGTCTCCTGTGGACATAATGTCAGGTTTGCCAGGGTCTGTTTATGTGTCTTTTTGCTCAGTGATTGAGAAAGAACTGTTAAAGAACTCTATAACAATTAAATCTTTATTTTCTTCCCTTTACTAATTCACTGATAATGATCAAATGTTTTTATGCTCTGATTTATACAGGGGTGATAAATCTGCCGTTCTAAAGGCACGGTCTTGCTAAACTAATGTTTGTCTTCCCAATGCCTTTTCTTACACTTTTTATTTAAGCATGGGATATCACCAATCTGAGTGACTCCACTACTGGCATTTTTCCACTTTTTTTTTTTTTTTTTCTGTATTCCTCCCAGAATGACGTGGCCGTGGGAGAAGTCAGGCTCCCCATCAGCGGTTTTGCTCTGGGACCTGCCGGAGCAGACTGCCGTGTGCACACAGAACCCTTTTGTTTCTCAGAGCTATGTGTGAACACAGCAGTTTGCTCATACAAATTACTAAGATCTTAATCCTCTGTAGTAGCAAATGGGGCTGCCAAAAGAAAAAAAAAAAAAAAGGAAAAAGCTGTGTTATTACGTGTTATCCATAGGTCTGAGCAGCAGAAATTAGTGTAGAGCATGCTTGGCACATTTGAAAGCATGACCGTGGCCAGCAAGTTCTTACTGGCATTAAGAGAAGTTGAGCCAGGGTGGCTAAGAGATTTTTATCAGTTAACCTACGTAATCATCAAAAATACCTATTTTGGCTTTAAAAAAAAAAAAGTAAAAAGTAAAATATGTGTAATTGAATCATATTCTGCAGTATCTACGTGCCCATAACAGCTGGGACTGCTGTGGAAATTTTCCCCTTCCGTTACTGTGCGTGCTTGCTGCTCGGGCAGGCCACAGTAATTAAACAAGTTTAAGGGTACATTAATGAATGGTAACACCTGCGGGCTCGTAGAACACCTGTGCGTGTAAGGATGTGGGGCACCAAGCCAAATCTGATGGAAGTCATACTTGACCTTTCCGCCTTAGCAAAACTGAATGTAAATTAATGCTAATGAAATGTAAGGTGAGTTTTGCATAGCAGCTAACATTTTGAACTGATCAATAAGAAGTTTTTTTCAGTAATTTTAGATTTCTTGCTATGAAAGGACTATGTTTCCATTTCCCTTTCTGCTCTTTTCTAAATAATACATCTTTACAATTATTTAGGAAGCTAAATATTCCAGATTGTTTGACAAAAAAATAGCTTTTTTTGCACAATTTTTTACCCCAGGAGTGCCTTGCACCTGTCCTCTGTGCACTTCGGACAGGAGGAGCTGTGTCACCACCTCCGAGGGTGTTCAGCTTGCCAAGGAACTGGGAGCCACTTACCTCGAACTGCACACCCTCAATGACTTCTACATACAGAAGTACTTTGGAGACGTGGTGAGTGAGGAACTGCTGGGTTGAAAGACGGGTGGCATGCATGGGAGGTGCATGGCTGATGTCAGGGCTTTGGAGAGCGAGTGGAGGCCCACCACGAGCCCTCCCACCAAGGGCAAGATCCCACTGGCGTGAGATTAGGTATCAGGAAGAAATTCTTTGGTGTGAGGGTGGTGAGCCCCTGGCCCAGGTTGTCCAGAGAAGCTGTGGCTGCCCCATCCCTGGAGGGGTTCAAGGCCAGGTTGGACGGGGCTTGGAGCAACCTGGGCTGGTGGGAGGTGTCCCTGCGCGGGGCAGGGGGTGCCACTGGGTGGCCTTTAAGGTCCCTTCCCACCCAAACCATTCTGTGATTCTAGCCAAACTGACAGTACTAAGGTTGCTCCAGTTTTAACTGCCTTTTAGGAAGTTTCAGGAAAGTCACAGTACATGCTGCAAGAATTTCCCCCCTTTATTCCTGTCCTTTTGTCTTGCTGGGATGGGATAAACAAAACCCAACTGGACGAGGCACCCAACAATCCCACCCCACTCTGAAGACGAGTTTTGATCTGGTGCCCTGAGTGGGTGACATCCACAGGTCCCTTCCAAGCTGAATTATTCCATGATATTATGATATTTTTAATTTTAATTGCTCAAACTCTCACAGCTGTTCTACCGCTAAAGTGAGACAGGTATGATTGTTGAATTGCCTGTTTTTTTAGCATGTTCTTGTGCTTGCTCAGTTCACAGTCATGATGCAGTCTGCAAGCCTGACCAGAACCTGGGGTCAGACGCAGTGAAGTGGAACGAGACAAAAGCAGATAGACTTATTAAAATGTCCCACAACTAATGAGCTTGTTCTTTTTCTGCTCTCCTGAAGACAGGAAGTCTCCTGAGCAGTTTCTAAATATGGTCTTTTGGATTTACTTGTCTTCTCCACAAAATTATTTCACGCTGATATTTCATTTTCAGTTTTATGATGTGTTTTAAGCTCAGCCTTTTTTGGAACCTTTTGGGCATTTGGGCTTGAATAAAAAAATGCAGTTCTTTTGGTGCCGTAGTTTCATATGGTCCGTGCCGTTGTTGTCCCCAGTGTGTAAGTACAGTGCGTTTCCATGGGTTTTGATAGTAAGTTGGAATATCTGGCACAACAATTAGCCTGGTTTTATTGTATCCCTTCATTCCCAATTAAAAATGACGAATCCACTCAACATCTGGTCCCCCAGAGTATTTTTCTAGTTTTCAGAAAGCACTATGTGTGCTATGATGATACCTTGGGTGGTAAAAGTGTTTGAGACGTGCATTAACTCAAACTGAACCCCGCTTTGTGCCTCTTCATTCCTGTAAGAGGGAGAATTTCCCCTCAGATCCATTCTTATTGCAGTGATGACGCTTGTAGTCTGTCCCAGTGAGACAAACTGTGCCCACAAATATCGCGATGTAATGTGACTTTTTCGGAGGGCATGGTAGTAGTGCGTGGCAGTGGTGGTTAGTTGGAAGGTGAAGAGCTTTTGTTATGGTTGCTATTTCCATCACTTGCACTTGATCATTATCCTTCAAGTGTTATTATTCTCTGTAATTCTGGAATTAGCATCTAAGGAAGTTGGTAAATTGAATATCTTTGTGCCTGGACTTTCTGGGAAGGTTAAATACAAGAGAATTAACCACCGTCATTTGAATAAATAGTCTTTTAAATTGTGCTGATTCCACCTAAATGTGGTACCTTCTCCTGGCAAAGGGGCGTCAGGGCTCGGTGACCTCGGTGACTGTTCATGGTGGCAGTAGGCTCAGCCCTGCACACAGCACCCGCTCGTTCCCCACGGTTTGATGTCTAGGTTGTTCTAAATAACTAGGATTTTTTAAAAATAACATTTCATGTTTTAGCTGGAATATTTTATGATCCAAAGTTTGAATCAGAAGTCGTCTGAAAAGATGAAGAAAAAGAAAAAGACGCAGAAGTGCCATCGAGTTCAACCACCGCAGCTCGAACAGCCAGGTGCTCGCTGATGTCTGGTCTCTAGTATCGTTCATTACGTGTGACATGTTCTTTGTGCAATTAGCATTTTGTAATCATGACTGTGACCTGTGCTATCTGTCATCAGCTATTCTGGTTATGTTGCTCTAGTTGCTTCATCTTTTAGTGATGGCTTAATTAATTTGTGGAGAATTGGGTGGCAATACATAACATTGCTATAAACTTCTAATTTATTTTAGGCAAAAATAACAGGAGAGGTTTTCTGGTGTAGTTGATGAAATAATGCAAAGGTAAATTAATAAAAGCTTTACAGGCAAATTATAATATGAAGTCATTACATCATACTTTATTATCCCACAGTATCATCAAATAATATTTTTGTTTCCTGCAAATAAAACAATTTCCTGCACGTGGTTTCTGAGCATCTGATGCACTTGCTCAGTGAAAGAATTACTGACAATTACTTACCTCTAAATATGTGATTGCCTCTTATCACACGTACTAGAAATTTGCTCACATCCTCTAGGTTTGAGGTTCACAGGCAAGGTTTCTTTCAAATGTAAATGCCTAATGAGATTTCATAAAAGGATGGACACTTTTTACTAAACTAAGGATTTCTTATATTTTTTATTTTACCATACTATTTCTGTTTTTAGAGTATTTTACTAAACATATTCAAACAGCACTTAAGAAATTTTCTCATCGAATACTTTTTTCAAAAATTGTCCTTCGCTTGATCAGGTCTCTGGGAATAGAGTTGTCCTGCAGTTAGTACTTGCTTCGAGCCCGACTCGTTATCTTTCGCAGAAAAAATGCCAATCTTGAAGGGCGAAGCCTCGCACTATGACGCGGACCTGCACAACCTGCTCTGCTGCTGCCAGTGCGCAGATGTGGCGTTTTGCCCTGAAGACCTCAGCACGATGGTGGAGGCCCACAAGGTCATCCTCTGCTCTGCCAGCCACCTCTTCATGCTGCTCTTTGAGGTGAAGAGCCCCGCCGACATCCACGATGCCTCCATCGTGCACATGGCGCAGAGCCTCTTCGCGGTGGAGGAAGGGGCTGCCCGCGGTGTCCCACCCGGCGTCCCGCCAGTGAGGGTGGTGGTGAAGGACGCCGTCTTCTGCTCTTGTCTGCCAGACATCCTCCACTTCATCTATTCAGGTACCCCCTGGAACGGGTCCGGCTGCTCATTTCTCTTACAGCCAATGCCCTGCGAAGGAGGGGCATCACCCTAAGGAGCATGCCCGTGATGTTGGTAGATGATGTTCTGCCATGGTGCTACATCTGTTTCATCCTTGTGATTATGGTGAACAATGTCTATATGAAAGAAGCCCTTCACCTAGGTTTAATAAAAACTAAATTGCCTGTTATTCCACATCTAATGAACATAAATCACGCGCAGTAATTTACTGAGCAAAGTCTGCAAGCTACCATCAGTTAGTTAACCAACCTGCTGTAGGTGAACCTATTTTAGCAGGGGGTTGGACTAGATGCTCTCCAAAGGTCCCTTCCAACCCCGACCGTTCTGTGATTCTGTAAATTCAAAAGCTTTGCCAAAATAATCTAGAGTTTGAGACAGTTTCAGATTTCGGGCTTCTGAAACACTTTAAATGGTTGCATGTTCTAAACACATTGATGAGAGTGTAGGGTTACTTAAGAAGACTCAAGTCATTTCTCTTCTGGGTATGGTGGTTCTGAAGAGAAAACCGGGATAACGGGTCGGCGTGCAGAGGGCTCTGACACATCACATGTGCTTTGCTACCAATCCAGTGCAGGCAGTGACCTCACCTACCTGATCCCAGCTGTCTATTAAAATGGCACTGATATTCTTCTCTCTTTTTTAAAGAAGTTGCTTAGGAATCCTCAGGTGAAAGAGAATTGTTTTTTCTTTTGGAGGTACCTTTTGTTCTTTAGAAAATATTTTGCAAGCTGTCAGTACATAAGAATATACATTTTATATTTGCTGAAAGAATTAGACAGCTTTTTAATGATGCATTCTGATTTTAGATGCAATTAAAAAAAAAAGTTCTAAGTAATTCTATTGTTAGAGTTGCATCCATAAAGAAGCTCATCCAATCTCTGTAGGCTGATACCTGCCTGACATGTGAAAAGTATTTCTGCCTTACTGGCCAAGACATGAACGCTTGCTTGTGAAGACACAAGGGAGACTCTTTCAGCTTTCAATTAGAGTTTGTTATAGAAAACATCCCTTTCAGTTCTTTCCAAAGCAGTGTCAAACATAAAGAACAGATGCAGAAGTTTTTCAGCATGAACGGATTGATTTTTTTTTTTATTTATTGGTGACATGAATAAGGGATTAAACCTGGAATTTCAGCAGGTTAAAGTGTGTCTGCTGCCTTCGGTGTATTAATTTTCCTTTTGCTTGTGCCAGCCAAAGAGGTGGAAACTTTGCCCAGCAGCAGCTGAAGCTCCGCTCTCAGTCCCAGCTCCCCACCTGAAGGCCGTTGCAGAAGTCGTTGCACCGTTTGGTACCTTTGAGAGGGGACGAGGTCTTTCAGAGACACTTCAGGCAGGGCCTGAGGAGAGGCCATGCGGCAGTGTCATCGTTTTCAGCCTTTCAGGACCATGACGTTATGCCCACGAGGTTACAAGCACTTCCATCCCTACGGTACACGTCGGAGCTGGTAGAGCCAAGGACGCCGTGTGCTGTGTGTGCTTTTTCTGCCGCGGAATTCCTCCAGGGCTGTGCTGAGTTGTGTTTCACCATGAGCTTTATCCATCTCTGACTCCTCCTCGCTGCCTGGCCCTGGGGATCAGAGCTGAAAGTTACCAAAAACCCCATGGTGTCTTTGAGACTTACTCCAGCAAAATGTATAAGGATAAACTATGTTCGTTTTAACGCTGGCCAACGCTTTTAGTGGTTCCAGGAAAGTTATTGAGAGACCTAAGAGAATATAATGGCTCTGACTCTGAAAACAAGAGAAAAAGAAACCCCACTGCAAACTTTGTGCTGGTTTTGGCTACCAGTATTCAGAATATAACTGTGCGTGAAGCGTTTCTGGTCCAGACACCTGCAAAGCAATGCAACCAGCAATATGAGCAGAATTTAAAGAACTTCCATAACTATCAAAATATTCAGGACTTTTTTCTGAATGTCTACCTGCAATATGTAGTGATTGAACTGGGAGGAAGCCAGAAATTAATTTTGGAAGCAAGACAGATGCCCTGATCTGTCTGTACTTGATTGCATTCTTGTAAAAGTACCGTGGAAGTTTTACTGTGCAAGAATTGCATCTTTCCTTTCCCAAACACAAAGATCTGGAGGATTTATGTGCAAAAAATAGAGTCTGCAGGATGCGTTTAGCATCGTTATCGTCTTTTGTCTGCCGGCTAAGGCCTGTGCCCTGCTGATTTATAATCCAATTTACTTGGTCTTGTGGCAGGTGCTTTCCAGTGGGAACAATTAGAAGAAGATATAAAAAAGAAGTTGAAGGATCCAGAAAAAACTGAACATGTGCTTGAGAAAGTTAAATGTATCCTGAAAACTCCAGGGAAGGTACATCTAACTCTCTTGGGGTAACCGCTAGCATTAGTTGCTCAAGTTCTTGGGAAATTGTTTTGTAGACAAGATTTCCTTGTCAGTCTTTGTTTTAAGCCCTCTTTGGCTTACGTGTCTTTTATTACTTTATTGGTGGGTTGTTCATGGGCACTTACAAAACAGAAACACAGAGATGCCGATCTAATGTGCAGAATTACTGTAGCTGGTAAAAAGCACAGAAGTAGGTTTCCTAAATGGATTACTCATATTCACAGCTTTCCACTTTGTCTAACAATGTGATATGTGTTGCTAGTTCTCATGTAATAGAGGCTGCCCAGGAAAGCTTTGCTTTCCCGAGTGTGTGCCGAAAGTTACGCTTCTGCAGTAGATCAGGAGAGATGGCTTCTCTTCTGAGTGTTGTGATGTGGACATCTGTCTATAGCTCAATATATTAGATGACTTCAGCAGATAAATGTGATTTATGTCACATTATTATGTTAAAAAAATTACAATACAGAATTAGTTTCAACAACCATTTGTTGATAGAGTAAATAGATACATTCCCTGAAACTACAGAACTCACACAAAGTACTTCTGTCAATTTAAATGGGAAATCTTGGACTGTCTTGAGATTACATAATCTAAAGATCAGAAAGATTTTAGCTGTTTTAAGCTTCTGATCGCTCAGCTGTTGGCTCGCCAGTCCTAAGTGTCCACAGCTAAAACATAAGGCTGGTCTTAGAAAATCCTGAAAACTTTTTAAGATGATAAGCCTGAGTTGTTGTTGTTTCTTCTGGGGTTTTGTTATGCCATTGGGATATTTTATTTCACATTTAAAAGTTTTTGTTTGAAGACATGAGGACTAGAAATGAATTGTGACTGCCTTGATAAAGATTAGTTATATAAATCAGATAAAATTTTAACCATACATTAAATCTCACCTGAGTTTCACAATCCGGCAATATGATTTTGATGTTGTTCCCTTTGGTGGCTTTAGATTACATTCTTAAGTAAGGAAAACAAGATTGAGAAACTAACTGGAGGTACTGGGGTTTGGAGGGTCTTGATTATTGTCTTTAGTGTATTGGAGGGCCTGGATTATTGTACGAGAAGTCCGTGCTTCGGACTGTGAGCTCCCCCGGCCCCTGCGGAGGCAATGCCAGGGCAATACCAAGAGAAGCGCAACTTTTGCCTGCCTTGCATCTGTATGCGGCATTGCGCCGGGGTGGATGTGTGACCCCCAGGAGACCTCAGACCTTGTGTTTCTGCAGCCTTGGGTCCAAAGTCTGGCGTCCGGGAGATTGGTGCTGCAGCCAGGCCTGCCTGGAGGCGCTGGATGGGGTGGTTGTGTGGTGGGTCGGAGCGCCAGGGCGAGAGCTGGGGTGTGAGCGCAGGAGACAGGGACGCCTCGGAGCTGCTGCCCGGTGGGAAATGGGAAAGTAAGACATAGAGATGGTTGCAGAGGGTTGCACGGGAGAGAGGCACGGCTGAGCAGCATTAGCGAAAGAACATAAAGTAGACAGCAGAAGGCTGTTGTTTAGTTTCCCCATATAAATGGTGTCTTGTAATCTTTTATTCTGTGGGCAGCTATACACGGCGGTGTTTAATTAATAACTTATTTTGCAGCTAAACGCTGTAAAGGACTGCAGATCTCACCAGATAAAGCGGCTGTATAACACCTCTCTCAGGCTGTTCTTTAATACGCCTGTCCTAGCTGATGTCATCTTCAAAATACAAGGTACGGTACCTCTGCTCCTGTTGACGTGAGCACTGCTGCACCTCCAGCTTTTGTCCTCTCTGCGGGAGAGTGGGAAATGGAGTGACTGCATTTTCTGTTCCATCAAAACTAAGACAATGTACGGACTTAGCTATCATTATGGAAAGTGGGGTTTTTGCTTAGAGATAACGCTTGTCCTTATGGATGCTTTACAGCAGCGTCCACTCTCAAGGTGGTTTGTGAGTGCTGATAAACCTGCCCACTGCAGCAGACTTTGTGCCTCTCTGATTCTCACGCGACCCTTGGAGGCTTGGCAAAACGAGGGATGTGCTGCAGGAAAGGCTCCTGCAATGGCACAGCACCAAGGCTAAACCAGAGACTGCATCACAGGGGACGGTGGGTTTTTTTTTAAATGTATTTATCTTGCTTGCATTCCCACCTGTGCCAGCACCGGGACATGTCTGCGGGCTCTGCCCAGCATCAGACCTCAGAGAGGCATGGACTCTGATGGACACATCTACACTCGCTCTGAGTGAAAAGACCAGAGGTACTGGTTATTGACTCCTTACCACCTTCACTCTGCCTGTCTCAGGCTGGTGCTGGCTGTGGATGTGCCTTTTTCTGCCCTCCAGAAGCTGACAAGGACTTCTGTCGCAGCATCCCAGACTGGCCGGGGTCGGCAGGGGCCTCTGGAGCTCACCCAGTCCAACCCCTGCCAGAGCAGGGTCACCCAGAGCAGGTGGCACAGGATGGCGTCTCCAGGAGGGTTTGGAGTATCTCCGGAGCAGAGACTCCACACCTCTCTGGGCAGCCTGTGCCAGGGCTCTGCCACCCTCACAGGAAAGGAGTTTTCCCTCACGTCGAGATGGAAGTTCCCGTGTTCCAGTTTGTGCCCGTTGCCCCTTGTCCTGTCCCCAGGCACCACTGAGAAGAGCCTGGCCCCATCCTCTTGCCACCCGCCCTTTAGCTCTTGCTGAGCATTGATGAGACCCCCTCTCAGTCTTCTCCAGGCTAAACAGCCCCAGGGCTCTCAGCCTTTCCTCACCAGAGAGGTGTTCCAGTCCGCCGACGATCCTCGTAGCCTCCACTGGACCCTCTGCAGCAGTTCCCCGTCCTTCTTGAACTGGGGAGCCCAGAACTGGACACAGCTCTCCAGATGTGGCCCCACCAGGGCAAAGCAGAGGGGGAGCATGAACTCCCTCCACCTGCTGGCCACGCTCCTTTCAGTGCCCCCCAGGAGACCATTGGCCTTCTTGGCCACAAGGGCACATGGCTGCCTCATGGGCAACTTGTTGTCCACCGGGACTCCCGGCTCCCTCTCTGCAGAGCTGCTTTCCAGCAGGTCAACCCCTGACCTGTACCCGTGGAGGGGGTTATTCCTCCCTCGGTGCAGGACCCCCCCCTTGCCCTTGTTGAACCTCAACTGGAACAGAGCAGCTGTGGCTGCCCCTTCCCTGGAGGGGTTCAAGGCCAGGTTGGACGGGGCTTGGAGCAACCTGGGCTGGTGGGAGGTGTCCCTGCCCAGGGCAGGGGGTGGAGGAGATTCTATGATCCCGCCATCTGACATGGTCAGCCTGGCCAGAGGCAGGTAACAAAGCCCACCCAGTGTCCCGGCCCCAGCCAGGCGGAGCCCAGAGCCCGGCCCCATCCCGAGCAGAGCCAGGCGTGGGCTCAGACCTGCCACAACTCAAGGACATGTGAATTATTGTGGTTTTTAAAAAAAAAAATAAAAAATACAAGTCTGTTGAGGTGATGGTAATTATCTAGTCCACTTTGTGGCCGGGATTAAAAAGAAGTGGGAGGCCAGAGGCTGGCTTTCCGTGATGGCTTGTCTGTAACAGAGCGTGAAGTTACAGAGGTTGTTGGTGGCGTGACGTGAGGTCTGCTCACAGGGATCCTTGGCGAGGGCTCAGGCAGGAGCCGCACTGGTGGCAGCACCTTCTGATCCCATTTTGTCTGCAAAGAACGTGCTTGGGTCCACCAATATGCTGCAGTGCCACAGGTGATTTTTTTTTTTTAAATTAAATGCGTTCACCATTAAAAATTAAAGTACGGGGGAAAACAGCATCACATGCTTTTGTGAGAATAAGAATGAGACAATTTTTAAATGCTAATGATTTTCCCCATTTGTGCACGCCCACCCTCCAAGCAGAAATGGTCTTTTAGGATTACACAATTGTTTAATTATTTTCAGTTTTAAATCTCAGAGCCAAAAGTGAAGCATTAATCCCTCAAAAGTAAGCACATGAGGACAGGCAGATTCTTTCTAGATGTTCTGTGCAATATGCAGAAAAAAACAAAAAGATCTTTGAAAATGAGAACAAAGCTCTGGTGCTGAGTGTAACGACACAAACAATTCCTCTCAGTGTCCCACTCCCGAGAAAGGCTTTGTGGGAAGATGATGAAACCAAACCACCACTATATATTTCACACAAAAAAAAAAAAGTTCCTGTCGAATGGGTTGACGTGTATTTTTAAAAGAGTGAGCTTATCCACTAACAAAATGTGAACTGTTTTTCCTAATACAAGCCTTTTCCCCTAATTCATTAGCCACAACAACTCTATTAAAATTAAATAATTACTAAGAGAAACTGAAGGCTTTAGTCTTGATCAGGCAAATACATTTTTAAGTCTTCAAGTAATTCTTTGAATCCTGACAGTTGCTTTGAGCTTTCTAGCTAACAAAAGAAGTTGGGAACCATTGAAAACAGGAGCACGTTATGTCCGTGCAAAGACCCGTTACGTGACTGAACATCCTAATTAGTAGGAAAATATCCAATTGCATGCACATACAAAACTACACGCATATCTTACATCACATCTGTGTATTGCTCACGTTACGTGCATAAATATATAATACCACTGACGTGTTCTCTCTACCCAGAAATAGAGACATTTTGTATGCAGCTTAGAGAATTTGGAAGTAGAAGCACAGGTGAATTAGAAATAGAAGAAAAATGAAAAAGTGCCAGATGTCTTCAAGGAATTAGGTAGGCGGCAGCATTATGGTTAAGAAGGAAATTAAGACACTAACTTCTGTGTAAGGTTTTACAGGTGGTGAGCCCCTGGCCCAGGCTGCCCAGGGAAGCTGTGGCTGCCCCATCCCTGGAGGGGTTCAAGGCCAGGTTGGACGGGGCTTGGAGCAACCTGGGCTGGTGGGAGGTGTCCCTGCCCAGGGCAGGGGGTGGCCCTGCCCTGGTGGTACTGCCTTTAAGGTCCACTCCAACCCAAACCATTCTGTGATTCTATGAAATTCACTTAGGCAAAATACTTAATCTCGTTAAATTCATACTTAGTGGATTTAATGGAATTTCATCTGGGATAATTTGGCTTTCTCTGCTTTGTGTGGTTATGTGGAATTTTGACTTCTGGAACACACATTCATTACCAGTGGGTTTACTGATGAACACAAATTACTCATTTGCATAATAATTCACAGCACTGCATATTTGTGTAATGGGCCAGAGGCTCAGTTAGTGTAAACTGGTGCGACTCCAGTGGTGTCAGATTTTATACTAGTTGAAAGCCTGTTTCTGACTTACAAAAGTTTTCCCCATTTGGAATACCTTGTGTTGGGGGCGGGTTATCGTAATAAATTTGGTATTTTTGTTCACTGGTGGCTACAAGGCTACCAAGTAGACACTTTGACTGGTATAAAGTGAGGGTGTTATTAGTTATCTATTGGATATTGTTAAATACCTTAATCATGTTCAGTGAACGGAAGGCCTCCTAAGAGAACATGAGCTTTAAAATCAAGGTCTTTCTGTGTGAATAAAATCATCACAGGTTTTTATCTTGCTTCCGGCAGGTGCAACTGTACCAGCCCACAGAGCAGTTCTGGTAGCTCGCTGTGAGGTAATGGCAGCTATGTTTAATGGTAATTATCTAGAAGCAAATAGTGTTCTCGTTCCAGTGTATGGGGTTTCCAAAGACACTTTCCTCTCCTTTCTAGAGTATCTTTATACCGACTCCTGCTGCCCAGGTAAGAAAATTTAAAAATACACATATATCTGTTACTTATTTTTCCGTAGCGGGGCATTGATAGAGAGTAATGTAGCAGCATTTATTTCATTGAAAAATGCCAATATTTTAATATATAATGTCCCAAGAAAGAGAAATTGTCCATACTGGGCAATAAAAAGAGAAATCAGTCTCATTCAAGTAAAAATCAACTGCAGGCAGAACAAGTGTCACAAGTAAAATGCTCTATGTTTTCTGTGCTTACATGGCAAGACTCAAAAAATCGTGAAATTTCATTCCTAGTCCATTACAATCACCGTTAAGAATTACAGTTCTTTCTACATCAAAATAATAATGCTTTCTAATCTTATTTCTGCTTCTAATTTCAAAACTGTCATGTTTTTTAGCATATATTTTATTGTGTTTAATATAAACAAGGTTAAATTGTACCTTATTTAAACACATGGATATCTTATTTATATGTGAAACCAGGGAAAAAAATACGTCAACTGGAGTATTTAGCAAGAAAAATTGAGCTAAAGTATTCTTTGTGTCTTAACCTTTCTCTTTTTTAATGAGAAGAAAAAATACATACTAAATATGAAATATAATTTAAATACAGATAATTTTGCTTTGATGTAATGAATGAATTAATGATGTTGTGATATGTGGTTTTGCTTTTGTTTTCTTTTCAAATAATTCTACCTTATTCTTAGATTTTCCATATGTTTCTCCTTATAGTGCATCTAACATTTCCTTGTCCATCAGTTTAAATATGCAACCAGTGTACCATATATTTTTTAAAATACGATTGCTCCATTTTCTTTTTGGCCTTTATAATATATTTTCTTGTACATGTATCATAGAGGTTCTTTTTTGAAAGACAAGTTAGAAAGCTAAATCCCTCTCACTAATCATCACTTACTTTAAATAGACCAACAGCACTTGACTCAGTCTCTTCAAGATAAAGGATATTGATAACAATTTATTACACATACCTTGTAAAAAGTGCTAATTACTCTTTTCCTGTTAATTAGATAGTTTATCTGGGAAAAGGGAGTGACGTGGCAAACTTACAATGATAATAGTGAAAAATAGAAGAAGGTGATCAACAGCCGCTTGATTTTCTATTCACTGTTAGGAGTTTAAAAGATAACTCGGTGAAAATTGGCTTTGATCGTCTTGTCAAAAAGGTAAAATACATGTAACTTCTGTTTTCTTGTTTTTCAGCCAGTATTCTCCAAGCCATGTCTCTCTTGATCTGCGCAGAGATGTACCAAGTAATGAGACTCCAGCATATTTGTGAGCTTTACATTATCACGCAGCTTCAGAGCATGCCTAGCAGGGAACTGGCATCCACAAGTCTCAGCATTGTCAGTTTGCTCAAAAAAGCTAAGGTACGTGTCGCACGTATCAAGTAAAAATATGTATGTTGACTCTAATTAGTGAGGGTAGTTTAATTGCTAAGATTTTTAAGATCTTAATAATTTCCATTCCCAAGGACAAACACTGATATACAATCCATTGATTTGGGACATCTCGTGGCACAAGGCTGGCTAAAATAAAGCCTTCTTCAGCCTTTCATAGCAGAATGTGCAGTCATACCATAATGCGTGTGCTTCCTTCATCAAGGACACATTGCGTTAATTCAGCCTAATTGCAGCTTCTGCCAGAAAATACGGGTTTTAGGCAAGTGAAAATGCACTACTTCCTCTTCTAATCAAAAAGAAAATCGTGTGATATGCAAGTGGTAAAGGAGATCTAACCTGGTAGAATATTGAGTGAAATACATAAGAAGCATGAAAAGAAAATATTAGAGGCTGAAAAAAGAGAGAAAGGGAGACACTAAGATGGATTTGGAAAACAGAAGAGGAAAATAAAACCTGAATTGTTTACAAGGCTGAAGCAGGATATTGTCTTAAATGAACAGGATTTTGTGGAGAAAGAGGAGACAACAAAACCAACATGCCACGCTCCTTACCTTCCTCTTTCTCAAGCTCTGCTCCTGTGCAGAAGACAGAAGTTTTCAAGGTTCATGACCAAAGGACCCTGAGGGGTTAGGTTGCACGTCGGGGGGAGGAAGTTTTATTGTTACTTTTTGGGTTTCCATCTGGTTACATATTTCTGTCAATGACTTTTCCTTCGTTATCTCCTCCAGTCATAGAATCATAGAATTGTCTAGATTGGAAGGGACCTTTAAGATCATCGAGTACCACCATTGACCTACCACTGCCAAAACCACCACCAAACCATGTCCCTCAGCACCACGTCAAAACTTTATTTAGTAAACTGCTATGTTGACAGTGGAAATCAGAAATATTTTGACATGCGAGGCGTGGTTGTGTTTTAGACATGGTAGCGTTAAGTGTTGTTTGTGTTTCCTTTCTTCTCACAGTTTCACAATTCTGATTGCCTTTCAACTTGGCTTCTTCATTTTATTGCCACTAACTACCTCATCTTCAGTCAAAAGCCTGAATTTCAAGATCTTTCAGGTAATTTATCAATTACTTTTAAAACAAGAAATGTTTCCAGTTCTGCTTAAATCAGAAGTGAGGTACTAGACAGTACTACTCCTGCATGAGAAGATGATTAGGGATCCTTTAGACTACACTGTCTAGCCCAGTCCAGAGTCTGTCTGAGCTGGATGGTTCACCATCTAACTGTGGGACCAGCATGCGACACGTGAAGAGCAGCACAGCCAGAAACCGCATCCCCTCGTCTGTTGGTTACTGTGCTGAGGGCCAGGTTCCCACCTATTACTGCGTTGACTGTGGCAATTTGGTCATCGTATGTCGACCCCTCCATGCCCTTATGTGTATAAGTTTGTGTAGTTTGTACATTTGAATCAAGGTAATGAGTCACCTCCAATACTTGCTTTTTAAGGGTCAGGGTTTTCTTTGAAGAAAGTAGGATTTTTATAGTATTCTCCAGCAGATCTCACAAAAATCAAATAACTAATGTCCATTCAAGTAAATAACCCAGGTTCTTCCAGGGAACTGATATTTATTTTCCTAATCGGTATATTTGTTTCCTGATATGTAACTCTGGAGAGTTTTGCTCCTTGCCTATGGGATTTTTCGTCACCCTGATGAAGGTGATCTTGACGGGTGTATCTCTTTGACCCGTGGTTCTTATTCAAACCGTTGGTACAGAGACAGAGTATTCCAGAAGGCAATTTTTCTTCTTAGTGAGACGATCGCTTGGTCCAAAGTGCATTGAAGGTCCTCTTTCCTCATTTGCAAGGCTCATATACGTATATGTGATGATGGACAACTTTGCAATCGTTATGAGCAAAGAAGGGAGAGCTAGGTCCTCCCTGCTTTGTTTGGACCTGGAGTTTGTCTTTCAGCGGCCCATCTGCGCACCCTCTGAAGTGTCCATTTTGTGTAGCCAGGTCTGGATTAAACATGAGAGTGCAGGGCACCTGTGCTGGCGGGTGTCACCCACCAGTGGGTTCGGTCCACAGTAGACCTGCTTTGCTTTCTTCCTTCTGCTTCAGGTGACAGGGTGTGTTTGAAAGCACTTTGTGATGTCTTCCTCACTACAGGGCTTTGGTCTCAACCACACGGAGGTTCTCCTGAAGCTGCAGGAATCAGGTTGTTCTCCCCGTTTAGCGAAGGTGGGAACTGCCTCTGGCTTCCCCTTGGTAGAGGCAGGAGAGCACAGACACATGGTGGCTTGGGGTCACCACAGGGCTCGATCTAGGCCCATCTGCTTGGTCATTTCGCAGTTCTCCAGTGGGTTATCAATTTATCAGTATCATTTATTATTTTATTTTTTTTTCTGCTGGGGAAAGTAATAGTAATAGCGCTTCTGTCTCCATGTTGTAGTTGTCCTGATGGAGATCAGGCTCTGTGTGAGCCTGTTGTGAAACTTACGCGGTGATGGCTCTGATAAGCATCACTCACCAGCCCTCGTCAGCACGTGCTCCAACAGCTCCGGCATAACTCGGGGATGGGCTGTACAGTGTTGCCATGGCTCATGTCTGCTGTGCCACCTCCTGGAGCTGCCTCCATGATTCTGACACTGGTGGAGCATCCAGGGCTGATGCGGGGCGCTACTAAGGATGTTGGCGGCCAGATGAGATTTGTGAAGGCTCTGGCGGGTGGCTGGTACCAGGCTGGCTGCTTTGGAAAGCACCTGCGGGCTGACGGGGTGGGAGGAAAAGGGCAGCACGCCAGTGGACTGATTCCATTGAGATTTGGTGTCCACATGCCCGGCAGCCTGCCCTTTGCTTTTCTCTTTCCTCTCAGTCCCTTCCACGTGATTCACAGAGAGGGTGACACGCTCTGCTGCATCCCACTTGCACCGAGGTGCCTGGAGGAAAGAAACAGGAGAGAATAAGTAAATAGGGGTCGACGGGGTGGAAACGTTGTGATCTGGCTTGCCAGGGCACACACACACTCCAGCATGGTCAGCTGGGAGCATGCTCCCCCAGCAGCAGCGGTTGGCCTTTCTTACATGCTGCCACCAGTGACAAAAAGCACGTGCAGTGAACGATAAAAATCTTGCTGAATTCTTAATTGCTCTCTTTACCTTGCTCTTCCTAATGATCTTGAGACAGGCTATTGGCATAGGGATTGAAATACCCTCCTCCATAGTGCTGCAGCAGAGAAAAACCCTCACAGCTGATGACCACACATGGTTATCTTCTAAAGATAAAGAATATTCATCTTTAGAATCATCTCTCTGCTCTCTTCAATGAGTATTGTATTTATTTTATTAAGTAACTTATTTATTGCTGACTTAATAGCAAGGGAACATCATGTGGTAACTTTTACGTCCGCACTACAGTAAGATCTAGGCAAAACGGATAGCACTCATCCTTGCTTTTCTAATTGTTTACGTCCTTAAATTTTTTTAACCTGTTTTAAAAGACTTTTTGCAGCCTGTGCACTTCTGCCGTATGTTTGAATATTACATTTAATTCCTTTCTCTAGCGGAGGAGCGCAATTTTGTAGAGACGCACAGGTGGCCTTCCCACTTGTACCTGAAGCAGCTTGCTGACTACAGGAACTACGTCCACTCCCAGAAATGCCACTGCGCGGTGATGTGAGGAGGCTGAGCGGGCCCCAAGTGCGCCTCCACCGGGAAATTTCAGACTGGGAATTACGCACAGGATAAAAATCACGCCAGGAGCAAACCCAGATACTGGTGTGCCCTGGCACGCTGTGCGCCATAGCGCTGCAGCGCACTTACTGACCTCCTTTGCTTTGATAATGAACGGCTCGACTTCTCTGCTTAAAGCACTGAGGAATGTGTCGTGAAGATTTATTTCAAGCACAAGGATTTCGCACCTATGGGGATTAAACACAGTGTGGGACAGTGTCATGACTGTCATCTGTTCCCGCTTCTATTTTCTTTATTGGTTATTTTATTGGTTTTCTTGGTTATTTTTGACAGCTGAGACAGCAGCTGTTGAAAGCAGATTTTTTTTGTAAATCTGTGTGCAAGAGTAGCGCAGTAGTAGTGCAGGGAAGCTGAGAAGCCAACTCGTAAGTTCTGTAAGTATTTCAGAATGCAAAAATTTACTGCAGCATCTGCTGGTTTGCGAAATAAAGGGTAGGCTTAATGAGCATTTTAGTTACTATTCATTTTCTACGTCAAGTTGTCTGTAGTTCCTTTTACTGAGACTCTTACAGTCATATGACTTATTCCAGAGGAATACCTATGCATCACTACATTCTGTAGTGCCTCTCAAATATCTAAAAATTGAAATAATTTCTCCTCCCAGTAAATAGCGGAAGAAAGTCTGCTTTAATAATCTGTAGAACACCTTTGGTAGTGTGGTCATGTTATATTTTTCCTCCTGAGAAAAAAAGTCAGGAAGAGCTCAGAGCGTACCCATACGGTGCTGCTAGGGACTGGGAGGAATGGGAGGGGTGTCAGCAGCCTTTCGTAGGTTTTGTGGGAGAAGACTCAGTGGCACTCGTGACTTTTTTGGGAAAAATGGGTCTCGTAATCCAAGGCATCCCCCTGGTCACTGACAGCGTAAATGCCCCATGTGCTGGTCGTGGAGGGAGAGGACCCACATGACCAGCCCTATGGGGAATGTCGGCTTTTGTGACGGGACCTTGAGCTTGACCCTCCCCAGCGGAGATGCAGTTTAAATTTAATTATATCACGGGCTCATAAACTACACCGGGCGAGACAAACCTGATTGTGTTTTCTGGCTGCCTGGGGTCTTGCGCAGGGGTAACAGAGAAATCCTGAGTGTTATGACAAGGATGACCCTTGCAGACGCTATTGAGAGTTTTCTTGACCTAAATCCTTGGTTTGTTGTGCCACTAACTTATAGGTATGTTGTAACGTTAATGACAGAATGAACCCAACCTTTACATAAGGGTGTCTACCGAGCACGGGTACTTTTCTGCACGTGAAATCTTATTGAGGAAGTAAACCCTTCATTATCAGTTTTGTTGTACTTTAAATTGTGCTTTGGCAGCTGCCTTTAATTTTGGTATGTAATCTGAGCCTAGAAAAACAAAGAAAGTACACTGAACGTATCATTCATCGTTTCCCCAACGTCCACAGTAGGCCAGCTCAAACGTACCTGGAAACCGCAGCTGTGAGACGAAGATGGAACAGCAAATTGCTGCAGCTGAATCTTTTTTTTTCAGTAAGAACTGTTTTTGTATTTCAAACCAGTTTTATAGGTGAGTTGTTCTTTTCAAATTCCATCCTAGAGTCATAGGCTTTTTTTTGGCTTGGTTTTCTGGTGACATTTTGCAGAGGTTGAGAGGGTATTTCTTATTTTTGGACACAAAAAAAAAAAAAAAAGAGCTTGTGACTCAGCTGGCTGCTGCAGGCTCAGAATTCTGAGGTTAGTTTTATGTAAGAGTGAGAATTCATTTTTATTTTTAATTTCTCATCTGGAGATCCTAAAGTTCTTTAAAAGATGAGATGTACTTATCGACATCTTCCATATAAGGAGTCTAAAATATAGAGCATTACGTTGCTTTCCCAAGACCACTAATGAAAACTGAAAATGTTAAAGCAAAAAATGACTAGGAAAGTAATATGTATTGAAATTAAATGTGAAAAAAAGGTTATTTCCTATCACTATAGTAGAAATTTTAAAAATTAAGCCTAAGTGGATAGATATGAATAGAACTTAGTGGTTTTTGAAGCACGAAGTCGTGAACAAAAGTGAGCGTGCAGCTGCCTGGACGCCTGACAGTCACAGCACGTGCTTCTGCCGGCAGCCGCTCAATTACCCAAAGTATGGATTATACGCCTCATCCTGACTTCTTGCACAAAACTGATATAAAAGATGTGTGAATGTTCGTCTGCGTTGCATGTAGTCCGAAATTTTTAGTATTTTGAAAGCTTTCCCAGGTTTTTGGTAGAAGTTCGTCCGTTGCCACTAATTTTAAGTATAGATAACAAATAAAAAAAATACTATTTTTAACTTTCTGTAGGTGTTTTATAGGCATTTAGATATTGGCTTAACAGAAATGCAAACTCTTTATGTCCAACCAAGAGAAATATTTTGCTATTATATATTTTAGTCAGTGGTAACTACAGGTTTTATACAGAGAAGCCAGGCAGTGTAAAAAGATTCGTTATTTATTCACAAATCAATGCACACTACTATTCAGACATAAACCAGCTTTCCATTTAACTCAGTATTCCCATAAGGCCGCCTGTGTCAGGTGCAAAAGTGCTGTCCTGGCAGATATAGGCCATCTGATAAATTTAAATTCTTAGAATAATTCTTATTATAAATTCTTATTTTTATTCTGTATGAGGATTTTCTGTAGAAATGTATTTATCTTAAAGCTATTTTTAAAACTGCTACTTTATCGTTCAGAAGCGTGACTGAAAGTAGATCTTGATGCTTGGTGAGTTGCTGTCGGTGATTTCTTTTTAGTGGAGGCTTTAGTGGATGACACCCATCACAGAGAGACAGGAATTAGGGCGCTACCAAGTTCGGTATTTATGAATAACTTTGTATGGTACAAAGTAAAAATTGCTACGGTATAAAATAACCCACCTTTATACCATAGTATAAAGTAAAAATCAGGAACCAGCTGAAGAAAGGTTATTCAAGCAAGTAGTTTTGAAAAAAAGTAAAATGTTTGAGGAGGAAAAACTTCCGTGTTGGTGTGGGAAACCTGCTGTTTGAGATGTTTCCCAGGCAGTGCAGAGGGTTATCCTGTTAGTAACACCCAGGGCTCTTGGAAATGGACTTGTTGTGCTTTGATAAGCAGTTTACAGCATTCTAGTCCTCTGCTTTGGTGGCCACCACGAGAGCGGTCTTGTCCTGCAGGAGGTAGGCTGTGCCAGAAGGGCATCCAGAGCCAGCGACCGCCCCGGCACCGGGGGGAGCCTAGGGGGCAGGCGGAGGGACCCCATCTCCTTTGGTGCCATGGGACTTCCCCTGGTCCCAGCATCTCCCAACCCATCCCAGGCATCAGCAGCGTCGGGGTCAAAGAAGGAGGTCGGTGGGGAATTTGGGTGCCCTTCGGCAGGTCTTAGAGGGCTTGAGATTACAGTTTCAGAGTCAGGTTTGAGTGGAATTTCAACTCCCGAGTCCGTCATTAGAGCAAACTCTCAAAGTCCACTCCTAGGAGACAAATTTTTGAACAGTAGATCGCACCGTGTAATTCTTGCTGTACTGGTACATGTGTATGCTTGTCCCAATCTAGCACTAAGCTTTATAGACACTAACAAAGAAAGCTTTCTGCACTAATAATCTTTTCCACATGATAGTTAAAAAACCTCTGCTATCGTCCTTTAGGTCTTGGTGTACTGTTTTTGAAAAAAAAACATTAGAAGGAAGAAAAGCTATTTTATTAGGTGTGTGCTGAAACTCCTGTATGTTTTTCTTTTAATACACCCTGACTAAATGTGACTAAATGTACAAGGTTTCAGATAATATGTAAAATTTTGTTACAAAAGTAAAAAAATTTTCTCTAGTCAGTTTCATGTGATTATTTACCCATGTGCATTAGAAGATTTGAGAGTTAGGCTGGAAATATTTTTTGTAGCTTGTAAGAATCATAGACTAATAGATTCATACAGTAGTTTGGGTTGGAAGGGGCCTTTAAAGGCCATCTATTCAAACCCCCCTGCCCTGGGCAGGGCCACCTCCCACCAGCCCAGGTTGCTCCAAGCCCCGTCCAACCTGGCCTTGAACCCCTCCAGGGATGGGGCAGCCACAGCTGCTCTGGGCAACCTGGGCCAGGGGCTCACCACCCTCACAGCAAACAATTTCTGCCTCACATCTCATCTCAATCTCCCCCTTTCAGTGTAAAACCCTTCCCCCTCATCCCATGGCTCCCCTCCCTGCTCCAGAGTCCCTCCCCAGCTTTCCTGGAGCCCCTTGAGGGACTGGAAGGGGCTGGAAGGTCTCCGCGGAGCCTTCTCTTCCCCAGGCTGAACCCCCCCAGCTCTCTCAGCCTGTCCCCACAGCAGAGGGGCTCCAGCCCTCCCAGCATCTCCGGGGCCTCCTCTGGCCCCGCTCCAACAGCTCCGTGTCCTTCTGCTGTTGGTGCCCCAGCGCTGGAGGCAGCACTGCAGGGGGGTCTCACAGAGCGGAGCAGAGGGGCAGAATCCCCCCCTCACCCCCCTGCCCACGCTGCTGGGGATGCAGCCCAGGCTGCGGGGGGTTTCTGGGCTGCCAGTGCATGCTGCCAGCTCATGGCCAGCTTTTCCCCCCCCAGCACCCCCAAGCACTTCTCTCAGGGCTGCTCCCCATTCCCAGGGGTTGCCCCAACCCAGGTGCAGGATCCTGCACTTGGCCTCATTGAACCTCATGAGGTTCACAGTGACCCACTTCTCCAGCCTGTCCAGGTCCCTCTGGATTGCATCCCTCCCTCCAGTGTGTCAACCACACCACTCAGCTTGGTGTCACCTGCAAAATTCCTGAGGGCGCCCTCGATCCCACTGTCCATGTCACTGGTGAAGATACTGCACAGTACTAGTCCCAGTATGGATGCCTGAAGGACACCTCTCATCACCGATCTCCAAGTGGACATTGAGCCATTGACCACTACCCTCTGGATGTGATCATCCAACCAATTTCTCATCCACTGAACCGTCCACCCATCAAATCCATATCTCTGCAATTTAGAGAGAGGGGTGTTGTGGACGACCGTGTCAAAGGCCTTACAGAAGTCCAGAAAAACAACATCAGTAGCAAAGCACTGTATGTTTTTCCTTTCTATTTTTGACCTTGCTGGAAAAAGATGGATCTGATGACAAGTGCAGATCTGTGTTCAGGTTTACCTGCCAGGGTGGGGTATGTTGCTGCACCTCTTTCTATATTACTGTATGGCTTCTGGAAGTTGGGATTCCTCTTCTGCTCAGCCCCTTGACTGGTGTTTTCCCAGTGAGTTACTGGTTTGAGTGGTGGTGAGGTTTGTACTCAAGCTGTTTGGCTGGTGGTGGGCATTTCTCTTTAGAAGCAAGAAAAATATGACAAGGGAGAGATTTTGTTTTCTTGGAGTCATTTACCAATGAGGCTAAGGAGGACGTGTAAGACTGTAGAGTGTGGATTTTACTTGTCAGCCTCCAACAGACTCATTAAAGCACCACACACCTGCCAGTGTGTGGTATCAAGATAAAAATGGTCATTGTTCATATCCACCACCCTTCGTTTCCCCCTGGCTATTAGGAATTCTGATTGACATCCTGGTTGCCTCTGTAGCAAACGATTTAGAAATTATCTGAATATCCAGGAAAAATGACCAGATGTTTTGACAGCTAAAAGTGACTCCTTTGTCATACACCCAACTAAACCTCTCGCTCCAGATCCCCAAGAAACCTCAGCTTCTACCGTTAAGCTTTATCAATCCTAACTTATTACTTAACTGTAAAACTGGTGAAGACCAGACACATCTCCAAGCTGAAACCTGCAGTTCCCAGGCCGTGGACGCGGACAAGCGCCGGAGAAGGTGTGCACCAGCAGTGTCATTTACTGTAAATTCAACCTGTATCACATGAGCAGGAAGCATTAAGCCTTTATGGGAGCTAAAATGGAAATATTTCATGAGGTGAAGGTTTTTAGACCTAACGTCTGTATTTAGCTATTTCTGCTTTCCTGTCCCAGTTCAGCTTCCAATGCGTATGCAGTTACTCGGCTGCATGGATAGGGTCTTTCCTGCCCTTGGGAAAGGGCCATGGAGCAGGTGCTGCTGGAGGCCAAAAGCTCCAGCTTTTCACCGAGACACCCCAACACCGGAGTGCTCAGTTTATGGCACGGAATTTAACTTTGTCAAAGCTACCCGAATATGAATCTCCTCCGAAATGTTAAGCAAGAAGGGAAGTAGCATGACTTTTTCAAGCCCTAAAAATAGAAATTTGTGGCTGCAGTTTTAACTGTTACTGAGCAGTTTCCCTCATCATCATCATCGGCAGGAATAATTACTGCCCATCCTCTGAAATTCCGTAGAACACACCCCCAGCAGCAGCTCTGACGCAGCTCCAGACGTGCATGGTGTGACCGTGCATGAGAAAATTCCTACAGCAGCCTCGCCTGGCACTCGTTCTGCATCGCAACGTGTTTAAAGTTTGCTATTAGATTTTAAACTTTGAATCCAGTGGAAATTCTGCCCGCACAGAAGGACTGGGAGCTGTGAGTTCTGCTTGAGAATGGCTTGAAAATAAATATCTGTCATGCAATCTAGGAAATGTCTGCATTGAACTTCCCATATTTGAGGACTGCCCTTTGCCCGGGAGAGGGTTAAGTTATGCTGAGAAAACATGAACCTGCGGAAATTTGCACAAGTCAGCTTAAGTTGTCTGGGGCTTGCTGAAATAGGAGATTGCTACTCTGCCAAGAGCAAGAAGGAGTTTATTGCCAAGAACGAAGCTTTTGGCTTTCCCCTTCCTTTCCAAGCAGGGGAGAAAGCCCGTGATTTCTTCTCTTTCGCTCCCGAGGAGGGTAAGGAGCACCGGCAGCCCCAGATGGTGTCACCGGGGTGTTTTGCAGTGGGAGGAGGTTTCACGGCTTCTCGCCGAGCTGGGGGAGGCTCGTGCCGCGAGGGAGACTGTGCCCGGGGGAGTTTTGTCAGAGATGAGTGGTCGGGGGCCACGCTGACACGGGACGCCCAGCGCTGCGACGGGCTCTTCCCCTAAGGCTGTGTCTGCGCAGCAAATCCTAAAGGTTGAACTGTTTATCAGAAATCACAGAAGTGTCAGGCTTGAAAAAAACAGCAACTTTAATTCCACGGGTTTTAGCTGAACTTCAAAAAAACAAAAACAAAAACCAAAACCAAAACAAACTAAAAACAAGTTTTTGATTTTTTTTTTTATTTTTTAAAAAAAAGGAGGGGGGAAAAAAGGATGAGAGAAATAAAGTGAAAGGAAAACAAGCTTTTGATTTTTTTTTTTGTTTAAAAATAAAAAAAAGGAGGAGCGAAAAAAAGGATGAGAGAAATAAAAGTGAGACAGGTTTTATACTTTGAGGCTTTTTGCCTCATCATCAAGTTGAAAAGGTCTTTAAACTTTTTTTGTTCGGAGATAGTGTTGTTTTAATGCCAAGAATTTAAAGCAAACTCTTGACCCAGCTGGACTTGGCAGCAGTCGTGCTGTGCGTTTCCCGTCAATCCATTTGCCGACCGGGCGCTGCTCGGGCCGGCTCCGAGTCCTCCCTGCGCTGTCTCCGTGGGACGTTCCGCGCTGAGCAGCCGCCCCGACCCCCGCTGCCCCCGGAGTGACTGCAGCGAAAAATGGAAAAAACGCTTCCTCCCAGCAGCTGCCTTGTAACGAAACCCTTCCAAAAAAAAAAAAAAAAAAAAAAGGGCTGCTCAGACGATTCTGCAGACCGTGGGAGGTCAACCACAAGACGATGGGTCACCAGGGCAGGGGGTGCACGGACGGGCTGCAGTGGCTATTTGCAAGACAGCATTCAGGGGACCCGCGCTATAGCAGTCTGTGGGACACATTATAGCATGTTATAGCAGTCCAGCTCAGACCACTGCAACGGCATTTTTTACACGACACGGAAAACATTGGAGAATTTCCACAGGGTCATTTGGGAGAGACAGGTAGGAAAAAGTTTGTAGAGGGAAAACAAGGCATTTAGGGTGTGTGCATGAATGGGTCTGCAGAAAAAGAACCACAACGGTGAACGCAGCCACTTAGAGCAAGTGTATTTTATTGGGCTGATCAGGTCATGCTCTAGACCTCTTTCCATAGCTACAGAAAGCATGAAGAGATATTGACGTACTGAAGCACTGATCAATGAAAGGAAAAAAACCTGCATTTGCAGAAAAGGTGCATTTGATCCCACAGAAGGAAGTGGCAAAGAAGAATTTCCTTGAACGTCCAAGAAGAATGTATGTCGAAAGGAGGCGGCCATGGCTCGTGGTCATCTCTCTCCCGAAAGCAGAAACAGCAGGCATAATGGGTAGTGGTCACCGCTGTTAGGAACAAGTTGATTAATACGATACCATTATAGAACAGACTTTGGAGACTTGTAAATAGTGCTTTTACATTGAAATATATATCTCAGCGGTACACAGATTTACGTGTGTGTCTGTATATATGCACACAGGTTTTGTGCACGTACACACACATTCTATATATTGCACATATTGTAAGTCTTTCCTAAACTCACCTTACCAAATGAGTAAGTTTTATTCGGCAAGGAAAACAAGTCCAGTCGTCAGCCACTCGAGCGCTCGTGTGTTTGGCTCAAGCTACTGTCATGGTTCCAAGCTGCTTATTGTGCCGCACACGCAGGAGCTGAACTGTGCGCGCACACACCCACGAACACACCCCGCTCTGTTTGCACAGTGAGCTGCATCTCAGCTTCTGACGAAGCGGAATATAAGTTTAAAAACAATATTCTATGTGCTGCGATGAGCTGTTGGAGGGACGCTTGACGAGTGAGAGCGGCAGGCCCCGGTCTGTGTCGGTCTTTCCCCGTATGGTTTAAAGGAGGACCCAGTTGTTCTCTTCTTGCACTGGGATTTACGCAGCCCACACGTTTACATGTATCTGGGCTGTCACTCTTGGCATGGGTTTTTTTCCTTAATGATGTCCCTAAAAACTCACTGACAGCCCATTCCCACTCATGCCCCACACAAGCACAGCGGTGGCACACATCACCCAAACCACTTGCTGGAGCAGGACCCAGTGCCCTCTTTCTATGGGGCTGTCTGCCCTGACGCCTCTTCCTCCTTTTCTGCAAAAAAGCCAAATATTTGAGACTTCCTAAAAGGCATGACCCTCTCCTTGCCTCCATTCCCTGCAGTTGCCCTTGGGTGCAGTGAGGACCAGAGAAGGTCCAATGCAGCATCTTCCTCCTTGTGCTCTGCATCTTCTATTGCTGCTGCCCTGCTCGTTTAGGTTACTGCCCTGTTTCTGCTGTGCATTGTGGACACGTATTTTAGGCTGCTCTGTCCTGTCCTCTAACCTTCTCCTCCAAAAGAGGTCTATCCAAAACCTGGCACTCTGGAGAACAAGGGGAAGTGTCAGGAGAGCATCGTGGCTGAGGGAGGGAGGCACAGCTGGGCTGTACGGCAAAAAGGCAGGGCCTGGGAGGTGGGAGCAAGGACAAGCTGCACAGCAGGAATTTGGAAACGTTGCCCAGGATCTAGGTAGGGTGGAGGAATGGGTGGGCAGGAACCTTATGAAATTCAGCTGGAGGTGAGTTTTGTCCATCAGGAGCCGCCTCGTTGGGTGACACAGGCTGGGGCTGACTGGATGGAGGGCAGCTCTGCAAAACGGGGCCAGGAGGGGTCTCAGCAGCCAGGGAGGTGAGCACCAGCCATCAGCAATGGCAGCAAGGAGGGCCACCAGCACCCTAGGCTGCCTTCACGGCACTGCCTCTGCAGGATGGTGCCTGGGGGGAGGGCGAGAGACAGCAGATGTGTAAGGGAAGAAGTTTTGCCCATTTGGAGAGTGAAACAGTGGCAGAAAGGTTGTGCAGACTCTGTCCTTGAAGGTATTCCAGGACCTGACTGGGTAAAGCCCTGATGAACCTGGCCTGATCCCATAGCTGACCCAGCTGGGAGCAAGGGGTTGGATGAGAGATCTCCAGAGGTCTCCTCTGACCTGACCAATCCCGTGATTCTCCTCTTGTTTGCCAGCAATTTGTCCCAGAAGCCCTCTCAGCTCCCTTAGCCTAAATGTTGAAGAGCTCTTCCCTGCTCTGCTCATCTTCTGCGTGCTGTTTCCCTGTGTGGAAGGTACTGCACGCACGTATGGGACCTCCACAAACTTCATCCGTCTCCACGTGCTCTGACTGGTTCCTGCTGCAGCATTTCTCCACGCCCACGTGCGAGGACCTCAGAAAGTCCAGCTGAGGGTCCCCACATTCCCCACTCACAGAAAGGTACAGTGGGTCCCCCACAGAGTGTCCACGCCTTTTTTAAAGCTGATTACAGTATAAGAAAAGCCCATCTTCTGTGAGGCTGAAACTTCAGAGAGTTTGTTTGAGAGAAACAGGGTCAATCTTCTGATGTGGGGGAAGAAAAAAAAAAGGAAGATCTACATGCTGAACCTTTTTGTCTGGATCCTAGGGAAAGGCTAGCAACTGAAACCTGCGCTGTCAGAGGTTTTGGTGACGTTTCTTTCAAGTATGCAGGAAGAAAGTCACAGTGTATACACTGCAACTGGGAATCCCAGAAATGAATTCACGCTGTGCTGCTGTGTAATGGCACACAACGCTGCTCCGTCAAGTCATGCTCCAGTATTAAAAATATTCAAATTTGTCAAACTATTCAAAATACCACTGAAAAAGCATTGCTGTTGGCCAGAGAGCCTGCCCAGGACTTACCCCGCAGCTACTTCCGAGCACCGATCCGCTGCAGCATCGCAGGGAGCTTACAGCTCATCCTCTCCAGCTCGGACAGCCCTCCGATGCATTGTTTCCCGATGAACACGCAAGGGACCTGGGCACAAAACACCGCCACGGGTTGATGAGTGGAGCTGGGCTGCTGCAGGCAAAGAGCTGGGGGGGGGGATTTGTCTGGGAAGCAGACCTCATACAGAGGAGACTGTGGTTTACCAAATCCTCCGCTTGTCCCAAACCCCCTCTGCCTGAAAGCCTGCTGCTAGAAAAGAAGGGGTAGGGGAACATGCTGCGTTTTACAGAGTGGAAGGTACTGCACGCACGTGTGGGACCTCCACAAACTTCATCCGTCTCCATGTGCTCTGACTGGTGCCTGCTGCAGCATTTCTCCACACCCGCGTGCGAGGACCTCAGAAAGTCCATCTGAGGGTCCCCACATTCCCCACTCACAGAAAGGTACAGTGGGTCCCCCCTTTTTACAGTGCAGGAGGAGAAAACCACGCTGCAGGGTAGCGCTGGGAATGCTCCAAACACATCACCCCCGAGAAGCGCGCGAGCAGCTCCGAGTGCCGAGAGCTGGGTGTCGTGGAC
The DNA here is from genome assembly GCF_964199755.1 of Larus michahellis. Taxonomy (NCBI): domain Eukaryota; kingdom Metazoa; phylum Chordata; class Aves; order Charadriiformes; family Laridae; genus Larus; species Larus michahellis. The sequence goes on from NC_133930.1 coordinate 86,609,362, forward strand.
CACGCGTGAACCCGCGGCAGGCTCTCCAGGAGTCCCACCGTCCTCCCCAGCGCGTCCCAGGCAGGTGAAGCTGCCGGGTGGGATGCGCTGTCGGCCACCCGATGGCCACCACTGCTATCAGAGTCACTTGCCACTGCAAACTTACACTTCTGGCACAACCCCTTCTCCGCGTACCCTTTTCCTGGCCTTTTGCCCTCCTCCTGCTTCACAGCCCTGGCCATCTGCTATTTTCCTGCCTGTGCTGGTCCTTTGACTTGCCCCTTTCACAACTGTCACCTGGGTGCAAGAAAAGTGGCAATCAATCAGTGCAGAGTCAAAGTCAAACAAAACCCAAAAAACACACCCCCCCTCAAAAGAAACCCAAAATACTCCTCTCTTGAAGACCAGGAACAGTTACTGAACCTCAGCATCTGAGTCTTCCTTAAAGTGTGCATGTGCCACTCTCCACAGAGGGAAGTGAAAATAACTGTCGGGCTGGGAAAAAGCAGCCCAGCTGAAGGCAGGGAAGATAAAAAGAAATGAAAACACAGAAGTGAAATTATTGAGATGGCCATAGCTCAAGAGTTCAAGAGAAAAGACATGGGCAAGAACAGGCGTAAAATACAAAGGGGAAAAGCACATGGTTTGTAGACAGCGTCTCGGAAAGCCCTCTCCCCTGCTCCTGCGCGGGCATGGGCAGGTGTAACTTCGGGAGGAGGACACCCCCACCCTGAGGAGGGACCCCCACTGATGCGTTGTGCTCCCCAGCCCCGATGGCAGCCCAGGGGACGCACTGCCCTCCCCAACAGCATTTTGGTTTATCCTCCCCCTTTTCCTTTCCCTCTTCACCCTGGATTTCTTGACCTCAGCTGGCTCTTCTCCCGGCCCCTCACATCCCCTTATGGGTGAACATCCCAAAGGAGCCATCCCTGCTCCGTTCGCTCCCAGCCCTTATCCCCCCGCACGGAGTGGGGGAGACGTCTGGGCACCTCTGCCATCTCTCCCGAGGGCCGCACACAAGCAGTGCTCGGAGGAGCACGCTGCAGTGCTTTCTGGTAGCGAGGAGCCCCTGCTGCAGCAGGGAGCCTGCCTGCCCCACGGGTGCCTGGGGACCGGTGCTGTCCCCAGGAAGGGATGAGACTGGGCAAAAACCAGAAGGCTTCCTCTGACTGGGATGGACAAGGGAGGTAACGTACTACTGGCAGGACTGGGAAAGAAGAGAGCTTTGAAGAGAGCTCGGAGAAGTTTGTTCTCCTTCATCCTGCACGGCCAACTTGGTGAGTAAATGTTTCCCGTCACTGTAAATCCCCCAAACCCCAGCAGATGCCAAGACAAACCTTCTTCTGGCACTTCAAACAGTGTTGTCATGACCCTTTTGTCCCCACTAACGCCAGCCATCCCTCTCCCCCGTCCCTCTACTTCTGGAAATTACCTTCTCCTTCCAGTAACTGACTTCTCTCACTAGCAAACCTCGCACCATCCTTTTTCAGCCTGGAAATCTGCTTCCACTTTCTCTTGCTGCTAATCCTACCAATCCCCCTCCTGCTGGGAAATCAGTTTCTCTTTCCAGTACGTTGAGTCACTAACAAGGCTGGCCATCCTCTCCCTCCCTCCCAAATTCCCCCGCTGTGGGGAAAACACTTCTGCTTTTGGGATATGCCCGTAGTTCCCAGTGCTGCTCGACACTGCCGCTGTGATTCAGTAGATGCTCAGCCGTAGGGCTGTGAGGTTTCCCGGCGTCCACAGGGACGGTCACCGGCACATGGCAGCATATGGCAAAGCTTGGGAATGGCATGGCGGGCCAGGGAAGACATAAAGGGATTAACAACACGTTCCTAAAAGGTCCAGTGCTACAGAGGGCTGAGAAGAAACATAAAAGGTATTTATTGGTGGTTGGTGCAGAAAAAGGGTATCAGGAGTATAGGAGGTGTAGGAGCCCGAGGTGTGGGAGCCCAAGGTATAGGAGCCCAAGGGCTGAGCTTCAGGACGCTTGGCCGTTGGATGCTCTCCCCAAGCAGCTGAGCAAGATGCCTCGCATGGGCCCGTGTGACGTGTGAGGAGCAGCCCAGGTGCCCAGTGGCACCTTCAAGGCCAGGCTGGACGGGGCTCTGAGCACCCTGGTCCAGTGGGAGGTGTCCCTGCTCATGGCAGGTATTTGGAGTTAGGTGTCCTTTAAAGGCTCCATCCCACCCAAACCATTCTATTACTCTGTGATCACCGTGCCCTTCTGGGACCAGGCGTCAGGCAAGAGACACAGATTAACAGCCCGACAGCCCCCAGAGAGCAAAGACATTAATGATGTTGCCCACATGGCCCAGACAAACCGCCCACCACGGCTGGGGTGAGAGGGTGATGAGCTGGTCCATGATGGACCCTCCGGGGCTGTCTATGCCTCCGAGGGGTGGGGGAATCCAGAGGCACCCCCAGGTGCTGCTGCCCCCCTCCCAAACTCAGGATGGGGACGGGGAGTCAAGCAAGAAATATGGCCCTCTCTGCCACCCCAAAAGGGTTAAAATGAAGCAGGCAGGATCAGACACAAGCCGGGAAAAAGGCTTGACTCTGAGGGCGAGGACTTTACAGGAGGTATGGGCAGCATTAACGCCAGCGCTGTGCCGTCACCCAAGTGGGACAGACACAGGGACACTCTGTCAGGCCAGCTGGAACTCCCGCTGTCCCGAAAGCAGAACTACGGGTCCAAATTTTCCCTGGGCTGAGTCCAGCCCGTGAATGGATGTGAAGCCAGCGCAGGAGAAATCCCCCCGAAACCCAGGTATAGAGCGTTTCCCTTCCGCCTCGCTGTGTGGAGGCTGTTGGCCTTTGGCATCATCGAGGCAGATTTTAGGGGGAAAGAAAAAGGTGTGTTCATTACACAGAGGTATAACTAACGCTGAAGGGTGAACTGTCTGCCCTCTGTGACAGTGCTTACGAGGAAATTACTTCCTGAAAATCTAGCACAAAGCGTTGCTCCCTTGGACAGATCTAAATGTTCAGTGAAGATTCAAAATAAACAGCTGCTAAACTTCATGAGCACAGCACCCACGTTACGGCCAGCTGCAAGGATGGAATTCAAAATGCTTTTTCTGCTCTAAGTCAGCGGGGAAAGCAAATGTCCAAATTCAGACAAATTCTCAGCTCTATGTTCTTGCTCCTCTGCCAACCTGTGCTGCCCTGGGCAGCGCCGCGGGAAGATGTTTGAAGGAGCTTTGTCTCACTGCCCTAAAAGTGCAAAGGTACCCTACCCCTCTCCACCATCCCTTCCTCGGCCAGCGCAGTCACGAACCGAGACTTAACATCAGCCTTTTTCCACGCTTCTGCGTGTCGCAGCAGCGAAGGGTGTTTGGAGGAGGTGGCACGTCCCCGGGGCTCTGCTCCCCCCCCCGGGTCCCGGCTGCGCGTCCGGCGCAGCAGCTCCCATCCCGCGGCGGCAGGAGCGGAGACGTTGGAATGAGGAGCGTTTTTAAAAATGGGAAAGGGGGGAACATTTAAAAACGGTCTGGCATAGAAAGAGACCGCGCTTCAGCCTCTGGCAACATCTGGCCAGACTGTGGGGCAGCTGGGAAAAAGGATCAGCAAATTCCAGAACACGAAAGCGAGAACTTACGGTTCTTTGCCTTGTTGTTTGCTGTAAGTAATCCTGGACATCCTCCAACCCAGTAATATCAAACTCTTGCAGGCATTCAGGCGCGCAGACATATTTCAGCAACTCCAAGGCGTTCCTGCAGTAAGGGCAGCCGTTCTTCTTAAAAATGGTCACTTTGTCGTCCCTGATCCTGCTCTTCACGTAGGTAGCCATGCTGCTGCTTCAAGGTGAGCCGGAGCGCTGCCCTTCTCCAGAGGGTTCACAGGCGGTCGGGACAGCAGCGGTCTCAGACCCAGCTATTTATGAGCCACACGGTGCCTTCCTCCCTGAAAACTCCTCCCCAGGAGGATGTAACCCCACCACCAGGCTGAATGCTTTAAAGCAGACGTGTTCACTCTCTATCTGTTTTTATAAATACCCCAATTGCCGAGAAAAGTATCCAGTACAAAAGCAGGAAGGCGGTTTGCCACCGGGTGTTATTTCGGTCCCTGCGCTGCGGGGCGAGCTTTGGTTATGCCCGTCCTGCCCCTCACCTCACCCACCGCCGGACGCTAAAAACACCTTGGGGGTACAGTAGTGACATCAGGAAACCTGCAGGGAACTTAATTCCAGGCTTCCCACCCCAGAAGTGGGGGAAAAAAAAAATTGATTGTTCTGTGGGTACATATTTCTCCCTGCAAACCTTCCACAATGGGTGGGATTCTTTGCCTGCAATTTCCAAAAGTGCCTAAAAGGCTTGTCAGCCTTGCTTCAGTTCCCAAAGGGTCTGTGTTTTGCCACCAGACACGGTCTAAGAACCAAAAGTGTTCAAGGAATCAGTTCCAGAATTGAAAAAAAAGTTCAAAAATGTTACTTTAGCAGACCTATGTTGAAAATGTATTTAGGGAATGTATTAGCGGAGTCGAAGGGATTCAACACACATGTTCTAAGACAGAATTAAGTACAATTTTGTAAACTTGGCAGAGGGAAAAATGTTAAGACTGTAATCCTTCAAAGATTTAAAGTTGTACAAGATTCAGTCAGGTGGCCAGCCCCGTAGGGCTAAATCGTGCCAAACTTTGGATGTTGAGCTGCGGGATGACTTTGCACCCACAGTGGGACCACGGCTGTCTCCAGCCCGCAGCATCCCTCCTCCCGGCAGAGCTCGTCTCATAGACCCACTCACCAACGAAAAGCTGCTTTATTGCAGTAAACAACCATACGCAACGTGTCACACCATTGCTGGGCAGACTCAGCCTAATATTTGGTTCAGCTTTTCGTTAAACCGCTCAGCCCTGCTCCACTTGATTTTCAAATAAATTTGTTTATTGCCGAGGAGTCCCTAGCATTTTCCACATGTTTAATTTGCAGAGGACGGCAGACACCTCTGGACGTTACTCAGCCCGAGCCCCTGCTCCGGGCAGGGTCACCTCAAGCCGGTTGCTCAGGGATGAGTCCCATCAGGGCTTGAGTGTCTCCAAGGATGGAGCCTCCACAACCAAAATAGACAAAAAGTTTTCCTTATGTTTGGATGGACCCTCCTGCGTTTCACTTTGTGCCTGTTGCCCCCAGTCCTGGCACTGGGCACCACTGGGAAGAGCCTGGCTCCATCGCCTCCATTGCTCCATGAGGTATGGATGCACATGGGCAAGAACCTCTCGAGCATCCTCTTCTCCAGGCGGAGCAGCCCCAGCTCTCTCAGCCTCCCCTCGTATAACGGATCCCTTCGCCCTCTGTATAGCCCTTTGCTGTCCACACCTCTCTCCTGCTGCGGAGCCCAGGGCTGCTCGTCAGAGGGGAGAAATCCCGGCGAGTATCTCGGGCCACTTGCCAATATCAGCAACCAACTCCTATTTTAGCTATTTCAAATAACAAGGCTTAACACAGAAGGGGAACAAAGAAATTCAAGTTCTTATTTTCATGAGTTCGGAAGGGGAAAACCGGCACCAGATCCCACGCTGTCTTTTTATCAGTTAGTTGACATTGCATGTGACGGGCAGGCACAAGAGCTCTCCCCCTGCCCCAGACAGGGCTTCTGAAATTCAGTTTTCTGTAGCATCAGCATTGTAGAAAGAAACTCGCTCCATTGTGCACAGGAAAATAGGCATTTTGAGTCCTTAGTAAGTAAAATTTAGGCAGCTGGGCTTAGGCGGCTCTTGGAGCACCAGCTGCTTGCCAGGCACTGTCCCTGCGCTTGCTACACCACAGAAAGTCCTGGGCAGCGTAACTTCTCCCCACTGTGAACTTTCAGTATTACTTTTCATCCTCTTATTTATAGGAAAACAGAAGATTTCTGAGAGCAGACGCTCTTCCCAGGCTATTTTCTCTGCTGGTCGGTTTTAGCCGGTGAGCATTAGCCTTCAGAGTAAGTGCCATCCGGTTTAAATACTTGATTTCCCATCCTGAAACTACAGCAAAGGTAGGCACTACCTGAGTGTGCCTTTGAAGTCTTCATACATCGAATTAACAGATTTAAAATATGACTGGTCTGGGGAAACCACAGTGGGGGAAGTAAACTAAGTAATCCTACCCGCAGCAATAAGAACTCTGAAGTAGTATTTCCTGCAATTTGTCTAATTCTGGCTACAAGCATTTCTCTTCCTGAAGAAGAAAAGTCAGCTTCTGGTTTTATCACCCTTCAAAAACGTCCTAAAAGGAAAACCAGTGAAAGCTGGAAGTCCAGCTGGGCCACCTGGAGGTTTTGTGATACCCATCGTTCCAGGTGTCTTTGGGGGCACAGCCCCAATTCTGCATCCCCTGCCTGATGCCGAGACCATCTCCAGAGGCCGCCGTTGGACATCCACCTCACCTGGCTGGGGATCTTTCCCTTCAAGAGGTTTCCTCACCTTTCAGACAAGGCTGCTCTCATTGCAGTCAGCGTGGTGGCCAACCTGGAAACTTTGAGTGTACAAGAGCCACAAGGACAAACCATGAATTTTTCTGACCTTGTTAATTTGAGATGGTGTCAGTGTATTGGCAAATAACTTCCAAACCCCCTTTTTTAGCAGGGGGGGAAGGGAGAAGGAAGCGAGGTGGGAACAGGAGGTGATGAACGTACCACCTATATATGCCGTTTTTTTCTTGTCTGGGTTCAGCACTGAATTTATTTTTGTTGTATTGTTTGCTGAACTTTCATACATAATACAGGCACGTGGTTCCCGGCTGGATGCTTGATAATATCTGGTGAAAACTAAATGAACAACGAGAGGGTTGCTACTAAAACTGGAGAAGCAAAACCTCGTGGTCTGTAGCATCACCTCTCGGTGTGGAGTTAGCAGAGCTCTAACCCTCTGTTTGAATCCGTGTGTAACTGCTGCCGTGCCGTAAGACCAGAAAATAAGAATTATAGTCCGCTGGTGAAAGGCTCATTCTTCCCGGCTTGTGGTGCCCATGCACGTCCAAGCTGCGGGTTGCGTTTCCATGCGGCAGGCTGGCAGCTGGCTCTCCGTTGGGACCTTGGGAAGGCTTGGCTCACATCTGTCGTACAGGACAGGCGGCTGTCGGGACAGGCATCACCAGGGTTAAAAACCACCCCTGAACGAATGGTCTGCGGACATCTGCCTGCTGTGAGGACTGCCAGACCACACCGGTGAGGGGCCGAGGGGGGAACCATCAGCGGGCTATTGTCAGCAAGGAACATCAGTTCCTTTTTCTTGGCTGTTTTTGTGGCATTATTGCCATGAGGGAACTAATCTTCTGTGAAATCCTACCAGGGCTACTGACAGTACTTAGAGATACTCACCGAGGACACTACACCTCCTGTGAAAATGGGAAGGTCTGCTTCCTTTGAGGAAAACCACTGCTCTGAGGATGGGTTAAAATGCATCACTAATATAAGGAAAAAGGGAAGGAGAAGGGTAGTGCCAACTCTGAAAAAATGCGTGTAAAAAAGTTAATAATATTTAGCATATATTTGTGCAGGTTTTCATCCTATACAAGCTTGAAAAGTGTGCACAACATTGTTGGCTTCCTTAGTGAAGAACCTTCTCTGCATCCAAAACATTTCCTATAACACCATGATTAAATACTCTCCTTAAAGCCGGGAGGGTGCAGATTTCGGAGAGAAGGTTGAATCTGCAACCGCCTGCCCTGGTACCAGTCATCCCTGCAGGAATGTTTATGAAAGCATCCTGGGTGACCCCAACATCTCACTGCATGAAACAATAACTCTGCAAGCTTTTTTTCAAATACCATATTTTCCACTACTGATTTCAGCCCCAGAAATTACATCAAAACATTAACTTGATTTATTTTTTTTTTTTTCCCAAAAAGGAAAGTAAAGTCTCTGTTCCTGTATTTTTCCCAGTTTTAAGGATTGCATTTCAGGGAGATTGTGAGTCAGATGAAGTGCAGAAGCTGGTGGCAGAAACAACCACAATCCCTAGAAAAAGAGTGAAGTAGTTGAAGAGTTAGCTTAATCAGTCAAAGGAAGCAACCAGAAGCCTAATGATAAGAAGAGTCAGGCTTACAAGAGGAACAAAATGGGTGAAAAGCACCACATTGAAGACATTAAAGGAAGAAACCTGGCAGTATAAACCTCTGTGACTTTATAATACAGACACTTTTAAACCTCTTTGGGGGTTGTGCTGCCTTGAGCATCCTGGGCTAGCCAAAATCCTGAGCGCCAGGAATGCACGTACAATGCATGGCTCAGAAGAACCAACCCACACTTTGCACATGAATGAACTTTTCCTCCTGAACCAGGTAAGCCTTTTTGCCGATCCTTTATAAACGAAGTATGTGCAAGTTTTCTGCAGATTTGGAACATCTGAATTGCGTATTTGCATGCTAAATTTAGACACGTGAAACTAACTCTGGAAACCTAGTATCTCAATATTTCTATCAGATTGTGTAAAAACCTCCCCACACATCTGTGTTGACACACACACTTAATCTTTAACTTCTTTTCATGATGGTTTCGATGAAATGGGTGGTATTTTGGATCTTTTGAGGCCGAGTGGGAGGGTGAACAGCCAGGGTCTTACCCACGCAGAGGTAACCAGGCCGGGCGCTGGGCCATCTTGTCTAACCGTGCTTTTGCCAAGAAAGCTTGGCCCAGATGATCCTTGAGGTCTCTTCCAACCTGGTGTTCTATGATTAAAAGTAAACACAGGCCTTTAATACAGGGAAAATAAAAATTTCGGGTTTTGTTTTGTTCACTGCTGGAGGGCTGCAACCTGCCTGGCTTTTGACGTGATCAAATCACTTGAATTTCTCAATGGCACTTGCAAAGTTTTTTGGCTCTCCATGGGACTTCCTTAGAGATGCTGCTGACTCTACCCAGTAATGCCTTCTATACATCAAGGATTTCTTGAGCTTTGAGTAATGCCTGACCGTGGAAAGCACGCAGGCACATTCATTATTTAACACATCTCAACCCCTGTTAGTCCCCCCGTACAAGTAGAGGGTCGGCCACGCTTACTTCCACCCAGACAGCCACGAAATAGGGGTGGAAATGGGAGCGTCTTGGTTACCACTCCAGTGAATATCTAGTGGCAGGTTGCAAGGTCCATGAGGTGCCCTGTGAACTTAGGGCCAGATCTCAGGTGTCTCCTGAAAATGGGACCACGTGGCTCCATCTTGTGCTGCCAAGCAAAGGCCCTAATTCCTTGAAAAATCTGAACTGAGAGTTTACCTTTCAAAGTCCTTTCTGCGCAAGGGAAGGCACAGACCTGAAGATAAAAGGAAATGATTTTTTTCTTTCCTTTTCTTCCCAACAAAAGGAGAGTCACAGTCCAGAGATGGGCAAAACCGGTGGAGAAATAACCCAGAAGGAATTATTATTTTTTTTTAAATTCCAGCAAACTCATTGGATTCCAATGATACAGCCACACGCACAGCTGAAAGCTATTTGTTACAGTTGATTAGTGGTCAATGAATATCCCGTCAAAAAAACAGTAGCATTACCACAGTTCTGCAATTGTTTCCCTTAATGTTGGCGTTGCGCCACAGGGGACAGAATGCTTGGGATCCCGGTTGAGAACTGGGTTACAGGGACAGGCATGCTGCGTATCTGTAGGAATTACTTAAGGATGGTGCACAGTGATCAGAATTGTTTTACGAGCTTAGGAGAAGATGCAGCTCCCCTTGTTGTGCTGAATCGTTGCATTTTTAGAATGAAAGGTTATGCTTCCCGGGATTTTGAGTGGGATGTGTATCGTTGTGACTGGCAGTAGGTGGGTATGGAGTACCCAAGAAATCTTGTCTAGTTAAGGGAAGCATTATGAAAGCCAGCCAGGCTCTTCTCCCCGCCTGCCTTTAACCAGCAGTTCGCAGGATAATTAACACCGTTTGGGCATCCCAGTGGTACGGCAGGAGTAAATAGTTGTGTGTATGAATGAGAACATTCCTTTGAGCTGGGAATGTGCTATTGCTGCCAGTTTACACACAGACAGCATGGGCACAGCCATGTTCCCAGGCTTGCTCTCTCTGTTCCTATAATTGCAACTAGATTTTTACATTTATTTTTTTTCCCAGAAATATAGTGTGACAATTGTCTAGACTTGGGAAACAACCAGTATATTCTGTGTTTCTGCCAGAATTAGGCAGGCCGCCTGCCACCCCCTCGTGTGTTCAGGGGTACCGTCAGGCCACTCTGGTGGGGTGACCAAGGGAAAAGCACCTTGGGGCCTTGGGGATGCCATGGGAGGGACTCTTATGGAGTTCGTTGACCATCTCGCGTCTTGTGTCACTCTTTATACCCCTCCATAGTGAATATTAGCAGTTACCTGGTCAGGGTGGATGTTTTAACTCCTGTTGGTAGAGACGAATGTGGCTACGGGATAGTGCAAGCAATGGAGAATGGCATCCTGTGGGATGCAATTGCAGCAGAGGACGGGTGCCAGAGAACCCTTGCCTAGACACAAGTTGCTCTCCCTGGGAGCCGGTGGCTGCCCGGTCCCCAGCGAGTGCCCTGCTCGGGCGCTTTGGCTCCCAGCGGCTTTTTGCATGAAAAACGGGTGAAGGAAACCACTCGGTCAGAATGTTTCAGCACTCTTCCAGTCCCACTGGCTTCTGCTGGAAAGTCAAATCAAAAGCAAAGTGTGAACTCTAGTTTGTTTTGTTGGTTTTTTTGTTTTGGTTGGGTTGGGTTTGGTTTTGTTTTTTGTGGGATTTTTCGGTGGAGTTTTTTTTTTTCTTTTTTTCTTTTTTTTTTTTGCCCCCTTCTTCCTGTTATCTATCTATCAGTCTATGTATCTATTTATTATTTGTGGTTTTGGTGTGGAGTTTGTTTTTTTATTTGGTTTGGGTTTTTTTGTTTGGTTGTTTGGTGTTTTTTTGGTTTGGTTTGGTTTGGTTTGGTTTGTTTGCTTGCTTGTTTTGTTTCGTTTTTAAATACTTACCTATCCCATTATCTTAGTCCTCTGTAACTGCCGTTCACAGCATGACCCCGGTACCGCAGCCCCCGTCCTCTGCCTGAACCCGGCACAAACCGTCACCCCCCGCCTTCCTCCCCAAAACGGCTGGATGGGGAAGGGGCTGGGGAGGGGGGGGAATGGCCACGGTACCCCCAGCGGCCCTGCGCGATGCGCAACCTCCGCCGGGCGGCACCATCGCCCCGCGCATCCCCCGCGCAGCGCATCCCCCGCCCGTCCCCCCGCCCTGCCCCGCGGCTGCCACGGGGCGAAGGGTGCCGGTGGCCGGCACCGCTCATCGTCCCCATTTCTGGGTCAGAAAAGGACGATTCATCAGGGGTGGGTGCAGGGGGCAAAAAGTGCGGCGTTTCCCAAAACGCCCGTCGGCGGTGTCGGTGCAGGACACCACCACCAGCATCTGGGACTTGTCCCCACGCACCAAGTGGCCTTATGGGGGCATTTCTGAGTGTCCTCTGTCCTTCAATACGTAGGAAAACACGTGTTTGCTTTTCTCATTGGCCCCACTGACAGCACAAAGTTCAGGTTTTGAAAATTACAGTTTTAGAGAAGGAAGGTGTGGCCGCCAAGGTTCTTGGTGTTTTGTGGGAGGCCGGGGCAGTTTTGTCCAGACTGGGGGAAATGCAAAGCGATAGGCTGAAGAAGGTTGCTAAAAAGAAGGAGCTAAACCTGGAGTCTGGTTGGAAGCAGATTTGGGGGAAAAGAGGCCGGTTCACAGCAGGGGCAGGGTGGAGGGTTACCCACACCCGAGGGTTTGTGGTGAACTCACCTGGACAAGCTGGCTGCAGGTCAGCCTCTTCCAATAACCATGTCTGCAGCCGTAATCCACTCCCTTTGGCCGTGGGAGGAACGTGCGCTCTGTATTGTGCTTTTCTAAAGAACAAAAGAAAACAAAATCTTCCTTGGAAACCCCTTTCTGCTTTAATTCTCCCTGTCCGGCACACCTTGAGTTGAGTGACAACTTGAAGAGGTCTCACACAGGCACAGGACGCACCACCTAAAAACGGGGGTTTTCTTGGATGGTCATTGCGGATACCAAACAGGCAAAATCTGGTTTGTTGGAGGACACCATTTATGCTCTGGCACTGTTTTGGACCCTTTTTTAACTCACCTCAAGGTAGCTAAAAACAATTATTCTCTGAGTCTCCTGCAGGGTATGTCAAATAAGAAGAAGGACTGGGAGGACCAGGTGAAAACAAAACAAGGCCGAAAAGGAAGTAAGCAAAAAGGGCACAAGCCCAACCTGTTCTTGCTGCCCTGTGCAGCAGCTCTTAAGCACTGAGTGACGTGGCTGGTATGAGAGGCAACAGACGTACCGGCTTCGTCCTGTGGCTTTGAAGAATTGCTGTCAGAAGGAACTCAATGAACCCTGGTGTAGGGTGGTTAAAAGTTTGATGTGTCCTTGTAAAGAAATCAAGTCTTTCTAGTAATAATGGTACACGTAGTCAGCGATCTTAAATCTGTTAGTTCTGATCATGAAGTGCTGGGGCATCGGTCTCATGTAGGTGTTAGGTTTATGCATTTTTATTTTAAAGCGGTTGCAGCGGTTTGGTTACTTCTGTCTGAGAAGATCCCAAACTGAGGTGCAGCAGGGATGAGGGAGTTTACTCCAGATGACACACGAAACCCCAGGCTCTGCCCTCTCCGCGCTCTGTTATCACCAGGTCTCAAGCTGGTGAACTTACACCTTCGCTTTTTTTTTGTGCGGAGCAGTTTCAAAATCTGTGGCAAAGCCTGCTGTGGGTTTGCTCCAACAGAATAAATAACCCGCATGTTTGTTTTACATAAGTAAAAAAAGCCCTGTCTCGTCCGTGTTTGCTTGTTGGGCAAATGCCAGTGTTTTTGTCCGGCTCAAGGCAGGAGCCCAAATTCACCTTTTGTGTCTCCTTTGCGGATTTCGGTGCCGGGGCACTGGGAATCATTGTGCTCCAGCATCTCCCCCCTGGCCTGGCTTCAGGTGGTGATTTCCCGTCCTCTGGTCCTGCTCTGTGTTTGTCTTGTGGAGTAGATTTCCCGTCTTTATGTCTCTCCGAGTCTAATCGTGTTCCCTGGGTGGTGGAGTGTTTGTTTAATTGAATAATGTTGCGGCTGAGAAATGCTCGGAGTCATTTATCGCACAGGACTGCTGGAGGGCTGGAATTCAGTATATTTCCTCTTGCTTTTGTAATTCTATAGAAATGCCAAAGCAATTTCCCGGGGCAACGGCGCTGGGAGTGCATGCGAGCCTCTGTCGCTGCGTTGCTTTTGCTGCCTTTGGCTGCTGCTGGCACCCGTTGGCCGTTGCAGTGTGAAAGAAGAACTGGGGCCGCAGGATTTCTGACGGGTCATTTGAACGGAGCCGAGTAAGAGGAAGGAAGGTGTTGCGAGAGAAATAAACAGCACATACATCAAAGCAGGATTTCTCTTGAATTCTGTGCTAATAAATCTTTATATTTGCGTGTGTCTTTCTGAGGAGAGCGTACCTGTACTTACTACTACTATGCACTGAATGAACATTTCTGAGAATGCTTGCAAAATGATCAAGTTGGACTACTTTTTTTTTTTTTTTCCTGTTACGAGAAGTTGTGTTGCCCTGGTGTTAACGCAGGCATCGTTTTGAGGAGAAACAAGGAGTCATGGTCCCCTCCTCCTTTCCGTTGGAGCGTGGAAAGGTTATTTGGAAGTCAGTTTATAGCTGGAGCTGGGAGACCAAAGCTAAAAATTATCCTTACTTTTGAATGTATTCGCACTTATCTTTTTGCCAAGAAAAGCAAACTGGAAAATCCTCACAAAGCAGACCTGAAGTGTTTGCAAGATCACTTTCAGAGTTTGTAAACTGGTTTGATGTTGGGGCATCCGATCAATATAGCCCAAAATATGTGCTTATCTTTTTAACTGTGGGTAATAAAAAAAGTGGATATAAGTGAGTAGGAGCAAGGCTTGCATGTGTCAGTTCTGCCTGTCCGGGCTTTGAATAATGCTTGCTGCCCAATTTCGTCCCGTTGGTGCTAGCCTGCTGAGAACCGACCCTGTTTTCCTGAGGACTTGCTTTATGGCTCACAGCAGGCACAGTGCCTGGGGCTGCGACTTTGTTTCTGTTTGGAAACAAAAACAATAATTCCCCAAAGTGGCTTTAGAGGTGGAGTTTCCCGAAGGAAGGCAAGGCCAAAGGCTTCAGGTTGCTTCTGTCCTCCTGCTGATCTGCGGTGTGGTGTTAGTGCAAGGGGCTCCGGCATCCACCCCCTCCATCCCGCTCCCCCTGCCCCCCCCAGGTTTCCTTGCCCTGTTGCAGGGTGGACGTGCAGCCCCCCAGAAGCCCGCAGAGGGATGCAGCTCCTGCAGAGAAGCTGCGTCCACCCGAGGTCGCGTTTTCTGCCGAGGGGGAGTACGGGATGGGACTCTGCTTTTTGACAACGGAGCGACGCCGAGGCTCTTCGTGGGGATCGCGCTCCGCTTTCGGGTGCGACAGCCCTGCGGAGGCACAGGGTGTCCTCAGAGGCTATTTTTAAATGATAAAACATCATCAACAGGGAAGAAGATGACATGCTGTGTCTGCTAGGGAGAGATGATGTTCACACTGAGCATTTCTTTCAGCTTTTTTCTTTTAGTATTACAGAGATTTTTTTTCTATTATTATAGAGATTTTACTGTTACAGAGAAAACTACTTACTTCTAAGTATTTTTGAATGAAAGGTAAAGTTGTGCCTTACCAGGGTGACAAGCATTTTATACATACAGAAATAAGGAGCAGTTCAGATTGCGCTGTTGCTTAGAGGCTGGAACTGCTGTCGAGAGAGATGCTGTGTCACGATAAGCGTCTTTAACGTGGAGGTAATTAGGGGTTACGATCAGTGGCCGTGTCTACCTTTCACTTTTAGCTGGAATCAGCAGGAAAAAATCTGTTTGGCATAGCGTGTGGTGAAGGTTGGAGGGGTTTAATCACATCCCCATTTGCTCCCTTACCATGACAGGTCTCCACGAGCTGTCACGATAGAGGAGACCCTCTATGGAGGAGATCGGCCTCGCCTCAGCTTTGTTTTAACAGCAGATGTTTGTGTGAATAGTCACCGAGCTCTGGGGGTCAAACTTAATCTGCAGTTATCCCAGAACAGGGTGCCCGCCGTCGCCAGAGGAGCCGTACGCCGTGACCCAGCGGTTGATCACCGAGGGGTTTCCCGACCTCCCCACGCGTCTCTCTCCCACGGTGTTTCCCGGTGCGCAGGTGCCTCGGGGCCAGGCACCGCTGCCAATTGCCGCAGCTTCTGTTGGCATTTTCCTCCCCGCTTCCCACTGGGATTCCGCAAACGTGAAGAAGTGGAGCGGCCGTGCAAGAAGGGGTAAAACAGCTTCAACCGTTTCGGATTTCCTTTTGTCCCAGGAAGCCAGGCTACTGCTCCTGCTGGAGCGGGGATGCAGATATCCCGCTGGCATCCCTGCTTCTCCCAGTCCTCTGTGATTCCACATCCCGCTGCCTTGGCGTCCTGCCCCCGTGGCAGGAGCCCAGGGGGGCCAGTGGCATCACGGTGTCACTGCCCGAATCCCTCGGTGCTGGCACATCCCGGCAAGCGTCGGTGCCTGGAGCAGTGACTCCGTAGGCGACAGCTCCCTCTGAGTCAGTCCCCAGACGATGGTTTCCTTCTGGTCCATTAGGAAGATGCAGGCAGAGCTCAGAGATGCTGCTGTGCTCCGTGTCAGAGGTAAAAGCAGTAAATTCCAGTCTTGGTTCATTTCTCATTTTCAGAACAAAGTTTTGCCTAACATTGCCATCGAAATTCTGCAGGAATCTTTGAAGTTACTTTTCCTACAACTTATACACCCAATAAAAATCTGTTTTCTTCTGGACACAGGAGATTGGGGTTGAGGTGTGAGGCAGGCAGATGCTACATATTCTGTAAAGGTAAACTTACATTGGAGTGAAGACCAAACTGCAGCATTAATTTAAGGTACGGAATACCAGGCAGCTGAGAAAGAAGAACCTCTGAAGTTCTGCCCTTGCGCCACACAAGGCTGTGGCTGTTGAGGTTTGTACCCTGGATGCCGAGAGAGGCAATGTGCTCTTTATCAAAGTTTGCTTCCTATTTCAAACCAAACCATGATGCTGAGAGGCAAAAAATTGTCGTTTTTAATGGCGCCATAGTCCCGCGAGGCTCATTTTTTATAAAGAAACAAGACAAATCTCTTGCCCCAGAGAGTTTACAGCGCACTTGGGCCATTTGATGTCTTTTTTCAAGGAAACTGTAGGTGTACAGGGAGCCCAAAAGAAGGGAGAAGGTGGTTGTGAGACTCCCATTATCACCGCATCGTTAGGGCCGACGCATCCCCTCGAGGCCAGCAGGTGATGCTGCAGCAGCCCGGGGTGCTGGTGTCACCCACGGCAGAGATGTCTGATGGATCCGTGCGTAAACAGGAAGGGTTTTTCTGGTCAGAAGAACCAAGTGCAATTAGTAAATTGGGTGATTCAGCTTTTGCGCTGTGTCCATGGCGGGGCTGCACCGCGCCGTGAAGCGCCGTAGGTCATGGCGCAGCTGAGGCAGGGCAAGGCGTGCAAATATTTGTCAGCGTGACTTTTATATCTAGGAACTGTTGACAAGGGTAAGCCCTTTTTAATAATCACAGGAAAGCACCCTTACCGAATGGCCCGGGAACGGTCCCTTTCCTGTCCCCTCCTCCCTGGCCACCCCCACATGGTGGGCTGATCTCCTTCCACTTTGTGCACCACGGTTTGTGTCTCATCTGTGTTGTTTTTTTTTTTTTCCCAAGATTTTCTAAGACCCAAGATTTGCGTGGAAGAAAGATGCGCTCGCTGTTGCTGAGGAGGCAGCAATTTAATTCCCTGTACACCCTCTTGCCCTGCCGTGCCCAGCACTTACGTACGGCGGGACCGCCAACGTAAAGTGCTTTTATGCAGCCCTTGGGATGGATGTCAGTGGGCAGCCGGAGGCCTGTGTGTTATGGGTGTGAGCAGCCATCCAGGTTGGAAACGTGAGCACAGAGCGTTTGGGAAGACACGGCGAGATGCAGCTCAACCTCTACTCAACAAACCATGCTGTCCTTCTCCGAGAGAGCCTGAGCTATTCTGGTTTTATATCATGCCTTTTTGAAAAGCTCTGGCAGTCCTTTCTTGCAAGCACTGGGTCACTGACCCGAAACATCGTCGGTCTTGAAGGAAACTTTTTACGAGGAAGGCGCTAGGCAGCTTTTACATGAAATTTGATATGCGGCTGCTGTGGATCCAACACCCAGTTTTGAACTGGAGACATTTTACCTCAGACACTGTGAAAAAGGCAAACCCTGCCTCATCAAATAGCTGTAGACTTGCCTCTCTGCCCAAAGCAATCAAGGTCAGTGCAAATTGCCTACACCCTCAGGAGGGCCAGAGCCTTGTCCCGAACAAAGGGCCAGGCTGCCGAGCACCACTGCCAGCACACGTACGTGCCATCGCCATGGCAGATGCGGCGGCAGCAATGGTGAGGGCATGGACTCAGCTATCCAGTGTGGTGAGCTGCATTTTAAGGTTTGAAAAATGGCAAATTTTGCGTTGCAGATGTTTTCACACACCTGGGTGCTCTGGGGATCCGGTGGAGATCGAAGCTGGCTCTGTAACCCTCCTGGCTCAGCCGCAGCCAGAACCTCCTGCAAGGTCTTTCCACAAGGCTGATCTTGCCAGGAGATCATTGGGTAGGAACAGGCTGAACTTTGGGATACCTGGGGAAAACAGAACCTAATTCCTGATGAAGAACAACGATAAATACAGTTAGGACTGTCTGCCACTCTACCCTGGAAAAACACGCCAGCCTGCGCATGGCTGCCCTGACAAACACACACAGGGGCTGGATTCCAGCAGGGAGTCCTTGGCAGTGCGGGTCAGGAAGGCAAGCCACACTGGGGGCACTCATGGGAGCGGGGGGATTACTGCTGCGCATCTTTCTGGAACTCTTCTTGTGACTCTCTTAATTTCATTGCCCTTATTCCCTTTTTCCTCTGGTATTTTTGCCTCTTGCTATGCGCCTCTCAAAGGGCTCCATCCAGCAAAGAGAGGAGTTGGATGTCCAGTTGAATTGTCCGTGGTCTACAATGACCCAGGGGGGTTGTGATACAGGGGAGGAGGGATGCTAGAACTGCCACGAGCCCCTTGGTAGAGGTTGTCTCCTCTGCACCTTTCTGCATGCTGCACATGGGTGCCTGGATGACCACTGATGTGCCACCAAAAGTACCTCCTCATAACTCCTTTAAAATTGCTATTGTTTATCTTCCACAGCTGAGGCAAGAGGGGAGGGAAGGAAAAGTGTTATTAGCCATTTCTGACATACCAGGTAATCTGAGTTGAAAGAAGTCGGGTTTGTGGGTTCTAGAGTTAATGACATCTGACTTCCTACTGCCTTGTCTCTTGTGGCTGGTTATCATCGGAGCATCTAAGGAGGATGAAAGCTCCAATTAAAATTTTTCCTGTGGCTAAAGGAAATTATATGGGTTTTTGCCTTCCAGCTTTTCCCTCTGAAACGTAATGGAGCATGAGTGCGTCCTGCTGAATTCAGTGCAGGACGACAGCAGCTCTGTGAATGTCCCTGGTGGTCTGTAGGAAGAAAAGAATTTCTGAAACACTCACCTTCAGTGGGGAGGGTGTCCCCGTATAATCAATGGCTCTTGTAGAGCAGCTTGGAAACAGGGGAATAAAAGAGATCTGGAGGAGGCATCATGCACAAAGGTGCTTAGAGGGTCTGTGGATTATGGCCCCTTCTCCCCCGCCTCAAAAAAGGTTGCTAAAATATGTTGAAATTTTAAGAAAATAAAGGCATTAAAAACACTCAACTGCTTCAGAAGGCACGGACACGGTGCGGGAGCAGCTCTGTGGGAGGGGAGGCGGCTGGTGGGGGTTCATGGAGGTGGACGTCAATTCACATGAAAGAGGTGCCCGTTGGGTACGGGTGGAGCGGAGCCAGCTGGAGTCCTTCCAGGCTGCAGGGTGGCCTTCGGGAAGGGGTTTTGCTGCATGTCAGCTCGGACGTTGCCCCTCAGGGGAAAATCTGCCAGGGAGAAGTGAGACTATTACCCTGCTTCCAGCAGCTCCCACGGTGCTCAGTGTTTGCTTTGCACCAATTGACCTCCAGGGTGGTCAACATTTACCTATCAAAACTTCCACTTTCTGTCATTTCAGAGCAATCCCTTCCTTCCCTTGGTTACATGCTCACAAGATCCCTGCTCTAATATGGCTAAAACTTAATTGTTAACTCTTTGCTCTTAGCACCACGGTGGGGATTGACTGAGTTGATGAAGAAGTCCTGTAAGAAAAAACTGAAAGACACGGATACATTCTTTTTAGGAAGCAAACCCACCTCCTTTTTGCTGCTGTGCTAATGGAGGGAAAAAAACCCCCAGATTTTGCATAATTAGTTGGGGCTGGGGGGGAAATAAATTTAAATAAAATCACTTGCCTCTGACTCTTACCACCACACACTATGCCGTTTGCTTTCCATGGGATATACGCACTTGTGACTCTTGCAGTTCACACTTATTCATGAGATTATGCCTCACAGCAGTGCCCCAGATAACACTCGTAGGGAATCACAGCGACGGTCACTAACGGAAATGGTGCGAACACAACCCGAGTCCTTCCCTGAACTGCCAAGCACATGACGGGGGACAGAAACAACGTGGGGCTGCATTTGCTTAGAACAACAACCTCAGGGTGTTGAGATGAGATGTTGAACAGCATCATCAAGAGAGATGCTGGGTGTCAGGTGCAACCTAAAGGCCCCCTGGGAGTATAATAATAATAATAATCATCATCATCATCATCATCATCATCATAGACTGTGTTGCGTTGGAAGGGCCCTCTAAAGGTTGTCCAGTCCAACCCCCCTGCAGTCATCAGGGACACCTTCAACTAGATCAGGTTGCTCAGAGCCCCATCAAGGCGGGCCTTGAACGTCTCGAGGGATGGGGCCTCCACCACCTCTCTGGGCAACCTGGGCCAGTGTCTCACCACCCTCAGTGTACAGAACTTCTTCCTAATGTCTGATCTAACCCTGCCCTGCTCGAGTTTAAAACCATTGCCCCTCGTCCTGTTGCTACATGCCCCTGCCAACAGTCCCTCCCCAGCTTTCCTGTAGGCCCCCTTGAGGGACTGGAAGGCCGCTAGAAGGTCTCCCCGGAGCCGTCTCTTCTCCCGGCTGAACAACCTGGAGAAATTATTATTATTATAATAGAAAACCCAAAGAAACCCTCTGTAGCCTAAAAGCACCCAGATCAGCATCTGGAGGAGGGGACCAACCACCACAGTGCAAAGTCACCAGTTTTTATCCTGTATTTGCAGCAGACCCAAGCGGCGTCAGCTCTCAGCATCCTCCATGACAGTCCCCGTGTGATGACAGGCTTTTTGCTTTTATTGGCTAATTCAGTTAACATGCATTTTTATGTCAAGACATCGTTGTTCTGGCTATACCTTAATTTTAACCATCCATGTTTCGACGGGGGAAAGAGCCATGAGGAGTTTCGGAGCTGCGATCGAAAAGGGCTGGCAGTTTCAGTCTGCTTCTCCTTCCCGAGGGCTTTATCTCAGAATGCCATAATAGCAGGAACACTCAGGAATGGAGGTACGTTGTCTTGTCGAGTCAAAGAAAACACACTGGGTAAGAACATGCGCTTCATCTTCAGTGTAGCTTTCACCTTAAGCTCTTAGCTAATTCTCTTAATTAGCGTGCTCACAAAGAGACCAATGGGCAGGCACAGTTCTAGCTGGCCGCAGCAGAGGACAACCTGCACAAGCCCTCTTTGACCATATAACACTTTAGTATTGGTTGTGGGAATCACTGTCCTCCTGTTCTAACATTTCTCTGAGCAACACCTGGAACGAAACACTTGCAAAAGGCAAGGAGACGGTGTTTCTTTTTTTTTTTCTTTTTTAATATTGCTAGCATAATTTGTTGATTTGCAGTGGGAGTCGGATGGAAGGAAAAAGAGGGACACACACCCCTAACCAGCAAAAAAAACCCCAAACCAAAAATGCTTACCTAAAGTATGCTTTTGGTGACAGGCTGCTGATGTAAGAAGGGCTTGCGCAGCACCAGGAGGACAGAAGTGCGGTGCAGATTCTGTTATTCACAGGAAAAGTTGGTGATTTAAAATGTGAACCGATACAGTGAGCAGTGAGTGGAAACGCCTTTTTATGAAGAGTGATTTGCAGAAACTTGAAGATAAAATGCCATATTTCTGGAAGGCACGTCTGATATCCCGCTCGTAGGTAACTAGCGCATTATGCATCTTTGCGGATAATCGCTCTGAAGCGTCTGCTTATGCAAGATGCTGACTGATGGCCTTTGAAGATAGACACCTCCCGTTCAGTCACCCGTCTGCTTCCCCGCAGTGCTTACCAGTACAACTCCTACTGCTTCAGAGAGATGAAAGATGAAGAGATGTCTGTTCTCCACGCCTGTTCGGCCTCTGGCCCCTTCACCGAGATCTGCGGCGTGACGAGCTTGGCTGAGGCAGCGCTGGGTCCCCCTGGGCCACCTCCCTCCCTGCTGCCACCCCGGCTGCCTGACACGCGGCTGGCTGCTCCACTTTGCCTTTGCCTGAGTATTTTCCACCCTTGTGCCCTGTAACAATCAGTGTGTTGGATGCCCTGAGCACAATTTACAAGAAAGGGAGGATGTGACAGTCTCGTCCTCCTTCTCCTCTGGGGCAGGTTTTTCGGGAGACGAGAAGACAGACAGAGCCCAAGAGAGCGTGGTCAGTGGCATCCCACAACCACCTTCTCAGTGGTCCAGGCCCAAGTGTCTCTGTGCTCTCTTCTACTCGTGATGATTTTGGATGAAGCCATGGTCTGTCCTGTGTGCGCCGTCCTCGTGCAATGACTTAGGGATGCTTCTGAAATACTTTGTGGAGTGTTGCCTCACCCAAGGACCTCAGCGCTTTGGAGGTCAGCTGCTACAATTTTCTGGTTCTCTATCAACTGCTGATGTGTTTCACTTATTTTTATACCATGAAGATTCCCACAGTCCTCAGCTCTGGTCTCTGGCATGGATGCTGAATGTCCCATTGGGTGACTTGTGGCTGCATGAGACTTGGTCTCATCCTTCCATTTTTGCAGACTTTGAAGAATTTTGTAACTCCAACAGGAGGGCGGCTATGGCCACAGCCAAGTTACTGGCATGAGCAGATGAACAGGTCATGTAAACGAGAGCACGTGCCTGCAATAACCTGCTCCTTAGCTGGATGCGGCGGGATGGCATTCGTAAGGGTGAAACATGAGCCACAGGCCACTCTGACCGTACCGTGATGCTGATCTGGGATGCAAAACTTCTGAGTTGGGAAACACTTCCAGATGCCCTTGTGGTCCCTTGCTGCCAGATACCTAGGAAGGAAGACGCTTTCACAGGGGAAGCAGACAGCAAGCCTGGTCTGAACTGCAACCATTGTTCCCACACATCACACCATTGTTTTTGTTGTCAGTGGGATGAAAGGCACTAGAAAGGACAACTTCGTGTGCATTGCTCCACAACTGTGTGCATTGTCTGCATTTGCTCCTTATAGCACTGCAAGACATCCCAGGGGCCACCTTCTTTTTACTTCTCTTGAAGCACTTGCGTTGTCATTTCTCTCCTGATCTGCAAAATCCTCACTGGTTTCCAGTTCCCTGTTCTGCCCTTCTCCTCCTGTGCTGGTTCTCCTAACAAACACTCCTGGGGGTGGAGGAGCTTTGTGAACATCAGCTTCTTGGCATTTTTCATCATCTGTTCACCTTTTTCAGCAGTTTTGGAAGCAAGACACAATTCAGCCAAGGATATTAAGACTGTTTTTTCTTGTCTTTGCGGCCACTACTGTAAATCTGTGACAACCTGCTTGTCTTCTTCCCAGAAGTTTGTATGGTGAAATGTTAACCATGTTGTGACAAAAATGCGCAACTGCAAGCAATTTACTGTGGGAAGGGCTGGCTGGCTGGTTAGAAATCACACAGCGGAATGGCATTAAGTTTGCTGCAGATCACAGTGGTAACAGCTGGCATCTTGTTTCTGGGGTTGTGACATGATATTCTGGGCATGGTTTGTGCCCATTTCACAGCAGTGGTAGCAGGGGAAGCTCTGTCAAGTGGAGAGCAAGTAACACAGTAGTTGCTGTCCTTAGCAGTCCCATCCAGGAGAAAACCACAATTCCTCTTTTAGAAAATTCTGCAGAAAGCGTTGTCAGCATGAAGGCAGATGTATCGGCCAGTCCTGGTCTGCCCCAGAAGCCTCAGATTGCAAGAGAGAGAAGACAAACCCCTAAGGCAGCGACGCTTCACCCAAGTACAATGGGTTGTTTGGAGTGGAAGACTGAGTTCTGGTCAAAGCTTTATTTTTACAAGCTTGTAGGGAATAAGTCACCAATGACGCCGAAAAGGCAGAGGTTCTCAGCACTTTCTTCACCTCTGTCTTTGCCAGCACTGTTGGGCCCCAGGTCTTGGGCACAACAATTCGGGTTGGTGCAAACGCAGACCCACCACCAGTGGAGGGTCGATATGTGAACTATTACAGAAGCTTGACCCCTACAGATCGATGGTCCCTCACATTATTCACTCAAGGACGCTCAGAGAGCTGGCTGACGTCATTGCAAGGCTGCTCTCCATAATCTTTGAGTAGTTGTGGAGATCAGGGGACATCCCAGAAGACTGGAAGAAGGTTAATGTCACCCCTATCTACAAGATGGGCTTAAAGGATGATCCAGGAAATTATCTGCCCACCAGTCTTACTTCAGTCCCAGGGACTGAATTCTCCTGGGTACTATCACAAGTCAAATGAAGCACGTGATTTGGAAGCCAGCACGGATTTACCAAGTGCAAATCATGCTTGACAAACCTAATCACCTCCAATGACAAAGTAACCTGCCCAGTTGATGTGGGGTGAGCGGTGGACATTGTCTACCTGGATTTCTCCAAGGCTACCAACATGGCTCCCCACAGCCTCCTCCTAGACATCCTGGTGCATTATGGTCCAGACAAGGGTCTGTGCAGTGGAGAGGAATTGTCTGACCGCCCGCACCCTGGGGGTGGTGGTCAATAGCTCCTTCTCAACCTGGTGACCTACCTGGCACAAGTGGGGTCCCCCAGGGATCGATACTGGGCCCAACGCTGTTTAATGTCTTCCTTAAGTGATCGGGGTGATGGGGTCAAGTGAATCCTGATGAAATTTGCTGATGACACCAAACTGAGTGGGGAAGTGGACACTCGGGAAAGCAGAGCCACCCTGCAGGGAGGCCTGGAAAGGCTGGAACAGGGGGCTAACAAGAACTGTATGAAGTTCAACAAGGACAAGAGTAAGGTCTTGCACCTGGGAAAACATAATCCTGGAGCACAGCACTGGCTGGGATCTGCCTAGCTGGGGAGCAGCTCTGTGGGAAGGGACCTGTGGGTCCTGGTGGACAACAAACTCAATGTGAGTGAGCAGTGGGCTGCTGCGGCAAAGAAAGCCCACAGGGTGCTGGGCTGAATCACCAAGAGCATCACCAGCAGAGAGAAAGAACTCATTATCCCACTCCAGCGCTGGTCAGGCCACACCTGGAACACCATGCTCAGTTTTGGTGCCCTCTATGCAAAAAAGCTGTGGACGGACTGGAGAGGGTCCAGAGAAGGGCCACCAAGATTATCCAAGGACTGGGGAGACTGCCTTATGAGGAAAGGGTTTGCTCAGCCTTGAGAAAAGAAAGCTCAGGGGAGAGACCTTATCACCACGTTCCAATATTTGAAGGGTGGTTGCAAAGAAGATGGAGACTCCCTTTTTACAAGGAGTCACATGGAAAAGATGCCAGGTGATGGGTACAAGTTACTACTGGGGAGATTCTGATGGGACACAAGAGGAAAATTGTTTACACTGATAACAATCAGCCATTGGAATAATCTCCCCAGGGAAGTGGTGGATTTCCCATCATTGGACACTTCTAAGGTTCAGATGGACAGGGCGCTGGCCTTCTTGCCTAGTGTGTGTCTTTGCCAAAATAGGTTGGACCAGATGATCCTTCAGGTCCCTTCCAACCTGGTGTTCTACGATTCTGTGATTATTTTTCCTCTCCAGGTCAGTATTTTTGGCTTTCCAGTGAAGAGATGTGCTCATGGAGTTTTTTTACTTGCATGCATTTAGTGTTCAACTTTACTACTAGTAAAACGGCAATTTTAGAAGCATGTATTTCATTAAGTCTTGAAGATATTCTTAGCCTGTGCACATAGCTGTCATTTAAGAAGGAGGAGGAGGTTCAGGCAGAGGGACAGAGCCTTCAGCAGGGAGGGGAGCAGCAGGCCTGTGGTCTGTGGGACACGACTGCTGAGCCCAACAAGGACATTGCTGCATCCATCTCCATCTTGTGCCCGCTGCTGGCAGAGCCCTTTGTGGTCAGGCCAGGCCTGATTTTGACATTTGTGGCTGGGGGCGGGGAGAAGTCTGGGTGTTTCTTAACCTTGACAGATTTTCCATGACATCTGGAAAGTCACCTGGGAGCTTCAAGGTGAAGACGAGCACACGAAGTTCTCACTAGCCTTTGCTCAGGATGAAGGCGCGGGGGCTGCCTTCACTGCAGTCCAGAACCAGTCACGACATTGCTTCTTTTAAACGCCCAGACAGGTGCTGTTAACGTGAAAATATAGCTGGAGGAGCCTGGACCATGACAGCCTATCCCCTGTGAAGGACAGAGAGGCTCCAGTTCACACACGAGAAATTTCTAGAGACCAGGGTATCCTTTTATTTGTGTACATGCTGCTATTTGCTTTGTCCTACACCAAAAATCTTATCAGTGCCTTACCATCTAATTGTTTTTGGAGCAGCGGGCTGAGGCAGTCAGAGCAGAACCGGAGCTGGCAGAGGCTGAGTTCATCAACCTGCCAGGAAATCCCTGGTTTTGCTGTGAGCCCTGTGTGCAACGCAGGCGACTGACAGCTCTCCCAGGGGAAACCCAGGCGGGCCCCGCAACCCGCTGGGGGCTCCAAAACCAGCTGGGAAAAAGTGTGTTATTTGAGGAAGAAACTCCAGAGCGCTTCTCCTTGTTGGCCATTTTCAACCGCCACAGTCCATCCCAGCTCTCTGGCTAGAATCGGACAGGGGGGTGCTGCCAACCCCTGTCACCTCCTTCCCCAGGGACGCTGCCCCAGCCCCACGGGTCTGTAGAAATGCTCCTCCTTTGCTCCCCAGATACTACCACGCATCAGCAGAGTTTGAGTTTGAAAACTCTGATCATTAAAAAAACCCCACTACGGTCTTGATCACAGTTGTATCTTGTAGCATGATGCTCAACTGTAACTTACTAGATTGGTAACTTTTTAGGGTTTTAAAAAGAGTCATGGGTTGTTTTTTTCTGTTTGGGGAGGTGTTTTAGTTTAGTTTTTAGGGATCTGGATTGAAATGACAGCCAGAAATGCATGGGCCTGTTAAGTATGTGAAAACCACACATCCTGAAACATAGACTCATAGAATCTTTTAGGTTGGAAAAGACCCTTGGGATCATCGAGTCCAACCATCATCTCCACTCTACACAGTTCTCCCTTACACCATATCCCTTAACACCGCATCTAAACGAGTCTTAAACACATCCAGGGATGGTGACCCCACCACCTCCCTGGGCAGCCTATTCCAGTGTCTGACCACTCTTTCTGGGAAGAATTTTTTCCTAATGTCCAGCCTAAACCTCCCCTGCTGCAGCTTGAACCCATTCCCTCTCGTTCTATCGCTAATTACCTGTGAGAAGAGACCAGCACCAACCTCTCTACAACGGCCTTTCAAGTAGTTGTAGAGAGCGATGAGGTCTCCCCTCAGCCTCCTCTTCCTCAAACTAAACAGTCCCAGCTCCTTCAGTCGCTCCTCATCAGATTTATTCTCCAGGCCCTTCACCAGCTTCATTGCCCTCCTCTGCGCTCGCTCCAGCACCTCGAGATCTCTCTCGTATTGAGGTGCCCAGAACTGGACACAATACTCCAGGTGTGGCCTCACCAGTGCTGAGTACAGGGGACAATCACCTCCCTCCTTCTGCTGGTCACACTATTTCTAATACAAGCCAGGAGGCCATTGGCCCTCTTGGCCACCTGGGCACACTGCTGGCTCATGCTCAGCCGCTTGTCAATTAGAACTCCCAGGTCCTTTTCTGCCAGGCAGCTCTCCAGCCACACTGCCCCAAGCCTGTAGCGATGCGTGGGGTTGTTGTGGCCCAAGTGCAGGACCCGGCACTTGGCCTTGTTGAAGCTCATACCGTTAGCGTTGGCCCATCGGTCCAATCTATCCAAGTCTCTCTGTAGAGCCTCCCTCTCCTCATGCAGATCAACACTCCCGCTTAGCTTCGTGTCATCTGCAAACTTGCTGATGATACACTCTATGTCCTTATCAAGGTCATCAATAAAGATGTTGAACAGAAATGGTCCCAACACCGAGCCCTGAGGGACACCACTTGTGACCACCCACCAGCTGGATTTAACTCCATTGACCACCACTCTTTGGGACCGCCCATCCAGCCAGTGCTTGATCCAGCAGATCATATGCTCATCCAGCATACGAGCATATACAAGCATATGTCCTTACAGACGGAGTGAAATGTGAACAAGAATAAGGATATCGAACTCGTAAAACCTTTATCCATCCATCAGTTTGATATTTATAACCAACAATTAAGTGTTGAGAGTGATGCAACCACCTTGTACCAACAGTTAGTGAGGACAGACAGACACGCAATTTCTGTTGAAAATTAAGCCCTGGTGATGCCGCTAATGCCCAGACCCGAGACAGTGCTGCTGCCACCTTCCCCGCCTGCTGCGCGTGTACCGGCTGGGAAAAACCCTGTGACCTCTGACAGTTCCCCAGGGACCCTTCAATTTGCTGGATATCGAAGTGTTTTGCCAGGACTATGCCCTGTGCTTTGCAATGAAGGAGCACAGACAGGAGTCCAAGACTTAGAAGAGTGTGAAAAACAAGAAATGCCATTTTGCATGTGAACATTTTGCTCTTTTCGGTTAGAAATCATCCCCAGCACCAGAAGCCAAGGATCACGGCTCATCTGCCAGTGTAGGAAAGGGAAGTGAAAGAGGCAGGATATTAAACTTGAGGCCAAAAGAGGGAGAGCAGTCAGAAACAGAAGACAACCTGCAGGGAAAATACCTGCATAGCTTTGCTTTCAGCGCACGCTCAGCCAAACAGGCTGGAACAAATCACGCCCCGCCCACCAGCGATCATTTAACACGCATCTTTCTTGTTTCTCCGTCTTCCCTGACAGCAGCACTCCCGCACGCTCTGCAAAGCAGCGGAGGACGGTAGGGTGAGGCCACGTCCCACCGGTGTGCCCCTTCCACGGTAACGCAGCACTCTGCCCACCGCAGAGATGGAGGAGGAACCCCCTGCCCCCAGACAAGGAAAAACCGAAGTCTCTGGATTGGAAAGTTAACATTTTATTCAATTTAAATTCATGCAGACCTGAGGGGCAACAATGGCTCAAGTGGTGGTTAACAAAACGCCCCAGGATGCTCCACATACGGAGTCTTCACACAGTTTGTGTAGAAACAGTTGAAAGAGTAGTAAAACACTCTCACAGTCAGAAAGGGGGATTCACAGCCCTGTTTTAGGCCTTCACGTTCACAAATATTGTCATCCCTTAATCAATTTCATACCCTTCCCCAAATTGCTGGACACATCTCTCCCCCATCAGGTACAGAAACAAATGACAGTAAATACATGAAAAGAACCATACTTCAAAGTAGCCACAGGTCTTTGCAGAAAACAACATTCACATATCTAGAAAGACTCGTTATAACGTTACCATTTTAAAAAGGCTAACAAATAAAAGAGTTACAATACCAACAGCTTAACCCCACTTCTGTTTAAAACCTGTTGAAGTACCTTGCTTCCAAGACTTGTCTACATGTTCTACAAAACACTTCCAAAAGATTTGAGTACTACTTTTTTTTTTATTATTACTTTTGATAACGGACAAGGTGACCTGAAGAATTAACAGCAGACAAGTCAGCTGCTTCAAGTGACAGTTTAGAGTATATCCACAATTTAAAAAAAAAAAATAGTAAAAATTTACTTTGGGCAGTTTTTCTCCCTCAAATCCCGGAAAAACTGGAAACCAATCCTTCTAACCTACGCTTTTTTCAGCCAACTGGAAAGGGCTATTGCCTCCCTTTTGAGCACGTGTTTTTTTTTTTTTTTATAAACTGTAGTGAGATTCAGAGTTTCCGCGAAGGAGACTTGTACAGTTGCCCCTTCTCTACATCAATCATTTGCTCTGGATCTCTAGTAGTGTAACCCCAGCCAAAGCGCTGTCACGTGCAACATTTTTTTTTTTTTTTTTCCACTGAGCAGGCTGGCCAGTTTTACAGGAAAGGCAATAAAACCCAAAAAACCAAAACAGTCAGAGGCCTCACTTCAATGGGCTCTCAGCATTTGCTGAACAGGAATATCAGCCCCAGAGAAACAAGTAGGTTTACAGCAGTATTTTGCAATACGCAGGCTGTGGGGTGTACCTGCCGGGCTTCAGAAACGCTCAATGCAAATGGGCAAAACCTTCAATTAAGGCCTTTACAGTAGCTCGTCAGGGCTGACAACGACACGCGGTGCTGCACCTCCGAAGAAGCACTAAGCTCCAGCTGCAACACGCACGCAGCCTGTAAACCGGAGGACACCTGCGAATACAGGACAACGGCCAAGGGCGGGGGGGGATCAATTAATTGCACCAGGTCTCCGTTACAGTGATAGCACTACAATCGCAACAGTGCCCCACAACAGCAGTTAAATCCAGGCACACAGACTGGATAAACTGCTGAAATGGGTCCCAACATCAGGAAATTCACATAATTTTAGCGTGAAAAGCCTCTTTGCTTCTATGTTCACAGCTAACCTAACCACTTTGTTCCAGCGGCACCAGAACTACAGGGAATTCCACAGCCCTGGCATTTCTACCCAGGCATTGATACGCCTGCATGCTCAGGACTGAATTGTGTCGCTAAAACCCAGAGGAATGCAGCTCTTTACAGGAAGCAAGGACTCTCCATTTCGCCATTTGAAATG
Source organism: Larus michahellis (assembly GCF_964199755.1). NCBI lineage: Eukaryota > Metazoa > Chordata > Aves > Charadriiformes > Laridae > Larus > Larus michahellis. The sequence goes on from NC_133930.1 coordinate 86,639,262, forward strand.
TGAAGCTGAAAACCACTGTCTTCAAGGGACCCAAAGTCAAGTTGGTCTCAAGTCATTAACACAAATATCGCTGTCGTGCAGCTGAAAGGGATGCACCTTGCTTGCTGTTCCATCTCCATGTACGTAACGGCTTTGAACCCTTCAGTTTAAGGCAAAAATTCAATTGCTAGAATTTACCTGAATGCATGTTTTCTGGCAATCCAGCTTTTTCTGGTTTACAGTGATACACAATATTTTTTTTTTTTCTGATGCTGGAGATAAAGTCTATTAGCAATGCTAGCAAAATTTTGGCAAAAATTCCCAAATCAGGTTTGTAAACATAATGCTTCCCTTTTCAATTGGCAACGTTTTGAAAAGACAAACACAGTAAGACAGACAAAGATTTTGCTCACTTTTGATCAAATAACCTGTGTTTTCACATGATAAAGCAATGGTTTACGTCAAAATAAAACAAAAGAAATGCATGAAATGAAAGTTTGTGCTGTTTGATGATCACAGTATTTCATAGTTAAATACATCTGTTCTTTGTTATATTCCTGGCACGCAGGACAAAAATCTTTAAATATGTATTTCATGTAGGTGATAGCTTCTTCGCATATCTCTCTTCAAAAAATACTTTATAGCAGTATATAAGCATGTTTGTTTTTATAATCTTGCCCCAAAACTATGTATCTGTTTCGTTTTTGTAAAGTATCAATTTCCCCAATATTATTAAAGCTGACAAACGATTGAAATGGAAATGCTCTCATCTTCCACAATAGAAGTAGCAATTGTTATAGGAAAAACCTACAGCAACACTTGTCAGTTGTTGTAACCTGAGCATTCGGTCTACTGAGAGCAGCAGCTTTTTTTTCATTATTTTTTCCCCATCACGAATGCTCAGATCCACACATTCCCAAACACACACACGGTACAAGCGCACACTCCCAGTCACTGGTAGGCCACGTCGTGCTTCCCACTGCTTCAGCGAAGCGGGAAGCAGTGCAGTTAATAATTTAACCACACTGAATATACACAAGCAAACACCTTAAGGCAACCACTGCAATGGGAGGTTTAAGTTGCAGGGGTGAGTTTCTGTTGTAACAAAATGGGCTGTATACAGCACATACACTTGCCTCTCCAACCCTCCAAAACAATGTGATGTTTTTTTTCTTAAGTTTTGTGCAAATTTCTAAACCTTCTACCATTGAAGGCAAAGAGTTTGCATCAACAAGAAAAGTCAGAAAACAGACTTACGTTTATCCAAAAGCATTTCGATTTGCTACAATATCGTCTTAAAATATGCACAACTTCACAGTAGAGGTACCAGGTCCCCAGCATCTACTGATAAAATTATTTCAATGGACAAACATAAGTCCTGAAGAAAAGAAGGGACCAGAAAAAGCAGCTTCAAATATGCATATAAGAAACATCAACAATAACAAAAGTAGTTAACTTAGGTTTGATAATACTGAATCTTCTGTAATGCAAAAGTTTGACTTTGTTTTTTAGAATCGCAGAGTAACTAATTTTAAGTTCTAAATAAATAAGCTTCAGTTCATTCATGTGTCGTGGTCGAAGCAGAAGACTGGTGACCTGCGTTTGCTCGCTGTCGGTCAAATTCCCCAATTAATCTCTTAATATGAGCGAGCTTGTTGTGAAGATACTCGCATCTGTTCTTCTCTCTACAGTAGTCTGGGTTAGACTGTAAAGACAAGATAGAAAGAAAATTAGGGCACGAAAACATTTCTGCAGAGTTTAGTATTTCATGTTCTTTGCTTAAAAATAGCCCTGAGCCAGTCTCAGTGATTACTACCTCCCATAAATCTGGTGTTACATATACCTCTTTCAACTTTTTATATTTTTCTACTAATTCTTTACGAATGACCTACAAGAAAAAAAATACATGAAGTCAATATGAAGAACACTTCACTACTACCAGAAAATGCAAATTTATGTAAAACACTAAAAATAAACTCAGTTTTACTCATGACATTTTCTTATCCATGAGCCACCACTCTCCTGCGTTGCATAAATAACCCCCAAGCCCCCCTATCACCCAAGATCTGCAATTAAACCTGTAAATAGGCAGCAAAAGGAGCACGTGTTTGAAGACACCCTTTGAGAAGTTGCTCACACTGCTGTGCGTTCACAGACAGCTCAAACAAGTGGAGTTTGAGGGCTGAACAACTTTTTGCAGGGTTTTGTCAGGCTTCAAAAATCAGAGCTAGCCCAGGCAGGCTCTGAGCACGTAGGTAAATTCTGCAAGGTTTCCCTTTGCCTGATTGACCAGTAACAGGGATTTTAAGATGCTCCTTCTCCTCACAGATACATCTGCAATCTGGCCAAAAACTAAATAAAAGCCAACCAAAAATGCTCAGCATGTGCACAGAATTAAAGAATTCTGATATTGAACGTGTGGAATTTCTATGTCCAAATCACAGAATTCCAAGCTGTAAAGTCAGAATATCAGTTTTTTAACACCCTTCTCTGTTAAAATCGTAGGTAGGATCAGCCACCTGGAAGATAAATTGTGGATGTAGGTTTAGTTAAACGTATAAAATCATGGGAAACAGAGGGTGAGGAAGGCTTTGGGATTATGCCTGCTGGTTTCCAGACGCTCCCCATCTTCTCCTCCACTGGTGTAGCAGCACCCCCTCACCCCGCAGGACGCTGAGGCGGTCAGCAAAACCTGAGCCAGTCCGGTAATCCCAGCTATGCCACCGGTTACTCCGTCTCAGACACTGAGCCTGGCAAGTCTTTTAAAACCACATCAACACAATTTAATACATAAATATGCTGAGGAGTCTGCCTGTGCTGAAAATGCAGACTTTTGGAAGGGATAAGAGAGAGATGAAACAGTCTTCACAGTTTTGTCCTTCTTTACCTGACACTCTTTGGACCCTGGACAAAAAAGCTTCAGTTTTGTACCAAGCTCCGTGAATCTCCTGGTGACGCTGTGTAACTGAGCGCGCAGCTTCCTGTATCTGTCATACTCTGCATTGAAGTCATTGTGGTAACTCTGGCGTTGCTCGTACGAGACTACAGTTACGTATTCTCTAATGGAAAAATAAGCACACATGCAATTTCACACCAAGGTCACAGTGAGTATCGAGCATAGACACCCAAGCTTTAAGTCGGTTAGCTACGCGATGCGTAAGCACACGTGCTCCAAGAATCATGGAATCATGGAATCTTCAGCGTTGGAAGGGACCTCTAGAGATCATCTAGTCCCACTCCCCTGCTAGAGCAGGATTGCCTAAAGCACATCCCTCAGGGCTGCATCCAGGCGGGTCTTGAAAATCTCCAGAGAAGGGGACTCCGCACCCTCCCTGGGCAGCCTGTTCCAGTGCTCTGTCACCCTCACCGTAAAGAAGTTTTTCCGTGTATTTGAACGGAACTTCCTATGTTCTAGCTTGTGCCCATTGCCCCTTGTCCTGTCACTGGGAACCATTGAAAAGAGCCTGGCTCCGTCCTCCTTCAACCCACCCTTTAGATACTTGTAAACATCAATCAGGTCCCCCCTCAACCTTCTCTTCTCCAGGCTAAAGAGTCCCAGCTCTTTCAGCCTTTCCTCATAAGGGAGGTGCTCCAGTCCCATAATCATCTTAGGTGCCCTACGCTGGACTCGCTCCAGTAGTTCCCTGTCCCTCTTGAACTGGGGAGCCCAAAACTGGACGCAGTACTCCAGTTGTGGCCTCACCAGTGCAGAGTAGAGGGGGAGAATGACCTCCCTCGACCTACTGGCCACAGTCTTCCCTATGCAGCCCAGGATGCCATTGGCCTTCTTGGCGACAAGGGCACACTGCTGGCTCGTGGATAATTTGCTGTCTACCAGGACCCCCAGGTCCTTCTCCTCAGAGCTGCTTCCCAGCATGTCCGCCCCTAACATATACTGGTGTTTGGCATTCTTCCTCCCCAGGTGCAGGACCCTACACTTGCTTTTGTTGAACCTCCTGAGGTTCTTCTCTGCCCAGCTCTCCAGCCTGTCCAGGTCACGCTGGATGGCAGCACGGCCCTCTGGAGTGTCGGCCACCCCTCCCAGCTTGGTATCATCAGCAAACTTGCTGAGGATACACTCTGTCCCCTCATCTAGGTCATTAATGAATATATTGAACAAAATTGGTCCAAGTATTGACCCCTGGGAGACACCACTGGTTACAGGCCTCCAACTAGACTCTGTGCCGCTGATCACAACCCTCTGAGCTCTGTCACTCAGCCAGCTCTCGATCCACCTCACTGTCACCTCGTCTAGCCCTTACTTCCTCAGCTTCCTAATGAGGATGTTGTGGGAGACAGTGTCAAAAGCCTTGCTGAGGTCAAGGTAGATGACATCTACGGCTCTCCCCTCATCCAGCCAACCCGTTATAACATCATAGAAAGCTATCAGATTGGTCAGGCATGATTTGCCCTTGGTAAATCCATGCTGACCACTTCCAATAACTTCCTGTTCCTCAACGTGTTTGGAGACGACATCCAGAAAGAAAGTGTATTTAGGTAGTTATAGAACGTTCGTATTCCTTTTTTTATAGTTTTCTTGAAGAAGAATGAAATTAAATGTTTTAAGTCTGCTTCTAAAGTATATTAAAAATTCTTTTTAACACTTCCTTTTCCCCCCCCACAATAATTAAGGGACAATCTCAGAGTTTAAAACTTGCAGATACTCAAGTACAGCAGCTGGCTGACTTAAAGGAACTTGTCATCATTCTAAAGTTACATTTCGGTAATTTCAATTTTGTAGCTAAGTGAGAGTTTTTATAGGTGATTTTTCAACTGCTTCAATGAGTGGCAAGAGACTTAATCGTTATTTTACTCACTTGAAGTAGTCCGGTTCGTCACTTTTTAATGAAAGAGGATCGCTGCAGGCACCGCAAGCTTCTGTAAATCCTACAGAAAAGCACAATTTTGACACTTGCAATTAAAAGATTTTTAATATAGCCAAACAATACCAACCTGATGGTCTTGAAAAAAAAAATCCTTTAGAGTTTTATTTTCACAGTAAATTACTTGGAATAAACTGTGTAAGTTTGTAATAGGGCTCACATGACCTTCTCCACAGTAGGCAGCACCAGGGTTTAAAAAGAGGGCACGGCTACTTTATTCTACAGGTCCTGCACTACCGCAGCATTAACCCCGAGGTCAGCTTTCTCTTATTTGCAGACACGATGTGGCACCTGCACAGCAATTCAAGTTATGCAGCTGCACAATGAAGATAGCTTGATATATATATATACACACACACAACAATATCCCAGCTCCAGTGACGAATAGACTAGAAAGCTGAAGTTCTTTTCATGCCATGTTTTTATCCCTCCTTCCCTGCCAATTACGGATATCCAAAGTTAGATTTAATTTCAGCACTCTTTAAGCAGGAAAGTCAGCAGCATTGTATATGGGTCGCTGGCATTCAGGCGTCAATAACCTGCAACAAAGACTTGCTCCTCATTAACGTGGCAATACTGGGTTTGAAAGTTATTTGCACTTGTAAATTGCTCTTTTGCTCTTTTAAATGGCATTATGAAAGCACAGTACACTTAAACCCTAATCCCTCTTTTTAAAGGAGTACTTCAGGAGCACCCTATCTTTTTGATAAATGAGAAAAATAGCTGCTGTAAGGAAAAGCTAGCTCAAACAAGAAGGAACGCTCAGTATCTTGGTAATCTCTCTCTGCTTTTCATTTGGGGTTTTGTGGCAAGCTTAAAAAACACACAATCCTTTATATTCATCATTATCTTACACTGCCACTGTTTAAACACAGTGTTTCTGCTAAATCTCAATCATTCTTGCCAACTGGTAAGCTATGTGACCTTCAAATCATGAGGAGAGGAAAGAGCTATCATGAGATGTTCTACTGGATTATTTTGCTTTTAATATTAAAATTATTACACGGTATAGCAGCAGTATGAAAAGAAGTGTAAAAGTGGGAACGAAATTTGAGAAAAAGGCAAACAGCAAATATTAATAATCACCGTATGTACAATACAACTTATGTGAACAGTTTCCCTGCGAGCACTTAATTTCCAAAAATTCAAGCCTGTGGGTGTTCTTTGTGCTTTTCAATGCTATTTTAAATGCGTACCATCAAAACTCTATAAAACCTACATAATTTGGTATGTCGTTTCTGACTTTCCACAAAAAGGCAGGTTTGATGAATCTTCTGATACACCATGAAATACGTTTATGTCTGATCTACGCATTTCAGTAAACTAGTATTTCAGTAAACTAGTATGCAATAAGTACATGTGACAGGTTTGTATTTTCAGCGTGCAGACTTTAAAACTTGCTGCTGGAACAAGTGAAGTTAAGTTTCAGTAAACTGTCAGTTTACTGGAAATGAAGCAAAAAAAAAAAAATCCATTCTTTGTGTTTTTCTAGTACCTAGCTCTTCCCTGTAACCAGTTTCTGCCCAACAGCAATCCATTTAAGATTTCTTTGTTCTAATGATTTTTGTACTACAGAGTGAGAATTCTTAAAAATTAACCTAATTTTAGCTAAGGTTGCAGCAGAGCAAGTCCAGCTTCCGTTTTTTGGGTTTTTTCGTTGTTTTTTTTTTTGTTGTTGTTTTTGGGGTTTTTTGTGGGGTTTTTTTGTTGCCTTTTTTTTTTTTTTTTTAAACTAACAGTTATGAAGTAATGCAATGGCAGAAAAAAAATATGACTCTTCATCACCATAAAGCAGGGATAATGGCAAGGCAATTAGTACACAGCAAGTGAAAAAAACAGACCATTTGAGTTCCTGGTTTAACTGGTCCCTTTTCACCAGTTACCCACATTGTAGTGAGGAAAAGCAGCATATTAATACCTTCACCTGAATCAGAACAGGAGGGTTCTTCCAGCTGGGCAGTTTCTTCCTTCCTAAGGTGTTTCCCCTCTTTGCTCGCATTCGTTGTGTCCTGCGTTGTGCTCGCATCCTTCTCCTCATGCTGTTTTACCTTCTCGGGCTTTTGGTGCAACACGGCGTGCTTCTCGCCTGTGGTCTTGGGAGGCTCCCCCTGCACCGCGCCAGGCACTGGGATTCCCAAAGCAGTCTGAAAGGTACGTTTTTGTTGCTGGTCCTTGTAAATGCTACTGCCACTTTGACTGCAGCTGTCCGCTGGCAGGTCTTGTGTCCCCCGTCCCTTGGAGGTGCTGGCGGAGCTGGAGGTGGCAGTTTGAGGAGGGTTGGAAGTGGGAAGGAGTGTGCGAGGCAGCAGCTGAGGAGCGGAAGTAGCAACGGCAGGGGCGCGGCGGGGAGGCGCAGGGGCTGCGGCAGCTTTCTCCCTGGTGGCTGGCACCCGGCCACTGACCGATGGCTGGGCTCGACTGGTCAGGTGAGATATCCCCTGCTTTTTGCTCACCAGAGGATGCATAGAAGTGGGATTCGAAGGCTGTTTCTGTAATAATAATAATAAAAAAAAATAAATTTGAAAGTCAGCAGAATTAAGTTTTGCTCCCATTCTGAAAAAGGAACATTTCCAAACAGGCAATTGTTCAAAACACATCTTTCTTATCTAAAAATAGCTGCCAAACAAGGAAGTACTGCAGCTGAGTACATGGTTTATTTCATTCTTAGTTTCTAATCTTATGACTTAGCAAGTTTGTTCTTCAAATCTACATCTTTGGGAGCAGCAGCTTTATCAAAGGCTTCACCAAAATGAGGATGTCAGGTTGGTATTGTTTAGGTACTGATTTCAGTTCAGACATACCAAACTGGTTAAGAGTCAGCTTTTGCTGTCACACAGCCATGCAATTTACTAACGCAGCACCGAGAAGCCTGCAGCAGCGTGCTTATCAGCGTGTGAGAAGTGCAAAGCTGATAAGTAAAACCCCCAGTTTTGCCACAGTTTTCGTTCCAGCTGAAATGCTGGTTCACACCCCCTGCTCTAGCAAACGTACGCTGCTCGTGTTGATGTACAAGCAGCAGCTCGGATCAGCAGAGCCAGGCACAGCTCCGTGTCACCCTGCTGAAATAAACCCATATTCTGTCTGCACAGAGGCAGGTCCCTGGGATCTGCACCATTTCACCCTTCGGACTGGCAGAAAGTCAGGGAGAAACAGATGTGTGCCCTCCCTCCCCTATTTAAATGTAAACGTCTCAGCAGTGAACGACTTTCCGTAGTTCCCAGTTTATGGCTGCACATGCACAAGCGCTTGTGTTCTTCAGATTTAAATGGCATTTATTGAAAAGCAGTTTTAGTCACAGAAAGCATCAAACTTTTCCTTATAGTAATGCCTTTTGTGCAGAGTTTTCCGAGCTGCTTCTAAAAGGGTTTGCATGGCCCTCTTGTATTGACACAAACACAGGACATACGCATTTGAAGTCCGCACAGGATGGGGAAGGCAGACATACTACCTGCTGACTCGGATCCGCCTTTTCACACCTGGGCTACCCTGAATCAAAATGGGTGCTTAAATGATGCCTACAGGGGGGGAAAAAAAAATGTATTCCTCCAAGTGGATCACCACTGCAATTTGTCCTTATTCTAGACTTTCCTAAGCTTTATACTTAAACAGTAGCACAAGGATGTTTGTGCATGTTTTATGCATTGCAACTACAGTATCACAAAGAACACACGCAAACCTGTAACAGAAATACACACATGTCTTTAGAAGACCTTCCTACACACCAAGATAAACAAGTTACATGGCAATACAAAACAGTTTTAATTATTTAACCAGAAAGTACAGGGTTGTGTAACAGTAACGGGTAACCAAGGAGTTCAGCAGGCAAGTTTGAACTCTGCAGGCGAGTCTAGGCTCTGCAAGGTCAGTGTGCTGTGGATGGACACCTACCACTAAGGCCACCATGTTGGCTGTAGAAACACAACAAGGGTGGTCTCTGTCAGAGATCTAGGCGTATTTACAAAACACTGAGTAGGTAAGAATTGTTTATTTTTCTGAATATTTTAATGAACATTCTGAAATACAGAACACTAAATATAGCAGCCCTTAAGCTACATGATGGTAAGTTTTTTGCACTCTTGGAAGTGCAACCATCTTTAAAAAAAAAATATAACCACCCGAATATAAATAAATGCTTCAGTTTCTCATGTGTTAAAGAAACTGTCAGTGCTTCACATCACAGCCTTTACACCAATATAAGATGTGGTAAATCTTAATACACTGTAAATAGCACAAAAAAAAAAAATATATACAACATACCTGAGAAGCTGATGAAGAACCTTTATTAGAAGTTTCAGGAGCTTGCACATGGCTTCTGCTGGTGGCATTCTGAGATGTCTTAAATTTTCTGTAAGGATGACCCAACATTCCAGGTTACAAGGCAAAAATGTCTATGTAGTTCTTTCATTTATAGCGAAGACAGACATTAACTTCTCAGAAAGAGTTTTTTAAATGGCTATTTTCCTTCCCCTAGAGACTGAACTTACCCAGAAAGTATTAACTCCAATGACTCTTTTTCTGTTTCATCGTATCCAGGCCAATCTTTCTGAATTTCTTTAAATAGATAACTCTTCAGAGTGTAAGTATTATCCTTTGGATTCAGTCTGGCTACCTACAGGCAGACATTTAAGAAAACAGATGTTCATTATACCTAAATGCAAGCTACAGAAATAAGATTGGTACTGCAAAGCTAAATCAAAGCTGCAAACAGAATCACACACCAATTTTCCAGGATTTTTAGATGTGACGATGGAAGCAGCTCTCATGTAACAAGCACCAATTTTAAAAAATGTGGTCAATCTGGGATGTAGAAATTGGCATAAGACAATCCCAAACTGCTGCGAGCAAGTATGAAACGTACTCTGTGGAAACCTCTCTCTACACCATGTATCTGGTTTCTCGCCTTTAACACAGCATTGGGAATCAAGGCAAATTATGCCAAAAGTTTAAATCTTCAATGCATACGATACATTGAGAGGCCTTGTTTTTTGGGCTTTTAAAATTATTTTTCTTTTTTAAGAACTGAAGAACACCACCCCCCCACACAAACTCAGATTTGTTCAACTTCAGGAGGACACTTGCTGTTCTTTTGCTTTAGACTGCTCTACTGTGATGGCAAAGCACAGACCGGGCCTGGAACAATGCATGTTTTTCCATCATCACATCAAGGACCGCAGTATGTCGCCATTTGTCTTGACAAACAGAATTGCTATAGCTTTCTGTAGCTTTCCACTGAACAGTCATACGCGATAACCTTATGGGCACAAAACTCTTCTTTTAGTACAAAGACGAATTATTCATCTATCCCATTAGTTTTAAGCCATATCAAAGTTCCACCGATTGGGAAAATATTAACTGTACTCATATCTAGTAAGTTATATTTTGAAACCAAGACTTAGTGCTAAAATGGTTAAGGAGAGCTGCACAGGCCCAGATGCACTCTTTATTTTGCAGACAGAGGGTTCATTACAGCAAACCGTTGCCATGAGAAGGTCGGGTGTATGCCTTGCGGTATACCTTTGGAAGTAAAACGGGTTTATACCTTCTTTAAGAAAAACACAAAGTATATTCTAAAAGTTAAAATTAACTAGTATAAGCTTGAGACCATTGACAGATAAAGTGCTGGTTTAGACTTCATCACCCGACACCAGTTCATAGCTCCAGAGAAAACCTCAGTTTCCCTGACACAAAATGCCGAATAACTCATCAACAAGTCACCACCACTTTTTGCAGTATTGCCTATTTTTTCCTCCAAAACATGATAGATAAATACTGCTAATTCGTCTCTGTGTGCATGTCTGTCTGTCCAAAGCTTGAAAAAAATTAAAAGTAACAAAGATAACCCAGAAACAGTAATTCACTTGTTAAAAACAGAATTAAAAGCTGTATTCCAAGAAAAGCAAATGTGTGCATATTAGACCTTAGCAAGTTCAGGCTGCTGATTTTAGATTTGTACAAAAAACCATCACTATGGAGCTAAGAAAAACGTGAGCAAGGCTTTTCAAGGTGTAGCGCTGCTAAAGTGACCATGTCTGAATGTAAACCAGTACCCTGAGGGAGTTCACACCACATGCTGGAAACAGACTCCAAGAAAGTCTCCTTAAACGTTGATAATTGTAATGGGAGACAGGAGAAAAATTTTGCACCTTTTATCTGCTAGGCAGCTGAACTTTTGGAATTTTGTAATCAGCTTGAAGTATAAATAGACTACTTCAATTTGTATGTAAGAACATGGCTCTTGCTAAACTGTGTATGCCTTTGGGGTGAAAAAAACTACCAATGCACTGGGCAAACAAAGCAGCAACACTTAACATATTCAAGGAACGAGTTTTTAAAATTCGGTGTAGGATCAACAAAAGCTGTATAAATGTTGAATTTTACTCATTTTAATAGGTTCCAAAACACTCTTTTTGTAGATAAATAGGAAATACTCCTACTTTACATATTAATGCATGCATAATTCAGCCACAGTCTATGGGGTATGGGGAGTATGTAACACTGCATCTTATGCTACGTTAAGAAGCCTTTTTTGAACTGTTTTAATAGAAAATTAGTGTGATGCTCTTGAACACACAGCTTAAAAGTTTCACCTAACATTATAGGCTTACCAACAATTTTGACGGATATGATTAGGAAATGTCATATCCATCATGGAACTTACTCAAACAAGCACTGGAAAAGGTACTGAAAAAAAAAAAGGTTTCAAGTAAGATACAGACACAATCCACATGCCAGCAAGGAAACACTACACTCAAAATCGGACCATCACCTTTTTCATTTATGATTTGTCTGTAACACCCTTCCCTGGATCGCAATTCTAACCAATCCCAGGAGAAGCCAAGTACCATTTACAGGCCACCAACTATGTTCACATGAAATGCTAATCTATGCGATTACCAAGCTTCTCTCCTCATAAACTCCTCACAAGAAATATTAAGGATTATGACAAACGATTTCATGCAATCATGAGAATGCATGGTTAGCCTCTCTCAATTAAGCAGTTAAGTCATCCAAGTAAAAGAGAGAGGAAAAAGTAAGACATTAGGAGCAACAAAGCTAGAAATAGTTAATTATTGCCTGCCATTTTAGAAAAACAAAAACAGCCCCCCACAATCTTTTGTTTCCTTTCCTCCTATTGACTTGCAGTTTGGGGCATCTGTATAAAGTTGATTGAAAAACTTAAAGAAGGAGAATTACGTACATTTCTCACTTAAATACAGGAGTAACACACCTCAAAATCATGACTGAAAGATTAGCAGGAGGAAAAGAAATGTTGGCACAAACCCCATGATCTCACCTGCTGAAGGATAGGTCCAAGGGATTTCTTGTCCTTTTGATTGATACCATCTCTCTGCAAGCGAGCAAGTAACTCTAGTTTCTTGTAACTTCTCAGTGCCAGTAAGTGAATCACCCTATCCCTGTACGGTCGCAGAGAAACAGAATTCTGTGTGTGAGTCTCCTGTGTTATGTTTGCAGGGTCCATGGGTGTCGTTCTCTTCCTCTCAGGCACAGCATCTGGAATGCTTTGTGGTGCTCTTCTGACCGGTACTCTTTTACCTAAAGGAAGGGTTAAAAAACAAAAAAACCAAAATAAACCAAAAAAAAAAAAAAAAGAGTGATATGGGCGCTTGGGAGAAGACAAGAAAGTTGATTTGAAAGAATTTACTAAGCCAAATAAACTCTAAAATCTGTATTTAATTAGCATTTCAAGATCTATAAGAATATACAAGATGTATTGAGCAAAAAGAAATATTCAGGATTTCTAAAAGCTGGTAAATGAGTGATACCAGTAGGAAGACTTTACCAATTACTTATATAAATGGTGCTTTTATTATTTTTCCAGTGAATAAGCTCAGGCACTGAATACCCAAAATGAAGCATTTTTTTAGAAGAGTACTCTGAAGCGTGATGCAAAGGTCTTCCATATAGCTAAAAGACTCCCCATTAATGCCTAGGGATACCAGGTCTACACAACTGATTACATCACTGCTTAAAGAAACTACCAACCCTTGGTGTTAATCACTTTATAGAATGGTTTGAGTTGGAAGGGACCTTCAAGATCATCTCGTTCTGACCCCCTGCCCTGGGCAGGGAACACCTCCCCCTAGACCAGGTTGCTAACCTGAGTTACCATAATTTACACCACACTTTAAGCTGAAATGTTGCCCTCTTATGAAAAAAGCCCAGGTTTGTCAGAAATAATACACCAAAAATTTAACAGTTCTTCGGACCAAGGCCAGAGAAGTTTTGAAACATGGCCTGCATAGCATTTTGGATCAAACTCTGCAAAAATAAGTGTTTCTAAACTGGAGGAACAATGCAAGTGTTTGCAAGCGATGCATCCAGAATTTAAAAATAACACCCCCCAACCTGAATCTCAGTTTTCCAGGAAAAGACCCAAACTTCTCTACTCTATGTTTTGAGACAGCACTTGCTATTGGACAGAAAAAGAAGGATTTACCAGTATATTGCAGAAAATCATTGCAGTAAACATTGTTTGCAATCCAACAGAGGATGTGGCACAACCTGGCCATTTTTCTGAAACCAGCAACTCGTGTTTCGTGCATGAGGGAGACTTAATAAGAACTGGCGAGAAAATCTGGAGCTCGCTGTCTTGTATCAGACACACAGAGACTGGAACAGCAAAAATTTGTTTCCATTTTGCAGTGGAGGCCAAACCTTTATAACCTTTCCACCCTGCGTGTTCTCTGGACTTTGCTCTTCTGGTTTTGAAGAACAAACCCAGTCGCGCAAACACATGTGGTTACGCTTTTGGAACAGTATGAACTTGCCAGTTGTTTACTGAATGCGTTACAAACGTTTTGACAAGCTAAATTCCATGCAGATACACAAACCCCTGACACAGTGGATAGTGTAAGCAGCAAATACCTCCTGAAGTCATGTCTCTGAATCACTTAAAAAAAAAAAACAAACAAAAAAACCTGAAAAAAATAAACAACCATTAACATGATTAACAAACCCACTTCCTAATTAGTGCTGCATGAAGCATGTCGCAAAGTCACTCCCGTGCCCTACCAGCAAGTAGACCTGCCCTACCTGAGCTTTGTCAATGCCAGTCTGAAAAACAAGAGTATTCCAACCACTGTAATTGTTCTTCAGACCTCATTTATTTAGTCTTAAATATTCACTTAAATTCTATTTAAACAACTAACAATAATCACACAAATCATTCACGTGTAAAACAGAACTTCCCCAATGAGAAGTTCAGAAAGAGATGAAAGTGGCTCCTCTCACACTGCCATTAAAGAGCAGTTTAGACAACTGGGGGAAGCAGTTACAACTCCATTAAGCCGTGCCCAGCTCCCCTAGTGTTAAGGACACACAGAGGTAGTTTTGTATCTCCAAAAAGCTGTGACAATGCTGCCTTAAAACACTCTGCAGTAAGTTGCGGCAGAGCAAGCGTTGCACCACCACTGTCAGGGATGTCCATGCTGGAGGAAGACTGCAGCCAAGCCACGGGAGAGCCCGTTTCACCTCGTGAAGATGGATGTACCTGGCCCAGCACAGGGCCTGTAAGGCGGATGCTCGCCTTGCCTCTATCTGCAGCTGGCACCGGGCTCCTTGGGCAAGCGGTACTCAGAACAGTTTAATAATGAATGACTCCACCTAAACGTTTTGTGTTTTGTGGAAAGTGATGAAATCCATGGGAAGATGCCAACATTACCTTACTTTAACTTTCTTCTAAAAAAACCCCAACAATCAAAAAATCAAAAACCATGGCCATGCAGTCACAGTTGCTTATTAATGACCAAGACATAAATAAAATTTAAGCAGCGTTAGCAAGTGTGAAAAACAAAGTTTCTCATATTAAGCTTATGACTTTGTATATGAGACTTCCTCACTGTTCAGTTTTTTAGATTACAGGCTAAGGTTAATGGCTTAGCACAGTATTTAGGTACTCAAAAGTGCTCCTACAAAACCAAAACATTACCTACCACATCAGAGAATTTAAGTGCATGGGGTAGTAAAACCTCTCACCTCAATGGTCAAAATCTGAACCAGTCAAGCAATATGGGAACAAGGATGGACTGGCAGCCATTCTAGGGGAAAAAAAGGCTAAACACTGTATGCAGCAACATGAGACTGCAAATCTAGCGTGAGAGTAAACTACCTACCTACACCGGCATCTCTGAACACACCACCTTTCCCAAGAATATGCTAAAAGACCAATTACTGAGTTTGAAAATTTACAGACATCTAGCAGAAAATGAAATACAACCATACCTACAAATTGTCCACCAGGTTTAATAACATTTGCACTTTGATTGCCTGACTCCTCTTCTGCCTGGGTCGTGCGCTTTCGGGTGGCCACACAGGAATGGCTTCTTGCACGTACTGTAATTTTACTCTGCATAGATCCCAGGGAAGTCAGTTGTGAGGCTCCAGAACTATAAAAACATTGAAAAAAGGTTGAGCCCAAGCACTAGTTCAAGTTTAGAAGTATGGTTGTGTCAGGAACTCTACAACCTGTCTTAACAGGTGAAGAAAAATGTTTTCCAGTTCTGACAGCTGGCTACGGCATAAATATATTTCAAATTGTCTCTAAACATCCAAATTGTATCAGTTTTACCTGTCAGTGTAATTCCATTTCTTCACATAACTGTTGTTTGAGAGGCAGGCTCAGGGCAGTGTTGGTGGTTGTACTAATAACTACTGTAATCATAGAAAGGTTAGAGTTGAAAGGGCCCATAAAGCCCACCCAGTGCCCCCCCCTGCCCTGGGCAGGGACACCTCCCACCAGCCCAGGTTGCTCCAAGCCCCGGCCAACCTGGCCTTGAACCCCTCCAGGGATGGGGCAGCCACAGCTTCTCTGGGCAACCTGGGCCAGGGGCTCACCACCCTCACACCAAAGAATTTCTTCCCAATATCTCATCTAAATCTCCCCCTTTCAGCGTAAAACCATTCCCCCTCGTCCCATGGCTCCCCTCCCTGATCCAAAGTCCCTCCCCAGCTTTCCTGGAGCCCCTTTAGGGACTGGAAGGGGCTGGAAGGTCTCCCCGGAGCCTTCTCTTCTCCAGGCTGAACCCCCCCAGCTCTCTCAGCCTGTCCTCACAGCAGAGGGGCTCCTATGTGGTGCTTTTAAATGACAATTAGAGGGACAACTCGGGCAGTTACACTGGCACCCTAATGGCAGGCAGCTGCTGCCACAGAGGCTTTCCGCCGTCTGCCCAGCTCCGAGTTCAGCACAAGTCTCCTCTCCTCCACCCACAGTGGCGCATGGTGGCCCCAGGCCCTGCGAGGCTGAGGGAGGGAAACACCTCAAATACTGTGTCCGGTTTTGGGCCCCTCACCACAAAAAAAGACATTGAGGTGCTGGAGCGAGACCAGAGAAGGGCAACGGAGCTGGTGAGGGGTCTGGAGCACAAGTCCTGTGAGGAGCGGCTGAGGGAGCTGGGGGTGTTCAGCCTGGAGAAGAGGAGGCTGAGGGGAGACCTTCTCGCTCTCTGCAGCTCCCTGCAAGGAGGGGGTAGCCAGGGGGCGTCGGGCTCTTCTCCCAAGGAACAGGCGATGGGACAAGAGGAAACGGCCTCAAGTTGTGCCAGGGGAGGTTTAGATGGACATTAGGGAAAATATCTTCACGGAAAGGGTTGTCAAGGATTGGAAGAGGCTGCCCCGGGCAGTGGTGGAGTTGCCATCCCCAGAGGTATTTAAGAGAAGGGTATAGACATGGTGCTGAGGGACATGGCTTAGTGGTAACTTGGCAGTGCTGGGTTAATGGTTGGACTTTATGATCTTAAAGGTGTCTTCCAACCAAAACTATTCTATGATTCCACAGGGTAAGCCAGTGTCCCCTCATCTTGCTTTCAAAATGTCCGCCCCTCTCCTTGCCCGCCGGCTTCTCTGAGGATTCACGTCCGAGCGGAGGCACTTTGAGCAATCCTGCACGAGGGGAAGGATGGATGGCGAGGTCTCCTCCACAGCATCAGGGCGGACACAGGGCTTCAGGAGGCGTTTCTGGAGGAGCCCGGCCTGCCATGGTCGGTCCAAAGCAGCTCCTGCAGCACACGGTGCCCAGACAGGAGAGCACCTCAGCTGACTAACACCGGCTTCGCTTAAACCGGCCTGACTATCACTGACCAGAGGAACGACACCACCTTTAGCCAACACGAAATACTTTAATCACCCTAAAACTCCCCATCAAGGCTCCAAGAAGTGTCAAGAATCTCGTGTCTTGATGTACCACGTTTCTGACAGTTGCAAAGCTGGACCAAGCCACTGGACAATACTTCAGATAATACTGCTACAATTTTCTCCATAGCCTAAAGCCACGTATTGATTCCTTGCTCCAAAATCAGCGCTTTTACAACAGGAAAAAAAGAGCCTTCACATCTAAAGCTCAGCTTTTACCTGTTGCCCATTTCCTTGCCTTTATGTGCTTTTCAGGCACAGAAGCAGCCGAGCACTGACTGAGACGCTGCGTAATACTCCTCCTCAGGCTGGGCATTTTCAAAATCTGAGCCAGTTTTGAAGCTAGACCTGCCCTGAGCACAAAATTGGACTAGATACCCTGCTGGGGTCCCTTCTGTTTTTTTTTTGTTTTTTTTTTTTTTTTTTTTTTTTTTTTTTTTTTTTTTTTAAGCAACCCTGCATGTAACACTACACAGCTTTTTATTAACTTTGCAGGCGCTTTGCACAAACTGAGAGCTGGCTACGCAGGACCTCGCAAAAGCCAGTCTGAATTACAGTTTGAAGTAGATTTGTAAAACCACATCAAAACTACCTAGGCGTGCTAATCAGAATTATTCAGAGCTAGAGCAGCTTACACTTAATCTTACTTAAAAAAAATACAGTTTAATTGAACTGATGGTTCTCCTTCCCAAAGAAGGAGGTGCCCTCAGAGATGCTCGGGAGAGGCAAGCCAGGACCTCTCACCTTGCTTTGTGCCAGCCTCATCAGCTGTCCAACCCCTTTCAGACACAGTTTAATCCAAAAAAAAACGCAAAAAAAACCCCACGCTGCCCCAGGCTCCCCCAGATCTGCCACTAAGCCATTTGGCTTTTCGCCAATCCCATAAGTTAAGTGAGTTCACTGAAAGGCTGTACTGTAGTAAAGAGACCTAATACAAGGGGAGAGAGAGGAGGATGAGGATGCCGAGGGATCTCCTGTTAGGCAGACAGCTATTATATCACCTCATTTTCTGATTGCTCCCAAAACCTGCTATCTAGACAAATCTCTGTTTTGAAATTGAGGGCAGAAGCTCTCCAGTGACTCAGAACCTGAGCAGCGCCTTTTGGAGACGTCTCGGTGTCCCTGTTTGTTATCAGCTTCCCAGATCAATACACAAACTCTGCCTGCGATGTCCCAGTTAATCAAATGGGACAAACAGTTATTCAACACCACTGGAGTACATCAAAACTACGCTGAACGTAACATTCTAGAAACTGAAGCAAACTTGATGTAAAAGCGTAGTATGTTTTTGCCTTTTCGGTAGACGTTAACACCGTTCACTTTGACTCAAAGGACCAGGACAGGGTGCTGCTGTATTACATTTGGGTTCTGAAACACCATGGTCATGCAATTATGGATAAGGTGACCATTTTATGTGGTTCTTAAAATAAGACAACTATCTGTCAGGGCCAGCATGCCGCCAGCCATAATCATATTTACATATGGTTATAGAATGGATCTGGTCTAGCTTGGACAATGCTGAACTCCAAATGCTTTTAAAAATAGTACTAAGAGGTGAGAAAGTACTCAAAAGGTTACTTTTTTAAGAGCAAAACCAAAAAAGAATTCTATGTAAACGCAAGTATTTATAGTTAGCAAGGAATCAGGCTATTGCTAGAAATTAATGTTCTACTGCAGCTCATCGCTAGGAGCACGCTTCTTTTAAAGGTTTTTGCTATATGTTCAAAGCCACAGAATCTACTTAAAATTTGCCATGAAAGAAAACGTTAAGTAAAACTTACCTTGAATTTGTTTGCTGGACACAGTCAAAGCTTCCCTGAGGATTATCTTTGCCAACATTTGACATGTGAAAGTCAAATTCATGCACTTCCTTTGGTAGATCAACTTTGGGAATTTCAATAAGCTAAAAGGAAAAAAAAAAAAAGTTTAAGTAAAAACTTCAATCTGCACTCCTTTGGTTGTGATTAACTAGGACTATAATTTTAAATGAGGAACTATACTGTGAAAGCTTTGATTTGACTTCAGTCACGTCACTAAAAAGCCTGCTTTGGCACAATTCTGCCCCTGAAAGTAGTGGTGGCTGCGCGTCTGCCACAGCGGTAACAGGCAGTGGTAACAGGCAGGTTTTGGCACAGGATGCAGAAAACAGAAGTGGAACAATAGACCTGTAGAAATCATTAAGTCTGAAAATTTTTGCGCTTTGGAAATTTGATACTTCAGGATAAAATGGTAACGTTTTCTTACTGCAGGGTGGTTGGAAACAAAAGGATGCAGAGATCACTTCTAAGTCTTCTCAAACTAAATTAAGCTTCTACTTTTAAGTGACACAAAAAAAAGAGTCAAGACTTAAAACAAACTCAGACAAACTCCAGCAAGCGCCGATCAAGCGGCTGTGTGACCTGGGGGAGGCCAGGCAGACGAGGGCACCAACAGAGGCGTGTTTTGTGGCCCACGGGGGCACCCTGTTCCTGCCTTTCACCCCTCTGCAGGGGGAGTTTTCCCGGCAGACCCCACAGCTGCAGACCCTTTCGCATGCACATGGAGCGCCACGCTGTGCCATGACCTGGCCCCAGTGTCACCACTAGCCAGGGCTGAAGCACTTCAGGACGAGTGTTGAGCGCTCTTGACCCTCTGCAGCCTACTCGTAATGTCATTTTAAATTCTACATCCTCAAACCGGCTTGCAATTTCTTGCCATCTAATGAATTTAGTAATAGAGAATATCCACTAGAACAACTCAGACCCTTGACTTTAATCCCTTCCTCTTGGTAATTGAAATCTGGATCTATCATTAGCCTCTCTTGCTCTGACATATCATCCTCGTTGGCTCTCTAACATAAGAGCAGTTTTCATAATTTTCTCCTGATGCTCCTATGCAGACTCACTCCAATTTCTCTGGCTCATACCTTTTTGTCACTTCTGTCCTCTTTTACATCATTTCCACTGAGTCACTTAATCTCTTCCCTACCCACTCTCTCCTCTTGTTCTTCCACGCTACAGCGTCATGGCATCAGGTTGCAATGAGCACCGTATTTTTAGGTGCCTCCGCTCAGCAGATGCGTTGAAGTCCTCTCCCTCCTTTGTCTCTTCTCAGAATCGTTCCACCTTACCACCTCACCAGTGGTTTTCCCCCAAAGGGCTACTCACTTCCAAGGATAAGATTTGGTGGCTTGCAAACCTGAGCTGGAATCTGCCTCCTGCCCCGTGCGTGCATCCACACCGGTGCCCAGCTCACGCCATAAGCCTCTCCAACAGTATTAAAGGATTTAAAAATTAACAGTTGCCAGGCCCTCAAAGTTATGCTCCTACTATTTTTTTGAGGGATGTTTCCAATTAATCCATTTTCTGAGCTGAAGTTTACTCACAGTTTCTTCTGGGGGAGGGCGCTGCTCTGCTCAGCAGGGACATTCTGCTGTGTTTCACATAACTTCCACTGTCACAAATCCCAAGAGTGACAGTTTTTGCCATAGCATCATTTGGATCATTCCTACAGTGGCTTCTGCCCAGGTAAGCTCCCAAGTTTAAGGGGACTGGAACATCTCTCTGATGAAGAAAGGCTGAGGGATTTGGGTCTCTTCAGTCTGGAAAAAACACGTCTGAGGGGGGACCTTATCAACACTTACAAATACTGAAAGGGGGGGTGTCAGGAGGATGGGGCCAGGCTCTTCTCAGTGGTGCCCAGGGACAGGACAAGAGGTAACGGGCACAGACTTGAGCACAGGAAGTTCCACCTAAACGTGAGGAGGAACTTCTTCACTTTGAGGGTGGCAGAGCCCTGGCACAGGCTGCCCAGAGAGGTGCGGAGCCTCCTGCTCTGGAGATACTCCAAACCTGCCTGGAGACGCCATCCTGTGCCACCTGCTCTGGGTGACCCTGCTCTGGCAGGGGTTGGACTGGGTGATCTCCAGAGGCCCCTGCCCACCCCGGCCAGTCTGGGATTCTGTGACTTTGCTCCTTTGACTGTGTTAATGCAGATGTCCAGCCTGCACCTTCAAGGAGACAAAAGTGCTCCAGAAACCAACTCAACCAATTTGAAACTTCAACAAACTGCTCTAAAACATGAAAAAAAAAAATACCAGCACTGATTTCTTTTGGTTTTATACTAGGAATCTTTTTGCAAAATGCTGCTTCCTTCAAGTACTAAACCTCCTCCTCCTTCATTATGCTACAGAACGTAAGTGGCCAATGTCCCTTTCCAAAAAGAAATTCAGATTCCTTTCCACAGAAATAATGGGACTACACATGGCTGCCTTGCAAAAAAATTTAAATATTTTTATGCAAAAGCCATTTCAAATGCACACATCTTACTGACTCTGCTGACCTGTAGACAAATGAAAAACCTTAAAGGGAGAAGGACTTCCCTTCAGTTTCAGTCTTCTCCCCCTCTCCTTCCTTTTTTTCCTCTCTCACCTTTTTTCTGAGAGCTTCGTATTTGCTCCCCCAAATCCATGCAGTTCACCTTTACACACCAGTTCAACCGCTTGAACGCCAGGAGGGCAAGGAAGGCGAGACAGCGGTGGCCGCCCCACGGCAGTCAGAGGCACAAACATTGCAGCTGGAGATCGAGGACGTTACCAGCGGCGGGTACGGTGCACGCTTCACAAATTTTATCTTCATGTAAGAAAGCATTTACAAGTTGCAGGACACAACAGAGAAAGTTGAAAATACTGGAGGGAAGCCATAGCAGGGAAAGCACGGTTGTTTGAAACGCTATCACTCCAGAAATACGCTGGACTATAAAAAGACCTTTTTTTTTTTTTTTTAAATATATCCCTACTGCGTTTCAAGTCAATTGCCAACAGTCACATTCCTCAGGGCTATTGTATCTAGCACAGCAGAGTTGCTAGATTCTCCAGGCTGTCTAGATGTACTCCAAAATGTTTAATTACAAAGTGTTTCTTAAAAATGAATCTGTATTACCATAATGGTCCATTTCTTGCAGTCCCTTGGTATCCTCCAGCTATCTCTGATACCAGCAGACGTTATCGTCCAGACAGTTTGGGAGTAAGGTGCTCCAGGAGGAAAAGTTCTCCCTCCCAGCTGCCGACTTGTGCTCTGGTGCAAAAGGTTGTTTTCACAATCACAGATATTTTATTAACTCTTTTGACACCAATCTTAGCTTTCTGCTAAACATACACATGGAATAAAAGCTCCTCCCTTCTGTCTTCTAGCATTAGGCTCCTTTTCTCAATTCCCACGTGTAACACAACTCTAGACCACCCCATGCCAGAAAGCTCCTTTTATTTCTCCACTCCAGCCCTTCCTATCATCCATAGAGGACCGGGACTACAATGTGTGTAGCTAGAGATGGAATATTTAAAAAAAAAAAAAAAAAAAAGCCTTTTTTTAAATGCTAGCATTTTATCCTCATCTGGGAGTTAGATAGCTGCCTGAATTGCAGAGGAAGTACACTTAAGAGAGAAATAAAAAAATTCACTATTTGTTTTCGGCAGCATTTAAGGAAATGTCTCGCTGTCGTAGGTAGCCTGCACCGCCTTGGACGCACCCCGCCTGCCCTTCACTCCAGAGTCCTCCAACTGGAAACCAGTCCAGAGGAGGAATGAAGGCCTTTCAGAGGGCCAGGTCAGTTCTCTGCCATGCAATTTGCGTGCTCTGGAAATACTCAGAATATGGCTGCACAATATACAGAAATCACGAGCTCACCATTTTCCTCCGATTGTACATACAGTAGTAAATGTCCTGCTTTAACTTACCGTCTGCCCCAGTGACCTTAAATTTCTCTCCCTACTGCAGAGACTTAGGATCTAGGAATCTCCTGCAATAAATTCCTTATTTTGAATTTCCTTACTTATGGACAGATTTGGAAAGTACCGTTAGAGATTACTGCTTCTGCAGCAAGCAGCAAAGTCCCTGCAGACGTTTCCGTCTCATACAGCGTGCGAGCAGACCTTACCATAGACTTTCCTAATACAAAGCACACACCTGGATTAACTGTTTAATAGAAACAAGGGTGACACCATTGTAAATTAACAATTGGCTCTTCAGCAGTCCTGTGACCTCCAGATTTTGACAGCTTTTGACAAATCACCTAGATTTTTTTTACAGCTAAGAAAGTCTCCTGCAGCCTAACAATGTCTCAAACCTCACATAGAGCTTTAGAGCTGCTACTAAGAACAGGGGAGAGAGCAGCATGTGAAATTTTGCAGAGAAAGAGAGGGTGCAGGGTTGATAAAGCACACTGCTAATTTTTCTTTCACCGCGTACTGCTTGCAGAACTTCACGCAAACAGCTAGGTTAATTATTTATACTCCAAGAGCTTATTTTGAACTCGGCTCCTGCTCCATCCCTTGCAGCGCTGGTGAGCCCACCGGTGGGGCCAGCCAGTCCCTTTTACTCGATTACTCCCCAGCCAAATTAACAAGTTTGGCTTCCCTCTTGATGGCAGCACAAATTCAAACCGATCGGTGCTCCCAGCCACTCTCTCCTGGTACGGCTATTTTGACTGAGTCTCTTAACTGAGGTGGTTATTCATTCTAGCGAGGAAATTCTTTCACCGGTATACTTTCGATATTTGCCAGTATAGTTTAAATTGCGAGTAAGCTATAAGGAGAAAGGATTTCCTTACGAGTGCAGTGTTAAGGGAGAGACTTTTGCCTGCACGAGTTGTAGATACGACTCTCCCAGCATCTGAGTACCCTTCAGCCAGACTGACGCTGGGCCAGGGCTGCAGTTTCACACCTCCTCACGCCGGCATAAAGACCTTACCCGTCCTTCTCTCATCCCTTCCCGGCTATCTCTACACAAGCGCCACACCGCTAACCTGGAAAACTAGATCGGGATAATAGATCTAAATTAAGGCTAACAGCATAAAAGGCACAGTTCGTGCTTCAGTCTTCAAAAACGAGTCTTTTGCCCTCCCTTAAATTTTAAGTTTTAAGCACAAAATCTTAAATCATTCTACTTGCAGATCATAGTCTGTATTTAATTTTACCTACAGCTTTAGTTCTCCAATTTGCACCACTGATCAATTGTTTAACAGGACCTGTGGCCTTTAGGAGGCCATATTTCCTCATATTTTCCTTCAACAGGCTTGAAATACTCTCTTTTATTAGAGTTTAAGAAAAGGGTCAAGAACGATCAGTAGTCTGTGGCACACAAAACCCCACTCCTCAAATCTGCAGTTCTGCTTCACACCTTGAAAATAACCACTTAAAGTCCATTTTAAAATACTAAATTTGCACTGCTCAGTTGATTACTTACAACTTATTCCTGTTGATTTCAAATTTAGGCTAAAAGGTGACAAAAGCAAGAAAAAAAGAAGCGTCCCTAAAGCATGACTCTCTTCCGCTTTCAGCTACAAGTCTTAAGTGAATATACAATGGAACGTATCTGGTGTTAAGCAGATCTTAAGAATGTCTGTAGGACTTTTTTTTTTTTTTTAAAGTAAGTCAAAGCGGTTAATCTACACCGCATTTATTTTCCAATATAGCAAGAGTACAAAATACTCACCCCTTGGGATCTCTGAAACTGAACTGCAGGCTGAGAAGAAGCATTACCCTACAAGAGAAAGAAAACAAGTGGAATGTAGGCAAAATGACAAACCCCCGCGCTCCAGAGTTATTTTGCTGCTGACAGAAGTTATTTTGCCACCGACAAAGGCGGCGGATGCCCCCACAGCAGACGGGAGTGCTCCTTGCGCCTGCACCATGATGCAGACCCCAGCCAGGGCTTCCTCCGCTCGGCACCCAGAGCCCAGCAGCGGACGCGTTACCGAGCTCAGCAGGGACACCGGGGCACCACGGGGAGTACAAGAAAATGCTGAGGGTTGTACAAGGGTATTTGCTGGCACGGAAAGGAGTGTCAACTCCTTCTCTGCCCCAAGCGCCACTGAAATGTGTGAATCCAAAATTATGCTGCTGGACACAAAACCACGGGGCAGCTACGCTGACGAGCTCACTTTGCTGGGCTTTGTGCACGGGGAGTTTGCCAACCCACTGCAAACACTTATGCTAAACAAGTTGCACCAAAAAATGAAATCCTAGTGAATACAGACTTTATTCCAGCAAAAGCAAGTATTTATGGACTTAAAATTTAGCTGCCGTTCAGGAACATTCAGGACTCGGTATCACTAGAAAGGTGAGTTAGATCCAATTCCTGTCCTCTTCTCCCTACATCTAGAGGTTCCTCCTCCTCCTCCACTTGCACTTGTCTTGCCCTTTCGCAATAAAATCCGCCTTGCTCATCCAGCAGAAGACTCTCCACACTGGGCTTGCTGATGAGCTGATCCTGCTTGTCCTGCGAGCGCTGGAGCAGGCAGAGGCCAGCAGCAGGAGCGTCCAGCTAAGCCCAGCCTCACCAGTGCTCAACGTCCCCAGCGAGCATCACCCGACACTGGGAAATCCCACAGCTGGGCTCAGGCAGAAATAATACTGCCGGAGAGCTGGAGTTCCCACACGGATTGATGGTGGGGTCTTTAAAAATGACTATGCTTGTTTTTCCATGATCAGAGGCTGATGCGCTATCTCAAGTTATGCATCAGACAACAACATGTACCACCTTAAGCCCTGAAACCGTTTACTACAAATTTGCCTGCTCCACAAATCTTCCAACTTAAAGCCAGAAAGTTTTAGAACTGAGACAAGTTTGAGATTACTAATGTACCTATCTGCTTAATCTCTTTTTTGCAACTCTTTTTAAGAATGCAATGGGTTACATGTGCGAAGTCTGGTGTAGGGTTATAAATCCTAACCCTTGTCTGAGGTTTTCAAAAACGAAGTTTAACGCTCCACACAGAAATTAACATATGAAGGCAATTAAAAGCCAGAGGGGAGATGCAATGATTGTGTAGGACCACGCCGCAGCCATCACCTTCTTGGAATGGCCCACAGAATTTGACACAAGCTGCTTTTGAGCTGAAGAAACCATGCAGGCATTAAGCAGCTACCCTCCTCTGCTTCAGTGTGAGGAAACAGCATTACAAAAATCTGAACTTCGCAGAAAAGCAGAAAGGTCTCACCTGCCCGCTGGCTGGTGGAGGGGCAGGCTGCTGCAGCAGGGAGCGGGACAGGGGACCTTGGCCCTCCAGCCAAACCTTCTGCCACCCACCGCGCCCGAGGAGCCGACTGCTCTGCAGAGCCACCATCTGGACCTTGGGACGCAGCACAGATGCAGGAAGCACCTCTCCAACCCCCCCCTTCCCTCTGCTCCCCCAGGAAAACACAGTTTTCCTGCATTTCTTTTCTCACAGCAAAGAGCATAAACTTTTGCAGAAGTGGCTCTCTGGGGGAGACCAGGAGACCCACCACTTTCCCATGCCCACTCTCCTTGAACTTCCCCACCACCCACCCTTATTAGGAGTATTAGAGGGTGTAACCCTCATTAGCCCTGTTGTGCATCCATTTGCACACTTGCTGTCCAGGAATTAGTCTAGTCCCTGTCCAAAGCCCCCGATACTGCCTGCCCCCGGCCTCCTATGGCAGCAAAGTGCAGAAGTCCACCATCCAACAGCTGAACAGACCCAATCTGCTGGTTCTACCAACTGCCCCCTCGCTCCAGTACTGTGAGACACAAGCAGTACCAGCTCCACCATCACATCACTTACAATTCCCCAACCCGTAGCCCCGATCTTCACTCCCCAGTGGAGAGCCCCAGCCTCCATGGTCTCTCCTCGCAAGGCAGCTGCTACAGCTGGAGAGGACAGCTCTACTCCCTCGCACCCCTCACAAATCAGGACTGCACAGGGGACTTGAAATGCAGATGCCCAAGAGCTTTACACAGCACCAAAGGGACCCTCTCCATCACCCTCAACGCCCTCCAGATGATGCCCAGCTCTTTGCTTGTTTTTCTGGCTGCTGATGCACACTGAACGAATGCTTTCCAAGGACTGGAAATTGTGACTCCGAGATCTCTTATTCTGTAGTTGCAACTGCCTATTCCAAGTTTCATGTCATGCAGAGCTTAATTTCCCCTACATGTTACTTTACCTCTGGTGAAAACCATATGCCACCTATCCAGATTGGTGAGGTCTTTCCGGAGCTCCTCAGCATGACTTTCTCATCACCTGAAAAATCCGAGTATTGCCTCCAAGTTTTGACATCTCAATACCTTCTCCAAGACACTGCTGGACATGTGAAGTGAAACTGGCTCTCCGGCTGACACCTGGGAAATCAGAGGCGGACTCACGTCCGCCCTGAAGAGCCACCACTAAGACAGACCCATTTCTGCACGTCGTTCTTCCAGTGCCGATCTAACCAGCACCACCTCTCACCTAACATGTGAGCTGACCCCTCCTCCCAGTCCAGTTTGGCCAGTTAAGCCCAAAACTTCGGAACAGTGCAAACTTGAAAACCCTACGATCCCACACCCAGCGCATAAACTCCAGAGTCCCATCTAGCTAAACCAAGGAAGTGATCCTGGAAAAACCGTTAGGCTAGAGCAACGTGCGCATCCCCTCTCTAAAGAGTAGGAACAATCAGGTGTCAACTCGGCTGAAAACCAAGCTACAAACAGCTCTAGGCACACTTCACTTAAGTAATTACTCTTTATTTGCATATGAAGATTTTATTTAAGATATTGAAGATACAGAGTAAGGTCTCCTCCACAGGATGGGTTAAAAAAAAAATTAGCTAGAGGAGCTCTGACATTCAGGTCTTAAATCTCTAATTTGTGGGCCAAGAGCTCACGAGCTAGCTGGCTTGTCTTCTCTAGGTTCACAATTTTGCTTAATAATTAGTCTTGGGCAGGGACTGTATCTGCTCGCAAGGCTCGAGATCTGCGCACACACATGGCACGCTGCAAATAACTCAGATATTTAGAAGGCACCACCCTTGTATATGAAGCTAATTATCTACTGTTTTTCAGGCATGGCGACTCAGAGTGAGCAGAAGATGCCTTCACATCAGCACATTAGAGATTGTGATGTGTAGCAGTATTTACACGTGCTTTGATAATATTTAAAGAGCTACGTATTATGTAAAAGGAGGCTAGAAAAAGCCTCCTAAAACACACCTGGATTAACTGTTTAATAGAAACAAGGGTGACACCATTGTAAATTAACAATTGGCTCTTCAGCAGTCCTGTGACCTCCAGATTTTGACAGCTTTTGACAAATCACCTAGATTTTTTTTACAGCTAAGAAAGTCTCCTGCAGCCTAACAATGTCTCAAACCTCACATAGAGCTTTAGAGCTGCTACTAAGAACAGGGGAGAGAGCAGCATGTGAAATTTTGCAGAGAAAGAGAGGGTGCAGGGTTGATAAAGCACACTGCTAATTTTTCTTTCACCGCGTACTGCTTGCAGAACTTCACGCAAACAGCTAGGTTAATTATTTATACTCCAAGAGCTTATTTTGAACTCGGCTCCTGCTCCATCCCTTGCAGCGCTGGTGAGCCCACCGGTGGGGCCAGCCAGTCCCTTTTACTCGATTACTCCCCAGCCAAATTAACAAGTTTGGCTTCCCTCTTGATGGCAGCACAAATTCAAACCGATCGGTGCTCCCAGCCACTCTCTCCTGGTACGGCTATTTTGACTGAGTCTCTTAACTGAGGTGGTTATTCATTCTAGCGAGGAAATTCTTTCACCGGTATACTTTCGATATTTGCCAGTATAGTTTAAATTGCGAGTAAGCTATAAGGAGAAAGGATTTTCTTACGAGTGCAGTGTTAAGGGAGAGACTTTTGCCTGCACGAGTTGTAGATACGACTCTCCCAGCATCTGAGTACCCTTCAGCCAGACTGACGCTGGGCCAGGGCTGCAGTTTCACACCTCCTCACGCCGGCATAAAGACCTTACCCGTCCTTCTCTCATCCCTTCCCGGCTATCTCTACACAAGCGCCACACCGCTAACCTGGAAAACTAGATCGGGATAATAGATCTAAATTAAGGCTAACAGCATAAAAGGCACAGTTCGTGCTTCAGTCTTCAAAAACGAGTCTTTTGCCCTCCCTTAAATTTTAAGTTTTAAGCACAAAATCTTAAATCATTCTACTTGCAGATCATAGTCTGTATTTAATTTTACCTACAGCTTTAGTTCTCCAATTTGCACCACTGATCAATTGTTTAACAGGACCTGTGGCCTTTAGGAGGCCATATTTCCTCATATTTTCCTTCAACAGGCTTGAAATACTCTCTTTTATTAGAGTTTAAGAAAAGGGTCAAGAACGATCAGTAGTCTGTGGCACACAAAACCCCACTCCTCAAATCTGCAGTTCTGCTTCACACCTTGAAAATAACCACTTAAAGTCCATTTTAAAATACTAAATTTGCACTGCTCAGTTGATTACTTACAACTTATTCCTGTTGATTTCAAATTTAGGCTAAAAGGTGACAAAAGCAAGAAAAAAAGAAGCGTCCCTAAAGCATGACTCTCTTCCGCTTTCAGCTACAAGTCTTAAGTGAATATACAATGGAACGTATCTGGTGTTAAGCAGATCTTAAGAATGTCTGTAGGACTTTTTTTTTTTTTTTAAAGTAAGTCAAAGCGGTTAATCTACACCGCATTTATTTTCCAATATAGCAAGAGTACAAAATACTCACCCCTTGGGATCTCTGAAACTGAACTGCAGGCTGAGAAGAAGCATTACCCTACAAGAGAAAGAAAACAAGTGGAATGTAGGCAAAATGACAAACCCCCGCGCTCCAGAGTTATTTTGCTGCTGACAGAAGTTATTTTGCCACCGACAAAGGCGGCGGATGCCCCCACAGCAGACGGGAGTGCTCCTTGCGCCTGCACCATGATGCAGACCCCAGCCAGGGCTTCCTCCGCTCGGCACCCAGGGCCCAGCAGCGGACGCGTTACCGAGCTCAGCAGGGACACCGGGGCACCACGGGGAGTACAAGAAAATGCTGAGGGTTGTACAAGGGTATTTGCTGGCACGGAAAGGAGTGTCAACTCCTTCTCTGCCCCAAGCGCCACTGAAATGTGTGAATCCAAAATTATGCTGCTGGACACAAAACCACGGGGCAGCTACGCTGACGAGCTCACTTTGCTGGGCTTTGTGCACGGGGAGTTTGCCAACCCACTGCAAACACTTATGCTAAACAAGTTGCACCAAAAAATGAAATCCTAGTGAATACAGACTTTATTCCAGCAAAAGCAAGTATGTATGGACTTAAAATTTAGCTGCCGTTCAGGAACATTCAGGACTCGGTATCACTAGAAAGGTGAGTTAGATCCAATTCCTGTCCTCTTCTCCCTACATCTAGAGGTTCCTCCTCCTCCTCCACTTGCACTTGTCTTGCCCTTTCGCAATAAAATCCGCCTTGCTCATCCAGCAGAAGACTCTCCACACTGGGCTTGCTGATGAGCTGATCCTGCTTGTCCTGCGAGCGCTGGAGCAGGCAGAGGCCAGCAGCAGGAGCGTCCAGCTAAGCCCAGCCTCACCAGTGCTCAACGTCCCCAGCGAGCATCACCCGACACTGGGAAATCCCACAGCTGGGCTCAGGCAGAAATAATACTGCCGGAGAGCTGGAGTTCCCACACGGATTGATGGTGGGGTCTTTAAAAATGACTATGCTTGTTTTTCCATGATCAGAGGCTGATGCGCTATCTCAAGTTATGCATCAGACAACAACATGTACCACCTTAAGCCCTGAAACCGTTTACTACAAATTTGCCTGCTCCACAAATCTTCCAACTTAAAGCCAGAAAGTTTTAGAACTGAGACAAGTTTGAGATTACTAATGTACCTATCTGCTTAATCTCTTTTTTGCAACTCTTTTTAAGAATGCAATGGGTTACATGTGCGAAGTCTGGTGTAGGGTTATAAATCCTAACCCTTGTCTGAGGTTTTCAAAAACGAAGTTTAACGCTCCACACAGAAATTAACATATGAAGGCAATTAAAAGCCAGAGGGGAGATGCAATGATTGTGTAGGACCACGCCGCAGCCATCACCTTCTTGGAATGGCCCACAGAATTTGACACAAGCTGCTTTTGAGCTGAAGAAACCATGCAGGCATTAAGCAGCTACCCTCCTCTGCTTCAGTGTGAGGAAACAGCATTACAAAAATCTGAACTTCGCAGAAAAGCAGAAAGGTCTCACCTGCCCGCTGGCTGGTGGAGGGGCAGGCTGCTGCAGCAGGGAGCGGGACAGGGGACCTTGGCCCTCCAGCCAAACCTTCTGCCACCCACCGCGCCCGAGGAGCCGACTGCTCTGCAGAGCCACCATCTGGACCTTGGGACGCAGCACAGATGCAGGAAGCACCTCTCCAACCCCCCCCTTCCCTCTGCTCCCCCAGGAAAACACAGTTTTCCTGCATTTCTTTTCTCACAGCAAAGAGCATAAACTTTTGCAGAAGTGGCTCTCTGGGGGAGACCAGGAGACCCACCACTTTCCCATGCCCACTCTCCTTGAACTTCCCCACCACCCACCCTTATTAGGAGTATTAGAGGGTGTAACCCTCATTAGCCCTGTTGTGCATCCATTTGCACACTTGCTGTCCAGGAATTAGTCTAGTCCCTGTCCAAAGCCCCCGATACTGCCTGCCCCCGGCCTCCTATGGCAGCAAAGTGCAGAAGTCCACCATCCAACAGCTGAACAGACCCAATCTGCTGGTTCTACCAACTGCCCCCTCGCTCCAGTACTGTGAGACACAAGCAGTACCAGCTCCACCATCACATCACTTACAATTCCCCAACCCGTAGCCCCGATCTTCACTCCCCAGTGGAGAGCCCCAGCCTCCATGGTCTCTCCTCGCAAGGCAGCTGCTACAGCTGGAGAGGACAGCTCTACTCCCTCGCACCCCTCACAAATCAGGACTGCACAGGGGACTTGAAATGCAGATGCCCAAGAGCTTTACACAGCACCAAAGGGACCCTCTCCATCACCCTCAACGCCCTCCAGATGATGCCCAGCTCTTTGCTTGTTTTTCTGGCTGCTGATGCACACTGAACGAATGCTTTCCAAGGACTGGAAATTGTGACTCCGAGATCTCTTATTCTGTAGTTGCAACTGCCTATTCCAAGTTTCATGTCATGCATGCAGAGCTTAATTTCCCCTACATGTTACTTTACCTCTGGTGAAAACCATATGCCACCTATCCAGATTGGTGAGGTCTTTCCGGAGCTCCTCAGCATGACTTTCTCATCACCTGAAAAATCCGAGTATTGCCTCCAAGTTTTGACATCTCAATACCTTCTCCAAGACACTGCTGGACATGTGAAGTGAAACTGGCTCTCCGGCTGACACCTGGGAAATCAGAGGCGGACTCACGTCCGCCCTGAAGAGCCACCACTAAGACAGACCCATTTCTGCACGTCGTTCTTCCAGTGCCGATCTAACCAGCACCACCTCTCACCTAACATGTGAGCTGACCCCTCCTCCCAGTCCAGTTTGGCCAGTTAAGCCCAAAACTTCGGAACAGTGCAAACTTGAAAACCCTACGATCCCACACCCAGCGCATAAACTCCAGAGTCCCATCTAGCTAAACCAAGGAAGTGATCCTGGAAAAACCGTTAGGCTAGAGCAACGTGCGCATCCCCTCTCTAAAGAGTAGGAACAATCAGGTGTCAACTCGGCTGAAAACCAAGCTACAAACAGCTCTAGGCACACTTCACTTAAGTAACTACTCTTTATTTGCATATGAAGATTTTATTTAAGATATTGAAGATACAGAGTAAGGTCTCCTCCACAGGATGGGTTAAAAAAAAAATTAGCTAGAGGAGCTCTGACATTCAGGTCTTAAATCTCTAATTTGTGGGCCAAGAGCTCACGAGCTAGCTGGCTTGTCTTCTCTAGGTTCACAATTTTGCTTAATAATTAGTCTTGGGCAGGGGCTGTATCTGCTCGCAAGGCTCGAGATCTGCGCACACACATGGCACGCTGCAAATAACTCAGATATTTAGAAGGCACCACCCTTGTATATGAAGCTAATTATCTACTGTTTTTCAGGCATGGCGACTCAGAGTGAGCAGAAGATGCCTTCACATCAGCACATTAGAGATTGTGATGTGTAGCAGTATTTACACGTGCTTTGATAATATTTAAAGAGCTACGTATTATGTAAAAGGAGGCTAGAAAAAGCCTCCTAAAACACACCTGGATTAACTGTTTAATAGAAACAAGGGTGACACCATTGTAAATTAACAATTGGCTCTTCAGCAGTCCTGTGACCTCCAGATTTTGACAGCTTTTGACAAATCACCTAGATTTTTTTTACAGCTAAGAAAGTCTCCTGCAGCCTAACAATGTCTCAAACCTCACATAGAGCTTTAGAGCTGCTACTAAGAACAGGGGAGAGAGCAGCATGTGAAATTTTGCAGAGAAAGAGAGGGTGCAGGGTTGATAAAGCACACTGCTAATTTTTCTTTCACCGCGTACTGCTTGCAGAACTTCACGCAAACAGCTAGGTTAATTATTTATACTCCAAGAGCTTATTTTGAACTCGGCTCCTGCTCCATCCCTTGCAGCGCTGGTGAGCCCACCGGTGGGGCCAGCCAGTCCCTTTTACTCGATTACTCCCCAGCCAAATTAACAAGTTTGGCTTCCCTCTTGATGGCAGCACAAATTCAAACCGATCGGTGCTCCCAGCCACTCTCTCCTGGTACGGCTATTTTGACTGAGTCTCTTAACTGAGGTGGTTATTCATTCTAGCGAGGAAATTCTTTCACCGGTATACTTTCGATATTTGCCAGTGTAGTTTAAATTGCGAGTAAGCTATAAGGAGAAAGGATTTTCTTACGAGTGCAGTGTTAAGGGAGAGACTTTTGCCTGCACGAGTTGTAGATACGACTCTCCCAGCATCTGAGTACCCTTCAGCCAGACTGACGCTGGGCCAGGGCTGCAGTTTCACACCTCCTCACGCCGGCATAAAGACCTTACCCGTCCTTCTCTCATCCCTTCCCGGCTATCTCTACACAAGCGCCACACCGCTAACCTGGAAAACTAGATCGGGATAATAGATCTAAATTAAGGCTAACAGCATAAAAGGCACAGTTCGTGCTTCAGTCTTCAAAAACGAGTCTTTTGCCCTCCCTTAAATTTTAAGTTTTAAGCACAAAATCTTAAATCATTCTACTTGCAGATCATAGTCTGTATTTAATTTTACCTACAGCTTTAGTTCTCCAATTTGCACCACTGATCAATTGTTTAACAGGACCTGTGGCCTTTAGGAGGCCATATTTCCTCATATTTTCCTTCAACAGGCTTGAAATACTCTCTTTTATTAGAGTTTAAGAAAAGGGTCAAGAACGATCAGTAGTCTGTGGCACACAAAACCCCACTCCTCAAATCTGCAGTTCTGCTTCACACCTTGAAAATAACCACTTAAAGTCCATTTTAAAATACTAAATTTGCACTGCTCAGTTGATTACTTACAACTTATTCCTGTTGATTTCAAATTTAGGCTAAAAGGTGACAAAAGCAAGAAAAAAAGAAGCGTCCCTAAAACATGACTCTCTTCCGCTTTCAGCTACAAGTCTTAAGTGAATATACAGTGGAACGTATCTGGTGTTAAGCAGATCTTAAGAATGTCTGTAGGACTTTTTTTTTTTTTTTAAAGTAAGTCAAAGCGGTTAATCTACACCGCATTTATTTTCCAATATAGCAAGAGTACAAAATACTCACCCCTTGGGATCTCTGAAACTGAACTGCAGGCTGAGAAGAAGCATTACCCTACAAGAGAAAGAAAACAAGTGGAATGTAGGCAAAATGACAAACCCCCGCGCTCCAGAGTTATTTTGCTGCTGACAGAAGTTATTTTGCCACCGACAAAGGCGGCGGATGCCCCCACAGCAGACGGGAGTGCTCCTTGCGCCTGCACCATGATGCAGACCCCAGCCAGGGCTTCCTCCGCTCGGCACCCAGAGCCCAGCAGCGGACGCGTTACCGAGCTCAGCAGGGACACCGGGGCACCACGGGGAGTACAAGAAAATGCTGAGGGTTGTACAAGGGTATTTGCTGGCACGGAAAGGAGTGTCAACTCCTTCTCTGCCCCAAGCGCCACTGAAATGTGTGAATCCAAAATTATGCTGCTGGACACAAAACCACGGGGCAGCTACGCTGACGAGCTCACTTTGCTGGGCTTTGTGCACGGGGAGTTTGCCAACCCACTGCAAACACTTATGCTAAACAAGTTGCACCAAAAAATGAAATCCTAGTGAATACAGACTTTATTCCAGCAAAAGCAAGTATGTATGGACTTAAAATTTAGCTGCCGTTCAGGAACATTCAGGACTCGGTATCACTAGAAAGGTGAGTTAGATCCAATTCCTGTCCTCTTCTCCCTACATCTAGAGGTTCCTCCTCCTCCTCCACTTGCACTTGTCTTGCCCTTTCGCAATAAAATCCGCCTTGCTCATCCAGCAGAAGACTCTCCACACTGGGCTTGCTGATGAGCTGATCCTGCTTGTCCTGCGAGCGCTGGAGCAGGCAGAGGCCAGCAGCAGGAGCGTCCAGCTAAGCCCAGCCTCACCAGTGCTCAACGTCCCCAGCGAGCATCACCCGACACTGGGAAATCCCACAGCTGGTGGTCTCTGGCAATGCCATCCTAAGGATTTCCCCCCTCCCCTCCTTCTCCTTTCAGCAGCCTCTCTTCCCTGCCTCGGGGCTTACAGCCTCCCACAGAGCCCAAAAAACTTATTTGTCAATTCAGAGCATGGCCATATACCAGCAAAACTTATCCTGAGGAATTACAGAGGTCTCCTCATAAGGAAGAGAAAAAGTATTTGGAAGGAAAGACCACCTGCACTGACTAAGTCCATTGAATTACGATAGGCAGCATCTCACTGCCATGGAGATCCCTTCCTTACATACACAGCCAGCCAGGCCGCACTTAACGAAGTTCAGATCACCAGCTCTGACCTCCAAATGTGTAATATATTGAAACAACCATGCTGTGGGGTGGCAAAGCCACTTTGATACACGGATATGGAGGTATAACTGGAATTTAGCCTCCTTTGGTGTATGCATTCTGATTAGCTTTGGTGGGGTTTTTTTTGTTGTTTTTTTCTTTTAAATAGACAATGCCTTCACATGATCTCGACAGCACTCAGGAAAACCCAAAATACTGAAAAAAACCCTTAGCACACAGCTCCACAACTTGGTTGCCATACAAACCCTGGAGACACGGCACTCACCGTTACACCAAGAGTACTTCACAAGTAGGGGTGCGTTTATCCTCCAATTCACCGTAACCAGGCATTACCACCATTTTACAAGCAGTAACGGAAAGAGACAATTACAATCTGCATTACCTGGTAGTTTCGGGTGTCAGATATGAAAAAGTCCAAGTTCTGATTTTCACTGAGACTTGTTGGCACTTGATATTCTCACCTGTAGCTCCCCGTTCCCTTCACTGCACCCATGAGCAGTGCACAGCAGTGGCACTTTACATGAGGAACGCTGCCGAAGGGAGGAGTCGACTGTCCAGTGCCAAAGCCAGAATGCCAGCACTGGCACGGGGACAAGGTACGCAGAAGCAGCGCACAGATGCAGAGAGGAATGGGCCTCCCTGGTGCATCGCCCCATCTCCCGGAGCCACAGCACCGATGTCGCAGCCCTGGCAGAGGGAAAGCGGTGGAGGCGCTGGCTCAGAAGGTGGGACTGCCCTTCCTAGGGAAGCTGACAAATAGATCTACTTAGCTGTGTCGGAAAACAAGGTTGTATTCTTGCTGCACTGCCATCATCTGCTCAACACAGTGCCTGAAAGAGGATGGTCCGGCTCCTTTCTCTACCCATTCACTCCTGCACTTGTGGATCTCTTCCATAACCTCATTCCAACTTGCTAACCTGGAAGATGACATTCCCAAAAAATAGTTAAATGGGTAGTTTTCTGCAATGGAGAGAAAGGGAACAGGACTTTCCCCTTTCAGGAGTCACGAAGCCTCGAATCAGCTCAAGCCACCCCACAACATCACTCTGGACATTGCGCTCAGTTGTGTCTCTAGAGATCACCTGCGCAGGGTGCAGGCAAGGCACTATGATCAAGCCATCACATTTGCTAGGACAGTGTGTAACTGCCCTAAATTCTTCCTGCAGTCCCGTGTCTCACCAGCCACCACCTTCTGACACCTGCAACAGGATACACATCTTAGTCACTTCATACCAGACCTCTGATTTACCCAGGGCAGCCCCGTGTGCTAGATGAGGTAGGAATTCTACGGGAAGCTAATGCATCGATACCACTGGAAGAACTACGGCTACCACCCAGCTGCCTCAAAAAGCCCTGTAGGGATAAAGACTTTGTTTTTCCCCACTAACAGACTTGCTTGAAATCAGACTCAGAAGTTAGCGACAATACAGAAACACACAGAGTGACGTCACTCAGGCCTTGCTGCCATAAGAAAACAGGTTCATAAGAGCTTGCAATCAATCAGTCATTGATGAAATTGCATTTTGAATGAATACTTGAATTGCTTGAACCAAATTGATTAACTCTGCATTATCAGCTACACCATACATTAAGATACATGCAATCTGAGATTTCAAGAAATCAAACGAATATAGACACACAACTTGTCATCAACTCTCCATCAGTGTATTTAGACTGGCAACTTGGGAGGCAAAAACACAGAGATGTCACATAGGCCCATCCCTTCTTTGGCACAGACTGAACACCACTGCCCTGCAGTTTGGATATTGGTGGCAAACATACTACCGGCATGCTTTTATGCATTTGTTTATATGCTGACAGCAGAACGGGACAACTTGGGCTCTCCCAACTCCACTGTAGGCTCTGGAAGTGCCCTGCAAGAACCAGAGTCTCCTGTATACTCCTGTTGTGAGGATGATCTTCAGCCTCTTCCCTCAACCTCTTCCAGCCGTGCTTTTGCTCACCGCTAGCTCACTGCAGCCCACTCCCTGCCCTGGGAGACGGGAGGGACAATAACTAGCCGACCTCAGTCCTTGGCTGCCCACCCAGATCTCCTAATAGTTCTTGCTCCCGGTCTTCTCCATCACTCCCGGTTAACCCCAGTCTGCTTTTCTCTTTTCCTAGCCTATCTTCCCAGTCTTCTTGCATCATCACCTTTAGTTCCCCCTCCAGACAAGTCCCACATTGGTAACTCCTCGGCTGCTCCTCTAGGGTAGCATCTCTGCACCACAAGTGCCAGAGCCCATCCTTACAGACATGAATCCAAATGCAGCACAGCTGTGGCAACATGCAAGCTATGGTTTTGAAAAGACCAACAAGGTGTCCGCCTCAGACCTGATCTTGAACACATAAAAGCAAAACCTAAGACATCTGCCCCACCTGTGAGCAGAAGCACATCCTCATTCCCAGCAGGATGCTGCGAGAGCTCCCTAAAAGGGCAATCCTTTCAAACAAATGAGTTTCCTAACCCCCAGCCCAACCCTGGCCATCTGAGGTAGATACAAGCCACGGGAAAATTTGACCCTGGTAAATGAAATGTGGCAGAGCCCTATGCCTTCATTTCAACTGCGCAGAGTGGGGGAACATCAGGCAACGATCATGTTTCGTGTGCTTACTGACTCAGCAGTTCTGCAGCTGGAACATCCCCCTGACTGTTTGAAGAATAAAAACTTAAATGCAAAACAGACTCCTAAGACT
The DNA here is from genome assembly GCF_964199755.1 of Larus michahellis. NCBI lineage: Eukaryota > Metazoa > Chordata > Aves > Charadriiformes > Laridae > Larus > Larus michahellis. The sequence goes on from NC_133930.1 coordinate 86,677,737, forward strand.
TACAATTATCCTTTGGTTTGAAAAGCCCTGACTTTACAGGCCAAAGCCTTTGTTTTAACAGCATGCAGAATAAAATACATGCCTCCAGCTGCTTTTACCTGGAGAAGGACAGCTGAAACATGACTGTAGATGGACAGTAATCCGGCAAAAAGCCACATCAGTTGAAGGCAGAGCTGTCCCCACTGCTCTGCAGACACCACTCAATGCAGCATTCTCTGATCAGTCAGCAGATTAGGTCAGGACACCATCAGTGACAGTGGAATTATATACTGTAGCCAAGCCAGAGGAGAGGCTCCGTGTGCACCAAGGTAAACCAATGCCATTCTCTTTAACGTGTTCTCTTTATTCTGCTTCTGAGGATCACGCAGTAAGCCAGCAAAAGGTTATTTTTGTGTTTTTTTTTTTTTGCTGGGCAAAGTTTCTGCACAGAGGGTGGAGTTGCATGCTAAAACTTGAGCTAATCTAATCAGTTAGGTGCCACTGGAAAAGGGAGGTTCTGCTCCCACCGCTTATCCTGGCCACGTGCTCTTTGTGCCCTCCCACTGCACTAGTTCTCACGCTTCTCCATCAGGCACTAAACCAATGCAAAAAACAACCAAAAGAACCTCAGAACTAAATAAACTGGTTCCAAAAAGTCCCAGAGGGCAATACAAGGGAGGGAGGGGCACAGGTGATGTACCAGGGTCAGCAAAGCCATGTCCAGCAGCAGCGAGATGCCAGAGCATGGTCCCACTGGCATTAAAGCATTAGCTGTGCTTTAATACTGCCACAGATGATGCTCACGGACCTCAAAGCATGCTGCTCAATATTGTGGAAGGAAATGTAGGCAAGAAGAACGTCACCCACCATCTGAATGCAGCCTACCCCAGGCCATGGTGAGCAGGGAAATGGGATTTGTCCTCACCTATACTAAGCTGCAGAGATCAGGCCTGCTAAAGAGAAACAATCTCTGTTATGGATTTCTGAAGGTGGAATCGATGGAAGAATTTAAGAGTCTTTTGAGTTTTCTTTAGCTGTCATGCCACCAAGGAAAATCCCTAGCAGAGGTGACAAGAAGGAGCAAGTGCTTCATTCTTTATGCAGACTGCTTAAATTGGAACAGTAAGCAATTAAGCATACAGAGCCTGATTACATGCTACCTAGGTTCTACAGGTGATGGGGTAAGTAGGTCACCAGAGGGTTATCCTGATTTCTGAGCTCTACACCCTTTCTGAGATATTACTTGTGTTACACAGATAAGATCTCCAGCACAGAGCAGCAGCAGAGCTGTAGGTTACCTTCCTCGCATTACCTTTACCACCTTCCCCAGTTCTTGGCCACACTGATTTTGTGCCTTCATTGCAAATTTTTCAGTTGCATAGTCAGAACTGAAATGGGTCAGGAAAGTGGCTGAGCATTAAGAGAAAAGGAGAAGGTACCGCCCTAGAGAAAAGGAAGGTACCACCAGCTACACACCATGAGTCCTGTCCTCCTGCAGCACTGACAGACGTGTGAGTCAGCAGGTCACAACCGGACCTATTTAAAGTAGAGAAAACAGAAAGGGATAGTTTCTTCTCACTCCCTCGTCCCTCCCCCTGATGCTGATGTTCTTGTCAAACGTTAGTGAAACAAACCAAAAAGCATCTGCAATGACATAAGTCTGAGGATCACTTCCTGAACAGTGCCACAGGAGGTTTTTCTGCCAGTGCGAAAGTTAGAAATGTGTGATTTGGTTGAATAGTTTAAAAGATGACCCTTTTTAAACCCAGAAATTCCAGAGGCTGGAACAACAGAGCCTGAAGTTTTTATGTTCCCTTATTCTTCCACTCGCCACTGCTCAAATGGCACATCCAAACTCCAGCAGGACCACATAATGGAAAGCAGACCTGCAGGAAGAGTTGGAGTCTCATTTACAGTTCGGGAGATGAAGAAACAGCGAAACAGGGAAAGAATTTCAATTGTTTTCTTGATCATGATGACCACAAATAGCTCTTCACTCAGTCTGCAATACCCTGATGATTAGGCATGCATTACTCATTTTTCATGCAAATTTACATTAACTTGGGAATTGATCCTAGTGTAGAAAAAACCACAGGTAAATAATTTACCCGAGTCGTTTCATAAATCAGAAATAATTAAACCTCTTCCAAGATGCATCTACCTGCAGTAAAGAAAGCATTTTTACTACAGTCAGCACAATTTCCAACTCGCCACATGCATGAACACGTAGAAGTGCCTGACTCCAAACCACAACATCACCTATCGCACCACCACCCCTTGGGGGTCTCCGCTCCCGATGACAGCGCCGGATGCCCCAGACGAGGCGTGAGGGCTCCCGTCGCCAGGGATGCGCTCCCACCCGAGACGCGTGTCCCACCGGCATCTCACCAGGATCCCGCTGGCATCCCACCAGCGCGTCACCAGCATCCCACCCCAGCATCCCGCCGGCATCCCACCCGCATCCTCCCTCGAGAGCACCTCCTTCGCCCCGAGCTAATGACTCTAATGAGCCGTAGGGATCCCGGCACCACGGAGCGGAGCTGTAACTGCAAACACCAAGCACCCAAGTCACTTCGGGACGCGCTGTCCGGCTCCTGCCGCCCGACCCGCCCCCCCCCCCCCCCCCACCGCCGCCGCCGCCGCCGCCCGGGCTGTTCCCCCGCCGGGGCGGCACAGCCGGCGCTGGCCCTAACAACGCCTAATGACAAACTCATTAATTTCAGCCTAGGAGGAGTGCCGATGAGCTGCTGGAAGTTTGCGAAGTGTCACGGCGCACGAAACGTGCGACAGCCGCCAACTCGCCACCGGCCGCTGCCCGCCCGCCCGCCCGTCCCCTCGCCGGCCGGGTGGACCGCGACTGGGGGAGCCCGGTCCTGCCCGGCGGGTTCCCGGGGGATGCCCGCCGCACCTGCGCACCTCCACGGCGGGGGGGGACCCCATGGGAGACGGGGACGGTGAGCGGCGGGGGTGCCCGCACCGAAAACAAGGTGACAAGCTCCCCACACCGCCACCGCCCCGGTGCCCACCGCCCGCACCCCTCGCCCCTCACTTGACAGCGCTGGTAGCTCTCCAGCGCCCGCAGGGCGGTCTCGGACATCTTGACGCGCAACACGGTGACCTGCCGCACCTCCTCGCAGCCGGACATGCCGCACCGCTTCCCGCACCGCTTCCCGCACCGCAGCTCCGCCATCTTTCTCTGGCCGCAGCACCGGCCGTCTGCCGGTACGACAGTCCCGCCACCGCCCGCCTCGTGCAGCCGCGGCCTGCCCATTGGCCGGCGGGGCGGGGCCTGCGTCACGTCACGGCAGGGCGGGGCCGCGCCGCTCCTCAAGGGCGGCGCCGGCGGCGGGCATCTGCGAGGGTGTGTGAGGGGAAATTGGGGGCGATGAGGGTGCCGAGCCGGGGGTGGGGAATGACACCCCCCCGCCCCGCCGGCTGCACCCCCGCCGGCTGCACCCCCCCCAGGCTCCCCCAGGCTCCCCCAGGCCCCCCCAGGCCCCCCCAGGCCCTAGACACGGACCCCCGTCCCCGGGGCCTGAGGTGGAGGACCGGCAACGGCGGCCCCGGGCCTGCACAAAATGATCAGGCGTTACGTGCATATACCGGGAAACGGGCTGCCCACCGCGGTCCGGACGCACCGCCTTGTCACGGGGGGCGTTGGTACCTCACGTCGGCCGCCGGCTTCACGTCCTGCAGCGCTGTCGCTAATTGCTGCTTTTTATACAGAATTGTTGAAGCAGCTTTCTTGCGTGAATCAGGGATAATGGAGCGTTTCTGTGGGAAACTGCCCTGCTTTACCGTCTTGTAGGTGAGGGAGCAGCCTGGCACCACGAAGCCGAGCAGCAGGGTGGTCCTCGCCCGTGGGTGCGTGAGTCGGTCTGCAGGGATCAGCGCAGCTGCCCTGTCACGGCCGTTCAGATTTCATCCATCTGACAGAATTCCTCAGGGCCTTTTCTCACCCCACAGTTTCGTAAGAAGAGGTAAGCCGGCAGCATCCGAAGGCTCCCATACACTCCACAGGAGGAGCTGACGTGACAGAGTGATCAGTTTGGCACCGACCAAAGTTACAGGCCGATCGTTCTGCTGACTGCAGGTTGCCATTTAAGTTACTTGCATCCACGGAAAATATCTCATAGGCAGCTTAAAACAGTCTTACTTTTCATTTTCCCCATGCCCAGTCTTACTCCTGCTGTACCATTCATCTCAGTCAGCTAGCACCAAAAAAAACTTGTCCAGTCTTTACAAGGTTAGGATTTAAAAGCATGCTATTTAAAATGTGTTGGCTGTTATCTTCCAAAGCATGTGTTTCATGTGGCAAATTAAAATCTTGTCTTTACCTTCAAGACCGTGTTCATATCTGCCCTGGTCTGGTCTCCTGGATGCCATGTTCAGATTATAATTTACTGGTTTTGCTTCCGTCTCCACCAGGTTTGTTCTTTTTCTCCACTAGTAGTTGCTCTTCTGTGCTGTCCTGGACCAAAATGCCTTTCTGATGTATACACACATACATGTGTGTATATATATACACCGTCATACATGCATACATATATATGTACTTGTATATATACCCCCTCATACAACCCTCTTTCTTCAGGTCATTTCTCAATATATACCTGTTTAGCTGTATTTTTTTTGTGATGTTTAATTGCTGTCCAAACTAGCTGAATAAAATATATAATAAGAAGAAAGCTAATGGTAAAAACCTCTTGACCATATAATGCGTAATTCTATCCATACTGTGTCATTTCTTATTTAGGGAGGACTTAAGTGAGTCCTATAAATGTTATACCTATAGGTGTGTCTGTGCAGTGCTGTGTCTCAATCAAGGTTTCCTGTAGATGTTTCTTTGCAAGACTGGTCCTCTGGAATGTGAATCTTAAGGTGACTGCTTTATTATATGCATAATAACCGCTCAGGGGCCAATAGGGTATGGAGAGCAGAGGTCAGTGATTTGTTCAAAACACCTCGATGTGTAGGGTCTTGAAGTTTTCACCAGGTCATCATATATGCAGCAAGTAGCAATGCAGAGTCTGTACAAAAATAAAGACAAGAAAGTAGAAGGAAAAACGTTTGAACGTGTTGAAGAGAATTCATGCTTTTGGAAGGGCAGTGCATTCATCCTCCTCTGTTCCCTTAACACATTCTGCCATTGCTCAGCCCTTCAGGAGTAGCTTTTAGCTTTTCTTCCGGTTGTATTTTTGGGATGTGTGGTGCATATAATTTTCACTGTGTTTTCAAATGTCAGGTGAACAAAAAACTGAGAATAGAGCAGTCTGCTTCAGGTCCCAACTTTGAGACTTTTCCATCCCATTCCCCTTCAGTAAGCTCCCAAGCACATCACCACAGGTAGAAGGCGGCGGATCCTCTCCCCCACCAACAGCCCCAGGAAAAGCAGAGAGAACCTCGCCTGTGAGACACACAGCTAGGAGCTTTGTAAAACAAGCCAAAGGTTTATAGTAGAAAAATAAACATCTTCAGCAATTGCAAAGGAAAAGCCTAATTTATGCTTGTTTCTCCCGCTTGCAGTTTTTCTTTCTGCTGTTCGTTTTCCTATGTGAGAACATGCAGAGTGTAAATAATCTTTTGCCGGGAATGAAACATTTCTGGTCATTCAGTTAACTTGGGATCTGGTCCAGCTCCTGTTATTACCGGGATCAAACTGAAAAAATACAATATGAGACTCACAAAAAAGTAATGGACATCTTACCAGGTGGATGACGGCATTGCAGCTCGCTCTTTGGTGTTACAAAGCGAGGTCGCAGGCCCTATTCCTGAAAACAGACCCCAAAAGAAAACCTTGCATGCCTCCTGCAGGAGTCAATGGCCTTGCGTTCTCCGTGCTGCAGATTTTTTGGATTTTTAGGGCTTGCCTCTGTAGGGAAGAACCTGTGGTCTTGCCAATGTATGAAGTTGCACCTTTTTAATTAAACGTGTGATTGCACGCTGAGCTACTTAAACCAGTGCAGCTTTGTAAGTGGACACCTTTAGGCTAATGACAGAGGTTTCACAGTAAATTGTTTCAGCTTATCTTGCAAAAGTGAGTTAAGAAATGTTGACGCAAATTGCTTTAGTGGCAAATGATAAGTGAAATAAGTTCTTCCACTGGCACAGGTAGATATGGAAGAAGGCTTTTTTTTTTTCCTCACTCATTTAAAGTGCAAATTCCATGCTCAGATGAGCTTTAACATCTGTGCAGTTTCTAGATCTTCTGATAATTAGAGTTTTTCCAAACACCATTCTGCAAGTGTCAAGGTGAGAAATCTAATTTAATCTTAAAAAGCTTAAACTATTGTTTCTTTGTGATAGTTGCTTTCTATAAGCAGAGGCTAGTATCAATATACAGGGTTTGGGAGTTTTTTTGTTGCTGTTTGAAGTGGAAAAGGAGAGCATATGACCGTACTGCTTGTTTTGTATACTGTTTCCTCTTCCATAGTCTGCTTTGCCCTAGAAGAGCTTCTTGGAGAAAGGAGCTGTAAAATAAGAAGCTTGGTAACTGGGCAACGGCGTCATTCATCCCTGGCCTATTGAGGTGTGACAGAGGAGCGTATGTGCCTAGAGGAGGTAGGGGGTGCGTATGGAAAAAACCAGATGTGATTCAGAGGTGCACAATTGTGCTGGTAGAAACAACCAAAGGGACCTCGGTCTTCACTGATAAAGCCGTCCCTCACACATCCCATACCCTGGAGGCAAGGGGGAAGGTCTGGAGAGAGGAAGATTTTCCCTTAGTTGAGGAGGACCGGGTCAGAGACCACTTGGCCAAGCTGGACATTCATAAATCCATGGGCCCTGACGGGATGCACCCGCGAGTGCTGAGAGGGCTGGCAGATGTTATCGCTAGACCATTCTCCATCGTCTTTGAAAACTCATGGGGAACAGGAGAGGTGCCTGAGGACTGGAGGAAGGCTGACATCACTCCAATCTTCAAAAAAGGCAAGAAGGAGGACCCAGGGAACTACAGGCCGGTTAGTCTCACCTCTGTCCCTGGGAAGGTAATGGAGCGACTCATTCTGGATGTTGTCTCCAAACACATAGAGGAACAGGAAGTTGTTGGAAGTGGTCAGCATGGATTTACCAAGGGCAAATCATGCCTGACCAATCTGATAGCTTTCTATGATGTTATAACGGGTTGGCTGGATGAGGGGAGAGCCGTAGATGTCATCTACCTTGACCTTAGCAAGGTCTGTCTCCCTTTGACACTGTCTCCCATAACATCCTCATTAGGAAGCTGAGGAAGTAAGGGCTAGATGAGGTGACAGTGAGGTGGATCGAGAGCTGGCTGAGTGACAGAGCTCAGAGGGTTGTGATCAGCGGCACAGAGTCCAGTTGGAGGCCTGTAACCAGTGGTGTCCCTCAGGGGTCAATACTTGGACCAATTTTGTTCAATATATTCATTAATGACCTAGATGAGGGGACAGAGTGTATCCTCAGCAAGTTTGCTGATGATACCAAGCTGGGAGGGGTGGCCGACACTCCAGAGGGCCGTGCTGCCATCCAGCGTGACCTGGACAGGCTGGAGAGCTGGGCAGAGAAGAACCTCAGGAGGTTCAACAAAAGCAAGTGTAGGGTCCTGCACCTGGGGAGGAAGAATGCCAAACACCAGTATATGTTAGGGGCGGACATGCTGGGAAGCAGCTCTGAGGAGAAGGACCTGGGGGTCCTGGTAGACAGCAAATTATCCACGAGCCAGCAGTGTGCCCTTGTCGCCAAGAAGGCCAATGGCATCCTGGGCTGCATAGGGAAGACTGTGGCCAGTAGGTCGAGGGAGGTCATTCTCCCTCTCTACTCTGCACTGGTGAGGCCACAACTGGAGTACTGCGTCCAGTTTTGGGCTCCCCAGTTCAAGAGGGACAGGGAACTACTGGAGCGAGTCCAGCGTAGGGCAACCAAGATGATTATGGGACGGGAGCACCTCCCTTATGAGGAAAGGCTGAAAGAGCTGGGACTCTTTAGCCTGGAGAAGAGAAGGTTGAGGGGGGACCTGATTAATGTTTACAAGTATCTAAAGGGTGGGTTTAAGGAGGATGGTGCCAGACTCTTTTCATTGGTTCCCAGTGACAGGACAAGGGACAATGGGCACAAGCTAGAACATAGGAAGTTCCGTTCAAATACACGGAAAAACTTCTTTACGGTGAGGGTGACAGAGCACTGGAACAGGCTGCCCAGGGAGGTTGTGGAGTCCCCTTCTCTGGAGATTTTCAAGACCCGCCTGGATGCAGCCCTGAGGGATGTGGTTTAGGCAATCCTGCTCTAGCAGGGGAGTGGGACTAGATGATCTCTAGAGGTCCCTTCCAACTCTGAAGATTCCGTGATTCCATGAAACAACAGATAAAAGCAGAGTCTTTTCGTTCCTTCTACTGCTTTTCCTGTATTTCATTCCCTACAAAAAGGAGCAAAAGTACTTTGCAGGTTTTTAGCACTGTAGTGCATTTATATGCACAAACAAAATCGAAAAGCAAGCGTTAGCAACGATTTTAAAGCATATGGCATGTTAATTTGCACGCTACTGTGGTACGTGGTTTAGTTGACATGTGGTACAAATCAGGCTATCGTTCCTGTGATGCCATTGCTGAAAATCAGCATTGGTTTGCTCTGTGCTCAGGAGGGGAGGAAGGAGATGGCTATGCTTTGGAAACGCTTTGTTTCTGGCAAGGTTCCTCTGCAGCCCTGCGCTGGCGAGCAGAGGGCTCAGCACCCCTGAAGTGCCACTGCCCTGCCACTGCAAGAGAGCGGAGCACCAGGACGACGGGGCGGGTTGGTAGTTGCCTGATGAAGGCGACTAATTGCAAAGGACTTTCACAGCTACAGGTTTCTGGCGTGATCTTCCTCTCACTAATGTCAACAGCAGGAGGTCCATACGCTGCTGCTCAGTAGGATCAGATCTCACAGGTGGTTGCTGTGACCCAGCTTGTGGGGTTTGGGGTTTTTCTTTTTTTAAGCTTGGTAATTGATGGTACTAAGCCAAAGTTCATATGGCTTCAGTCCTGCACGCTCTTATTGTGATGAAAAGTCGAACCAAGTTCTTAGGGCTAGCTCTTCCTCTAATGAACACGCTTAAAAAAAAATAAAGTAGCCAGTGTTCAGGGAGAACATTTACTGCTGCAAAACAGCCAATTGCATTATTTGTTCCTTTAATGCACTGTGAGCTCTTCGTGGGCTCTCAACGGAGGCTGCAGTGATAATTCATGCTGCTGGAGGAGTGGTGGATGATGTGGACGTATTTTGTGGTCTGCCAAGAAAAAAATCTCCTTTTCCTCATTATACAGGTTAAAAATACACATCCACAGATAGTGGAAACAAAATGTTTAGATGTACCTAAGAAATGGCTGTGCTTAGTTTTTGGTAGTCTTCGCTAGTGAATTACTTATAAGAACGTCAAAACGTTGCTTTAAAATTCAGTGCAGTATTGACTTTTTAATCTACTTAACCACTTATGTGGTTCTCGCACTGCGTTCATAAAATGTCAGTGTAAGTTAGTGAAATACTGTCTATTATACAACCTATGCCAAATTGCCTATTATACAGTCTCTGTTTTCATGGCTAACACTGTAATCGTTAATCCATGTTCTACATGGGATCGTTCACTGCTGCAACAAAGTGAAACCTTCCCATCCCTTCTCGTGAACCCCATAACGTACAGGGATCACACAGGGTCCAGGCGCATAATTCCTTTGCAGTCCTAGTCCTTTGTACAGCTGCCGTCTACATCTGCATAGTGCCAAGGTTGAGCTTGCATAATTTCTGGTTTGTAGGTTATTTTTACTACTACTTACTGGCTGTGTGAGACTGAGAGGCGTATCATTCTCAAATTGCCCGAACAGATTATGTAGGTATTTTATTGGTCTGTACAAGGCACAGGGAAGATCAAGAAGCATTTAGAAAGTAGAATTATTTTACTTAACCTCTATGCAGTTTTAAACTAATGGCTGTTTACCATCAGTCCTGAAGCTGCACTTGTGCCTGCATGTGTTTGTGTGTGTATATATATATACACACACAGATATATATATGGTATTTAATTCTGTGGCATATATATCAAAGCATAGGCAAGATTTCTGTTTTCAAAAGGCTGCTGAAAAATTTACAAGAACAGAAAAATTTTTTGTCTTGACCTAAATCTACTAGACATCACTGTTACTTTTTCCCCTGAAATTCAGCAGAAATCGTGAAACAGAAATATATCTGCACAATGTATGCTGCAGTTGTTCTTGACTCCTGCGATCTTTCCTGCCATGAAATACAATCCTTTCTTTATCCTACTTAACTTAAAAAATAAAATCGTAATGTAGGCAAAGAATTAGTTGGATATATGCTGCCTGCATACCGGCAACGTGCCATGCAGGCGTGGTAACTGCTGGGAAGCATCCGGCATGGCATGCTGCCTTTGTTTTGGCCGAAGTTGCATGGCTGTGATGTGTTTTAAATTCCTCTGGATAATGTGAAGTTGCTAAGGTAACCGAGATTTGGATGAAGAAGTAGGAGAACCAAACAGTAATTCATTTGGCTGAAGGACATTATCCACTTCTCTAATCAGGTATACACAAACGTAGTCATGTCATGACAATCTGACATTTCTGAAGCAAATGCTGTAGTTTTATTAATGAGTGGCTTCAGTGCAAAAGGATGAATGCGTGTGCTTCTCTGAAATTGTCTAGCGATTTTTAACCAAATTATTGCTTATTATAAGATAGCAAGGGTAACAGTGACATAATTTATTCTGAATACAGCTGAGACAGAATGAAACTGTGGTTTGGGTTTATGTTAAGAGGTGAATAAAATGATAGGGTTGTTCGTAGAAAGAGATGTAGGATTTTTTGTTGGTGGTGGTGCTCTGTTTTAGATAAGTTTTAGGCCATGGTCCCAAAAGAGCATTCCTGCTGATAGTTCAGTACGCATGTAAGTGTTTGCAGGATGAAAGGTAAACTAAAATCATGTATGTCTAAAGCAGAAGCGTTACCAAGTACTTTCTCTCTGATGTGAGAATTTAGGAGTTTAAGTAATGTGGTGTTCTTAATGTTAACACGCTGTTTCTCCCCAAGTCTTGTTCATTTTCTTGGTCAGTCACGAAGGCATGGAATTTGTGCCCCTGTCTGAAGTACACAGAGGGTGAAGGTGTTCTTAGTTGGTAAAATAGCCATGTTTTTTGCTTCATGGTCAAAGAAATGGTCCAAGGCCACAGGGGATGCTTTGGACACCGTCACAGGAGCTGGTTGCTCTTCACGCTATCGTCATTGTGTCTCATCCCACGTGCGTCCCCCTGCTTCAGCTCCTGGTCCTGAATTGAGCAGGTGTTGTGGAGGGACCTGCCCATGGCACGAGGGGCTCTGTGCTGCCGGAATGCCATCATCAGCGGGTCGGTGCCTGAGAACAAAGCTGTTGTCAGGCGGGTTTCCCATGCCTGAAGTCCGCCTGGCTCATTAACCGCAGGTTGCAAAGCGCCTTCTTTTGTCCCTCTGTTCCTCCCTGGAAAGCGTGAGTTTTGCCCAGAATTCAATTTTTAAAGCAGTCCTGCCTGGGCTGGGGTCATTTTCCCCTGTTTCTCAAAGAGAAGGAGGTCAGTCCTCTGTGTCCCTCCCTGCTTTCTGGGCACGGTGCTGCTTCAGGAGGACTGCAGCATCGCTTCAGAGCAGGCAGACATATAGGAGAGGGTTCTCGCTCTGTGCAGCTGCAATGGGAAGAAGAGTTTATATACCACACTCTGTGGTTTAGAAACCTTGCGCATTTCTAATGAAAATTCGTCTCGTTTAGTACATTAATTGCTGTCAGAATAAGTATAATTTAAACTGGCGTATGCCAGTCCTAGAGGTTTGCACCAGTTCATCCAAATTCATCCGTAGCCCCTGGCTCTCTGTAATACTACATCTGATCCTAGGAAGCCTCGCACTGAACCAAAACCGCTTTGTCTCCCTGGTGAAATGCACTAAAACTAAACGTAAAATCACTGTGACGATTTGTGAGAAATCAAATCTGGAAGCTGTGTAGGAAAATGTTGTTTTCTTTCTGTAGGGTAGCAGGCTCAGGTGTCCAGCAGCCAGTGTCGAGCCAGTGCCAGCCTGGTGCGGTGTCTGCTGGCCCTATGTCGTGGTTTTGGACAAATTGGCCATTGGCCGGCGACAAATGCACCCCCCCCAACGTCTCGCATATGGAGAGGAAGAGGAGAGATAAAGAGATTTACGAGTTTAGAAGAAAGTAAACCACTTTAATGTGATATTAATAATAAAATAAAAAGGAAATAATGAAATAGATACAGCAGATACAAAGCCGTACCAGGCTCCCAGGATGCCGTCACCGGCAGGCACTGGGGAAGTCCCAGACTGGACTCGGCGACGGGTGGGAGCTGGATTCCAGAGCCGGAGCCGGGAGCACGCGGGTGGGGATCCCAGGCCGACGAACAGACAGGGCCCTGCTGGGACGCTGCCCATTGAAGAGAGCGAGCTGACCCTTTGATCCCTCAGCTTTCATACTGAGCGTGGGACAGGTGGGCTGGAATACCCTGTTGGCCAGTTTGGGGTCCCCTGTCCCGTCCGCTCCTCCCCTCCCCGCAGGTGGGACCCCTCTGCGCTTTTCCGCTTCCCACCCTCCAACGGGGCAAATAACGAAATGAGCTGAGCTTGGGTGTTACGGCAGTAAGTATAAGCAAGAGCCTCCCTGCGTGCCGCTCCTCGGCACAAGCTGCAAACGTTGGTCTTATCGCGCCGAGAACGAACCGTTTTCGGCACAACGTGCTGTTAATTTCAGAGTGAGAAGAGGCCTCGCTCAGAAGTAAAATGACTGAACGCACAGTTGGTTTGGTTTTACCTCAAACCAGGACACCCCGTGTCCGTACAGTGGTGCCAGCACTTGCACAGGGAGGAAAAGTGAACAATACAAATTGCTGAGTACAAACTGGCCCGTGCTCTGAAATTATCTAGTGATTTTTAACTAAATTGTTGCTTAATATTAGATGGAAGGGAAAGCACGGGGATAGCACTGCTCCAGGCTGAGCGGTGAGAATGCTGCGAATACTGGGTTTGTGTTTTCTTGATTGTATTTCTGCTTAGCCCAGACTGAGTTTATCGGGTCGGCTTGTGCACGAACACAGCGGCATGGCTACGAGGGAGTGCAGAGCCGTGGGCCACCCTACCTGCTAGGGATGGGCCCACCTTACAGCCGCCTCACGTCCTCTGTCTTGCAAACAGCTCTGATCATCTTCCCGATGTCTCTGGGTCCAGACTGAAAAAATAGGCATAAAACTAAATCAGCAGCTGACTTGTTATTTCATGAAAAGTGGTAGGGAGGACAGACCTAAATTTTCAGTTCCATTCACTTTAAAAATATGAGTAATAATCTGTAATACTCTTGGTTTCTCTCATGAATGAACTTTTTGTGATTATGCTTTCTGTAAATAGCCAAGTGCAAGGCACATGTTATTAGAAGAAAATAAACATGGCTCTTGCTTTCTCTTCTTGCTCTTGGCTTTAGAGGTGAAAAGAGACTATAATAGTGTAATTTTCCCAAAATGGGGAAAATAGGAGTGTGATAGTGAACTGTAAGAAGTAAAACTTTTTTCCTTGTGAGAATGGCACCAGATTTATAAATTTTTCTCTTTATTTGGAGCTTACAGACCAGTAAAAGCTTCCAGATTTCTTGAACGTTCTTTTTATATCACTGTTTATCACACTTCACGTTGAGTATCTTTTGTTTCATTGCTTGAATACAACGTGGAAAATTATGAAGGATGTTTTGTTCTGCACTACTTTTGCGTGGTCTGAAACACACCAGCCTTGATGTGCTTTCTTACGGAGGAGTTCAGCTGCTAAACTTGCTCCTTGTTAAAATACACGGTTGAGTACTTGTAGTTTTAGTCCTTATTGTAATTTTATTCTATAAATAGAGGTACAGCCTCTTTGCAATATAATACATGTCTTGTATGCCTCTGTTATGCTGGAGAATCATTAAACCAATTAGAGACATGTTTTTCCTGACTATAATTTCTTTAAGACTTGCAACCTGTAATTTATATGTAACTTAGTATGTAGCAAGACATTTGGGTTTTTGCTTTTCTTTCCCTGCACCATGCTTAAAATTGTCCCAGACGTTTAGATACAGCTCTTGAAATAGGGATGTGCAGCGCTGGGTTTCTTCACAAAATAGCACTGTTAACTGCTGTTGTAATAAGATTTGTTTACCATATTTGCTAGAAATAGTCACCGTCACCATTCAGACGCCTTCAGCTCTGTCAAAATACCGCAGTTACTGTAATTTTGACAATTAGAATTGTGCATCCCACTTTGCTATTGTTTATACTATCAGGTATTCGGTAGCTCGTCACCCTTTCCTATTTCACATTGCGCTGTTTAAAATGTTTCTTTTTTTTTCTTTCTTGTATTTTAAACTAGCTTTTCTTTTTCCTTTTTTTTTTTTTTAATCTTCTTTTAATTGTAAGCTTGGAGTTTTTTCTACTTTGTTGAAGGGAAGTTTAAATTTCGATATAGGCTGGAACTGCTGAAACCAGCTTATTTATGTTCAGTGGGTTTGGGTTTACATTTGCTCTGTAAAGCTTTTTCATTCATCGAGAAAGTTAAGTACGACTTGGAATGTTCGCCTCCCGCATTACTTTCCAGTCCTTAAATTTCTGTCATGCATTTGAAATGAAGACATGGGTTTTGGTGGAAAAATCAGGTGTTCCATGCGATCCACTTGATTACAGTGCACTGTATAAATAATAAAGAAATAAATACATAAATGACTGCACTCAAGAAAGGAAGGGAAAAGGTGCCATGTACCAATACCATTCTCATTTGCTGTTGGACTGAAATTCTGATTCCACTTAAACTGTCGGAAAAGCTGCCGTTGACTGCAGAGGAACCATGGCAAAAGGAAAATAAAACCAGCTCTCTTCACTCTGATCCTTTCTCCTCACACCCCAGACCCACTGGAAGAATGCTTTCTGGCTCAGACTGAAGCAGAAGCAAAGGCCATTTAGTTTCATGACAAAAGCGAACAAAATGAAAACACCAAATTGGGGAGTAGGGTTTCAGTGATGCTTAATGTGAAGAAAAACTGGCTTTTGATTAGGAGCTGGTAGATGCCACAATTGTACAAGTATGTAATGGCAAAAAGAGCGGGGCTTTGTTCCTCTCCTGGCAGTGACTTGCAAGGAACGTAATTGCTTGGCACCTAATACTGATGTACCTACCTTTGCGGTGTCTTGAATTACTCTAATGGAAGATACTCTGTAAATGCAAAAATACAATTACTATAACATGTCTGCCTTACTATGAAGCTAAACAGGAGAACAAGAGGTTGGGATTAACTGTATTGTTGTGCTTTACAGTAATTAATTTATCCTTAATCCTGAAAAGCCTTTCACATACAATTTGTCATTTCTGGGAGCAGTTTCGTTGCTGGAAAGCTGTTGAACGTGAGGTCTGGATTGTGACTAATTAGTAATTAGTTCTCCAGATAATGTGAGATGATCACAAAGAATTGGCCGGCATTCAGAAAGGGACTTTTCTGGCAATAGTATTACTCCTGAGTGCCGTGTGTTGCCCAGGTGCTGTGTGTGCTGGGGCAGGGGGGCTGTTCCAGAGGGGAGGACCGTGGAATGGCCTGAGGTTTTATTTTGCAAATAATTCCAAGAAAGGAAAGCGCATGAACCCTTTTCCATTAAGGTATAAGCTGTGCCTTTGAGACCACTCTGCAGCTTGCGCTGCTGGACGTCATTGCTGCGGTGCTGTGGGAACTGAAAAGCAGCTTCTTGGGGAATTGCCAAAATGAGCAGAGTAGGGAAATTAATAAGCGGCTGCCACTGGGTCGCCCTGTCTGCTGGCCCTTCTTTCGTATCCTCAGGCAAACTCCATTGCACTGACATCGTCCCCACAACTACACTGGGCCACTGCCTTAGAAGGGCCTTGTCAGAAAAGTCAAGCTTGCAGGCTCCCACTTAAGAGTCACCATATATATAAACATATATATATATGTGTGTGTGTGTGTGTGTATATGTATATATGCCTTCTATTTCCAGGACACCCGTGGAATAAATCTTGCAGCTTTGGTTGCCTAGTAGGTCCCTGTGGCATCTCATTAGCATCTTTCTAAGTCACTTATTGTCATCAAAACCCTTAATGACTTTGCTCAGGATTTCATTAAGTTAGAGGCAAATCTAATTAGCGGCTTGGTGTTAGCCAGAAGGGCTCTGTAGGGCTTTCTCTGGACCGAAGACTTTAGTGACAAGACGAAATTGGTGTCCCCACCTTTCAAGGACACGTGGCACACCGGGGGCAGAAGCCCTCCCGCGCTGTCCGGAGGGACCCTGGCAGCAGCCCCGGTTCCCGGGAGTTCCTCCGGCTGCTCCCGGTGCCTCCTGCAGGCACCGACAGCCCCATTTCTCCATTTGAAGCTTTTCAGTGTGGGACAGAGACTCTCCAGCCCACTCATGGGAGCAGACGTGAGACTGATCTCCTTCCAGATCATTCTTCGGAGAAGGCAGGGCTTCAAATGCCAGGAACTGCTCTTTTTTTAAAATTTGAGTGGTTTTTTGTGCAAGTATTTTTTTGTCTCTGTGTAGCATTATCTTGCTCCTACCACCATATAATCTCCCTATAATAAATTTTCCTTTCTGGATACCTTTCAGCTGCTCTTAGAACAGCTGAACTCCTTTGTCCTGGCCCGGACTGCTCTGAAACGGTTTGCTGATGTCCACGTTGCTGGAGAAAAGTCACCTTTTGCTGGCTAAATGCAAACTGAAGTGTGTGAAGCTGCAAAGTACAACCCCATGTTATTAATTACAAGAGCAGATATATACATATACAGACACCTAATGAAGGTTTACCTGAAAAACATGGTGGAAACATGAATTATCAGTCACCTCCCTTGGCCAGCACGTTGCTTGTGCCTCTGGATGGTGTGACTGCGTGGTCATCCAAGTCAGCTCACCAACCCTGTCGACAACTTACCTTTCCAAAAAGTGCTTGTTTTCACTTGGGCCAGGAAGCTGAGTTGGGTGACCGTGTGGGTAGATGGTTGGTAATGCAGTCACGGGCAGAAAGGGTGGAATTCACAGCTGGAGTCTGGACAGAAAAACACCTCCAGCCCTTTTGCTAAAAGCCCTTGTTTGGGTTGGTTGAGGTACGGGACAAATCTCACGCACAGAAAGAAGCAGGTGAGAACAATAGTTACAATGCTCGATGTGAAAGCAGCACGGGATAAATGAGATTGAGCATTTGTCCTTTCTCCCATGGTGTCACTTCACTTTCTCTTCCTGGCATTGTTGCTCTGTATTGCAGCCGATGAGCTTCCAGGCTTAATGCACTTGCGATCCAGCGTTAGAGCTTTTGCAGAGCCCTCTAGATCTTTGTACGCGAAAGGACTAACCTGAGTGTCTGTGGGAGCATAAGAAGACTAAAACTACAGGTTGGTGTGAGCAGACACACAGGCTTTGGACGAGTACACTTGCTTCAGGGAGCTACGCTTGCATGAGAGAGTCATGGCAAGAGACGGGGTAGAGACAACAACGTGTAAGTCCCACGTTGCTGAGTCTGGGTGCAATACAGTCGCTGAACCAGAGAGGCTTATGAGCCAAAGCCTTTTCTGATGCTCTAGCGAGCTTGCATCTAGCTAATCACTGACAATTGCACCAATAGGGACTAGGTTAACAGGAGAGAACACCCCAAAATTTGGTATTGCTCCCCAGAAGTATGCATTTGACACACAGCTGGTGTGCACTGGTTATCTGTTCCACTGACCACTTCTGCAAGATCCCCTGGAAAACATCTGGTGCAACCAGTTTCAGAGGGTGTTTGAGATATTCTGACAGATGGCTGGCTGTAGCCAAAGTGTGACCATTGCTTTGGATTGCCATCCTTAATGTTCCCCTAGGGCCTTGCATAGGGTTGAGACCACCAGGCACATAGGAGACGCTGTGGGAGCTGCTCACAAGGAGACAAAGGTGGTTCCTACTCTGTGCTGGGTTGGGACTGCGCTGGCTGTGCGCCTGGGTCTCCTGGGTGAGCCGTCGAGGTTGAAAGGAGCTCGTTCCCACGGTGGGGGTGAGCTTTGCCCAACAGTCCCCACTGATCTCATGGCACGACCCCGTCCAAACTACTCATGGGCTCCACAAAGCTCAGGAGCCTGCCAGCCCACCAAACTGTAGCAGGCTCTAGGTAGACATCTAGGTTTCTAGGCAAACCTCTGCACCTCTTCCAGGGAATACCAACCTCGATGCAGTTACGGTGACAACAGTCAGTGGCTTGCGAGCCCACCACCGTTTGATTGCTTGCAGTAGTTTCAGACAGTTTCTATTGACAAGGCATGGCCTTCACAGCTGTAGGAAATGTCTTTCTTTTGGCTCAGGCTTTGTAAGATTAATTGCATTGAAATTCTTTCAAGGAGAGGGCTGAAGTGTGAGACTGATTCAGCAAAACATGGCAATGTTTTTAATAACGGCAGTGGTTTTTCTCTAGAAAATTCAGTCATCTGGATGCTCAGACTCTCAAAACTGCCAGCTATTTATTAGTATTTTTAACAGCTAAGTCCTTTTTGGAGTTATGAAGTCTTCCATTAACAGTAGAGAGTGTTTAGCACATTGTGATCTCATGATGATAATAAATATAAATATAGGTTTAATTAAAAAAGATGGCCATCATTTGCGAATACAGGAAATAATATGATTATGAACCTTCAAACTGTAAAGTCCTGGTTTTGGGACCTGGTGCACAGCCACAGCTGAGTGGAGTCAAAATAGCTGTTCCTTGGAGATCTGCAACAGCTTCCGCACCCCTTTGTGGATGCTCCTCGGTGGAGCTTGCAGCGGTGGTGTTACAAGGAAGGTCCTGCCTGGCTATTTCTAGGCTGAGCCTTAGTTTGAGTGTGAAAACATCCGAGTGTTAGACCAAGTCTTTCTTCTAGTTTTGGCCGCTAGATTACAGGGTGCTTTGGTAGCAAATTGTAAACCAGTTAATGATGTTCCGGTTAGCAGGTCGAAGGTTAAAGCATTCATTCCTTGATGTTTTAAATAAATTCAAATAACACATCAGGTAACAGAGGTGGAACTGAACATTGCAACGAGCTGGCAAATGAGACGCCTCTGAATATCCACAGCCTTAGGGAATGTCATCTCTCCTTGTACAAGTGAGAGCTTGGCCCCTCTGCCCCTTCACTCCGAGCCAGGGAGGAGGAACCTCCTCTGCCCCACCAACCCACGCGTGCACAAACCTACCGTGTCCCGTGGTGCCCACACATCTTGGATCATGAATTCTCTGGTCTCTGTGCAGGGATGAGTAGCAAATACCCCAATTTCCAGCCTTTTGTCTTTGTTTCCTCTATAACCTATACTAAAATCCATGGACACATATTTGTACCTTTTCAAATGAAAGACCATCACGATTTACTCAGGTGTGTCCAGCCCCAACAAACGCATGCTGGTTCTGGAACAAAGTCCAGCTGTGAAACAGTTAACATTACTGCCAATTAAGCGGTCGTGATTAGGCTTGAGAGCTTAGATCCCGCGTATGGGAGAAATCCACGCAATTTGACGCTGTTGTTTCAATCCGTTGGGTTGCCAGATGAAAAGACAACAGTCCTTTAGCCTGCATTGCCCTCAGGGACAGACTCGGGTGCTGGAGGCGAAGGGCTTCCAGAGGAAAGTTGCCCAAATATCCACAGCAGGGCTGGCAGACAAAGGCCGTTTTCCCAGCGGCCGGTCCAGTAATGTCACATTATTACGGCTTGGTTTGAGGTATGGGAGAATTTTTATGGCTCGCCACTGGGGATGGCTGAGGGCTATTGTATTTGCAGCTCTGGGCTGAGGGATTATTGAACTAACACTGTCCCAGCAGGTCATGGACCGTAGCCCACAGTTTTTGCACGCGAAAGACAAGAAAAATAAATTATTTTTTTTATTATATTTTTTTTTGATTGGAAGGATGGTAGATTATTTTGCAGATGTGCTGCTACCTCTCCCATGAAGTAAGATAGACTTAGAAAATAAATAAGTTCTTTACCTCTTTAGCCAGCCGTGGGCTGATGCCCAGGCAGCTCCCCCCAGCTCAGACCCGCGTTCTCATGGAGGATGGCGTTGTGGGAGCCGGTCCAGGGGCGTGAGTTCACTCCGTACGCGCATCTCTCTCTTTCTGTGATAGGTGACAGAGATCAGTGTGGCTGAGGGTTGCTTTGGTTCAGTGTAAAGGTGAGGCCTCGTCATCTAACTGGCAGTTCAAAACTTACAAATTAGAAGTAAGCAAATGTGCTGAATATACTAGAAAAAAATCAGATTATCCAGCAGCATAAGCATACAGGAATGAATTCCCAAACACCCTGTCTGCCAGAGGATAATATTATACTGATATTACGTTATTTCTTGTTATTAAATCTGGAAACCCAGATCTACAGCTGCAGATCTGCCACGGTGTCTGTCCCTTCTGCTGGGATACTCGTAGCTCTGTAGTTAAAGTTGTCCTTATGGCTAAAACTCTCCCGTCCAAGAGCGAAGGACTTTTTCCGTCCGTGAGGATGCCACTGGCTGGGCCGTCTCCTCCCCAGCCCCCATGCGGAGTCTGCGGGGCGCTGGGAGGCACTGGAGGGCTGTGGGGGGAAGGGTGCAGGGTCATGGTGCGGGGAGGTACCGGAGACCCCTTGGTCTCACCGAGGATGGGTGGTGGGAGAGCAGCTGGGTGGGTGCCTGGCAGCCCGGGCTGGTGGCCATGAGCGGGGACAGCCCTGGCACAGGGACCACTGCTCTTGGCTGGTGGGTGGCATGCAGGTGCAGCATCCCTGACTCCTGGCCGCTCCCCTGCCCTCCGCCTCCTCCTGCTCCTGCCGTGCCTCCTGGCGTGCTCGTAACTCCGGTAACAATCTCTGCATTTCTCCCCCGCCATTCCCTCCCATCCCCTTGAAATGCCAAGGCAAATGGCTGCGTGTGCCGTCTGTGTGTACCTGTTACGGTTTGAGAAACCCACAACAATTTATTGTTGTTTAGACAATTATCTCTCACCTGATGACCCCTGCCCACCTGGGAAGGGGAATCAGAGAAAAAAAGGAAACCTGAGGGTTGAAATATAAATAGATTTAATAGGATAAAACTAAATAATTAACATTAATAACACTAAAGAACCAGTACTGATCCCGACACCAATGTAAAACGCCCCAGAACTATACGCGGCCCACTCTGCCATCGGGAGCCGTGCGCTCCCCGCAGGGACAGCCAGTGTGGGACCCTGCCAGCGCTGCGGCTGCAGGAGGAAGGGAAGGGCTCAGGGCTCCGGCACCGGGGCGAGGAGTGCGCAGGACGGCAGCCAGCACGGGAGAGAGGGAGGGAGAGGGGGCTCCTCAGCAAACTTTCTGATTTCTGTTGGATGTGCCGTTCATGGTAGGAAATAACCCTGTTGGCAGCCTGGATCGAGTGCCCGGGTCTGCTCCTCCTCATCCCCGCACCTGGGGAGCTTGAAAACACGGAGACCTTGAATCCCACATAGCCTCGCTGGCTGTAAAGTAAATATTTTCCCAAATTCTGATACTACGGTCTTCTAAAATTGCAGTTTTCCCAAGCATTAGTCCTGTGTTGCTCAAACCTGGACAGTACCATGTGTTCCTGCGTGCATATGTCATGTACCGTAACCCATAACGTGCTCCGCTGATTTACAAATGGGTTCCTAAGGGGTGCACTGCAGCCGTGTCTCCTGTGCACATCGCTGGTGGTGTGAGTGCTGGATGTGTGAGTAACGGCTGGGAGGAGCGGGGTCTGCATTAGTACACACAGAACAAATGAGCAAATTGGGAGCAGATGAGAAAGCGTTTAGAAGAGCAGATAGTGTGGAAAAACAACAGATATTTAACGGACGTATTTTAGGGGATAGAAAAGTTACACACAAGAAAGCTGTATTTCAGGGCCAAACAGAGTGCATTAGAGCTTATCCATCAGGAATGTCGATTTAAAATGGATTTTAAAAATCAAAATTGAAAAAAAAAAAGAAGGAAAATGTGAACAAGAAGCCTGCTAAAAGAACTTCATTGAATTACCCTAGAACTACAAAAGCCAGGAATCAGAGGGTTAAGATTAACTTACTTTCTTTTGGCTAGAGATTTCAGTAGTCTCCAAACACGGCGATCTCACATACCACATACTTCATGCTGCAGTAATTAGAGACACAGAGCTAAGGATGGAATTTCAGCCTCTTATTGGGGCGGGGGGGGGGGGAAGAAAAAGAAAAAAGAATGAAGAAAAAACTGCCTTCTTGGCTGGTTATGCTTTTACTGGTGTACTACACTTTTGCAAATATTTCCATTGTGCCAGCCTGATCCTTCATGACACATATTATTTATGGTTCATTTGGAAGAAGTGTAAAATATTAATTTGGATAGCCTCCCTGCTACGTTAAGGTTTTAGTTAGCTTTTTAAAGGCTCATGTTGCTTTAAACCATTTCACACATCATCTTTTTAAGATATGCTGTGTAGGGTAATTTATTCCAGCTGCTCTTGAGGGTTTGGGTTGAAGTGTACGTATATGTAGCGGCTCTCAAACACTTCAGAAATCTTCATCCTGTTTCATAGAATCACAGAATGGTTTAGGTTGGAAGGGACCCTAAAGCCCCCCCCGTGCCACCCCCTGCCCTGGGCAGGGACACCTCCCACCAGCCCAGGTTGCTCCAAGCCCCGTCCAACCTGGCCTTGAACCCCTCCAGGGATGGGGCAGCCACAGCTCCTCTGGGCAACCTGGGCCAGGGGCTCACCACCCTCACACCAAAGAATTTCTTCCCAATATCCAATCTAAATCTCCCCTCCTTCAGTTTGAGGCTGTTACCCCTCATCCTATCATTACACTCCCTGATCCAGAGTCCCTCCCCATCCCTCCTGTAGGCCCCCCTCAGGTGCTGGAAGGCTGCTATAAGGTCTCCCCGGAGCCGTCTCTTCTCCATGCTGAACAAGCCCAACTCTCTCAGCCTGTCCCCACAGCAGAGGGGCTCCAGCCCTCTGAGCATCTTCGTGGCCACCTCTGGCCCCGCTCCAACGGGTCCATGGCCTTCTTGTGCTGAGGACTCCAGAGCTGGACACAGGACTCCAGGTGGGGTCTCACCGGAGCGGAGCAGAGGGGCAGAATCACCTCCCTCACCCTGCTGGCCGTTCTTCTTCTGATGCAGCCCAGGATGCGGTTGGCTTTCAGGGTTGCAAGCGCGCATTGCCTGCTCATGTTGAGCTTCTCGTCCACCAACACCCCCAAGGCCTTCTCCTCATGGCTGCTCTCAAGCCATTCTCCACCCAACTGTATTTGTGCCTCGGATTGCTGTCGCCCAGGTGCAGGACCTTGGCCTGGTTGAACTTCATGAGGTTCACATGGGCCCACCTCTCCAGCCTGTCCAGGTCCCTCTGGATGGCATCCCTTCCCTCCAGTGTGTCGACAGTGCCACACAGCTTGGTGTCGTCAGCAAACTTGCTGAGGGTGCACTCAATCCCACTGTCCATGTCACCGACAAAGATGTTAAACAGCACCGGTCCCAGCACTGACCCCTGAGGAACGCCACTCGTCACTGGTTTCCACGTGGACATTGAGTCATTGACCGCACCCCTTTGAGTGCGGCCATCCAGCCAGTTCCTTATCCACCGGGTGGTCCATCCATCAAATCCATGCCTTTCCATGGCGCACGTGGGAGATAAGCAGCAGCCATACTGCGGCCTGGCGAACAACCAGAGAGCAGTGCATGGGAAAACATCACTGCTAAATATGAGCTTAAGCAAAGATTATTTGTATTTTAAGTCCTTTCAGCAAGAAAACCGGTGATGGGTTTACTGTTTGAGGGTGTTTGTATCAATGTTAGTTTTTGCGAGGATCTCCATGCACCTGATCCGCAGCTTGTGACGGAGCCACGTAACAGGCGATAGGATGAGAGGAAACAGCCTCAGGTTGCACCAGGGGAGGTTTAGGATGGATATTAGGAAAAATTTTTACGCTGAAAGGGTTATTAAGCATTGGAACAGGCTGCCCAGGGAAGCGGTTGAGGCCGCATCCCTAGAGGAATTTAAAAGATGGGTAGAGATATGGTTTAGTGCTGGTTTTTGTCAGACTTAGATTGATGGTTGGACTTGATGATCTGAAAGGTCCCTTCCAACCTGGGCGATTCTATGTTCCTGTTTCTGTGGTGTCTCAGGGTTGCATCTCAGAACATGCTCTTTTGGTGGGAACGGGCTGTAGGCGCAGCCACGGCGGTCCCGCTCCCCCCGGGGCTCAGGAGAGTGAATGGGACCGGGCAGAGCAAGGCAGAGACTTTGGGAGAGCTCTGCCCGGCGCCGCAGTTCTTTACCTCTCTTTTGAAAGCTTTTACAAGTTGTGAGACTTTGTTTTGTGGAAAAGCCCCACTCCATCCTTCCATGGCCTTGTTTGTGAGGACGGAGGAGCAGCTCTGGGAGAAAGTGATGGAATGGGAGCAGTAATTGGCAATAATGATGTGTATCTGAGAAGAGAAAGAAACCAGCCATCAAAACAAACAAAAAAAAGTGCTATGATTCACACTCTATGCAAATGAACTAACCTTCTGTTTATACTCATTTACAGCCCATTTTATTTTTTCACGGTATTGCTGAAACAGGCAGAAGCTGCTAGAAGAATTTATGTTTCCTTTCCAAATACAACGTAAGCTCTTCAAAGCGAATTTTGATTTTTTCAGACAAATTGTGCTGCTCGGCTGTACCCTGTCGTCCAGCAGAAGAACAAAGCCAGGCTTCCTGCCGATGGCATGAAGTGGGACGTGGGACTCGTCTTGAGCTGGTGTCAGTTCGCTGGGCTGGCTTGCCAGCTGAAAAAATATAGCAGATAGATGCTATTTGGTCACTGCTAAATACCAGCCTGAGGATTTACGGCAGCCAGGGTCAGGGATTAATGAGTTCCCACGCAGCGCTCAGCCTGCTTACCTGCCTGCGTCGATGCGGTGATGGAGGTGGAATCCCCGAGAAAGGTCAGTGCATTACCAACACCTTCCAGGACATTTTAAATGAAGGATTTGGTGCGGTTTGTACACTGGAAGCAGACGGAAAAGCATTCCAGGGCATAGTACTTGACTTAGCACGTTCTCATTTGGCTAATTGAAAGGTCATTCTTTAGGTTGATATTTAATTCATCCAGTTGATGTTTCGTTGTCGTGTGGTCATTTGTCTTGTGGCAGCTTGCGTGGATCACTGTGCGGTGGTGTGTCTACCTTCATAATCGCCTGTATTCAGACAAGAAACCAAATAAAGGCATGTTATTTTTATTTTTGCTTTATACTGAAAAAATACAGAGCAGAGAGCACCAGCTGACCTGCTGCCGTTTTCAGACTAGTGTGTTAATTGCTTTTAGGGTAGGCTGTAATTTACCTGGTTTACAGGTGACTCATCCCCACAGCAGGAGCAGAGACACGGAGATGTTGGGGGGAGGAGTGGTTACGCAGAAAGGGGGTCTGGGAGAGCAAAGCCGGGGAGTCCGTCCCCTCTCCCCATCCAACCGGAGCGGGAGGGGAGAGCGGACAAAGGGAGGTGGCCCCGGGGCTTAATCTAGAAGGCGTTGACTTACAGAGTTTGTTAATCTTTTGTGTCCTTTTTCCTTCTTAGCAGAACCCAAATGTGAACGCTCATGATGAATTTTTGGAAAGCTGGTGTGATGGTGGTGGGGGAAGGACAGCCACCTGGGGCAGCAGCTCGGGGCGCAGAGCCTGGCAGGCGTCGGGGGAGATGGCAGCCACATCAATACAGAAACACAACAAACAGCACAACAAATGTTATCGCGACATTTCTGATAACAAAAGTATGCGTTGTCAGCCATCATGAAGAAAAGCTTGAAAATGGGGATGGAGCATAAGTTGCCAGCTGCCTGGAAGAGTTTTGTCCTGTATTGCCAAGATTCACATTTGAACCTCTCTGCTTGTCCTGGTGTCATCATCTGTGGGAGTAAGACTGCCTGCATCAACTGAAGAGGGGGCTGCGGTTACACCAAAAGCTCACCGTCCCCCCACCACTACAGTCCTGTCTGGGGATGGAGAAGGTGCCCTTCGGGTGCTACAGGATGAAGCTTTTCCCATAACACCTTCTGGTTCTGCTTCTTCCTGGGCTTTGCCAGGCAGGCGGTGAGATTGGGTCTCCTGCTCTGGGCACCAGCAGCCCCTCGCCATTGCCCAGCTGCAGGCAGCCTCTTCCACCTCCTCTGCCAGGGCAAACACGGTTTTGGACAATGAAGGAAGCTGGGGACATCATCGCAGGGGAGATGACAGCAGTCAGGGTAGTGAAACCCTGGGAAATGAGAGAGGTGAGGTTTGCAAGCGTAGTGCAGGGCGTCTGGGGATGCCCATCAACCCTAACCCCGGTATCTTCGTGGCTTTGCAGCAGGACTGGAAGAGTGGCTCTGCTTAAAAGCATGTTGAGGAGCCTCAGCCCCAGGGGTGGGAGGGTGGAGGGCGAAGCGGGGTGATCTCGGTGCTGAAACCTGCTGCTCTGGGAGGCAACCAGCTCGTCCCCTCTTCCCCCGGCACACCTGGGACAGCTCGGGGTGATGTCCTCCATTGCCGGTGCCAGTGCGTTAACCTGCAGCTTTCTACAAGCACAAATCGGGTCTGGAAGGCCAGCCTGCCAAAATTCCCTTTTCCAGACATTTTGCCGCTGTACAAATTAGAATTTTGTCCTCCTAAGGCCACCTTTGAGTGAAAGTGTTAAAAATACGTGGCTTTATGCTGCTCTTCTCAGTGTTGCTTACATTTTTGAAAGACTTCTTGCGGGCTTATTTTTTGTCTGAAATTTGTGAAGAAAGGTTGCTGGCATTAGTCCTGCCTGCCGTTGTTGAAGGACCTGGGGGTCGAGGGATGAGGAACAACAGAGACCTGCCCGGAGGCTTCCGCACCCCCGCTGTGGGGTCTTCAAAGCAAAAATAGCTATTATTAGTAGCTTTTTTTCCCTTGTCTTTCTCTCTTGCTTTTTGTCCAAATAATTCATTAGGCACTGGGGCTTAATACGTGCTAGAAAGAAAGGGGGAGATTAAAACAGCAACTCAAAGTCTTCCTTTCAACTCACCGACTTCTGTTAACCGTCTCTGGGGATGTTCTCCAGGTTCAAGCCCGTCCTCTTGTTGCTAAGGTGACTGGCAGGGGTACAGCTGTGAGCAGACTTCCTAGACATGATGAAAAAGCAACTGAAACGTTGCTTTCTACCGTTGCATTTTTTTACCGATTATCAAGGACGCTTAGAGTCCAGGCTGTCGTGAGCACATCTTTTGGTCTTTGCTTATACACCTGAAAAAATAACTGACTACCACAGCCTCGGAGGTAGCTTGTGCTTGCACACCCAGCTTTGTATTTCTAAGGTTTAACAGGCAAAGTGGGGTCCAAAACATGTAATTTTTTTAATGCATGAGGTGCCTGCTACCTTACTCAATTTTGTTACTCAGAAATGAGGCAGATGCTCATCTGTCTTTACAGCACCCAAACCCCGGGTGTCTTTGACTCAGAGTGCCCTTATTTATGGCAAAACTTCCCCACGTGAGGTCTGGGGCAGTGCAGGGGCTGTATGTCCTTCCCGTGCGAGCTGCCTCGCAGATGGATGGGTAGAAGAAACGGTTTATGCGTCGGGGGGCAAGGCTTCAGCAGGAATTAGCAAGATTTTGCAGTAACAGAAACTGTGCATTTTCATGTGTATTGGTTATACAGTCTGTGTGGCGAAAAGTCATCTGGACGAGCCGCATCATCACATCCAACCAAGTTATAATCTTGGCTGCGTGGTACTTCTGTCACAGCTGAATTATATACTGCACAGAGACTGGGAATATCAGGTATTTGACTATTCTTTTACAATATTGGTTGGTTCTTAATATGACACAGCTGGACTAGTTTTAGTACAGTACTTCATGGAGCGCTCGGCTGAGGCTGGTGTCCTGGAAGAAGGGCACCCAGTGCAGGTGCGGAGAGTTAAATCAACCTTGAACACACTATTTAATGAATTTCTCTGTCACACGTGACATATTTTTATGGGCTAATAAACCCAAAGATCTGTGACCCAGGATGCTCTGATGTTTTTTTTTTTCAGCTTTCTGAAAAACTTCCTCCTCTCCTCTGCCCCTTTGTTTTTTTTTCTTAGTGTTTTACTGTCAGGCCTAGCCGATTTAATAGGGAATGGGGAAATTAGTTGATTTGCATCTCTCTGCAATTTTAGAGCCCAAAATGTATTACTATGAAGTGTAACACTGGTGAATGCCTTGAAGCTGTTGCTTTGTCGTGTCCATCTTCCTCTGGGAGTGAAGGTGATGGGAGGGTGAGAAGAGGGTTCCTTGTAGACCTTCTGCAGACCAAGCTGATCCTGGTCTCGTACAAGTGCAGTACTAGAAAAGCCTTAATAACAACAACAACAATAACAAAAATCTATTTTCAAATAGTGTTTCTACTTGTGAGGAAGAGGAAGGACCCTCAAGCAGCTTGGTCATGTGCTAGAGGAGAAAAATCACAACCACAAAGGCTGAAATTCTTGGAAACCACCACTTTCTGGTGCCTGGGAGACGTGCTCCTTCATCAGCATTATTCCTACTTGGGAGATGTGTTTTCCCTCGACATTTGTTTGCACAATACCTGCTGAGATGGGGTTGGGGTCACTCTGTGTGCCTGTGCCTTGCTGTCTTCAGTAGTTTCACATTTCCTGGGTGGGAAGAAGGCAGGAATGTTTCTCTGAACCTGTTAGGGCTACTCAGGGTTTTTCAGTGGCACAAACTATTTTGTTCAGCTGGGGCATTAGTTTTTCAGTTGGAATCTGTAATTAGATGTCTCGGTTTCATCCTCAGAGGAGGTCTGGTTGAAAGGTTGCTATCAAAACAGTTTTCTCCAGGGGAAATATTGATTTTTCAACAAAGTCTGTAAAAAGAAAAAAAAAAAAGCACTGCCTACACAGCAGTCAAAATATTTTGATTTGGCAAATGAAACTAGATAATTCATATCTCCATTTCCCAGTGGATCCAGCTGCCCCGATGTACCAAAACAAGGACTTAAGAATTTCTTGCAGTGAGGCCGCAGGCCGTTACGGGCAATGCTGGGGCACTCGAAAGTCTGGCCCAGGGAGCGCAGGACCAAGAGACATCAGGCCGCTGGTGACTCATGATGACACCATTTCAAAATCAACCCCTTTGGTTTTAAATGGAAATATTTTGTTTCTCAGCACAAAGGAAAGCTGTTGGCTGAAAAGCATCCCGCTTTTCAAACAATTCTTTTGCCTCAGATCCATTCATATAAATACTACTGAAGAAATCAGACTTGCAAAAGCACGTCCCAAGGTCAGGATGTGAGCTGTGGCAATGCCCGCTCTCCTAACCGAGTTTGTTCAGTTTTTCTGAATGTTGGTCAGCACGATGAACGCGGCCTCTGTGTTAGTAACAGTGTTCTTTTATGGTATACTTTTTATAGTGCCTATAATCATCATCTCTCCCTACATTTGAAAAAGCAATTTCTACAATATTGCCCAGCTGTCTGTGGTAGTAACTTAAGGAGCCCTGAAAAATGTTGTCTGCCCCTGAGATGAGTTTGGGAATAGTCAGATATGAGATCTCTGCCGGGACCCATTTCTAGACCTACAGTATTCAACTGTGATTTTTGATATGAAAAGCCTTCCCCCTAAGTAAGCTATGTACAAAACATTGTTTGTTTCGCAAAAAAAGCGATACCAAAAAAAGGATGGAGAAGCCTCGTGGCTGCAGGAAAAGCCAAGCAATGTCGTGGTGGTGTCTGCTGGTACTGGGAGCGGAGCCCACCTCGGCTTCTGCAGGGTCAGACGCCATCCAGGCTGTCCCGTTCCCACCAACTAAACAGCGTCAGTAAATGTGAAGGTGGTAAGAAAAGGAAAAGTAACAGATAAAACCCATACTGTTCTGTTTTGCTAAGAAGACATGAAAATATTTGTGAGTTTAGCTCCTTTGTTTAAGTCCTTAGGCTTGACACTCGAGCCTTGTCTATTTTACATGAATACATATAAATAATTGGAGAAGGATAAGGCTTGCGACTTCCTACGCACCCAGAAAGTGCATAAAGGTCTCCGTGTTGAGGCTGTGAGTTAAACTCAAAGGTTACGGTGTCTGCAGACCCTGGGGCCGCGCCGCTTTCCCTCCCAGGACGGTGGGGCACTTGCAGCGCGCGAACTGCCGGAGCAGCCGCCCGCCGGCGCTGAGGCCGAGCCGAAACGAGGAGAGGTGCGTTTGTGGCTGGAAAAACCGTCTGTCTGCCCGGTTGTCCAAGGAACTGCAGGCACACAGTCCCCACGGTACGCCAGACCCTGGAACAAAAGTCGCAGGGCATGAAATTAAATGAGAAATGATGTGAGCAGCACAGCTTTACGCTAAGACAGATCGCACCAGACGGACTTGGGAGCCTTCCCTGAGAGAAACGCTCAAGTTTCAGGTAAAAGATATGCAGCTGGTGTCAAATCTGTTCTGACTTAAATAAAACAGTGGCTAACATAATACGCTGAAAATCAGACATAATAAATATACAACAAACTGGTGAATGCAAAGATTAGTAGAAATAGCTGTAAAATGGGAAAGGAATAGGATAAAGAAGAGACGACAGTGCCTCGCGCTGCAGGCACCAGTGAGTTGGTGATTTGCTTCTGGCAAATCTGCACAGACACTGGTTTTGGAAGCGGTGTTATTTAACACTTTCATTAATGATCCTGGTACGAAAAAAGGGAAGAGTGCAATAATGAAATTTGGTGATACTGCTGGTACCTGAAATAAAAGCTCTCGAAACCAAAAGTAGCTTAGAGAAGAGATACGGCTTTATTCGACGTCGGGTGCTAGGGGGAAAACCCACAAATCTAGCACCCCTTACCGGGGATATTCACCCATTGTTTAGACACAAAATACTCTCATAATTCCGCCTACCGAATCCACAACTCCACCCAGGCTTACAGATTCATTAGGATGACCGAACACCCTTTTTGCACAAGTGCATCCAATTTCGCTGCGTCGGCAAAACACTTCTGTGCAAGCGTGAGCTTCTCGGTGGTTGTTTGGGTGAGGAGACCCTTCCTCACATCATCCTTTTCAGGTACTGAGTCGTCTCAGGACAGTAGAAGTTTACTGTAAGTTTGCCAACTCTTTGAGGATGATGAGGATGTCCCTTGAAGTAGCACCAGCTCTGTCCTAATTGGTACAGGCGTACATACTTGATGCATAAAAGAACATTGAAGTGATTAACTGCTCCTCGTTATCCCATCCTTGGTGATGAGCTACTTCTGGCTGTCTCCTCATTATCACTGTAACATCAGCTCAGCCACTGACTATTTTCTCACACAGTAAGAAGGTTAGGACACAACATTTTAGTTAGCACATGGTTATAAACAAAGCAGAGGCCTGTCTTCGGTACAGTGACACTGCAAAATTAGAAGCTGTTGTCATTTTGGAGAGCGTTACTGTAAATATCGTGTGAGTGATGTGAAGGGGTTTGGAGACTGGAGCAACAGGTACGGGAAAGTGCCCTGAACAAACCCGGTTGCCCATGACAGAAGGATAAAAATGTCACGTCAGGACAGACGCATGGAAAGGTTCCGTGTGGAATGATAATTACTTCTGTGAAGCAGAGCGGTAGCCTTGTGAAAGAAATTGCCCACTTATCTGAGCACAGTGCGAGGGGATCGCGCCCCGTAAATTCATCAACGTCAATGTCCAGGAAGGAGAAGAGCTGTTTTAAGCGAATGGGCATTGTTGGCAAAAGAAAAAATGGTTCGAAATTATCAGTGATAAATTTCATCTGGAAATGGTAAGAAATGGAAAGACCTATTTATGTCTTCTTTGGGGTCAACTTGAACTGTAAACATGCAGCAAAGGCTTTTCTAGTGATCTTGGATATTAAAAAATAAACTGGGGCTCAGCTGTTCACGCAGCATGTTGTATTCTTACTGCTTTTATGCTTAAAGTAGCTCCAATAATTGCGGCAGTGGAGCCTGGAGTCCCCAGTTCAAGCCATATGTGCTCCATGAAAACGAATCGTTATGTTAATTTTTGTGTTTGGCTTTGGTCACTACATTTTATAAAAGTTTGTGAAACGTACTGTGTCTAAAGGAAAAAAAATAAAAAAGGTCCCTCTGCGGAGCTCGTGTGTGTTTCGGGTTGGGTTGCCCAAGGAGCTTTGGAGGGGGGGCAGTGGCAGCCTCAGCCATTGGGTTTAAACGTGTATCTTCCTGATGAGCCCCACGCTCAAAGGCAGCTGTGGTCACGTCAGCCAGCTCTGTGGAGACCTCTGGGCAGTGAACATGGGGCCACGCTGGCTGTTCTTGGACATTTAGGAGAACATGCTGGGATTTTGTCGGTGTGGGGTAAACTGTCCTTGGCTGGAGAAGGTCCCTGATTTGGCTGGACCTGCCTGGGAGCAGCAGGTTGGGCCATACGACCTCCAAGGGTCCCTTCCAACCTAAATTATTATGTAATTTTAAACATCAGATTATTTTTTGCAGGTGGGAACCATACTTTTTTCCTATGCTGCTGCCTTTTCCCCCCCCGAGTTCAGATATCCGCTGGTCTGAATACAAGTATTTGTCTATGCCAAACAGGGTGTTGTACTAATATCAGTGTTGCAGTTAAAAAAAATTAAAAAATCATTCTGTTATCCTAAAGAATTCTGTTTGTACAAGAGCCGTGTGCATGAGTCGTTCCGTGCGCTCTCTGAGGGTTCTTTGCAAATTCCAGCCTTTAAACGCCCCTTTTCTTTCTCCGATCTGCATCGAACTCGCTGACACCAAGACGATGTTCCCCAGGAGCAGCTTAGTTACTGATTGAGCATTATTAGTGAAGACAGAGCCAAAAATTCAAAGATTATTTTAGTTGTGACTAGGGATCTTTGCAGTTAATTGCTTTGACTGTGGAGAATTACGGTCAGTAAGCAGTCGTTTCTAAAGCCAAAGGCTTGTAACGCAGGTGTCTGGGGGTCGACGAGTAGTACTTCTGATTTTCTGATGCCGATTTTCAGTTGGTTGTTTCAAGATAATTCCCAAAGCGAGCCCCATCAAATTTAAGTGATTTATCTTGAGTCCTCCAGAAACGATTTACGGAATGCCGTGTGTTTTGCCTTTCAGTGCCACCTCCACAACGTCTTAGAATTGTATTTCATGACACAGGGACACAAGAAGAAATCAGTTGCTGTTGTAGTAAGATGAATGCGCTTTGTAGTAGTAAACTAGAATTGTGGCCATGACGCTTTTGAAGTTTTTTTACTACCTGGCAGGCAGTACCGAGCTGTGAAACTAGAGAGATGTACGCAGAAGGTACATGTTATATACAGGCTCACAAATAGGAAGATTGGGAAGCAAAGAAATTGCTTACATGTTGGCTAGGCAACCTGCAGTACATCTGTGCATTTTAAACTATCCTCCCAAGTATGTTTTAATTTGGAGATTCTTATGACTCTTCTGAGTGAGTGAAAATGTGTCAGTTGACCATGGCTAAACTACTGAGACTCTTGTAAAATTCACCTAATTAGGAAAAGAGACTAAATTTCAGTTAGAGTAGTTTTTCTTGAGCGTAGAAGTCACCCCCCTTTATCCTAGGCTGAAGTGACTGTGGTTAGCGCTGGCAGAGGGACAGGCACACGATAAAATGCTGACTGTGCAGCTTTGGTTTTCCACTGCTGCGCTCCTGGTGCCTTTTCTTCAGCCAGACCCCACGGCAGGAGCCCCACAGCCTTGTGTTGCAGCAGGTCTGAGCCCACACCTGGCTCTGCTCGGGATGGGGCCGGGCTCTGGGCTCCGCCTGGCTGGGGCCGGGACACTGGGTGGGTTTTGTTACCTGCCTCTGGCCAGGCTGACCATGTCAGATGGCGGGATCATAGAATCTCCTCCACCCCCTGCCCTGGGCAGGGACACCTCCCACCAGCCCAGGTTGCTCCAAGCCCCGTCCAACCTGGCCTTGAACCCCTCCAGGGAAGGGGCAGCCACAGCTGCTCTGTTCCAGTTGAGGTTCAACAAGGGCAAGGGGGGGGTCCTGCACCGAGGGAGGAATAACCCCCTCCACGGGTACAGGTCAGGGGTTGACCTGCTGGAAAGCAGCTCTGCAGAGAGGGAGCCGGGAGTCCCGGTGGACAACAAGTTGCCCATGAGGCAGCCATGTGCCCTTGTGGCCAAGAAGGCCAATGGTCTCCTGGGGGGCACTGAAAGGAGCGTGGCCAGCAGGTGGAGGGAGCTCATGCTCCCCCTCTGCTCTGACCTGGTGGGGCCACATCTGGAGAGCTGTGTCCAGTTCTGGGCTCCCCAGTTCAAGAAGGACGGGGAACTGCTGGAGAGGGTCCAGCGGAGGCTACGAGGATCGTCAGGGGACTGGAACACCTCTCTGGTGAGGAAAGGCTGAGAGCCCTGGGGGCTAGTGAGAGAGCCAACTAGGGAAGGTGCCCTGCTGGATCTGTTGTTTGTAAATAGGGAAGGTCTTGTGGGGGATGTGAAGGTTGGAGGCTGTCTTGGGAACAGTGACCATGAAATGATAGAGTTTTCGATTCTGCGAGAAGCAAGGAGAGGGGTCAGCAGAACTGCTACCTTGGACTTCCGGAGGGCAGACTTTGGGCTTTTCAGGAGCCTGGTTGACAAAGTCCCCTGGGAGGCAGTCCTCCAGGGCAAAGGAGCCCAGGAAGCCTGGATGATTTTCAAGAAGGAAGTCTTAAAGGCGCAGGAGCAGGCTGTCCCCATGTGCCAGAAGACAAGCCGTCGGGGAAAAAGGCCGGCCTGGCTAAACAGGGAGCTAGTGTTACAACTTAGGGAAAAAAAGAGGATCTATGGCCTCTGGAAGGAAGGGCAGGCCACTCAAGACGACTACAAAGAGGTAGTTAAGCTATGTAGGGAAAAAATCAGGAGGGCTAAAGCCCAGCTGGAGCTAAACCTGGCTTCTGTTGTCAAGGACAACAAAAAAAGCTTCTATAAATATATTAGCAATAGGAAGAGGACTAAGGATTATCTCTGTCCTCTAGTAGATGGGGCCGGCAACATAGTGACCAAGGATGAGGAAAAGGCTGAGGTACTTAATGAAGTCTTTGCCTCAGTCTTCAGCAGTAGGACCAGTTGTTCCCTGAGCACCCAGACCCCTGAACTAGAAGACAGGGATGGGGAGCAGAATGAAGCCCCTCTAATCCAAAGGGAAATGGTGAGGGACCTGCTTCAGCACCTGGAGGTGCACAAATCTATGGGGCCGGATGGGATCCACCCAAGGGTATTGAAAGAGCTGGCGGAGGTGCTCGCCAGGCCACTTGGTATCATTTATGAGCAGTCCTGGACAACCGGGGAGGTCCCAGCTGACTGGAGGTTAGCAAATGTGACACCCATCCACAAGAAGGGCCGGAAGGAGGATCCGGGGAACTACAGGCCAGTCAGTCTGACCTTGGTGCCTGGGAAGGTCATGGAACAGATCCTCCTCAGTGCCATTACAAGGCACATGCAGGAGAACAGGGTGATCAGGCCCAGTCAGCATGGGTTTGTGAAGGGCAGGTCATGCCTATCAAACCTAATATCCTTCTATGCTAAGGTGACCCACTTAGTGGATGAGGGAAAAGCTGTGGATGTTATCTACTTGGATTTTTGCAAAGCTTTTGACACTGTTTCCCACAGCATTCTCCTGGAGAAACTGGCTGCTCATGGCCTGGACAGGTGTACTCTTCGCTGGGTAAAAAACTGGCTGGATGGCCGTGCCCAGAGAGTGGTGGTAAATGGAGTTAAATCCAGTTGGTGTCCAGTCACAAGTGGTGTCCCCCAGGGTTCGGTGCTGGGGCCGGTTCTCTTTAATATCTTTATCAATGATCTGGATGAAGGGATCGAATGCACCCTCAGTAAGTTCGCAGATGACACTAAACTGGGCGGGCGTGTTGATCTGCTTGAGGGTAGGTTGGCTCTGCAGAGGGATCTGGACAGGCTGGACCGATGGGCTGAGACCAATGGTATGAGGTTCAACAAGGCCAAATGCCGGGTCCTGCACTTGGGTCACAACAACCCCATGCAGCGCTACAGGATTGGGGCAGAGTGGCTTGAAAGCAGCTCGACAGAAAAGGACTTGGGAGTGTTGGTTGACAGCCAGCTGAATATGAGCCAGCAGTGTGCCCAGGTGGCCAAGAAGGCCAACAGCATCCTAGCCTGTATCAGGAATAGTGTGGTGAGCCGGACTAGGGAAGTGATCATCCCCCTGTACTCGGCACTGGTGAGGCCCCACCTCGAGTACTGCGTTCAGTTTTGGGCCCCTCGCTACAGGAGGGACATTGAGGTGTTGGAGCGTGTCCAGAGAAGGGCTACAAAGCTGGTGAGGGGCCTGGAGGACAAACCTTATGAAGAACGACTGAGGGAGCTGGGGTTGTTTAGCCTGGAGAAGAGGAGGCTGAGGGGAGACCTTATCACCCTCTACAACTACCTGAAAGGAGGTTGTAGAGAGATGGGGGCTGACCTCTTCTCCCTGGTGACAAGTGATAGGACGAGGGGAAACGGGTTCAAGTTACGTCAGGGGAGGTTTAGATTAGATATTAGGAGACATTTTTTCACTGAAAGGGTTATTAAACATTGGAATAGGCTGCCCAGGGAGGTGGTGGATTCACCATCTCTGGAGGTGTTTAAAAAAAGGGTAGATGGGGCACTGAGGGACATGGTTTAGAAGTGGCTCTTGTCAGGGTAGGCTAAAGGTTGGACTCAATGATCTTAAAGGTCCCTTCCAACCTCAGCAATTCTATGATTCTATGATTCTATGATTCTATGTTTAGCCTGGAGAAGACTGAGAGGGGGTCTCATCAATGCTCAGCAAGAGCTAAAGGGCGGGTGGCAAGAGGATGGGGCCAGGCTCTTCTCAGTGGTGCCTGGGGACAGGACAAGGGGCAACGGGCACAAACTGGAACACGGGAAATTCCATCTCGACGTGAGGGAAAACTCCTTTCCTGTGAGGGTGGCAGAGCCCTGGCACAGGCTGCCCAGAGAGGTGTGGAGTCTCTGCTCCGGAGATACTCCAAACCCGCCTGGAGACGCCATCCTGTGCCACCTGCTCTGGGTGACCCTGCTCTGGCAGGGGTTGGACTGGGTGATCTCCAGAGGCCCCTGCCGACCCCGGCCAGTCTGGGATTCTGGGATTGATTGCAACTGCAAGGATGCAATGCAGTGCCAGACTTCAGAGGCAGCAAAAAAACACCCCAAGAGAAACAGAGAGGTGAGGGAGTCCGACTGCAGAAGTGGAGGAAAGTTACCTGCCCCACAGCTTCCCTGGAAGTGCCCACAGCATCACTGGCAGAGCACAGTGCACCCCTGTACCCATCCCAGTCCGCATCCTTGTGCTCATCCCTGTCTGCATCCGTGTGCCGATCCCTGTGCTCATCCCCGTGTTCATCCCTGTACCCATGCCTGTGCGCATCCTTGTGCTCATCCCTGTCTACATCCCTGTGCCCGTCCCTGTCCGCATCCCTGTGCCCATCCCTGTGCCCATCCCCGCGCTGGCGTGTCCCAGTGTGCTGTTGGTGACTG
Source organism: Larus michahellis (assembly GCF_964199755.1). NCBI lineage: Eukaryota > Metazoa > Chordata > Aves > Charadriiformes > Laridae > Larus > Larus michahellis. The sequence continues at coordinate 86,715,136 of NC_133930.1, forward strand.
CTGTCCCACCCGTCTGCCCTGGTCCCTTTTTTGGGGTCCACGACTGAGCCGAGTGCATGTGAACGAGCATCTGCCCGAATGCACGTGGCATTGCTCTGGATCTACGGGTACCAACGCTAAATCCGACAGCAACATGATCCCACCTTTTCAGTGTGTTTTGTAAGTGAAATTACTCCATTTCTACATCTATTAAATCACTGAGGGTAGAATTGCACCTTCTGTTTTTAGCATGCTGCGATGAGGATGGTGGCGATAGGAACCGGGAGCTGCCGGGCCTTAAATTTCAGTGTTTGCCAAATGCACACAGAACAAGTCTGTAAGGTGTGATGCTGTTTGAACTCGGTGCTAATTAGTCTCCAAAGCCATGACTCAGAGCGAGTTAAATCCCTGGTTGAAGTCACAGCAGCACATAGCAATCACGGACTTCACTAATTAACAGGCTGTGAATAAACTTCTGCAGGTAGAGTTTAGCCAAGATCAGCTAAGCCCTGATGAAATAACTTGTCCTTCTCGCCTCTGAATGACAGGTTCGCAATCAAAAGCACATTAATTCCCAGCTCTGAAGGGAAGTATTTTTTTCTGATGAAAGTGAGTCCCTACATGAAAAATGATTAATTGACCACAGGCGTCTCGTTACTTATCCTCCGCAATTCCCCCCACCTTACTTCAGTTTTTGCTTTTGGGGTGTTTGGCTCTGTTAACACACCTGCGCCAACGTGAGCGGTCGTTATTGCAGGTTGAAGAGTCAACGAAATTTAACAACCAGTTCCCCAGATATCAACAAAATAATTGCAGCAAACTCTATTCCCATCACCTCTGAAACTGGAAGTGCAGCAGCTCAGGACGTGATGTTCTCAGCAGGGAAAAGCTGTGCTAAAAAGGCTGCCTTTCTGTAACGGCAGGTTTCTTATCTGCGGTTGTTTCACTGCAAGGCTTGTGTTTAAACATGGGCTTGTTGATTAATAACTGCTCTTAATCAGCACACAGACTAGATATTAAAAATGTCTTTTCTGCTTTCTACTCAGAAGCGATATAAACGGCGCCTGTGAACAAAACTTTCCTCTGCTTCTCAGCTGATTTGGCAGATAGGACTGAACAGCAATTAAGGTGTTGATTTTAAGCAGCTAACGGGGAGAGAGCGTTTGTTTAGCAATCTGCTTAAAGAAAGCTGAGATGAGAGCTGTGGTCACAGACAGACAAAACAAAAACCATCTTGAGTTTCAGGTCTAACCGCTGTTGCATCCACACGTTTGTGTCTGCCCCAGCTCTCAGCGGCAAATTAACTTCTTCAGTGCCTCGTTCAACCAGCTGCTGCGACGCCAGGGAGGAGCACGGCTTCTTGGGGCTGGATCAGGCCCTTTTTCCCTTTCCCCCATACCTCTGGGCAGAAAAGTTAAAGTTTTAGACTCCTGATTTGGGAAAAAACGCCCTGCCTGAAATTGCCTTAATGCGTTTTCCAGTGAGCAGCACCAGTTGCTGTTTTGCAGGGACCGAGAGGGGGCTGGGGCATCAGTCTGACACAGATATTCTCCTTCGTTTCCATACACTGCCGGGTCCCGAGGCAGCTTTCACGTGCAGCGAGGCCCCTCAGCTGGGCTGCCCGCGGCGAGGATTCTGGCACATGGGTGGGTGACTGTTACAAAATTTAGCATCTTGGGTTCTGGCAAACAAGCTGCCCCAAAAACCGCCTGTGGCATTCTCCTACCTGCCGTTATTTTTGGGCTAGCTTCTTCCTCTTTCAGGCAGGGAGAGCATCACCGCGCGCTGCCATGCAAGAGCATCCGCAGGGGAAGCTGCAGCTGCACAGCTTCGGTCCAGAGCGTCATCCCCCTGTACTGGGCACTGGTGAGGCCCCACCTCGAGTCCTGTGTCCAGTTTTGGGCCCCTCACCACAAAAAAAGACATTGAGGCGCTGGAGCGAGTCCAGAGAAGGGCAACGGAGCTGGTGAGGGGTCTGGAGCACAAGTCCTGTGAGGAGCGGCTGAGGGAGCTGGGGGTGTTCAGCCTGGAGAAGAGGAGGCTGAGGGGAGACCTTCTCACTCTCTATAGCTCCCTGAAAGGAGGGGGTAGCCAGGGGGGGTCGGGCTCTTCTCCCAAGTAATGACTGATATGACAAGAGGAAACGGCCTCAAGTTGCGCCAGGGGAGGTTTAGGAGGGATATTGGGGAAAATTTTTACACTGAAAAGGTTGTCAAGGATTGGAAGAGGCTGCCCAGGGAATTGGTTGAGGCACCATCCCCGGAGGTGTTTAAAAGCCGGGTAGACATGGAGCTTAGAGATGTGGTTTAGTGCTGGTTTTTGTCAGTGTTGGGTTGACGGTTGGACTGGATGATCTGAAAGGTCCCTTCCAACCTGGGCGATTCTATGATTCCATGATTCTGTCCATCCCCACGTCACCCGAGGACCGTGGGGTGCTTGGAGCCCCAGCCTTTGTGGAGCTGGGACCCTCTTTGGTCACTGATCCACCCTTGATAGAAAACAGTACATTGCTCATCCGTCCGCCCACTGCCATGCAAAGAGTGATGCGCACACAGAGGCTGTAACGTCGCTCCTTCCTGCCCAAGGGAGGGCACATGCAACCACACCAACGCGGCTGTGCTTTGTGTCCAGCCCACGCCTGGGTGGACATTTCATTCTGTAGTGAAACGGGATTAAAGATCCTCTCCCTCTCCATCTTTCTCCTTTTTGCCATTCCTGCCCTGTGTCAATGGTTCAGTTGTGTGGGTACAGTTGTTCATGGGCTGCAGGTTGGAAAAGGTCAAGTAATTAACCCTGTTCCCTGGTAAAAACAGGTTATTTTTAGCCCCACTTGGCTAATTGCAAGACCATACGCATAGCTGAATAAGGAGGCAGCATCTCCATAAGAGAAGTGTCAAACTTCACTCTTTGTCCTGATCTTTGTCCCGATCAAAGTGACCCCAGAAAGCACAAAATGGGGTAGAACCAGAACCCCCTCCGTGTACCTGGTACCGACAGCGGCACGCACACCCCGGCAACAGCGTGCAGGCAGATAGGAAGGCATTTTATGCCGGTAAGTGTTTATTAAAACTCCTGCTGAGTCCTTCCCCTGACTGTAAGCCAGACGGTTTAAAAAAAGGTGGAAAAGGAAGCTGATGGTCTGAAGAATTGCAGGGCTTCCAAAGGATGCCGGGAAGAGGCGAAGCCTACTCAAGCTATCAATAACAAACACTCTCAGGCAGGACAGAAGCTGGTAACAATGATTTTCCTAAGAAAATAACTAAAAAGCAGGGTATGCAAAAGCTTCTGTTATTTAAGGAAACGAAGCCTCAGATGGGATTTTTTTCGTGGCAGGGCGTTTTATTTGCGGTCTTGCACCTCCGGCTTGTTCCTGGGCTGGCCCGGAGGGGAGGCAGGGGGGGAGCTGGGGCATCGCTGAAAATGGGGTACAGCAGGGAGAAATGGGGGGAAAATGAGGGAAAAACAGTGGGGGGGAGCACGCAGCTGTACTGGCTTGCTGCTGCCCGAGCCCGGCTACGCGGCTGAGTCTTTTTGTGTGTGCAAGGCAAGATTTGAAAAGCCATACTTCAATAAATCGCAGATCTTTTCCAGCCACCTGCAGAGCACAGGAGGAGCTCCGGCGTTTCCCGGTTTCCTTCCCACGCCTCCCGGAGGAGCGCCTGCCCGACACTCCCTGACGGAGAGTTTGTGCTGGGTGTCTCGGTCCCAGATAAGCCATTATCATGGGTCATGGCTCACCGCCGGTGCCGAGTGTCAGCAGATAAGGCCTGCAGAGCCCTGGCACCCGGACGCCGGCCCCCGCTCCTCGGCTACTGCCCAAGGGCTGGGCACCGCTCCGCAATGAAGCCCCTGTCCTTGTTTCCCACCAACCACCCAAAAAAAATGCCCCACGTTTCAAGGGTTAACTTTTTTCTTCAGCATTTCAGTGTCGGGGCGCAGGGCACTGCAGTCCTGACCCCTGGCCTGTGCCCGCACGGGCCCTTGTGGGCCCCTTCCCCAAGGCACCGCTGGCCACAGACCCCGCAAGGGGTGGCCCCAACGCTGGGTGGCTTTAATGTGGGTGACACAGGCTTAGTAAGCGTAAGATTTTCTCTGAAAGCGTCTTTAAAAGCTTCCACCGCATTCATCAATTGCATTATTTCTAAATTTCTTTTTTTTCTTCTTTTTTATTTTTTCTTTTTTCCCTTTTCCATTTTCCCTTTTCCATTTTTCCTTTTTTCGTTGTCTTTTTTCTTTTCTTTTTTCTTTTTCTTTCTTTTTCTTTTTTCTCTTTTTCTTTTTTCTTTTTTCTCTTTCTTTTTTCTTTTTTCTTTTTTCTCTTTTTCTTTTTTCTTTTTCCTTTTTTCCTTTTTTCTTTTTCCTTTTTTCCAAGTTAAATTGTGCTCCAAAAATCACCCATCTCTTCCAGGAGCTCTCATCCTCTGGCAGCGAGAAGTGAGGTGTGTGCGCTTTATATTCATAGCTGCAAAATTCCCTTTCTTGCTGCAAGAGATCCTTTGCCCAAAAGGATGGCTTGTCCTTTCATTACAGCGGCGCTCAGTGATGCAAATCCACACCTTGGCCTGTGTCAAGGCACTGACAATAACACTGCCCCGTAAGCCCCATTCTGCAACTTTTTGGTGAGCGGTATAGAAACGGCGTTAGCATCCCCTAAACTGCATTTTGCCGTTGGAAAACTGCTGACAGTGGAATAAGAAAACACCCCTCGAGTGTAAATTTGAGAGCTCGTTTTAATACCCTGGGAACAGGAAGGGCTGGCAGGGTGCCAGAGGAGGGAGGCCCCTCCCGACACCAGAGGACACTTTATTTTTTAATAAAGAAGTGGTATTTGCTGAAGTGGATTGTGAGTGGGTCCCTGCGCTTTTGATTCCCATTTTTTAGCCTGGGATTTTACGCTCAGTTTTGCAGTTTTCCTGGAAGCGTGTCTCAAATGCCCTTCTCGACCCTGGGGTGGCTTTGGGGCCCCTCTGGTGTCACGGGGCTGCTTTCAGCTGTTCGTCACTTGTGAAGGTTCTCGTGGAAACGATCTTAAAACTGTTTGAGAGCAAAACTGTGGGAAGATGGGCTTGGGAATTGTCACTCTTCCTTCGCTTACCTCCTTTTGCAGGGAACCAAGAGGGCATGCTGATGTTTGTCTGCAGCTTTCCATCCCCACAGCAGTACAGGAGCTTCATGATAACTTGCCCTACATGTATTTTCGTATTTTATTGTTATATAATTTATTTAATTTCAAAAAGTTGTATTTTTTTAAGGTATCTTAGGAAGAAGGATGATTCAAAATTGTACGTGGGACTTCCACAGAAAGTCACGCTGCATTAAAACAGAAAAAAAGGGCTCGTGTTCTCCCTTTCTGCTGAGATGGTGGATTCTGCTGCAGTACATCTGTGCCTCAAGAAGGAAGAAAAAGTTAAGGAAGAAAAAGGAAGAAAAAGCCAAGGCAGAATTAATAAAAAATGGTTAAATGGTTGTGGAGGGAGGACAGGGCACTCTCCATCAGGTGTTACCTGTTCACATGCAGCTTTGAACCTTTTCTGATGTGCACATTTCAGAAAAAAAACCATCCAATTATTCGGACAGCTTTTGTGGTAGCAGAAGCTTCTCCTGCTGCTCTTTGATTACTTTTCTCCTTGCACTGCTTCAGTTTCCAATGCCGTCCACAATAGAGCCGACTTGGTGATAATAACGTGTTGTACTCATCTCAAAACGCTACTTACAACCTCTGGCATTTTCCTTCACAAACAGTGGATCAGCAGCCCCTTCCCACCAGCTGAGCCGCGGAGCGCAGGGGGCTCCGTCACCCTTTGCTTCGTTCCATTAATTACGCGTAATCCCGGGGCCAGCCAGGCTTCCGTGCCGCAGGGCTGGGGAAAGGCAGGGGGATAACGCGGGGCCAGCCACCATCTCCCATCCCTGCTGTGTTGCCCCCAGGGCTGTCAGCCCTCCCCCTGTGAAACACAGGATGCTCCATCAAACCCCCTCCTGCCCCGAGCTGCTGCGCTGGCCGCCAGAGACACCACCGTCACAGCCCCCCGTCCCCAGGGGCTTCCTGTGGGTAAAAAAGAAATACCTACAAGAAATACCTGTAAAAAAGAAATACCTGTTTTATACCTAATATACAGGCTGAGAAAGTTGGGGTTGTTCTGCCTGGAGAAGAGAAGGCTCCGGGGAGATCTTAGAGCCCCTTCCAGTCCCTAAAGGGGCTCCAGGAAAGCTGGGGAGGGGCTGTTGGCAAGGGCATGTAGCGACAGGACGAGGGGCAATGGTTTAAACTCGAGCAGGGCAGGGTTAGATCAGACATTAGGAAGAAGTTCTTTACACTGAGGGTGGTGAGACACTGGCCCAGGTTGCCCGGAGGGGTGGTGGAGGCCCCATCCCTGGGGACATTCAAGGCCAGGCTGGATGAGGCTCTGAGCGACCTGATCTAGTTGAAGATGTCCCTGCTGACTGCAGGGGGGTTGGGCTAGATGGCCTTTAGAGGGCCCTTCCAACCCAACACAGTCTGTGATTCTGTGATTTTTCTTCTTCAGTCCCCTGCACCCAGGGGAGAGGGCAGAGATGCAATAATTGCTAGGACAGCCATTTCTTTCAGAAACTGTGAATGCAGCACAAGGATGGCGGGTTCTCACTGGCTGCCCTCGTGTCTCTCAGTTCCTCTTACATGAGCAAGGGAATTTCGAGGAGGGCAGCCGGGTGGTATGCTTATTCTTTGCAGTCTTCCAGAAATTCAGCTGTTGGCTTAAGGTTTTCTCCAAAAAAGTAGCTCAGCTCCGCGAAACTCTGTGCCACGCTGTGCATTTTTTTCTGCAAGATTCCTGCATCATGTGTTTATCCCCTATCGCTCTCAGCCACTTTTCATCTATGGAGTGTTAAAAAAAAAAAAAAAAGAAAAAGAAAATAAAACAATTCCCATAAAAATGCCATTAAGATGGAAACTGCATGCATACAGAAAATGTGTCAGAGAGGACAGCATGTGTTTTAACATTTTGCAACTGGCCATGAACGCTTGCCAAAGCCCGAACTGGCAGATTGCGTGATTTAGTGGCACCAAAATGAAACCCCACTTTGGGCTGACTTTCACGGAGCAGAATAAACAAACGTGCAAAAACAAAAATTAAATATTAGCACTCCACGAAAAGCTCACTTGCATCCAGAGGTTACCGATGAGAACACCGAGCCTCCAAACATTATCACTTTTGAAATAATTATTCTGAACTTAATTATGGCTTGTGTATCGCCTCGGTTAGTCCTTGCTCAGGACAGCAAATGGCTCTGGCAAAGAAACATCCCCCAGATTAAACCCTTTACTCTGCCGACCTGTCCAATTTCGTACGAGCAGTCAACAAGTACCAGCACTTTCTCTGGTATTTCTTTAAATTTTTGAGGGTGGCAGGCTGCTTACAATATGGACACAGACTCTGCAGAACATTGCTGAGAACAGTCCAAAGTTTGTGGCATTTTGCCACTCCTTTTTTATGAGAACACGTTACTTCATGGCCCTTGACATTTCCACCGTTTAAAATTTGTTTGCGCGCTGCCAGAGAGAAGTTGTGCGAGTCCAAATCTTGTACTTTCATTGGATTTTCAGTAGGAAAGCCCTTATTCCTGACTCCTTGTGAAAAGCTGCCTCTGATTTAAAGCGGTGTAATAGCAAACGTGTCCCCCAGAAAGCTGTGGTGCAAGGGGCCAGGTCCAGCTTTCGTGCTCAGACGATGAACTAATGTCCATCTCCAGTCCATAAATGATGTTTTGCCCCATAAAGTACCTGCATGTCCTGCGTGCTCTGGAGCTTCTGGAGAAGGTGGAGGACAGGCCACCTCTGTGTCCCCTCCAGTGAACCCCCAGAAGGGAGACGAGCCCCTATTGCCACATGAGAGATGAGCTGGTGCGTGCTCTGAAGGGGACGCTGGGGCCGGGGAAGGGTGTCCTGTGCGACATACGCGGTGGCTTTTCTGACCTTCACAGCAAGTGTTTCCCAACGGCTCCCCACAGGGTTTGAAGATGTCCCAAGGACTGGCCGACTTGGCCACTTTCATCAACACAGTTACTTTTCAATATTTAATTTTTTTAAATTCACTTAAAAGTGAACTTACTTTAAAGTCTAAAGACTTGCAAGGAGACAGATAATCTCAAAGACAAGTCTTCTAGGTAGTATATGTCAAAATATAACTTCACCAAATTTGGGACGATTAGTAGCAGATTCTGATAAAGTCTGGAGCAGGAGGAACGTCCCCACCTCTGTCCTGTACAGCAATGGTAGTTTTCTTTGTCTAGTAAATAATAAAATGTCTGGCAACTTTATACAAAGGGATAGAAGCACAGCCTTTCTGTAGCGTAGCAGCATTTTCTAGAAGTACCCATTCAGGGCGCTTGCTGGGAGGCGCCGATACTGCAAAACACTGCTGTACTGGTTGAATACCACGGAGCTTTGGGCAGGGTGGGAAGCGGCAGTGCCCTGTGACACAGAGACAGGAGATCACCTGCCCGTAAAACATCGCAAACGCATGAAGAACGGGAACCCGGGAAGATTTAGCCTAGATGCGCAGCTTCAGCAAGAGCCAGCAGAAGAGCGTATCCTCGCGAGCGGGGTTTTAGCTGGACACACAGCACAACAAAGGCCAACACAGCATTTGGCACAAGGTACAGTTGTTTCTGCAGGTTAGTATTTGCATACGGCTGCTGCTTCTGCGAGAGCGGCTATTGAAGCGTAAAGGGGGAAAAAAAAAAAAAGGCATTTGAAGCTTCTTGGAGCCACGCTTCACGCTCTGCTTGGCAGCTGTGACGTGCCGGTGAGCTGGAAATGACACAGCGGGCACTCAGAGAGCTCCGTGGTTTCACAGCCGCCGAGGACCAGCGATGCGCAAGGCGTGGACGTTTGAGCATCTCCAGGATGCCCGGCGTGCGGCACCTCCGGCAGCACAGGAGCCCAAAACCATCCCCGGGGCCATGTCCCATGCCTCTTGCTGCTTCTGGAGGGCCACCTCCAGCCTGACGTGAGCACCTTCAAGCATGCAGCCCTGACCATCCTCTCCCTCAGGAGATGCGAGGAATAGGTGGGCACTGGCGGTTGCAATAGCAGTCCCATGTTCGAGCTGCTGGAGATAGGCGGTTATTGCCGCGGTTCCCTGGGAAGCATCCCTGACTTACACACAAAGCAGCACTTCTTGAAGAAATGCATCCTTGTTTGCTTCTGGGCTCTCCTTGGTTATTTTTTCTTGGCGTCCTGTGGAAAAGAGCCATCAGGGACTGGTGAGCTGGCGATGCATCCGCAGGCAGCCACAACACTCAGGGAAAACAGAACGTGCTTGCTAAATTGGGGAAAATACACCAGTAAAAAATGAATCTTAAGGCGACAGGCTGAGCTGCCTGTTAGTATTCACCTGGCATGAGCAAACTGCTCCGGAGCCACCCGCCGTCTGCTTTGTCCTTTGGGTACTTATTGCTACAGTTGTGCTGACGGTTGCGTTTGTCGTTGTTGCTGTGAAATAATGATCTGCCACTCCTGGATAATACCGTTTCTTCCATTCTCAGGGTTTTAGCGGTGGTCTCTTAGCCCTGGCATGAATATCGACCTGGCGTCTGGCAAGGACCACAGCTGCGCCCAAAGACTTGGAAGCACTTTTTATCCAATAATATAAATGCGGGCAGTGAGTCTTCCCAAGGAGGACAGATACCACCAACCACTCCTACTTTTCTTTGGTAAGTACTTTACTCAAAATATTTTTTAATTAACTTTATGACCTGTTGTTTGTACCATATCTGTGTCAGTAGTCTATAGCACCAGTTTTTTAAGCTGATATGAAGTCCAAATAGACTGCAAATGTGGATTGATCTCCTGGAAGTGCTACAGTGCTTAAAATAAAAATCCTTACATTCACTATCCAGGTTCTTCTGTCATCTTCTCCAGCCTGTCTGCACAGGCCGATAGCAGAAGAGCAATGGCCGTAGCCAAGTTTAACAAGCGCATGAAGAAGCCATGTCTCTGCTTATCAGCAGATGTCTCGCACAGAGCGACAGTCTTCTCTTGTCATCCTCCGCCGTGTGATAAACTGCAAGACAGCCGGGGGCAGGGAGAGGTGGTGAAGGACGGCCTCTCTGGGTCAGGACTCCTGTAACTGCATGGCAGCATTTCAGGATCTTGTTCTGCTGTCAAGGAAGCACGGAACATCACCTCCTCATCCTCCCTCCTTCTCCTCCTCCTCCCTCCCTTGGTTTAGAGATCAGTAGACATACACACATACGTACGTACTTCCCCTCACCCAAGGCCGCGTCTCGTTTTGTCTCCTCCGCTGGTATGCCTGTTGGTGTTCTCTTTCTCACCTTTTCAATGGCAAACGGCAGCAGCTGATGTTGCGGCCACGTGCTAATGAGGCTCTATTAAGCAGAGCTCCAGGCATCTGTTGTACTGGCCACAGCCAGCACGTACTGTATGAGCTGGAGCACTGGTGAGGTGGCCAAAATACCCTTGGGGACTGCAGTGGGGGTGGTCAGGCTCCTGCTGATGGCTAATGAACCGCCTTGTGGGGCTGGGCGCTTACAATAAGCTGCATGGACTGAATTTTTTTTGACGCGTCTAGAAATTGTCTGTGGAGAAGCAGAGGAACCACCAGGATGGATAAAACAGTGATTGGTTAAATCCAGTCTGCCACCTCGGACTATGAGCTCGTGTCAGCTGCTGGGGGGGAAGGCGTAACAGTGAGGTGTGTGATGTGAGACACGAGATGTGAGATGTGCGGTGACGTGAGATGGGGGCTGCTTGTGGGCTGGTGCTGGACCGAACTGGGGCTGGGTTCTCAGTAGGGCCTGAGGGGCAGGAAAATGCAGAGTTTTCAGATAGAAATCTCATGTTTGCTTGAAAGCCAAGCAAGAACTTTCATTACCTTCGTATTTCTCTGTGTTACAGAAGAGAGCTGAGGAATTTCCCAAGACAAACCAGACAAGTTGAGAAATGTTTCTGCTTTCTTTGTTAACAGTTCAAACATGAGATGTTTCTCTTCCTGCCTCTCTTTTAGCCCCATCCAACCCTTACTGGGGCCACTGGAGAGGGTGGGAAGGCTCCTGCAGTGGTTCCTGTATCAGCTTCTACCTCTGCTCCATTCCGGGGGTACTTCGCTTCCAGCAGCAGAAAGTGGGGACATTTGGTGGTGTTTCTCCCCACTTCTGAGTGTCTGTTTATAATTAGCAGCATTTCCAAAGGCTGTGGTCAGCTGCGACCAGGTGATGGAGGTTCTGCAGAGGTGCAGCCACCCACATCGCCTCCGTGGAAGGAGTCCCGTCCTCGGGATGGGGCAGCAGGAGAGACGAGAGGGGACCTGGCAGCTCAGGCACTGCTTTGGGTGCAGGACACGGGCACGTCGCTCCACGCTCACCTCCAGCCCTGATCCTGAGCAAACATCCTCGTCTCCTGCATTTCACCTGTCTGTGAGATACAGGTGTTATTCTGCTAATTAAATTAATGAGCAGTTTGAGGCAAGGACACATATACACGTGGGCTGGTGCAGCTTCTAGCACAGCGTATTCCGGATCTCAGAGTTATTTGCCACAGCATTGCTCACACAGGCAGTTACGCAGAGCAAAAGCCGCCGGAGTACTGCAGCTGCACGTTTTACCCACTGTTTTTAAAGCAAAGTCAAGGTTTTTAACAGGTGAGCTCTGATCCTATTGGTTGTCATCGATGAGGCCACCCCAGGGCTCCGACCCTCCCAGACCTGAGCATCTCCCAAAGCATCTTCTTGGTGTTCCTCAGCCCACACGTTAGAAGAGGCGAGGGCAGGGCAGGCTTTGCCCAAGTCCATGCACTGCGAGTGAGCGACTGGCGCTGCGTCAGATTTAACCCAGTAGTTTTGAGTGCTGTCTCTGTCGATTACTCAAATACACTTTATTCATGGGCACCCTGACTTTTCTGGAACTGGCAGCTGCTGGAAATTTGTTGAAGAATGAACTTGTTCTCACAAGAGCTCCTGCTGGTTGTTTGGGGTTGGTTTTTTGTTTGTTTGTTTTTTGTGTTTTTTTCTAGGTGGTGTTGCTAAATTTGGACATGTTATTGATAAACATCTGGGTTGGTGGATTTGTCTGATCCGGACCTCTGAACCTGCTGAGTGGGTGGCACCTCTGCTGAGTTTTCATTGTAAAAGTGGGAAAGATCAGCAGATTTCCAGCCGTAAAAAGAGACAGGGCATTGTGTCACCGCCACTCTCCAGAGAACGTTTTTGCTGTTCGCTTCAGAATGAAACAGTGAGGAGACATCATTCCATCCTTTTCCCATAACCCTGTTATGTCATTTTTATGTACTATGGGGTTTTTTTCCCATGAGTTCTCACAATTGGTGCTATGAACATTGTATGTATGGGGGCTGACCTCTTCTCCCTGGTGACAAGTGATAGGACGAGGGGAAACGGGTTCAAGTTATGTCAGGGGAGGTTTAGATTAGATATTAGGAGACATTTTTTCACTGAAAGGGTTATTAAACATTGGAATAGGCTGCCCAGGGAGGTGGTGGATTCACCATCCCTGGAGGTGTTTAAAAAAAGGGTAGATGGGGCACTGAGGGACATGGTTTAGAAGTGGCTCTTGTCAGGGTAGGCTAAAGGTTGGACTCGATGATCTTAAAGGTCCCTTCCAACCTCAACAATTCTATGATTCTATGATTCTATTTTAATGGAAATTAATGGCATTTTTATTATGTAGTTGACCAGGACACCTGAACAGGAGGAGAGAACAGGAGAGTTTAGATGTTTAGCCTGGGAAAAGGCAGGGAGGACCTGTGCTTTGCTTTCTGTAAATACACAGAGCTCCACGCCAGGAGGGCAGAAGACCTGAGTGAGCTGGCGGGACTTGTGGAGATGGTGGTGGCAGGAACTGCTTTCACAGCCGGGATGCTGCGAAATGGCCTCGGAGAGGACCCAGGGGGTTCATGGATGTGGATGGTCCGGGGTGGTGTCTGCAGGGGAGGCAACAACCTTCTGCCGTCCACGGTGAAACATTCGGGGACGTTCCCTCCTCTTTATCACTGCTGCAGGTGGAGATCGGTGGGAGCCTGGTCAAAGAGCTGTGAGATGCGGACAGGTAAAGCTGCCTCCGGGTTTCACCAGGAAATTAATGGAACAAATCTTACACCAGAGCAGTGCGCACCTTGGTAGCCAGTTCAAATGGAATGTAGGCAGGGCTTCTCAATTATTTGATATTTCTTCCCTCTCAGGCAGAAATGTGTACAAGTTCATATTCTTTAATGTGTTGAGCTGATCTCAGAGTAAATGGTGCAGCTAATACTTGATTTTGCACCTCCTCAGCACTTCGTTTGAGGTGGGAAAAAAGAAAAAGGTTGGAAGTGTAGCTGCCTGACATGAAAGTTACCTCCAGTACCTGCAAACACGGACACTGCCCAGAGCTGCCTGACTCACTCAACCCACAAAATAAACAACTAAAGGCAGGATTAATGAAAAAAAAAAGGAAAAAAAAGTGTCTCATCATTCAGAAGAAATATCAAAGCATCTAATTTTAATTCTCATTCATAAAACAATGTTTTTAAGACTACGAAGGAACCAAGTCATGTTATTCACCATTCAAAATCTGAGCAGCCTGCGGGGGGATTCATACAGTGTATTTGGAGCATGGCTGTGTCTCTGCCCCCCCAGCACCCCCCGGCGGTGCAGGGTATCCGCAGTCAGAAGGACAAGTCATGGGGCAGCACGCAGGCCACCAGCTGAGGTGGAGGAACCTCTGCCCAGGGAGTGGAGGGATTAAAGAAATGCCATTGTCACCTCTCCCAAACCCCTTTCATAGAATCGTGGAATGATTAGAGTTGGAGGGGACCTTTAAGGTTCCATCTAGTGCCACCCCCTGCCCTGGGCAGGGACACCTCCCACCAGCCCAGGTTGCTCCAAGCCCCGTCCAACCTGGCCTTGAACCCCTCCAGGGATGGGGCAGCCACAGCTTCTCTGGGCACCCTGGGCCAGGGGCTCACCACCCTCACAGCAAAGGATTTCTTCCTCAGATCTCACCTAAATCTCCCCTCTTCCAGTTTGAAACTGTTCCCCCTCGTCCCATGGCTCCCCTCCCTGCTCCAGAGTCCCTCCCCAGCTTTCCTGGAGCCCCTTTAGGGACTGGAAGGGGCTGGAAGGTCTCCCCGGAGCCTTCTCTTCTCCAGGCTGAACCCCCCCAGCTCTCTCAGCCTGTCCTCCCAGCAGAGGGGCTCCAGCCCTCCCAGCATCTCTGGGGCCTCCTCTGGCCCCGCTCCAACAGCTCCGTGTCCTTCTGCTGTTGGTGCCCCAGCGCTGGAGGCAGCGCTGCAGGGGGGTCTCACAGAGCGGAGCAGAGGGGCAGAATCCCCCCCTCACCCCCCTGCCCACGCTGCTGGGGATGCAGCCCAGGCTGCGGGGGCTTTCTGGGCTGCCAGCGTGCGTTGCCGGGGCGTGTTGAGCTTCTCACCCACCAACACCCCCAAGTCCTTCTCCTCAGGGCTGCTCTCAATCCATTCTCCACCCAGCCTGGATTTGTGCTTTCCTACGTGAGCTGGAAGTTTCCGCAGAGGATCCTTCCCAGCCCTGCAGACGTGGGCACCTCGCAGGCGGACAAGTCACAGAGCCCGTGTCAGGGGCATCTGCAGCTCCAGCCGACACTGCTCCAATGCTCAGAACCCCTGCGGTTCAGCATCCCTGGGTTTCTGCTTAAATTTGGAGCTGCCAGTTGCAGATCAGTTTTGCAGAAGCTGGGGCTGATGGTTCAGCCAGGCAGGTCGCGATCAAGATGAAGGGCTTGTTTTGTCTGCCCCTTGTGAAATTATGCTACAGTTTGGCTGAAAGTTAACATTTTTAGGACAGCTGGCCAGCACCAGTCAGCAGACAATGTAAATCTGTGCTCTTTCTCTGTGGACCTTGTGCTACATCACTTTCCCCACGCGCTGTGTGTGGTTTGTAAGCATTCGCTTGACAATTTCCATTAAAAGCAAGAGAGGAAGGATGGTGCTGGAGGTTGCGCGCAGGGTGACCCGTGCCCCTGCTCCGCAGCAGACCTCTCCACAAGAGCAGACAAGTTATTTAGGCTGTGGGAGATTTTTTTGACGGGGATGCAGATATAAGGACATCCATTTTTCACAACACGCAGTGAGGAAAAAGTGGAAGAACTTAACTACCAGGCTAAGGTGACTTTTTCGAGCGCCGTAAAGGCTCTGTGGTGTGGAGCTGGTCATGCTGTATTGCATCTGTTCCCTGTCCGGGTAATTGTGCTAATGTGGATGTGGGAGTCTTTGAGGGCTGATAAACGTGATTATCCACCCAGTGTTCAAAGAGAGATAACATCAACTCACAAATAGTACTTCGTATCCATTATTTTCTTTTTTTTGCTGTTCTCCAGGTTGTTTCTCAGATACGCTACAGACTCCTCACCCAGAATACGCTCTGCACATCCTCATCTTCAATACTTTTAGCACCTGCGTGATGCTCTGTGTTGCTCCCACCTCGTGGCCACGGCACAGCGGAGGCTGGTCCCTGCGGGGCTGGAGGGCAAAGGGACACGCTGCATGCTCTGGCTTCTCCTGCAAATGTCCTGGATGACTTCCCTCTGACCTGCCACTAATGTTCATCCTTCCTCATCATTAAATCTGGGTGTACTGGTTTTTCACCACTGTAAGCAAGCACAAAAGCAGTTAAGCAAAGAAGAAACTCCTTTAATCTGTGGTACGTTAACATCCATGTGCCTCCTTTTGATACTAAATTATGTTTTAAATAACCATGGCTTTCCTTTTGACTATTTCAGTGAAAATACTTGCAAGGGTATGTTACAGCAGGGACCGGCTTTCTGTTCACAGCAGTCTGTCTTCTGCCTCCAAGAAAACCATCTGCATGTGCTCGAGTAGCGAGTATGATGGTGGGAAGAAAAGACCCTTAGACAAAAACATTTGTCACACTGCAGTGATGAAATTTGCTTGTTTCACCCCATCCCTGGCCTGGGATAGATGTAAGAGTCTCGGAAATCATTTCAGTCCCCTGAAGTTTTGCATCTTACAATCATAGGATCACAGAATCTTCACGGTTGGAAAGGACCTTTGAGATCATCGAGTCCAACCACACACACACAAAACCCCTACAATCTCTGCCACTAGAGCCTGCCCTGAAGTGCCACATCTGATCGCTTTCAGAAAATTTGATGCTGGCAGTCTTTCATTTTTACGTGATCCTTGTGCCATCCTGTCTGCAGAGACCTGGCATTGCAATAACGTCCTCTTCTGAAGGCAGCAAAGGCTTTTCATAAGAAGAAAAGATAATTTTGCTGCCTGACACAGACATTAAAAGGAATATTAATTAAATCTGCCTTGAACCTAACTCAGGTACTGGGAATTGCCCTCCCATCGTCCTCCCAGTTATTGTAGGTGGAATCTGAAGTCCTCTAACTGCAATCGGAATGTGATGTGCTTAAGGAGCTGGAGAGAAGGTCCAGTTGTAGGACCAACCCCTGCTCTCCTGTCACTCCTGTGGATAAACTCATTCCGCTTTTAGCACAGGAGTGCAGGGAGAGAGGGATCAGAGAAACTACAAAGCTTTGTTGCTCAGTTTTAATAAGGATCTAAAGTTAAACTGTAAGACTTGAGCAAGCCCACGTTCAAAAAAGTAACTTAATTAGTTTTTTGCATCATTTCTGAAATATGAAAGCTCTCTTCAACCTGCCTAAAATAAACTCCATGAGCACCACACCAGAATTTGAAGCTCTTTGGGAAAGGACACTAAAATTCTTCTAAAAGGACAGATTTCTTTCTTGTAGGCTGATTTTGATAATTAAAGAATGCATGAAACACAAACTGCTCCACTATTTTGTTTTGGGGGCTCTTTGGGGGCTGTTGTTGACTTGCCTTTTATTGTCTGTGCTGTTTCTAATTTTAAGATCTCAGGATCATTCTCACAAACTTGAAATGAAGTCTGTCTCTTAAATTTATGATATGGAGAGCTGCAAGGAGACGAATGGGATTAAGTATACACATTTGGAACTGAAACAGTTCCAGTACAATGCATACCCACCCTACTCTAAAACTGAAAAATGAAGGCAATTCTTAATGAATCACTTGACTGCCTGATGTAAGACACATCATGCTTGGAAAATAGCTCCTTGCTCTCTCTCTGCATCAGCACCGCATTATATTCCAGATCCACAGTTTATAACCATCGGGAATGAGCAGTCTGTGCTGCCTGTGGAGGTCTGTGAGTCTGCACGCAGAGGAGACAGGAGGCAGGAGAAGCTGAATTAACTCTGCTCTCCGATGCAGCCAGCGCTGCAGGGGCGAGAGGGGGGTGAAGCGTCCAGAGGTTCTCATCAAGGCAGACAAGGGTTACAGCTTGGGTGACCAGACTAAACTGGGGCAAAACATTGTTTTAGGAAGAAGGAGGGCACAAGCCACCCCTCCCTTGCTGGCAGTGGGGAGCAGAGTGCTTCTCACCTCGGAGCTGAACTCCCACGAGACGCTTCTCCTTACACTTGGGGCGAGTAAAAGAGAGGGGTCAGAGTTTTTTCAAACAGGAGACACAGATTACACCTTAGAGATGGGAAAGCATTTGCTGATGCTTCCTGTTGCCTACATCAGTGCTACAGGAGGCTGCTGGAGCTGCTGATGGGGTTATTTCATGTTGGAGCTGCCCAGCAGGACACTGAAGGCTTCCCTCCAGAGCGGGCGGGAGTGGGCTCCTTCCCAGGAAATGCTGCATTGCCTGGATTGGCCTTTGGGTGCATCCACTTTTCCCAGCCAGCAGTGCAGGGAATCACATATCTCCTCTGGCAGCAGAGAGCTTGCTCAAAACATCTGTGCTTCACCTCCATGGCATGGCGGTGGCATCCCAGGGCAGGTGTGAACCAATGGAATTTCCTGGGGAAAACGAACTTCAGAGCTCGGTCCATGCTTATGGGTCGTGAGAAATAACATAAGATCAAGAAGACACCAAACATGACCAGGAGGACTGAGGGTGGCCTCACAGTGGGGCAGCTGCCTTCAGTAGCGTCCTAGGACCCAAGCACAGGAAAAGGAAAAGCAACAAGATGCTCCTGTCTCCCATCTGTGTTGGCTCCTACGCCTCGGCAAATAAATCTGAGTCTCCTCTTGCCTCTGTCCTGCTCTGCAGGTGGCCTCCAGGAAGGCCGTGTGTCACCTGAAGGACCAATGTGTGATTTGGGAAGAAGTGATGAATAAGATGGTGCTTGGATGTCCCATCTCAGATACAGACCTGGACCACCCGCATCTCTGGGAATCAGGAAGAAGGACACAAGAAAAGTCATCCAGTACTTTCTGAGCCAGTGACCATGTACCAAATACCATTCAACAAGTGTAATAAAACAGAGAATTTGCAAACTTTAATTTTTTTTTTCTAAAGCAGGACTGTTCAGTGCCTGGTCTGCAGACTTCTGGAACCACTGGAGTACTTTTAATGGATTTGTGAGACATGCCTAAGTAAGAAAGGCTGTTGTCAGCAGGCTTAACTTGCTGTGCAAGGATCCATAGCACCAGCAGAAGATTTTTAGGAGTCTTCAGACTGGAAAGGGCTGAAAACTTTTAGTAGTGGCCAGACCCAGCAGGGGCTTGCTGTGAAACTTGCCAGCCCACCTGCAGCATGCATGACGTCTGCTGGTGGCCGGTGGCCAGCGTTTGCCAGCAGCAGTGACTGAGAACCTTTGTGGATCTTTGTCATGACAAAATCTACAGCAGCGGTCGCTGAAGAAAGCATAGCATCATCTGAATAGGAACAAATTAATATCATTAACACAGTATTGATTCATTGTAATGATACATTTGTGGCAAATAATAAGTAGTGCTGTGTCCAGTTCTGGGCTCCCCAGTTCAAGAAGGACGGGGAACTGCTGGAGAGGGTCCAGCGGAGGCTACGAGGATCGTCAGGGGACTGGAACACCTCTCTGATGAGGAAAGGCTGAGAGCCCTGGGGCTGTTTAGCCTGGAGAAGACTGAGAGGGGGTCTCATCAATGCTCAGCAAGAGCTAAAGGGCGGGTGGCAAGAGGATGGGGCCAGGCTCTTCTCAGTGGTGCCTGGGGACAGGACAAGGGGCAACAGGCACAAACTGGAACACGGGAAATCCCATCTCGACGTGAGGGAAAACTCCTTTCCTGTGAGGGTGGCAGAGCCCTGGCACAGGCTGCCCAGAGAGGTGTGGAGTCTCTGCTCTGGAGATACTCCAAACCCTCCTGGAGACGCCATCCTGTGCCACCTGCTCTGGGTGACCCTGCTCTGGCAGGGGTTGGACTGGGTGATCTCCAGAGGCCCCTGCCGACCCCGGCCAGTCTGGGATTCTGGGATTCTGGGCCCCACCCCAGCAGGGGGGAGTGAGTGAGCGGCTGCGTGGTCCTGGTCGCTGGCCGGGGTGAAACCACGACATGCTGCTCTAGCCTTGACAAGAACATGGAGACCTAAAACGCGTCAAGGGCTTACTTGTCTTTCATTCCTCTATTCAGAGAAAGCAATTCCACTGCAGCGCGGAAGCTTTCATTAACACCCTCCTATCTCAGGCTTGGCCAATCCATAGAGACATGACCCGCGAGCCCACATACACGTGGATGTCGCCACGTCCAGCACCTCTGGCCTTCCTGTGGGGCTGCCACCACTGGTGGGGCCACTCTCCACCCCTGCCGGCGCCCCGAGCGTGCCTGGGCCAGGAACTGCCGCTCTGCTCAGCACGTGGTGGAGAAGCAACGGGCTCCGGCATGGCTGATTCCATACCTGGACATCCCTGATGTGGCCCCTCCAGCTCTCGGGGGGGCTGGGGCTCCACACGGTGCAGGGGTGGCCCGGCAGAGTAGGTCCCCGTGGGTGCCTGGGGCGCAGCAGGGCAGTGCGGGATGGGGAAGAAGAGCCCAAACACCACATGAAATTCCACAATCTTTTTATTAACGGCTGGGAGATGCAGGCATGCCGGCTGTGCTCCTCCTCCTCCATGCCCTCCGGAGCCAGGAGCACGGCGCTTGCAGGCAGAACCTGGAGGGAGGCTCTCTCACGACTGCCTCCATAATCATCAGGGTTTGAGCCGCCAGGGAAGACATGAAAATGCTGCCATCGTTCACCGCGCCTTCAAGGGCTGGGGTGGAAAGGAAGAGAGCCGAGGTCAGAGCCCAGGTGCACAGAGACCTCTGGACCCCTCCGGCCAGGGTCCCCCTTGGCCCCCCGGCTCTTCCCACGGCCAGGAGGGAGCCAGAGGCGTTGGCATCAGCCAGAAGGTGCTGGCCACCAGCGCCCCACGTGCCCCCGCAATGTCTCTGTGCTCTGCCCGCACAGGGAGCAGAGCCCTCCCCGGCCGGGGCAGGGACCGGAGCTCCCTACCAGGGGCTCTCCTGCTCCCCGCCAGCCCCGGCAGACACCCCACTGCCCTCGCTCACCGTCGCAGATGACCTGGAGCTCCTCTTGGCGCCCATCCCTCAGCTGCCGCCCGGCGAGCCCTAGGCACACACAGCCCGTCACAGACCCCGCTGGCCTGCCCGCCCCAGCAGCCCAACTGCCCCCCACCGACCCCACGGGCCTGGCCACGCGCCCGCCTGCCCTCGGGCCCGGCTGAGCCCAGGCCGGTGCCCTGAGGGTGAAGCCCAAGGCGGCGGCCAGGGACCCCGCAAGGCTGCCAGCAGCTGCCCCTGCGTGGGCAGGGGTGGGAGAGGGCGGCAGGGAGCCCCGTGGGCGCCCGGCCCCGCGTGGGGCAGTCGGGGCTCTGCAGGCGCCCGGTGCATTCGTCAGCAGCCGCGGCTGGGGCTCAGCTGCCACGGGGCCGGGAGGGACCCGCGGCGGGGTTGTGGCTCACCGATGAATCTGACGGCCGCCTCGCGCAAGGGCTCCTGTGGGCTCCGCAGGTACGGCAGGCTCTGCCGCAGGTAATCCCCCGCGCCGCGGCTGCTTTCCGCCAGCTGGAGAGAGCAGGAGGGGACAGGGTGGGCCCAGAGCCTCCCCCTGTGCCCAGGGCTGGCCTTCCCTGCCTTCCCCTGCTCGCGCGCCCAGGACGCCGCAGCGGGCAGGGGCCCAGCTGGGAGCTCCAACGCGTGGGGGGAGAGGGGCTTCTCCAGTCTGGCTGTGGGGCTTCGAGGCCGCCCTTACCAGGCACTCGCCGAGCCTCCATGGCTGCTCCGTCTCCAGCAGCTTCCTGAGCTGCCTGCGCTTCAGGAGCTTGGCCGCTCCGAGCAGGGCTTCCCGAGAGGCCTGCAGAGCAGCAGAGAGTGGGAGATGGCCCTGCCGCCCAGGGGACAGGACTGCCAGGGGGTCCCTGGGCAGGGCAGGGGGGTGGCAAGGGTTGGGGGTCCAAGGCCTGGCCTCAGACACCTGCAGGCGCCCCTGGGAAGCCCAGGGGGGCTCCAGTGCTTCGGTCTTCGTGGCCACGCACTGCTGCTCTGCTCCGCTGGACCGAGCAGGGCAGGGGTAGGACACGTCCCTGCCCACCTCCTCAGCTGCTGCCAGCTCTGCGGCTGCAGGCAGCGGGGGGCTCGGAGCCCTCCTCAGGGGGCACGTGCCCAGCTGCGGCACATGCCAAGGGCTTAGAAATCCCCACCTGAGCCACGCTCTGGTCCCTGTCGTGCAGGTGGAAGAACAGGGGCATCATCAGGCTCCTCCCCACGTCCTTCCTCGTCTGCTTTTTGTGGCTGCTGACTGCCACCCCCATCGCATCTCTGCAGAGGAGGATGGAGTGCTCTCGCACGTCGCTGGACTCCTAGGAGGAGAGAAGGAAGAGGGGAGGACCTCAGTCCCGCTCCTCCAAGCCCACGGTGAGGAGACGAATGCTTGTGGCTCTCCCTCTGCAGTGAGGAGAAGAACTCTCGGGCCAGTGGGCACGCGCGCAGAGGGACGCGCCACCCCGGGCCAGGCACACGTGTGCCCCCGGGCATGCTATCCAAGCCTCCGCTCTCCCGCCGCCTTACGTTTTCAAAGAGGGGCGGGAGCGTCCTGAGCAGCTGCAGAGCGATGGGGCCAGCCGTCTGCCTGTCCAGCACGCGGAGCATGTTGCCGAGGACAGTCAGGGCCCCTGTCGTGACGTCGCTGTCACCGTCCTGCAGTCGCTGTGTGACCTCTGGCAGCAGGCCTTGCAGTGTCGCTGCCTACGAGAAACACACCGTTTCACTCTAGGTGAACCTGCTCTGGCAGGGGGGTTGGCCTACGTGATCTCCAGAGGTCCCTTCCAACCCCTATCATTCGGTGATTCTGTGGTTGTGTTGTGTGACGCAATCGAGCACCGCACCGGCCGACCCACGCTGCGTGTGGAGGGTGCGGGGCCAGTCGGGCAGAGGTCTCTGCGCGTGCGGAGCAGCCCAGGGCCTGGCCTGAAGCGCTCACGGGCCGCTGAACGGGGCAGCAGGGACAGCGGGCAGCGCTCCCGCCGCTCCCGATTCCTGGCAAAGCCCGAGCAAGCCGCTGCGCGCACCGCGCCTGCAGCCCAGCCCCAGGCGGACACCCGCACTGTGCCCGGCGGCCCCTGCCCACCTTCTCGGGTCTCCCGGACAGCGTGACGAGGCTGCTGACTGCCAGCCTGCGCAGCAGCACCTCCTCGCTGCTCAGGTGGGCCTGGAGGAGGGACAGGACCTGGTCATCGACGTGCTCAAAGTCGGTGTACTCCAGGAGCTGAAAGGCAATCGGCAGCAGAGTGAGAGCCCGGCACAGCCAGCAGAGCTCCCGGACGGCTCGGGGCAAGGCGCCAGGGCCGGACACAGCCCAGGCGGGAGGCAGCAGGGTCCGCAGAGGGCCCTGGCCGCCTCCCCTCTGCCCTCTGCCGCACGCAGGCAGCCTGCCTTCCCCCCGCCTGCCCTCAGAGAGGCAGCGCGTGCCAGCAGGCCCACCTCCAGAAAGACCACCATGGCGCCGACGTCCTGCCCGGCCCGTCTCTGGAGGAGGCCTTTGACCGCCTGCTCAGACAAGGTGGCGCAGCAGTCCGGTACTTGCTGCCGCAGCACCCTGGCCCGGGGAAGAAGGCATTGGTGGCACCGAGCTGGGCAGGCCAACCTCTCTGGGACTGCGCTGAGAGGTGGGCGTCCCACTGCCCATGAGGACGGGGATCGTGCAGGCGGCCCTTCCCCGCCAGGGGAGAAACGCCCGGGCAGGCAAGGGCGGCTGAGCAGGCTCTCACCTCGTCAGCATGGCGACGCCGCTGTGGTAGGTCTCAGCACTCTCGAGCATGTCCCAGGCCCCCTGACTCCCGATGACTTCAACCAGGGAGGCACCGCCCAGGCACTGGAAGAGTGCTTGCATGGCACTCACTGCGCTCCTGCTGGCAGAGGCCCCTGCCAACCCCGGCCAGCCTGGCATTCTGTAATAATAGAATATATAGGCAAGGTATGTATTCATATAAACATCTACGTATATGGGTATTACCTTCTTAATTTAAGCATAGCACTGGTTTTGTCTGTGGATACATAGGAACCTGCCAAATGTACAGCTGCCATTCCCCAGGTGCGTGTTGCTGGTAGCGTGGTGCGGAGGTTCTGTGCCTGCGAGAAGGAGCACCGGGGCACCCAAACGGAGAGGAGTCTGTGTGCTGGCGGTTGCGGGGGTTCTGCAGTGCACGGGAGATGGAACTGTTAGTGATTATCACAGGCTTGCAGTGGATTTATCAGGATGTGAGAGTCCTCTTTGCATTGTACTTCCCAGCAAGCCCTTTGGTAATCTCCCACTTAAATGCAAACCACAAAAAAAAAATAATCAAATCAAGTGCTTTTGGCACTTCCAAGACATTTTATTGTAAATATTTTTAACTTCCTCCCTTGATCAAGGGTCTTTCTTTTCTTCCACTTTCTCTGTCTTTTAGGGGACTCTCAGTGAAGAGTTCATTGTAAAATAATTTTTAGCAATAGCATGGAACTAGATGTGCCGGAACACCCTATACCATTGTGAAATAATGTCATGTTCTTGATGGGAGGGTGTTGCGTGAAACGGGACCAAGCGGTTTTGGCAGAAGATAAACCCCCTTGCGTTCTAACACTCCTCACCGAGGTGGGAGGCCAGGTGCGGCTGGGTTTAAATTCTGAGTGATGCCCAATTCAGCACTATCAGTCCAATCGCGTTTAATATGTATTAAACTACTACGATTTGGATACACTAATAGTGGACTGCACCTTCAGTCTAGTCGTGCTCCTGAACTAGCACGGCCTCTCTGTAGTTTTGGTCACGTTCAGTGAGAAAGCGAAACGACCAGCTACTGAAACAGTGCAGTTTATTTAAAGAACAGATATACAGGTTCTTTAGGATTGCCGGTGATAAATACACTGTCTGCAAAGCACGTGCAAATAAAGATATTGCTAAGTATACAGACGCGCGACAAAATTATAAATGATACAGCCTGGCTATAAATGTAGGGTAGAGATTCTCTAGAGAAATTTCTAAGTCCCCGAGAAAGCGCTCAGTGTAATCGAAGTCTTACCCAAAGGCGTCCCTATGGGAGGGAAGAAAGGCTCAGCCCGTCGACTGATCCTGGAAATCAGCGGTGGAATTCTTCGCGATGGTGTCTTCCCTGACATCCCCTCTCTCTTGGGCTATTTTTATACTATTTTTTTATCTTCAAAGTGGAGTTTGAGTGACTTTAGTCATACGTACTTTTATTATGATTAATGTATTCAAGGAGGAGTGTTCACACCTCGGGGGCGGATAGCCTCCGGGATGGAGGTGTGTTTTGGTACATTGTGGTGAGCAAAGTTCGCACAAAAGGACAGCATTTCATCAACATTTGATGAAATGTTGGCTCGGGTAGCGTGTAGGCCGCTTATCAGTTCCGTAGTACCGTCTCGTCCCCATATCTGCTATTTGTCACAAGGGAAGGCCACGGAACAAGCGTGTTCCGTTCCATCCCTCGTGTAGTTTCGCAAACAACCTTGTACAGGGAATCACAGATGTGGCATTCGTCGTGTGCTAGCTGCGGCTGTGTTCTACCTCAGAAGCCTCTTGATTTTATGACTTTCCTTAATGTGTGAACAATGCTGTATTTTTGTATTCTTGGCCAATTTAGTAATTATTCCACAGAGGGCAAGGATCCACTAATGTCTTTTATGGTCGTAACATCATTGCCGTAGCCTTCGTCCTTCAGTGATGGCAGACCACCAAGATCCTAACCTCTGCTCCATGCCTACTTCTGATGCTGTGCTGTTGTTTTTTTTAATTTAGTACCCTGAGGTGCCATTATTTAATTAGACTGCAATGCCTAAGCCTCAAAAGACTGACCTTGCACCTGGAAACATTGCAACGTCGTGTTTTCATGCATAACTTCAGACTTTGTGAATATTCTGTAAGTAACCAATAATTCCTCCTACTTATAAAAAGATACTTAGTAGTAAGGCTAATTACAGCCTTTTAAATTAATTCAGACAATGCAAAAAAGAGAATACGAAAACAGGCTCAGAATGGGGAGTGAGCGTTTGAGGAATGGCAATGGCTTGCCTGATAACTCAGATTCATTAGTTTTTTTAGCTGTGTGCTCTCCTGGAGCAAAAAGCAACCCAGAGAAGACAGGCAACCCTGGGAAACCCTGACATGGAGCCAAACTGCGATTTATTTTCTCTCCATTCTTACACAGTGTTGCAGAGAATGAATGAATTTCCAATGGACGTTACAGAAGATCTTGGGTTTAGGAAGACAAAGCAATTTCATAATGAACTAAGGTTGAGAAGATCCTCTAGATAGATGAAGGTATCGGCAGTCTACTTCAACTGTAGCTTCAGTAGAATTATTTCACCTTATCAGTTATGACTTATCTCAGATTTGTATAACATACATGCAGTAGTGTCGTGCACACTCCATCATCCCCCAAAGGAATATTCAAAAGCTGTCTTTAAAATACAGCGCATCACACAGGTATCTTGCTGCACATGCAGTTTCCCATTACTCACTGGCCAATATTTTATACGACATGCAAGCAATGTAAAATATTTCACTTAAACATGGTACGCAGTTGGTGGGGCATACTTCAGTCAGAAGACTCCCTTGGAGACAAGAATATCTTTATCACAGCAGGGAGGTACTTTCTGGCCCCCAGGCAGAAAATCATGTAAAAAAAAGACCAGTTAAAACCAGACCGCTTCTTGACAGATTAACTTTATGAATTAGTGCCCCTCCTATTTTCCTGTGTGCATATACCTATACACAAGCAAAATTATACGTCCTATAGAAATGCCTTCCTTAACCATGATGTAATCAAATCTCAGGCACTTTGAAATGTGTCTAAAGAATAACATTTGGGTATGTGAGCGAGAAGAGGAATTTTCTTTATTCTGTGTCATTCATATAAACACAAGCCAAGATTCCTTCTTTGTTTTTCAAGTGATGTAACTGACACACAAACGCAGGTGAAGGGAATGGCTGTCTGATTCACTGGCCAGACGCGGGAGCAGATGAGTCAACGCATAGTCACCTGGGCTGCGAGTCAGGGCAACTCCTACAGGAATGAGCCCAATGGACGTGCTGGGTGGGCAACGAAGGAAATCAACACTTGGCTGGCTGGAACAGCCGAGCTTCTGATCTCAGTGTCTGACTCACAGCTCAGGCTGGGAGAGGAGAGCAAGGAAGGACAAGGACAGAAATCCCTTCCTGCCTTCCAGCATCTTCCACCTGCACTTCTGCAAGTTCTGTATGAGCATGGCATATGGAAGTCAGTCTTGGGCAGCTCAAGGTCCTTCACCTTGTCCAAACCCCTTTGCACCCATCTTCTTCAGAAATTGGGCAACATCTGAACAAGGTCGGAAGGAGCCACATGGACTAATGCTATGTCAAACGTAACTCGTGCTCGGTATAGATAGGAGCGATGTGAACACTGTGAGAAGTTTGACATCTACATGTTGTAACTTTAGACACTTAGCTGCACTTTGAGACATCTACTCTGCAGCTGGTGAGTGGGGAAAGGCAGCCTTCCAACTGAACTGCTTTGGATCCCTTTACATAGAGTTGATGGTCTACAGGAGTCTCGCCTCCAAATTCAGGTACCTCCTGTAGATGGCTGAGGTCACGCATCTCTGTTCATTGTCCAATCTCCACATATTTTTATAGTACCTGTGTTTTGGGGTCTCTTTAGTGAGGGGTACCTTGTAGCAGGAGATACTCAAAGCAGTTTCCCTATCCCTTCTCTACAGGATTTCTGCACTGGCTCAGAAAAAGTAAAATCAAGTAGACAGTTGAGAATAGTTGAGCCAGCACATCGAAATTCACACATCATGGACTCAGTGGCCTTGTGAAGGACATGCAGGGCCACACACCGGTTCCTTGGACTAGACTGGGAGCTTCAGTGCTTAGCTGGATGCTGCCAACATCCCCATTCACCTCACTGGGCTTCTGTAAGGAGGTATGTTATTGTTTTCTCAGAGGGCTGAACAACAGATCTCAATTTGGGAGCAGGCAACTCTCATCTCCTTTTCATAGCAAGTCGTGGACACACAGACATGGGGTTACAGAGACTTGGCAAGTGTTTCTAACCAACCCTTCTTGCAAATGGCGTGATGTTACCCAAAAGCACAAGCACCTGGGTTCTGCAATATGTTGTCTTGCTGTGAGCACTACCTGTCCAACCCAAGGTGCAGTTTTACTAATTCAGCTTTTTTAGAAAAAGTTCTTCTCTTCTGGAAGCAGGGAAGTTAAGGTTCCACGAGATAAACTCTCCCAGGAGAGACAAGTGATGCAAGACTCCTCATGTACTTCTACAGGATGACAATAATTGCCACATGAAATAAGATTACAAGAAACACAAGTACTTGATGCCAGTTCTTGGTCAGTAGGATGCACTACGTCTTGGTTTCCATCCAAGGTTATGATGGTTGTCCCTACTATCAGCCTTGGAAAGATTAACAACCTGTGGCCTAAATGGGGCCATAGTAACTCACCCATCATAGTTAAATTTCTCGGGAGCAATGAGGGTATCCTGTAGGATCCAACAACTTCTACCATCTTTATTGTAAAACATATGGCTGTTGACAGTAACCCTTGACTGCCCACAGAGAGGGGGATATTCACTTCACCAGTTCATAATTGTAGGGGTTGCCCCAAGCAATCAACAGCACAATAAGAATTTTTTCACCCTCCAGTGAAAAACTGAACATCCCCGTGTTTTGAAGCACAGAAATGGAAATGGAGATTCTGTGGGGTTAGTCTTGGCCTTGCCCTTGAATGGCTTAGTACACTTTTTGCCTGATATATTAATCCATCTGTGACTAAATATGCTAATCTTTAAATAGTTTCAATACAGCAGAACTGTGTTATTTCATATTTGTAAAGAACTTGAAGGTTTTCACATGAAAGATCTTGTAAAATCTTCAGTGAGGATACCTTAGTTTGTATCACTTGAGGAACTGGTTAATACATCAATTCCTATTTATCACCTGTCTTCTGGAATGTCAGAGCTAACAACTTGCCAACATCCAGAAGAGAAGCCTAAGGAGCAAACAAGGCATCTGCAGCTGAGAAAGCACTATCACAACAAGGACAAGGCAGAGCATGCATTTTCCAGGTTCTTGTTAACTCAGCTGGCCAACTGGGGAGCCAGGAGATATGTGCACCATCATTTAACACTTTCATACTGTTTTAAAGGTGATGCAAAGAGGTTAAAAGCCCACTCATCAGCCTCACAACATCATCCCAATTGTCTTTGTCAAACTCCCTGTCTACTACTTCCTTTAATCTGTCTCCAAGATACTTGGATCCATTGCTCCATGTGTATCAAAAGGTGTACCTCTGCTCATCAAGGTGGGACATTTTTTACTAGGTTGACAGGATGGCCAGGGTACATGTAAACAAAACTAATGGATAATTTTTATTGGGTCAAGTGAAATAAATGATTCAGTTGCTATGACAGCTCTGGGTTTGTTTGGCGAGCACTGGAACAGCAAACTGTGCTCACAATAGGAGAAGGTTAAGACCAGTGGAAAATTAGACAAGATTTCTTGGCATTTCAGCAAGCAACAGTAAACATCTGGTGAAGTAAAGCTGGTGAGCGCAAGCCATGTTCTTTGGTGTAACACGGCCTTCTGTGTCCCCCGTGTCCCCGGCCTGGGACAGGGACAGAGACAGAAGGGACAGTCCGCATCAGCCAGTCCAATCTCCCCTCTCACTGACACCCAAGGAGCAGATGCCTGGTTCAGAAGGTTCGTACTACCTGGTTCGTACTACCAAACAGCCCTGGTCGCCTGGCGAGACATGGGCTAATGGGGAGAATCACAACACCTCCTTTGGAGGAGAATCTCCTGCTCTTTAGAGGAAGATAAAGACACCTTCAAGGAGAGGGAGAAATGAAATTGTTTTCCGTCACCTGCAGAAGGCATGAAAGTCTGTCAGGCAACGAACGCAATGATCATGTTTTCAGCACACCTCCCCTCCAGCAAACTTGATGTGTTTGACCCAAAATGCATTCCATGGATTCAGAGGATTCCATGGGCTCAGGACCGCTCTTGAAATGCAGCACAAATGGGCTCAGTGCAAGAAAGGTCTTCAGTTCCTGTCTCTTGACTTGTAACCTTCTACACGTGCACCATGTAGATGGGTTTTTGTTATTAAAAGGTAGCTCCTGTCTGAATACCCCTCCCTTCTGTGTTGTTTTCTTTTTTCTTTTTCCTTTTTTTTTTTTTTTTTTTTACATTTTCAACCTGAACACTGTGATAAAATATGTATTGCATTGCACATTGTAGTTTCTGAAAAAAGTGTTCAGCTAAAAGAACCAAAATATCAGGAAACCTACTGACTTTTATATACACATCTATAGAATTTCTGGTTTGCTTGGTTTGTAACAGGAAACAAAATTCCCACTTTTCCTATTGAAATTGTTGCATATTGGGGGAATTCTTTCGTCGAATGACTTTGAGCTTGTTTCTAAAAGATGTGTTCTTTACTCCAGTGGTAATTACTTTTCCTTGTGAGGACCCCCAGTTTTCTTTTAAGTAAGTAGTGAGAATTCAGTGACCATAGGTAAATGTATGTGTTGAACGTAGCCAGTGCTCACATAAAAGACGCATTCAATGTCACACATGCTCCTGATGAGTTTATAAAAGCAGCAGAAGATGATGGATGCTTTTGCAGATAGGACTTTGTATTTAGTTTGATATACTGATATGTACCTGAATAAAAATGGGTTTAAGAATTCGCTTAAAAACACCAGTGTTTGAAAATGAGTTATTGATACCATAAAACATTTGTGCAAAAAGAAATATCTCCAGTGCTGTTAGTAACTCATATGTGTGTGAGCCGATGCAGGCAGGACGCAGGAACAACCACAAAACCATGGATGAAAGGCCAAGAACAATTTTAATCTCGATACCTCGCAGATTGGGGAATCTCTGAAGCAACACCCGGGTAGAGGCACGCAAGCAGGGACCGCGGGCATCCTTGTTAGGAGGCTCCTTGCAAGCAAGAGCTCACAGGCTCCTGTTCTTGCTGGCACTTAGAAGATTCAAACAGGCATATTTTCCCACAGTGCTTTGATCTTCTTCAACAACAGGCCAGGATTCTCAAGCGGCTGGATAAGGTGACCCAGCGTCTATCTCAGACCTGGCTATCTAAGCACAAATGTTTTACTTGCAAGCACCCGAGACTGAATAACAATTAGTGTGATACATGTGTTTCCCAGCACCCCAGGGGCGAGTCACTTGACCGTGTTTACACTCCTCCTCGCCGATCTTCCGTTGCTTTCCCACAATATGGTATCACGCCCACCGGCACGTGTTTTTCTTCTGGGCTAGCTGGGCCTTGATTTTTATTGTATTATTGGGTAAACCTTATCTTCAGTCTTTTCGGGAGGATGAGAAAGAGGCATTGCATTACGATGAAATCTTTCATTGTGTGTTTTTCTAGCATGTGTTTTTTCTCCTTGACTTCGGTCTCATGCTTAAGTCGTTGGAGGTTGTCCTTCAGAGGATATCACAAAAGCCTGGGAAACATCTCAGTTTGGGTGCCCAGAAGATTGCAAACACGCACTTAACAAGGTCTTGTAAAGTATTTGGTGTCTCTGTCTTACCTGGAGTCACAAAGAAAATTTCCTCTTCATGAAGGACAGCAGCCACCCAGACCTGGTACCCCCCCAGCACACACGAGTGTCCTTCTAACAAGATACCGGCAACTTCAGGGAGCCCTTTCTGTCTACCTGTCTTCCCCAGATATTCTGCTTGTATTGAGTAACCTCTCCTAAAGCTTCTTGCTGAAGTTTTTATATTTCTGCAATTTTTTTTTAAAGAATCTGCACTTCTTTATAGGAAGGAAAGTTCCCCGCTAGCTGAATTCACAGTTTTTTGTAAGAAAATAAAGTAAAATTCTCAGAGGGTAAAGCCTAAATATAGTATGAATTAATAGTCATTACGATGCAGATGGGAGAACAGCAATATGCTATTTTCTTGCTTCAACTATGTCAGTTATTAAAGAACAGAGAAGAAGCAACAAAGTATATTGAATAGCCTACACTGAAGAAACAGAAAATGCTTAAAATAACAGCTTGCAAGTGTCCCAGAAACAGCAAATTTTTTGTCAAAAATATTTCATGAAGTCGTATGACCAATGAATGGAGGAAGTGAAATCACAGCACTTTTCTGAAGGACTTCAAAGTTTAAAAAAACATAATGACTAATGCTACTATATCTGTTTATCTCTGGCTTTCTTCTGCACTTCTTTCAAATTAAAAGAAAAGCAAACAGAAAATGCCTTGCGCTCATACATTTACAGCTGGCAGAGAGGGAACATCATAAAACAGTCAAGTGCCTGCTCTCCGACTTTCCTCATTACTCTGCCTTCTCCCTTCATGGCCCTGGAAAGCCCAATTCACAGCCAATTGTGTCCAAAGTCGATCCATCGGCAGCACAGATTTTGAGTTTCCAAATATATCCCACTGACATCTGTACTGATGCAAGAGGCTCCTCTCAAGCCCAGGGACAGACCCGTGTCTACAGCATAGCCAGGAAAGTGGAGCGACGCGCTTCAGGCCTTCAGGGTTTGCCACGGAAAGTGCTCGGCCCTGTCGCATGACTCCCCAAGAAACTTGTCTCTTCATTCAGCTGCAAAATGTAGGAGGTCTTCTCTTCAGCACACATTGACGATCAACATCCCATTTTAAATCCACTTAAAAACAGAACAAACAAAAAATTGAAGCAGGGCTCAGCTGCTTGTTTGTCATACTGAAACATGGAAATTTCCACGTGGATTTTGGGCAGTGACTTGTTGTGGCCCCACTTTGTGGTGTATTTAGACTTGATAAAACGCAGGTCCAAATGAGTAAATGCAGCAATCTCCTCCTAAACCAGCCATGAAACCTACTCTGCCTAGGAGAATACTTTCAACCTTGTCTAAAGGTTTTGGACATAAACCATCTTGCATTGGCATAAAAATGTCCTTTGCCCCCACACTTCCTCTTGTCTCAGTGAAGTGAATTTGCTTTGGAAGGGACATTACTCTGTTCAAAACAAGCAATGCTCCTGTAAGGTCCGCATGGGCTTTGATGAACTGCACTGTTTGTGGTGGTCAATCTCATTGTCTTGTGTTGGACTCCATGGCTGCCTCAGGGCTTTCCCCTTGTGTGTGAAATCTCCTCTTCTTTGAAAGGTGGAGGAGAACCAAATCTTGGTGTCCCTGTGCCTGTGAAGGACATGACTTCTTGCTCCCATCTTTTCAGCCCAGCATGGACACACCAGGAGAGCCACTGTTCCCTGGTGCTAGCAGAAGTCCATGCTCAGTGTCCCCTTCCCAAAAGTCTCTGGTATATCTCTGTCCTTCAGTATAATTAAATGTGTGTAGCTAACAGAGAAAAGACTGATGTCCAACACAAGCATTTCATGTAGAGGAGGCCTGACTTGATGCCACGTGTTTAGTGGCCCTGTCAGAGGAGATGCTCTTTTTGGAAGTCACCTAGTTATTCCCATTCCTTAGAAGTGATGTGAGGAAACTGAATGTGCTCCTTCCCGCAACAGAGTGAGGAGGTCTAGAATCTCCTGATGTGACCACCAAAAAAAAAAAATTCAGTAACAGACCCAATGGTTGTGATATCAGCACAATGTTTGTGATATACGGAAACAGAAGTGCTTGGATTCATTAAAAAATTGAAAAAATTCAGTGACTAAGTTAAAATGACTAGCACCATAAATATCAATATATAATAATATATAATAAAAGTTGATGTGGCTAAAAAGTTAACTAAGCCAGTTAGAACAAGCAATAATGTCTTCCTTATGCCTTAGCAGGATTCAAAATTAAATTAGAAATTAGGAACAAGTATGTTTGTATGTTAGTCAGGTTGATATAAAATATTAAAGAAGGTGAGACAGAAATTACTTTCATCTCAGTGTCACTGGGAACCTCTTACAGGTCACTTAGCTAGATACTTAAATCAACCTTGTCAAGGTCAAAATAACCATGTATGTCCTCTGCTGATATTTTAGCCAAATAAAGTTGTGCTTTTCATTTCTTCTTGAGCAGAAAGACAGCTCTTTGTCTTTATGTCTACCAAGTACATGTTTTACAATTCTAGCACAGAGAAGGCTTCAACAAGTGCAAAGATGGTCCAGCCTTGGCCTGCAGAACGCTTTCCAAGACTCCTATAAAGTTTTAGTGGGAGTGCTTTGGTCAGTGTCATAGGAAACAGCCTTCCTTATCTAGGGTACTGTCAGAAGCTGGCAAATGCTGATGGAATTGCAGCACATTATCCTGTCTTTCCTGGTGAAATACAGAGGAACATCGCCATCAACATGGAGCAACAAGCAACATGTCTTTCTGGGGCATTATTAACGGTCTGCCAGTTATTTCTGCATCGCTTTCATTGCTGCCATTTCCTATGCTAAGAAGATTAGAGCTCACTCGGGTCTGCCCACCTGTATGCCCATCACACGTACATTTTACAGAGCTCCGAAAAATGTGCTCATGTGTGTAAGATAATTTACATTTCAATAATAAATCACGTAAATTTATAGAAAGGTAGTTTTTTGTTTGTGAACTTATACAAATCTTTGGGTATTTCTAAGAGATGGACACAAGCTGACTGGGCAAAGTGAGTTAGAAAACAGCATGAAGGTAGCAGATGCCATTTAGCAACTAAAATATGCAAAATTACATGCTAACATTGTGTAAGATTCAGCGGTCCCCAAACTGGAGCAGACTGATCCAGTCCCACGTTCTGGTGAGAACACGCCAGGAAATGAAGAGAGCACAAACAAGAAAACACAAAATTGCAAGACCCTAACTCTGCATCCATCACCCATCATCTAAGAGTGGCTACTTGGCTTCCTTTGGAGCCACTTAATGAGGACTGAAAACCATCTCGCACTGCTCTAGTAAATCCATGTGACCAAGGGGCTCATAGTTTTCTTAGGAATAACGACAGCAATACGTAGCATTATAGAACACCTGCATTTTTTATCTTTTATTGTAAAAAAATACGCTTTGGTGGTTTTTTATATTATGTAAATAGTTTTCTTGACTGAAAATTAGACGTTCCTAAAGAGAACTTTCCCAGTTGCAACACTGTGGTTGCACAACAGTAAATGCAGAGCTTTTTTCTGGAAATCAGAAATTTTCTGGAAAAAATTCTGTTGTCGTGCAGAAATGACTATGTGATAGAAGAGCCTAGGTTATTATTAAGTGTGCGCGCACAGTGGGAACTTGCTGTGCCAATACCCTGTTTTGACAACATACAGCTTTCAAAACAGATTGTTCACTTCAGTTCTTTCATAATGTCAGTATTTGTCAAACAAATTGCTCTGCTATTTATTCTGTTTCTATTGCGGTTCTTATGAGGGGCACAGAGGATTTCAAAATCTCTTTTTTTTCTGGAAATGAGCCAGCTTCTCTGCCAAATTGTTCAGCCTGGAGAAGAGCAAGCGCCGGGGAGACCTTTGAGCCCCTTCCAGTATGTGAAGGGGGCCTACAGGAAAGCTGGGGAGGGAGTTTTTACAAGGGCATGGAGTGAGAAGAAAAGGGGTAATGGCTTCAAACTGGAAGTGGGGAGATTTAGATGAGATCTGAGGAAGAAATTGTTTGCTGTGAGGGTGGTGAGCTCCTGGCCCAGGCTGCCCAGAGAAGCTGTGGCTGCCCCATCCCTGGAGGGGTTCAAGGCCAGGCTGGACGGGGCTTGGAGCAACCTGGGCTGGTGGGAGGTGTCCCTGCCCAGGGCAGGGGGTGGCACTGGGTGGCCTTTAAGGTCCCTTCCAACCCAAACCATTCTGTGATTCTATGAAATATGCCAATGCCAGCTTTGGGGGTACAGGACAGCTGGTGGGAAGAGAGGGAGCAGAAAGGGGCCTTCAGTTCACCCAGTTCCAGCATGTCTTCTTAAGTGTCTATATGCTTTTTGTTTAGAGGGGACAAGTACCACCAACTCACTTCTTAGACTCCAAAACCCCCTTTTCCCCAGCCAGGCAGATGTAGAAGAGGTTTTACCTGGCCAGGCAAAGCTCCAGACCCATTGCCCACCCTCCAAAGCATGATTCCACGGACAAACCTTCACCCACATACTCCTCAGAAGCCTTTCTCTGCATTCCTGTTGTTTTATGTAACATGAAGGTAATACTTTTTTTTAACAGTGGTTTGGGTGTCCACATACCACCCTCTTTGCTTCGGTCGGTGCAAATATTTTTCTGTGGTTTTGAGCCACTCTTTAAAACAACAGCTCCTGGCTTTGCCTTTTTGTAGCTGAATTAATCATTATGCACCGTGGTAATGACCCCTGGAGAAAAATTGCGTATGAGTAGCAGGGAGCCAGGAGAGCTGACCTCTTTCATAAACATCTGACAGTTATCTGGAGGACCACCGACACCTCGATGGCTTTTAGGCTCCTCAGAAGTCACTGCTAAATGGCACCAAAGTCTACCAGAACATCCACGTGGCAGGCAAAGCATGTTCAGAGGAGAATATTGCATGAAACAGTGCACTCTGGAAAGTGTCGCTGAGTTGAAGTCACTCTGAGCTTGTGGCAAAAACATTTTTTGTATTCACCAGAGATCTTTCCTAAGAATATACTTGACAGGTTTGAAATATTTAGGCTCTCTCTCCAATGAATGAACGTCTGGCTTCAGTTTTTATAGGTTCAGTAGTCATAACTTAATTCTGCAATTTAACCACCCAAAGAGTTTGTTGAGCACATGTTAGGCTGGAAGTAATTGAAAAAGTGATAAACAAATACTAGAGGGGTTCAAAAACCCCTTTCTCTGCAATCAGCTGCTTTGCACAGACTCTTCCATGTATGAACCCGGTAAAGGCATCGTTGGTATTTTTGTTTTCAATTTGCAATTCTGGCAACATTTTTTGCAGATTTGGAGTAAAAGTTATTGAAAACAATAATACTGAAGGTTGAAAAATTCTAATTAAAATTGGGGAAAAAAAACCATTGGCATTGGTGGTAGCCAAGAGTGCAGAGTCCCAGTGACGCAGCTGGACGGGGTGAGGAGAGCAGCTGCTGAGCCCACCCCTCACCACGGGCTGGAGGACACCAGGGCGTACGGAAATGCCTGGGCAGCCCAGCCATGGGGGATGATCCCTGGCCCAAATCAGCTACTTTGAAGCCAATTTTGGTGCTTACGCGAGCTGCAGGTATGCTTTTGATGTCATCAGAGGGTCTGCCAACCCTGCCAACCAGGGTCCTCCTCTTTTCTCCAAAAGGTCATAAGCTCCAGCAGGTATGTAAAATTAACTTAGTCTATACAGTTTCCAGCAAAACTCCCTTGCCCCTTTCCTAGAAGTAATTCTCTGCGGCAGCGGTGATGTGATAACACAACCCCTCAAGCATCTCCAGGAAAAGAGAAGAACTTTATTTCTGGAAGCCCAGACGTGAAACAATTTTTGCTGTTTCTCTGCTGACATAAGTGCATTAAATTGTTCAAAATGAATGATAAACCTCTTCAAGTACAGCTGTAGGTAAATATGTCCATTACACTTCTTTTGGAAATAATGCTTGTATTAATGTGGGCGGTTTTGACTGTTAATTATTTGGGGCAAGTGTTTAATGGTATCGTGGTCCTCACTGGGAAAATCACTGTAAAGTTCCATTTATTTGGACTACCGCAACAGAAAAAGTGCTTGAAATCAGATGCTATCAGTCAGTGAGGTACGGCAACGCTCCTATTCAAATTCCAGCAAATGGCTTTCGAGGCCGCACGGCATGAGTGGCAATGCCCGTGTGGGTAAGCCCAGCCTACAGCTCCTCTCCAGCCCTGCTCTGCCAAGTTCCAGCAAACTGCACGGGCACTGACAAGCTTTAGCAGCCAGACTGTGCCCAGCACTAAAAAAGTCCCCTTGACTTCGGTGAAATGTGAATGAGGCCAAATCGCTGGCTTTTTTGGTCCTGTGATCTGAACTTGGCGGTGATTAGAGTAATTCCGCCCATGAGTAAGTGAACTCGTTACTTTTAACCATGCTGAATGACTGCGTTTCAATGTAGGTATGTGTTTCTCTCTGCTTGTGAAGTTTTGTGATGGCACCCAGAATCCTGCTGCCTACAGATGGTATAAAAATCAGCTTGAGAGAGAAGATGACATTCAATATTTTTCCTATAGATTTTTCCTTTCTTTTTTTAGTCTATGTTCCATTTTATTTTTTTCTGTTTGTTTTTTTTTTTTTTCTTCTTATTTTTACTCATTTTTCTGGGCCATCAGAATCGAACACATCATTATGGTTAAGGAGGTTGATGGCACCTGTGTTTTTTATTGGCATGATGCATCTATGTAATACTCACCATCTCTTTCAAACTCCCATAAAGGAGGTTAAAAGAATCCTCACATTTTTAAAAAGCTGCTCACCTGATGGTAAATGCACTGCAATTTGATACTGCGAGGGATTAATGAGATCGAGCTGGGTGTGGAAGGCGGAGGGAGGGAAAGCCGCAGTCCATGGGGAGAGCGGGGCTGTTCTGGAGGGCCAAGGGGGTCGCGTGGGTGGTGTGTCCTCCAAAGGCACTCGCAAGCGCCCCAGAGACGGGGCAAAGACAGTTATGGAATAAATTCTCCCTTAAACGGAGCTTCGTCCATACCCTGTTTAATGGCTACGTCGTGACATGAGGCATTCTTTAATTTTGTGCATTGTAGCTACGGATTCAGTGTACGCCTCCCTTACTCCCAGACTTTAAAGCCCTTCGCAGCACGGTGTATTTTGGCTGCGCGAGTTAATACTGCACACATAGACCCACCTCGCTACAGCACCAGCCAACATCCATTCCCCTGTGTCGCCCCGAGGCAAAACCAAGCCAGCAGGTGTCAGAGGGCTTTCTTTTCCTGAGAGAAAAGAGTTATTCTCTGGGCCCTGACAACCTGCAACATTCCTTTTTTTCCTCCCTTTGGAGACTCTGAATAACAATAATCCCACTTCTCTGCTACAGAGGACTGGATGTTCCCTGAGGAGCTGGAAACAAGGAGATTACTGATAGATCATAGCCTCATAGAATCATTTAGGTTGGAAAAGACCCTTGGGATCATCAAGTCCAACCATCAACCCCACTCTATAAAGTCTCCCCCACACCACAACCCCCAACACCACATCTAAACGAGTCTTAAACACATTCAGGGATGGTGACTCCACCACCTCCCTGAGCAGCCTATTCCAGTGTCTGACAAAAGATGGCAGAGGGTGACCAGCCAAATGCACTCCATACCCGTAGCTGAGCTGGGAACTGGAGAAAAAGTCTGGGATTGCTCCCGGGATGGATCAACGTACTTGGACTCTGTTGGAATAAATTCCCTATGCCTTCCCAAACAAGAGTACAAAATACTGATACCGTGCACACAAATCCCCTTTAGCAGGGGAGTTGGACTAGATGATCTCTAGAGGTCCCTTCCAACTCTGAAGATTCTGTGATTCTGTGAAATCAAAACACCTTCTGCATAACCAGCATTTTAATAACCACATTGCACCATCGGAATTGTGTGATGTCGGGCACCAACTCCTTGTTAATGCAGTTTCACGCACAGAAGTGTGCAGCTTGATGGAATGCAAAGAAAAGTACTTACACACCATTTTTCTGTGCAGATGGATTTTCACAAGTTAATTAAGTCAGGTGTATGCTCAAAAGATGGTTTCCAAGACTCTAGTACATGAGAGTTTATATGTGCAAATTGAAGTATGCAAAGCTGAGATCCTGGTAGGCTTATAATTTCCTTATGAATGTGCGTTCACCTCAATATATTTTTAACTCCCTGGGGTAACAGCAATGTGCACATTAGTGTTCACAACATACCGATCTAAATTCCTTTTCCTTTTTTTCCTTTCTTTTCTTTTCTTCTTTCTTTCTTTCTTTCTTTTTTTTTTGTTTTTTTTTGTTTTTGTTACACGTACAACAGATGGCAGAAAGTTCTTTGTCCTGATTTCTGAAGTACACCTGCACTCATTTACAGCGGCAGTCAAGCTGTGTTAAAAGATTTCACTTCTCCTTCGGTCTGCCTGATTGGCATTTATCTACCTTGGTGGCTGATAGAAAGGGAATACAATGGGTTTTCATTTGTTGTTGTTGTTTTTTGTCATTTGGGGTTTTTTAGGAGGACACTTCATATATACAAATAGGCTTAGATACAGCTAATAAAAAGTGAAACCCCATAGAAAACTGGAAAACAGTTTTTGAGTTCTGAGTTACTGTATTTCATGGACTCTTTAGTAAAACATACAGGGAAAAGAAGTTAATCTTCGCACGTGCTGTTTTCCACTCACCTTGCTTTGTAGAGTGAAAATAGAACAGAAAGGTCCTAAAAGAAATGTTAATCATCCTCCTCACCAGCTTTAACATGTACCACACTGCATTTGGCAGGTACAGCGTTAAAGCAATAGTTCTCTAAAGAAGTCAGCACGAGTGGTACTAAATCACCTTTTGCAACAGCCAAAACAGGTTAATCCCTAATTTGATAAAATTAATTCAGGGCTATTCCCAATAATGATTAAAATTGTGCTGAGCAACTAAAAAAATTAATTTCCTGTTTTAAACATACTGAGCAAAACCAGGGAAGCCCACCGCCCCTCACTGGCTGCAATATTGATGGACTATGCAGGAAAAGGGGTTGGGGCCAAGGCTTCCCTTGTCAGTGCCAGAGAAGATGGAGTTCCAGCAGGCCGTGGCGAGTTAAGGGCGAACCATGGAGTTCCTAGTTCTGAGGGTCTGTGGTGACCACGGGGGTGGCACAACAGGTTTGTCCTGGCAGCAGGGGTCGGGACGGGAGGGTTTCGCCAGCATGGACATCTCCGTGCCAGGGAGACACGTATCTGGTGGGTGCCTCCTGTGCCCTCGTTAATGCAGTAATAGGCGTCCCGGGTGAAGAATGGCTGTCCTGATTTCCTCCTACAGCAGCACCCTGCCCGTCTGGGGACATGGGAGAGTGCTCAGGCTGGAGGGGACCCACCTTGTCGAGCTTTTCCCCAGCTGGTGGGAGTAGCAAAACACATGGGTCATGTCTGACCTGCTGTTGAAGAGGTTTCACAGCACGCCTTGCCGCTAGAAAGCTTTTCCTGATGCTTAACCGGAACCTCCCTGCACTCCAAATCCAAAGCTTCTTACCCAGACCACCACAGACAGAGAAATCAGATTGCTGTCCTTTCCTCTGCAACAGTCTTGGAGGATATGGAGGCTTTTTGACCATTTCTCCCTTCTCTTTCCTCCAGGCCAGACAGACACATTTCTTCCAGTCTTTCCTTCTAGGTCATGCTCTCTATATTTCTGACCATGCTTATGGTTTTATTGTGCAACCTCTTCAGCTGGCCCATGATTTGCTGCAGATGCAGAACCTAAAACCACAGAGGGTTCTCTAGGGGAGGAAAGATCACTCCAGGTACCTTGCAGGCTACGTCCCTACCTGTGGAACTCAATGAGGACAGCCATGTTTTTTTCATACCGCGTCAGACAGCAGTCTTCAAATTGCCTTGTAGCTGCCGTATCCACCTCCAAATAACCGTATTCCTGCCAGAACTGAGGAACTCTGCTGCCGGCTCTCCTGGGACTCACTCACTAGCAGTAAGAAAAGCCTAAATATTTGTGGTGGCCACAACCCTGGCTTTCCCAGTGCTCTGGTCTCTGACAACCCTAGGGTCAGCCCCAGGCAGGTCGGGCCATCTCCATCCTTGGAGACCTTCAAACCCTAATGGACACAGCCCTGAGCAACCTTCTGGAGGTGACCCTGCCCTGATCAGGGGTTGGGCTGGGCCACCTCCAACCATCCCCACTGAAATAAGCACCGCACAGTCCAGGCTCTCAACAAGCAGCACCTCATCCCAGCAAGTTGACAGGGAAAGGAG
This sequence comes from Larus michahellis, assembly GCF_964199755.1. Lineage (NCBI taxonomy): Eukaryota > Metazoa > Chordata > Aves > Charadriiformes > Laridae > Larus > Larus michahellis. The sequence continues at coordinate 86,756,256 of NC_133930.1, forward strand.
GGAGCTGCCTCTCTTGGGTGACACATGAAGCCACAATCCTTTCGCTCACCTCAAGATGCTGGAGAAGACGAAGTAAAAGAAGAGCATCTTCACTCAGGCAACAGCCAGCATGTGCCACCACTTCACTGAACAACTGCAAAATGCATTCCTGCAGCTCCGGCATGATGCATCAGGTCTAAGGAGATAAGGGGTGGGACTAGGGGGAGGCAACACAAAGAAATGCTTGGTAAACTTTTTAAATATTTTTCTTTTACTTGTGTTTGGAAAAATAGATAGAATCATAGAATTGTTTTGGTTGGAAAAGACCTTTAAGATCATCAAGTCCAACCATTAACCCAGCCCTGCCAAGTTACCACTACCCCATGTCCCTCAGCACCACAGCTCCATGGCTTTTATATCCCTCCATGGATGACGACTCCACCACTGCCCTGGGCAGCCTCTTCCAATGCTTGACAACCCTTTCTGTGAAGAAATTGTTCCTGCTATCTAATCTAAACCTCCCCTAGCACGATGTACAGGCATGGAAGATCTGAGCCATCGCATTATCTTTACTTCTTGCTGCTAAAACCCTCGTTAAGGTGTTAGATATGACACTTCTATACATTTGTATGCAGCATGAGCTTTTGCCAGACTTCACTCACGCATGATGTTAAATTTGTGCCTATTTGTAAGTTCTGTACATCAGCTCATAAATGCTGTGACATATGCTGATCTGAAGGACACAGGATGAAAGTTGCACTGCATTATTCATCTAAGCGAAATAAACAGCCTCCAGGGTTATGAAGATGAAACCCAAAAGATGTGAAAACATTTCATTAGGTAGTTCAGTGCAAAAATATGGAGTGATCCATGGCAGCCTTCACTGAGTGGGTGTTTTATCAACAAACCACTTAAACATCTCGTTCATATGACAGCTTTGAAAGTTACAGTAACCACACTGGAAAAATAAATAATTAAATTTTCAAACCCAGCATTTCTGTACATAAGAAGTTTTTGTAAGGTAATTCTAAATAAACTACTTAATTTTCAAGGCTTTCCCTAACCAGTGGGTTGCTTACTGTCATCTTGTGATCATAGAATTATAGAATCATAGAATGTGTTGGGTTGGAAGGGCCCTCTAAAGGCCATCTAGTCCAACCCCCCTGCAGTGAGCAGGGACATCTTCAACTAGATCAGGTTGCTCAGAGCCTCATCCAGCCTGGCCCTGAATGTCTCCAGGGATGGGGCCTCCACCCCCTCTCTGGGCAACCTGGGCCAGTGTCTCACCACCCTCAGTGTAAAGAACTTCTTCCTAATGTCTGATCTAACCCTGCCCTGCTCGAGTTTAAACCATTGCCCCTCGTCCTGTCGCTACATGGCCTTGCCAACAGCCCCTCCCCAGCTTTCCTGTGGGCCCCCTTCAGGGACTGGAAGGGGCTCTAAGGTCTCCCCGGAGCCTTCTCTTCTGCAGGCTGAACACCCCCAACTCTCTCAGCCTGTCCTCACAGCAGAGGGGCTCCAGCCCTTGGATCATCTTCGTGGCCCTCCTCTGGACCCACTCCAAAGGGTCCGTGTCCTTGTGCTGAGGGCTCCAGAGCTGGACATGGTACTCCAGGCGGGGTCTCTCCAGAGCAGAGTAGAGAGGGAGAAGGCCCTCTCTGGATCTGCTGGCCACGCTTCTTTTGATGCAGCCCAGGATGCGACCGGCCTTCTGGGCTGCAAGCGCATGTTGCAGGCTCATGTCCAGCTTTCCATCATATATGAGTCAGATTTTTTAAAAAAGTCTAACTTGCAATTTCTGGGGGTACATCTTGTTGCTGTTATTTTCAGGATATGTAGAAGTGTCTAAGAGTGATACTAACATCAAGGGGCTGCAACTGAACATAACTGCAATGGAGATACAGGTCACCATTTCTTGATATATATGCGAAATGACAAGGAAGATTTGCTAAGGTTACCGAGCAGTCACAGAAAATGTTTGTGAAACATTTGGCTGCATGGGAATATCTAAAGATTGTTATAATTGGTTTGAAAGTCTGTGATTCCTGTTTCTTTTCTGTACTTTGCACAAAAAAAAAAAAATTGAAATGGCCCTAATTCCAACATGCCTATTGCAACCAAACTGTGCTAAAAGACTTTGTAAAAAAATTTGCCCATTGTCTCCCCCCATAAAAGCAGATGTGTAATGGCTGCAATTCACACAGGCTTATCCTTTTAGTGAGGAACCTTTGGCTTTGACAGAAGACAGCAAGCTGTGATCTGAGCAGTCGGGTAGAAACCCAGCAGCAGAAGGATGTGTCCAGCCTCGGGCAAAGCAGGTCTTCAGGAATCTTCAGGATTCGTATCATCTGCGTGTTTTTATCCTAATGTAAATGGTAATGTAATACTACACATGTACCATTTTCCTTCTTCTTGCAGGTTTTTTCTTGATTGGTATCTCGTGGTAATTAGCTTCATAGTTTGTTCGTTGATTGCTTTACAAGGTTTTTACTTCTAGCACGGTAAACCATTTTTTTCTTTGCCATTTATTTGAAAACCTCTAGGTTTTGAAATACAGGAAAACATAAAGATTTACTTATTTTTTTTTGCTTTGACATTCCTTACATTTTTCTATCCCCTATCCTTTATGCCCAGTTTTTAACCAGCTGCTTCTCGAAGAATACTTTTTGGAGTAATTTCCACACTGAAATATGTAGCGTATGATGTGCTGAGCATGTCTAAGGGCAAAGACCAAAGACCAAAGACCATCCTGCTTCTGCACTTGCTGAATGAAGATTTCTCTTCCCGTCTAGTTTACTCCAGCTCCACGATTTGTTTCATTCTGAGCGTATCTACCACTTTTTTTCCAATTACTTACTATTAAAATGAAGATGCAGAAGCCCTGCAAGATCTGTCTTCTTGGAATCTTATACTCCATTTTGGAGAAATGCCTCTATTTCATTTTCTTCCAGTGTCTGAAGCATTGTCAGATATAAGCATTGCACCAAATCAAAACAAAACAGTTCAGGAGAAGATTGGAAACCTGTTTAGCCTCATGCAAGAGAGTTTTAATTTCACACCTTGGAATTCACCCTGATGAGCGGTTGTCCCTGTGAGGGCGGAGGGCTCATGCCCTTTGTGCGCCAAGCACATTATTATTTCCATAGGCAGCTTTTTTCGCTATGTTTCCCATGGCTGAACCTATAATTTTTCCACAAATTCCCAGGTCCCTCCTGGCCATTGGATCTCTCACAACACACTTTGCTCAAGTTGCTGTTGCTGGAGAAGGTGAGATATGGCGACTGTATGGACTATGTGCATTGTCGCCTCCTGGACGGACGATTTCAAATGATATTAAAATGCTGTTGTTGATGAGGCTGTCTTGATTCTTGACAGAATAAGTAATTCCATGTGAGATGTACAGAAATGACAGTCATGACTTTACGGTGGAATGCATGAACAGATGAGCTTTCTATAACATAGGAAGGGATTATTTGGTCTCATTGGGACCGAAGTGCCGTATTTTGGGCAGCAAATGCAAGGATACGTACCGTAAGAAGAGACTTTTCACAAAATCGATGAGGATGGTCAGAGGTTTGTAAAATCCGTAGCTTTCCCATGCCTGTCTTCAGAACAGCATGTCCACGGCAGCCCCCAGAGAGGCATCCTGCGGGGGAGCCAACGCTGGGAGACTCTCGAGGTTCTCCCAAACCGTGTTCACTAGTATTTCTCTGATACGAGTGATATTTCAACCAAAAGATGAATCCACTCATTTAAACGTTAAGGCAGCTATATCACCATATAATTCATCACCTTCACTGTTCATGTAAATGAAGTGTGTCAAAGACATCGAATTTTAAGTCTGGATTCCATGAAGGACCAGTTCTTGAACTGAGCTGCCCCCAGGAAATAATTTTTCTTGTTATGGTTGCTGTAGCATTAAAATTGTACTAAAGTGCCCTTAGCCTGCTAGTACTCACTGGTCTTACACAGAGGTTATACAGTAAGAAAGAATAAATATCTTAAAGTTTTCTTCAAAGAGTGTTAGAAGGTGGTATAGATTTTTAAAAAAAGGCCTCATCCTTCCCAAATAATTCATGCTTGTGTGCCGTAAAAAATTTTTTCTCCTGAAGTTGCCTTTTTTTTCCAATGCGGTTGTAGTTCTGGGCTAAATCCAAGCAAGACATGGAATTCCTGAGCCAAAATACACAGGGGAATATCAGACTAGAGTAATTCGCAATCCAAATCCCTTTTTTCCTTCTTTATCAGAAATGTCTTGCTGGTCACAGGCCATATACTTCAGGGAGCGATCCCAATATGTTGTTTTCACAGTTAAGCAAGTAATTTTTTTTCCCTGTGCGAAACCTGAGTTGATCTTTCGGCGGCGGGAGGTGTCCTCTGCCGGGTGGGGGATTGCGTGCGCCTTTGCACCCCCCGGCTTTGCCAACCCCTGGCACGTGGTTGATGCAATCTGGCAGAATCCTGCTCTACGGGTCACCTCCGGCATGGTCGCAGGCAGCGGAATAGCCCCCCCCAAGCCATCTAATTACTGAAGAGGGAATAAAAATTAACCATTAAATCATTAAGGCAGGTTGCCGTTTTCATCCCTTGCTATTGACTTGAATTGCCTGAAACTGCAGCCTAAATTCCAAATAGATCTTCTGGGTATTTATTGGGGGAAAAAAAAACAAAAACAAAACCAAAACCAAATTATTAAGCACTTTCTAAAATTAGTACTTTAAAATGGCATCCAGGCCCCAGTAGTTAGTGCTGAAGTAACTATAGTGCTAATAATAAACAAGTCAGTTGGAAAAGTAAATTTTGGCACAAAACCATTATTAAATAGACAAGCCAAATCAGTTTAAATAAAGGTACATCAGTATTGTTACAAACTTGCGTCTCAGGGACTTTTCATCAGTTTATGGATAGTGATCTTTGAAAATTACCACCCCAATAATCTGCATCATTAAATGACACAGACTTGGGGAAATAGCTGTATTTAGTCTTGTTCCAGGAGAAGGTATTTGCTGTTTGGAGGGAACAAGGGGGTGTTGCGCTACGAGAGACAAGTCCCTGGCTCCAGGAGGGACACACGTGCCGCACACGTACACGAACCCGGGCAGCTGCTCGTGCTGCCCTGGAGTCAAACCATTTTTTAAATGAGTGAAGCATAGGATAGCTGTTTCCAAAAAACAACTGGTTTTAGCTGTTTCCAAAAGGAAGAGCTGTCAGCAGCTGGCGCAGCAGAGTTTACATCAACACCCTCCGCGTTTTGTGGCTTCGTGGGTTTACAGCTCCCCTCGAATACTGGTGTTGGCATCAGGCCACATTAATTATGTTAAATACAGTCATTCCTTCCTGAGGCAAAAATCACCTTGAAGTTGTTTAAAATTCTTGTGGGTACTTAAAGAGATGCAAATTCTGCTGCAGAAGGGCAGCTTGGGCAGGGGTGGGGAGGACGGGGTGGCTCTGGGGTGGACAATGGCTGTGGTGGTGGTGGCAGGGGACAATGGCTGCAGCGCCAGGTGGCAGGGGGAAAATGGCTGCAGTGGCAGGTGATGGTGGGACGGCTGCGGTGGCGGGTGGCAGGGGATGATCACTGTGGTGGTAGGGGGACAATGTCTGTGGTGGCATGGGACCATGGCTGCGGTGGTGGTGGCAGGGGACATGGCTGCGGTGGCAGGGCCAGGGTGGCTGCAGTGGCGGGCGGCAGTGGATGATGGCTGTGGTGCTCGGGGACATGGCTGCGGTGGCGGAGGCGGGCTGTCCCTCCGCGGCAGCTCTGCCAACACACATCTCGCGCAGCAGTGCCGCAGCACGATGCCAGAGCCACCAGAGACCCCGTTCTGGTAGGCGAGGTGCAGAGTACAAGGTACAGCCCCAGACTCCTACAGAAACCCTGTCAGCATCAATTCCTCATGGATCTTCACCAGATCCAGTGTGCAGGAACAGCCCCTTCCAAACCTGAGGGGGGATCTTATCAATGCTTATAAATACCTAAAGGGTGGGTGTCAGGAGGATGGGGCCAGGCTCTTTTCAGTGGTGCCCGGGGACAGGACAAGAGGTAATGGGCACAAACTTGACCATGGGAAGTTCCACCTAAACATGAGGAGGAACTTCTTTGCTGTGAGGGTGGCAGAGCCCTGGCACAGGCTGCCCAGAGAGGTGGGGGAGTCTCCATCTCTGGGGACATTCCAAACCCGCCTGGACGCGTTCCTGTGCCACCTGCTCTGGGTGACCCTGCTCTGGCGGGAGGTGGGACTGGGTGATCTCCAGAGGCCCCTGCCAACTCCGGCCAGCCTGGGATTCTGGGATTCTGTGATAGCAGGCGTCTGATGGCTGATACAACTCTGGTAGCCCCAGCCATGGGCAACCCATAGAGGAACCTTGCAGGAAAAGCAGATCAATGCCCGAGCTTCAGCACTGCCTGGGAAGATGTGGCAGATGCCTCCAAAGGGGACAGCAAGGGCGGTGGTGTGTCCCCATGCTCGGTCCCGCGTAAGCACAGGGAGGCCACCCCGCAGCTTTCCGGAGTATTTTCTAATGTTCCATTCAATCAAGCTGCTCTTGATCGAGCACATCAGTTACCACCCTCCAACCACAAATGACTGTACCAAGGTCCATCACAGGTCAATTCCAAAGAGCCTGGACCACCCCCTCACGCCCCCAGCGGGGTCCCCCCAGCCCTTCCCGTTGCCTGTCACCAAAGACGTCATCATCCACACCGAGTATATGGCTCCCGGGCTCATGATGATGTCCTTGAACAACAGGCTGACTCATCTCTGCAATATTTTTTAAATTTGTATTTCTCTACCTCACTCTTCTGGGAGAATTTGGTGGAAAATAGAAGTATTGCAGATGATCAGAGTTCTGGAAACCTGACCAGTGGGAGCTGAAGCTTCAAATAAATGCCAGGTAAAAAACCAGCTGTGAAACATGGCAAAGCCAAGCTTCAGACCCACCCTCCCCTCCAGGACTTTCTGACATACTGAATTTTCTGTGCCTGGGAAAGGTGGGGTGCATCTACAGCTGGCTGGCATGAAGCAGGAGGGGGTTGGGGGGGCTTGGCCCCCATCCAGAGGCGTTCACAGAAGGGAGCCTGTGGATGGGATGGGAACAGGAGGCAAGGGGGTGTCTCCTGGGGCACCTGCCAAAGGGCTGGCCAGTTAGGGCTTAATTTGTTCTGCGCATACGCCGTAGGTATTTCTGTTCATCCGTGAGTTTGCTTCATGGTTTCATCTTAAACTGGTATTTAAAAGATTACTTGTTTCCACTGTCCTCCCCGACCTGGAGCGTGCAGAGGAGGAAGAGAGCAGCTCTAACGCCCGGGTCCGTGAGAGCCGTGTTTGTTCAGCACACGGGGAAGAAATTGCATGTGTGCTCAAAGATACCAGCGTTTGCTTTATGTGTAATGGAAAAAAGAGGCAGCTAAAGAATGAGTGCTGCAGCAGCTCGTTGCTGCCGCAAAAAGGAGGACAAAATTCTTCACGCGTGGCTCAGTTTGGGAGAGGCTAGCATGACCGGTTTGCCTAAGAAATGCCCCAACTAAGGCAAAAATGTGCAAAAACATATCATTCTTGAACAAAAACCGTGTGCCGCTTAATCCTAATTTGAATTTAGTGAAAGATAATCTTGTTTAGGGACTGTTGCGCTTAGCCTTAAGTGACCCAACTGCTTTAGAACCTCTGGCTGTGGAAGGAATTGTTTTGGGTTTAACAAAATGGCAATTTTTTTTTCTGGTCCTGGTGTTTAAGGCACTCAGTAGAGACGATGCTGCCTTTCAGAAGTGTGTTGTCAGATGGCAGTTTTTACGTACAAATGCTTGATAATAGTAATCAGCTGGAGACTACCTGCCACGCACAGCTTGTGGAAACAGACAGCAACGCACAAAACTAACAGAAAGAACAACTGGTGCTGGGAACCTCGGCTGCTGGCAGACAGAGCTCGCTTTCAGCAGAGGAGAGAACGCTCCAACAGAAAGATCTTAAGCAAGCGGAGAACAAAGTTAAATCCTTGGCAGATTTTACTTTGAGAGTGGGCTTTAAATGGCCAAGCAATTAGTCTGATTGCACAGTGACCCGCTATCTACAGTAAAGCACGGAAGCCGTAGCTGTTGACCAAGAAGTGGAGGCACACGGAGCCACGTTAATGGTAGCCCTAACGCAAAGTCCAGGGCTGGTGCGGAAATGAAATACTGACTCCTTCAAACAGAAAATTTCCAAGCGTATGTGAAAGAGAGCCAGAATTTCACCCTTCAGGTGCCGCTTTCCTGCTGTGGACAGGGTCTGATCCCCGATGGTGTGGTGCGTGCCTACAGCCGCAGTCAGCGGGGGATGCCTCGGGCGCATCCAGGCGAGGGCAAAGCTCCCAAAAAGGAGAAGTTGCGGCTCCATTTGCTAAGGGCAAGTGCTCATTTTCCTTTGGAAGATAGATCTGCCTGCAAGCGTTTATTTCTGGGAGATACTCTTGTAAACATCATATAAGCAACTCTCCGCCAGCAGTAGGATTGTCTAGCATTACCCAAAGCCTTTTTTGTCCCCGCTGCCTGTTGTTGTTCTGACGTCCTGGCGTGCTCCGACAGCCGCTGATGGAGCAGTTGGTGAACACGCACTGCCTCAAGGAGATGGAAGAGAACGCCGTGCTGCAGAGGTGCGCACTATTGATAGTGTGGGAAGCTGGAAAAAGGTCAAATGAGTGTCTTTGTGGAGCCACCGTGCAAATTATGATTCTGTTGATATCAGACTGGTTGTGGTTTTAAAAGGAGCAAGCACCTCTTATTTTGGGCCAGCTGTTGTACATTTGATAAAGATGTATTATGGGTGGGGGCCGTGGTCTGCAAGCAGGCAAGTTCTGGTTACCGCTTTATTTTTTGAAGTTTTTACTAAAACTATCTATTGGATCAGAGAAGTAGAGGATTTTAGACACACAGTCCACAAAGAGATGACTTCCAAAGAGCTGGCATTACCAGTAAGTGTTTAAAAATACCTGCCTGGCAAGCAGTACAAAAAAACTACTGGCAAATGAAGCAGAGCTGAATCATAGAATCATAGAATTGCCCAGGTTGGAAGGGACCTTTCAGATCATCAAGTCCAACCATCAACCCAACACTGACAAAAAATATCACTAAACCTTATCTCTAAGCATCACATCTACCCGGCTTTTAAATTCCTCCAGGGATGGCGACTCCACCACTGCCCTGGGCAGCCTCTTCCAATGCTCGACAACCCTTTCAGTGGAAAAATTTTTCCTAATATCCATCTGGTGCAACTTGAGGACGTTTCCTCTTGTCCTGTGGCCTGTTCCTTGAGAGAAGAGCCCGACCCCCCCTCGCTACCCCCTACTTTCAGGGAGCTGTAGAGAGTGAGAAGGTCTCCCCTCAGCCTCCTCTTCTCCAGGCTGAACACCCCCAGCTCCCTCAGCCGCTCCTCACAGGACTTGTCCTCGTGAGACTCCTAAGACTGAAGACGACATCCATATTTACACAATAAAACCAGGCAGGCCAGTTCGCAGGCTGTGACAGTGGCCCATTGTTCCCAAAACAGGCTGAAACCCAATGCTAGGAACGGGCCATCCAGGATGCTCTGGACCAGCCTGGGGGCAGCTGTTTGCCATGGGCAGTGGCAGCTCGAGCAGCTTCGGTGTTGGCCATAGAGCTCCAGCAGATGGAAAGATTCCTCACCGCTATTCAGCAGAGGGGTGCAGACGCAGCTCGACCATCAGAGGTGGTGAGGGACCACGCGGTGGGGTCCCTGTCCCCATCCATGGGGTGTCCATTAGTTCCCGTAGTTGCATGTGGCATCCTCCAAGCTTTTCAACAATAACTTTTTACGCCACTCCTGCTTCAGGTAGGACTGCTGTGACAGGGGGAGTCAAAACAAAAGCTTATCTAGCAGGAGTACAACAAACAGACCTGCCAGGTGGCTGCCTGCAGCTGTAACAGCCACAGTTTCTTCTGCAGATTTCATTTTGACAAGCCAGGAAGAACTAGAAATCAGTGGTAATTCTGCATTTTGCACAGTCAGAGCACCAGACTCGCGTCCACCCCATTTTCTGCTGGCAGCAACTCAAAACTACTCGGGGGCTGGGGGGTGGGGAACATAATTGGGGTAACTGGGTCAGCTCCATTCTCTTTATAAAGGGAAGCCATCTGTCTTTTTACATTAGAAGTATGGGCTCTTCCAGTCTATAATTTCCTGTATTACACCCAGCAGCATCACTACGGTGATGGTGGAAGAGAAAAGAGCGTAGTGATGGTGGAAGAGATAAGAGTCAAAACCCAGCGACTTAGAAAAGAAAGGACTTAGTTACCAGTTCAGCTTTGTATGTGGTTTCCTTTCCTGAAATGTCTGTGCGAAATGTACACTGACAAGTGGTGTTGCGTAAAGGATTTCTTTGTCAGGGGCACAATTCTGCTGTCTCCTGCTGAAGTGCTAATAATAACTACCCCTCGTTCTTCCCCAGTGTTGCTGCCGCTAAGGCAGGCCCAGACTTCGAGTTTTTAGTACTTATATGTTGAAAAGGGAAAAAGTAAATAATAAAACAACTCCAGCCATATGATCAGTCTTTTTCTTTAACCAAAGTATAAAAACAAACACAGAAACGAAACCAACAGAAAAAAAAAAAAACAAAGAAAGGCGTAAAACCAGTATTTTAAAACATGCCCTAATCACAGGTTTCCTTTAAAAGGCATAATCATATAAGATACCCAATTCCTCAGCAAGGAATCTAACATGGAAGTGAACATGTTTCTCCGCAGTTTTATTTCCTGTGCGTGCAATACACACGCTGAAGCTCTGTGTACGGGAAAGACTTCATTAGGGTCCTGAGCTTTTCAACTTGCATGAATGGCTTTAGTATTCCAGAAATGGTGCATTTTCAGCTCATTTCCACCTGCAAGGAATGATTAAATCTGCCAACAGTGGCAGTGCAAGATACCCATCTAGCCATAAGGCCAGGCCTGAATTAATTCCAAGATCTCACATGTCCATTTATGTCCTTCTCACCTATAGAAAACATTCATTTATGGGAAGAGTAAGTGCAGAAGACAAAACTGGTCTGTGTGAAAATGGCACATCCTGCACCAAAACACGTCCTGACGTTTTCATTTCATGGGGTAAAGGCAGGTTGTGCTCACCTACAACTTTCTTAACCCCCTCCCAACACTGTTGAGTCGACCTGGAGCAGCCCCACCATCAGCATCTCCCTGCGTTAAGGCAGGTTCCCACCAGTTCGTTCCTGAAGCAGCTGTTGCTGCCTGCGCAGCTTTGTTTTTTAAGGAACCAGATCGCTAGACTTGCAAAGAAATTTGCAAGAGGTAATTCATGGCATAATGGAGGTAATTGACGACTGTTCTGGGATCACTAAACCCTTTTCATTTACTACACTATAGGCAAGATTTTAACTCCTCTTCAGATGTACAAAGCCTATTCACTGACACACTGAGTCGCTAATTACCTTTGAAGTTTCATTAAAAACAGATGCCTTGCTAAAGAGCAAATATTAGTCACACTCTGATCAAGGTGCAGCTAGACATTTTGAGCATGAACTGGCAGCACAGCTAATGATGCGGAAAACAGCTGCTAATGCCGGGACTGCATTCTCCTCTGTGCAGTTACAATTAATATTGATAAATGCAAAGTGACTCGTGGAAATGCATCCTGCTGGCTGGGTAATCAGAATACTGGTGGGGAGGAAAGGAAGGATGGGTCCAAACACGAACCACTGCCATTAAGCTCATTTTCTTCTTTCCTGCATCTAATACGCAGTGATGAGACAGGCATCCACCGGTGACACGTTCGTATGCGCACGTTATTTGAGATTTGCAAAATATTTTAGGTTAAGTAATCTTCTACACAAACTAATAAAGAGAAGTGGCAGGATGCAAGACCTGGCATAACCAAGGCTTCTGTTGTTACACTGTTATAAGTTTTGCTTTATCTAACTGACTTTGCGCAATTAAGCATTTCAAGCAATACATTCACAGCCGCCTAATTGCTTCCACTGGACACAGGCTTCCTAGAACAGTTCTATGCAAGAACGCCTATGGCCTTGACCCATCGGTCACAGCCTTACTTCCATCTAGTATATTCTGGTATGTGATACCGTAAAAGCAGCAAATAAAACTCCCTAAGACCTGATGTGAAAAATCTTAGAAAGCAGGCATTCTTTACTGCCAAAGCTGCAGCGTTGGAGACACACAGGGATTGCTCCTCCAAAGTGTGTCTCTCTGGCAACACAGAGCAGACATATTTATGGTCGTAATATTTACGGTCGTAATGTTTACAAATTCACTGCGTTTCTCAAAAAATCATACATATCTTAATTAGTTCCCAGAAGTCATTTACATATCCTCCTTCCATGCTTAATGAATGGAGTCGATGGTCTCTGGTGGTCCCCGGTGGTCATTTTGGCACTTCCAACCCTATCTGCTGTTTAACCTCAGACCGGCTCTTCAGGTTGTTTTTTCCTTAAAAGGCGTTGTTTGCTGATGTGCAAATTTCAATTGAGCAGGCTTCCATTCCCCCTCTTAACGTCCTTCTTATCTTCATGTTTATCTTGCTCAACCACATTTTGCCAGATTTTTGTCTCTCCTTTGTCTCTCAGACCTCCTTTGCTCATGTCCACTGATATTTATGCAAGTAGAACATACAGTACAAAATTCACCACATCCAAACTTACATACTTTATTCTAAAGCCCTTAAAACCTACTATGTTACACAAACTGTAGCATGTTGGTATCATATGGGTAGTTAATTCAGCTGGTAATCACAGGTTACATGTGGACGAGGAGAGCACCACGTCAAATACCACAAAGGATGAGCAAGGTACAGGTCCTTGGATGTTGGGAGCAGGGCCCAGGGAACACACCCTGGGGCAGGTGAGGTCTAAATACATGTCTATACTTGAAAAAAGACACAGCCGCTATTCCCAGATAATTTCTTCTGAATCTTCTGCCCGTTTTCCATTTTATTCAATCTGCTTTTAAACGGGTCTAAGCTAAACTGGAATAATCCAAAGTCAAAGCGAGCTATCACTGATGGGTAGTGTAAAACACAACTTCCCAGGGTATCAGCTACCCCACAGTAACTATCCCTGCATTTTTCACCTAAGGGAAAAATGAGGAGCATTCGTCATTATATTCCATTTACTGAGTAGTAAAAGCACGTGCACAGCTGATGCTGGAGAAGGGGACATTCGTTGGAATGCGTCACTGCAGTTTATCCAAGGGCGACATGTGTGCAGGCATATCTGAAGAAAACTTCTGACAAGAATAATTCGGGAGTGATTCGTGTATAGGCACCATAGACAAGCTGCTAGAGAGACACCATGAAAATGTGAGCCTCTTCTCTGTCCCCTCAGTCGTTTAAATTTACTTTTTTCAGATAGTGTGGAGAATAAAGGGTTGTTTCTAAAGCCACTTGGTGAAACATAGAGTCAGAAGGTATGAAACATCATTGATGTCTGCTTAGAGGTGTGTCTGTCTTATTTCCTTTGATGTGCCCAAAGTGTAATGTTACATCAAGTGTGGCGTGATGTGTGGCCCTGCAGACAAGTCTTAATTTGGCTTCAAAAGAAAAACTATTTTAGCGTAAATTCCAGGCCCGCGGAAACACACAGATTTCTCAAATGTTGTTCCTAACTCTTAGGTGACATTCTGGAAACAGGATTCAGGACAGCATCTTTGGAGATGCTCTTACAGGAAAACTCTCCAATGGCAGCTCTCTAGATCCCAAAGGATTTACCGGTAGCCCACCAGCTGCTTCAGATCTCTTCTACACGGTTTTTCTTGTTGGGAACACTCTACACAAGGCTGTCAGTCAACGGCCGGTGCTGTGTTTGTCTTCACATTTCTGTCTATGCAGATGTGGATTTCAGCGGGGCAGAGGGAGCCCCGGCCTCTCCACTTGTCCTTGTCCACACCAGCCAGCACAGAGTCACCTGGCTGACGGAACTCTCATCTGTTTAATTCAATATATAGATGACAGGGAAGAAAAACAGACACCTCAATGACACTGTTTAAACAAAAATGATCTTTGTTTTTTCATATAGATAAACCTCACATTCAGGTGACCTGTGAACATTTATGAATGTCCAAAATCAGGGTAAATTATTTCCAGTGCAAAAATTATTATCAAAAATATGAATTTCTTTTAAGCAATGCTTTGACTAGTGAGGAGGCGAGCTACTTTTTCTTATGCTGATTATTCAGGCTAGTGGATGGATACTATCACTTGCAATCCGTAGTAGCTCTCTGAGCCGTGTAATGAAGCAAGAAGACCAAAAGGAAAGATTTGCCATTGACTAGCCGTGTTTTAGGTGCTCTAGTTACAACCATGAAGCTTTTCATCGAGATCTCACAGACTCATTCTGAGATGAACTCCAACTTTTCTGAAGGAAAATGTGGGTGTCTTTCTCAGATTATAAAACAACAACAAAAAAAGCCCCAAACCAGCAGAACCTGTCAGAATTCCTTGATGGAGGCACACTAGCTGGGCACTCATTTGGTGCCATAATTTTTTTTTCGTAATGAGACCTCAGTGAGGCTGTGCTGATAGATGAGGATGGCTGTGCTACCCCCCCCGGGTTGGAAACACAAATGCCCACAGTTGAAGGTGAGAGGAAAAAACTGCTCTATCAGTAAACCTCCATGCCCAAATCTGCAACACCAGAAAAAGCCTCTGGAAGAAGGACTGCCCATGTCATGGTCCTCACAGAGGTGGCTTCCATGGAGGTGGCACCGGGGCTGAATGCCCCTTCCTCCGTAGGTCAAGGCTCAAGAGGATACGTGACTTTGCGATAGGTGTAAGGGAAACATAAGCTCTGTGGTCAGAACAAGGACACACACCACACACTCAGGACCCTTCCATTACTTATTCTCTGGCTCACTCAGCTTCCCTGTCTACGTGTGAAGATATTTCTTACTGCCTCAGTATTGCAGAACTGAGGTGAAATTCACTAGTGTTCCTCAAGAGTTCAGATACTTTGGTGAGACACATCATTTGGAAGATATATGGGCTGGGATGAGCAAGTTCTGCATGGCTACCATCTGTTATTTATCCCGGGTTTGATTTATATTCCAATGAGAAGAGGCAGGAGAAGCTTCCTCCATCATAGGACCCTTTAGGAGAAACAGCCCCTACAGCTGCCTGGCTCCTTTCCCTGGGATGTAGTTGGCATCCTTTTGTACTCTTCATCAGAAAAAACACGCACTTCTAAATATTTTTTAATATGAAGGAGTGCAAGATGTTTCTTTGGGCTATTTGCATAGTAAACAGTTTAATGATACTTGAAGGATTTATTACTGCGCAAAGTGAGACCCACCCAGAAGTGACGTGTCTAATTTAACATGTTTCTGCTCACTTCGTGCACCAGCGATGGGCACAGTATCAACTTAATGCAGTGCATCATTAAGGACCAACCCCAGAGCTGAGACCCTCCCTTGCCACTTTTAAAGGCACATATTGTGTGTTGAAAGGTCAACAGATGCTTCTCAGGAAGCCCTGCCAGAACGCAGGAGCAGCATCTTCCTCTGTACCGAGAGCACAAACTCTTGCCTTTCCTTTCCTCCGGTGACAGATTTGACCCATAACTCGACTTTTTAATTACATCAAAGTGTGCTGGCAGAAGCACCCCACATTTGAAGCCATGAAGCTCCACAGAGGGAGCTGCTCCCTCCTCACCAGCCGCCATCCCGCTGCCAGCAGGACTTCTCTCCAGAAATTAAAAAATTTGGGAAGATCATAGCCAGATCAAGCTGACTGACAGATGCAAGGACAGGTCCCTCAGGCACAAGTAATATTGAAAAAAGCATTTTTGTTGGGGGTAAGAGCAAGCTAGCACAAGCACCTGACCTACAACCACAACCAGCAAAGCTACATTTGCATGAGTGCAGTCTTTCAGGTTATCGTTTTGCATGTTGGGAGCAACCCCATTAAATCTTTTAGGTACTCTCGCACACAAAAAGCCAGTAGAGCTATAGGGTATGTCACTGGGATACAAGTCTGTAAAGACTCATTTGCAGAATTAAATATTTCCCCTGTTTGTTCTTCTGTGGAGTCTTTCATTATAAGCAGTAATTATAGTAATGAACGTTTGCAAGCCAAGAGCAATGGTAATTATTTATCCACTTGGGGAATCTGAGGCATTGAGGGTCAAACAGACTATTTATGCCGTGGCTCCACATCATAAATAACATCAGCTTATGGCCACAGTTAGGCCAGTGTTGTGAGTAAGTCATGAGGAGAGCAAGAAGTAGAAGTCGGAGTTCCACCTCCATGCCTCTCAGTTCAGTGCTAGCCTGGTCTCTGAAACCAGAACTGTCCCGGCTTTGCAGAGGAAACCTTCTTTCTCTTGCAGGAGGAGCCACAAAACCTTAGAGCTGGTCCTGTGTGACTCATTTCATACTCCAATTAAGTAATTCAGACCCAAGAATATACCATCTGAACAGAAAGTGGTACACAAAAAACATCATGATGTTGACGAATCAATGACGTCACTTGTTAGAAATACTTTACAAAAACTCAGTGGTTCCAATGGCTGTTGTAAGATCTCAGCATGAGCAAAATGCATTACTCTGGGGTGCGACCCTCCTTCTTAACCTTCATCTAAAGCTTAAATGAGCCCAGACTTTTGAGGTTTGGAAGTTCAGCCGAAACTTTTTTATTAACTCATATAATTTTATCTTTACTCCATCTTCCTCCATGCTGTAAAGAGCATTAAAGTTAGCAAGATAGCTTCACAGATAGCTTCAGCTGCTACAAGTCTGGTGCGGCTGAGCCAAATCGTGACCAGCTTCTCCATAAGATCAGGTTTCTACACCACGGAAAGAACTCTGGGTAAGCACGTGCGTTGATCACTGTCGACTGTTGTCTCCTCTCTTATGACAGCAGCAGTTTATGGTAATACAGAACACGTAGAGCAACTAATGGGAAAGAGTAATGGTACATACGTTATCCTATAGATCTAGGAGGATCGGTGCCAGCAAAACCCTGCCAGGGTAGGTGTGACCTCCAACAAGAAGAAACTGTCCTGTTTCGCACTACTCACTCCATCTCTGCTCACAATTTTCATCCCTTTGTACGGCCAAGTACAAACCACGTACACTGCACCAGGCAGTGGTGAAAATCGTGGGTTGTCCTGCTGCAATAGCTGTTGTTCCGTCAACGCACAGTCTGCCTCCCGCGACTTTGGGAAAGTCTGGCTCTGTAACCTTGATACAGGGAGGTGACCGAGTCTCTTACTTGACTGCCCAGGAGTTAATGCTGATGAAGTTAATTAGTAGATACAATAACCTGTATTTTTTGTGCGCATTCTTTGATTTCACCTTTTTGCATTTCTACCCAATTTGCTGGGTAAACTTATTGAAAAGCTGTCAAATACTTTTGTTATTACACACAATTAAAGGCAGAGCTTTGGGGTCATCCGTCACATAAATTTAAGGGTGAATGACTGTATGCAACCAAAAAGTGCTCTAATTGCCAGGAATTGGACAGAAGGTTCCTGCTTGTTAGTAGAAATCGAAGTTAAGGAAGGAGAAAATGAGGGTCAAAGTTAGGCTGTTAAAGAGCAGCAGTACTCATTAGCTAACACAAAAAACCAGCACTTACTTACAAGACTCCTCTTCACTGAATTTCACCTTCTCTGACAGCTTATACGTTCTGTAAGGACCTGCAAATATTGATGAACATGAGGTGAGTATTACAAGCTGCTCTCACTTTTTTAGAGATGTTAAAAACTGAGGCAGGATTCCCAATTTACTAGAGGTCATCAAGGAAATCTGTCTGAGACGGGGAGGGGATCCACTCGTATCTCCACCTGAAGACCCTGAGCTTTACCCATGTCTGGTGGGCATGACCTGTACTGAACCATCCCAGGACAAGATGTGCTTTGAGGAATACAAAGATTTCAGGCTTTTTGGACATTCTGGGACCATAACAGTATCTGATGTTGCACCCAAGGGTCCAGCACCATTTCTTCTCCCATCATGCGTCCAGTTTTATTCCCCACCTCGTGGCATGTTATGGCTGAACCGGAGCTTTGGATTCGTTCAATCTTTGCGTTTAAGAGACTGAATTTTGAAACTGCAGCTGACTCCTCTGCAGGGGAAGAGACCTTGCCCTTGGAGGCTGATGCGCGGGTCAGCTGTAGCCCAGTGTTTCTGCACAGTGAGCATGTTTATACATAGCTTTTCAACTGTTTTAGTAACAAACTTTGGATCCCATGAGTTGCTATATATTGCTGTTTCACAGACCACCTGGGTGGGGGAAAGCAGTGTAGTTACTTCAAAGTTTGGAAATGACTGAAAATTACTTTGGAAGGAGCTATTCAAAGCTGGGTTGACTTTTCAATCCTCTGCCTGGGGACATGAGAATATTTCTGTACTTTTTTTTTTCCCACCGCCTCTGAGGAACCTCATCTTTAAACAGCCCAACGAGGAGGATTCCTGTTGCCAGCTCTGTTTTTTTTTAAAGTAGACTTAATTTCCTGCCCTGCTGCCATGGGGGAGGGCCACTGGTGCTTTATGGGAGTCACCAGTAACAAAGAGAGACACGAATGCTAATTTTGCCAGTTCTCAAAGTTGGTCAAAGAAGGTGTTTCAATAGGCTGGATGTCACTCTCATGCTGTTACTCAAAGGAGACGATGGTTGGATTAGGTTTGCAAATATAAATCACAGGATTTCTAGCTTCACTTCCCCGCCATCACTATCAAATTGCTTTAGGTGCCGACTCAATGCCAGATGCTCCTCACGTGTCAGATGTCTGTGCAGAAAATTCATTTCAGGGTTACTTCTTTATTTTGTTTCCCTGAAGACCCTATTGATTCCTGCTCCCCACGGAGAAGGATGTTACTGAGCTCGTGGGAAAGGGAATGCTGCTTAGACAAAGCTGCTGAAAGATCAAATCCCTGAAGAGCAAGCAGCAAACTCAGCTGAACCAGACATGCAACATGAAAGAGTGGAAGGGGGGGAAGTTTTCCAATTTACATTCCTTTAAATCGGTTTAAAGTTAATGAAACTCAATCAAGACTTAAGAACTTGATCCTAATTTGCACTGAAGTCCTTTTGCCATTGCCAGAAATGCTTAGAAGGGTCAAGAGGCTTTATCGTGGTGTTAAAATTGAAGCTGATTTACATAACCCAGGGTAAACTTCTGTGCAAATATTTACATGTGCTGGCTGAAATTGGTCATAGGACTTTGTCTTGCGCTTGTAAAAAGAAAGTAAAGATGCAAGGTGAACTGATTTAAGAGGTTTAAACTGCATAAAGATGTTCACTCAGTTGGATTTCTACCATTAACTAAATAATTTAAAATGAACAGACTGTGTATATAGGTCAAACCTCTGCATAAAGGCAAACCTGGATATAAAGCTCATTATGTTGACCTCTCTGACTATGGGGCCGCCCTCTAGGAACAAATGGAAAAGGTACTTTCCAAAATCATTTCATGCAGCTGAGCGACCCGCAAACATCATCTGCCAAACTCTGAACTACTGACACCGCCGTCCGAAAGGCACAGGAAGACGCACTCGGAGGCGTCACTGCTCCCTCCTGCACGGTGGTGGCTTCAGCTCTTCATCGTCACAGCAGCACCTTCCTCCGCCCGAGAGCAGCGCCCACGTGCAGGGCCCTGCCAGAACCTGCTCGTCACGGCAGGATCGTTACTTCAGGCACCCGGACCCTGGAAGTTGGCTGGAGTGGTCAAATACAGCTGCGGAAGATTAAAGGATCCTGGAGCTATTCCATGCAGTGAATCTTTTCTCTGCACATCCCGTAGCATCTTTGGTGCTGTCTGGAGAGCGCGGCAGGTCCATGCCCCAGCTCCAGCACTAGAGTATGGGATTAGACTGGACAACAGGCTGGAAACGATCCTTTGAAATTCGCTTTCCCACCAAATTGGATTTACATCTACTAAGTCTACTGAAATCAGAAGAATCTCCTGAAGATCGTCATTGCTGCCAATTTTGAAAGTTGTGGTCAAATAAGTTCTGATTGCCTCCTGCTTTGTTTAAAAATATTTTCCTTTTTCTTTTTTTTACAGAAGGAGACGCAGACTAACTTGTGGAAACAAATTGTATTTATACTTGCCGTAGGATATGGTTATTCTTAAAGAATGTGGCACTACAGATTACTTCAGAGAAAACACATCTGTATGTATATGCCTATGTATTTATGTATCTCTGTATCTGTATCTATATACCTATATACCAATACCTGTACCTATATAGTTATCTATATACAGACATACAGATACATTAGATATACATATGTGAATAATAGAAAGAATATTAGCAGTTTACTATTTGTGTTACCCTAGAATTAACCGTGTCAACAGCTACCTTGTCACTGCATTAATTTTACTTCTGGTTTAAGTATTAGAAGAATAAAGGGCTGCACTGAAATATCTCCACCAATTATTTATTTATCTGCTTCTCCTTTTTTAACACCAGGACTTCTGTTTAAATAAGGAACTTTAAAAAAAAAATAATTGTTAGTAACATCATTCCTAACAGGTAAAATGATTTATCCCGAAGAGATGATGCGGTATGCACGCTGTATTAGGAGTAATAGTGCGTCAAGAGTGCATGGTCCGTGCCTACAGAAGGGGTATTAAAACCTGAAGTCCTCTGTCAGCAGCTTTAGGGGCCCTGATGCAGGCAGGATGCTGTGACACCATTTTAAGCGCTGTGTAATTAGGCTTGTCCCCAGCAGGACTCAATCCATGCGATGCTTCCAGCCTGCCGGCTGCTCCTCTGCCCTCTAATATTGACACCAAAGGAGCCGAGCTGGTTCGAGGCGTGGGTCCCCGCACCCCTCGCCCCTCAACGGACTGTGCTCCCACCAACGGACGCGTGAAAATACCCTGCCAAAGAGTGGAAATTCATCGTAATTAGGAACTATCACACATACACGTAGAGCTTTGTCGCTATTTGTGCGACGGCTGCGTTACTCTTCGGGTGCAGCGTGTAGTGCAACGCCTCCTCCGGGACAGACGTTTCTGCTGTGGAAGCGGACTGGCGGGAATGCAGACACTGCTACAGACCCGTAAAACTGACAGCAAAGCAAAAATCCTCCAGAAAAGTAGCCAGAGAGCACACAGTTAATGCATCAATCACAGCTGCTTGTCATACAGCCTTTTTAGTTATCGAAGTGCAGTCTTTAAAAACTACAGTTGCAAGGCTGATAACTTTTAAATTTCTCTTTATTTTCTTCCTCTCCCTCCCTTAAATTTTTTTGTTATTTTAGCTGCAGACGGAAGTGTATGTGATCAAGTGCTGGGCACCAACAAAGCCACCATGTATTTGGATTTCTACCTGTAGATGGAAGGGGGTGTTCTCCCTACACCACACCTCCTAAAAGGGATACTCTCTGGATTTGACCCAAATGGGACACGGCATGTTCTCCGCGCAGCATTTGGGGCTGGTTATAGTCCAGTTCTCCAGGGTTTGAGGGGCTGGGTTTTTTCACAGCTGGTTTCAGAAAAGCTGCTGGCACAGTCTGGAACTAAAGTAATCAAATTAGGTAAAATGAAGTGGAGTGGGAAACCTGAAATATCAAACACAGCTCAGAGTGCAGAGATTACAGCTCAGCAGCCTCATTTTGTCAGCACAGAGCACCCCCCATGAACCAAATACCAAATTCTTCGCAGAAAGTGAGTGAGTTGGGCATCAGCAATGAGATGTGGTGAAACTGGAGCGGGGCCAGAGGAGGCCCCGGAGATGCTGGGAGGGCTGGAGCCCCTCTGCTGTGGGGACAGGCTGAGAGAGCTGGGGGGGTTCAGCCTGGAGAAGAGAAGGCTCCGGGGAGACCTTCCAGCCCCTTCCAGTCCCTCAAGGGGCTCCAGGAAAGCTGGGGAGGGACTCTGGAGCAGGGAGGGGAGCCATGGGACAAGGGGGAACGGTTTTAAACTGAAAGAGGGGAGATTTAGATGAGATATTGGGAAGAAATTCTTTGGTGTGAGGGTGGTGAGCCCCTGGCCCAGGGTGCCCAGAGAAGCTGTGGCTGCCCCATCCCTGGAGGGGTTCAAGGCCAGGTTGGCCGGGGCTTGGAGCAACCTGGGCTGGTGGGAGGTGTCCCTGCCCAGGGCAGGGGGTGGCCCTGGGTGGGCTTTAAGGTCCCTTCCCACCTAAACCATCCTGTGATTCTGTGATAACAGGATAAAGGATGCTCACACCGCAGCGTGACAAGTGATGCCAGGCGGGACGCAGGAGAATCCTTCGGCAGACACACACCCACCGGCCGGGCTGGCCTCACCCGGAATGTTGCATGTAACCCGCCAGGGCACAACCTGGCCAATTCCTCGAGCCCTGCACAGAGACCTCTTCCTCCACCTCCTTTTCCTTCTCCTCCTCCTCCTCACTGCCTATGGCTGCTCCCACTCCCCTCGGCGAGACTTGCGCAGCCGGCCCAGGGAGCAGGAGCAGGAGAAGGAGAGGAGCAGGAGCCTGAAGGGATAAGGGGACAGTCCTGGAGGTCCCGTGGCAGGGAAGTGCAGTGGCAGGGGCAGATCCCTCCCAGCACTTTGTCTCCAAGTTTTTTCCTGTTAGAAGTTATTGCTCTGCTTTCAAAGACCCGCTGAGATCAGACCATGTTGACAGGTGATGATCTGTGTGTGTCTCATGCCGTAGTTTGTAAAGTCCCTGGAAAAAAACCTCAGAAATTTACAGAATACAAAACTATCACAATGCTCAGCTGTGTTTTTCCCTCTCCTCAAGAAGCCAGTCACACACTGCCTCACCATCTATAGCGAAAAAGTACTTAAGTGAAAGACTTTTCTCATGAATCAATTCAGATAAGAGTAAGACGAGGCCATCTGAAAGCTCCTTAAGAGCAGCGAGGAGCACCAGCTGCTCTCTGGACCGGTCCCCCAGCGCTGAGCACACAGATCCCCACTGCCCACAACCACCACCCCATACAAATGCCCCCAAAATATGAAGAAGGAGTGAGACTTTTCACTGCCCATGGCAAACCAGGCTTTGCCCCTGTGGAGACCAGCTAGTTCAATCCAAATAAAGGAAGGACAGGGACCCAAAATGGTTCCCTGAAGAAAATCAGGGAGAAAGGTAGTTCTGTGGCTGGCTCTAGCTCTGTCTAGTTGTGTTCCGTTACTTTTACAGGTAACCACAGTGCGGTTAACTCGATAAACACCGCCACCAAAGCTTGCAGAGCTTTGGCTGGAAGAGGCATTCTGGAAAGCTTTTGGGCAACAAGATGGCTTCTGTGAGAAAGGCACGCACAAAAGCAGGTGTAATTCCAATGTAAGAGCCCAAATCCATGAATGAAGCTTCCTATTGGTATTTATGGTCAAAATGAGGACAGTTGCAAAGAAAAGGCATAGCCTTCACACTACAGTGATGTTCCTCAAGGAGATGGCCTCAGGCGTCAGGCATGAGCATCAGAGTTAACAGCCCAGATTCATGCCACCGAACACCCACCTAACCTTGCTCAGGATGAACCAGGCCTCAGTTCTGCAGGTACAAAATGAGGAAAACACTTCCCACACTGGTCAATGACTCTGTGAGATGCAGTGGTGGTGGACAGGTTACTTTGAAATAGGAGAAAGTCAGACTCGGTTGTATACAACTGAATTCAGTCAAGGCTTACTGCTGGCGCTAAGGGGGAAGTAGGCACTGAGACTGAGCATGAGAATGAACAGATGGGCTGGACTTCCAGCAGTGTGCCCTTGTCGCCAAGAAGGCCAATGGCATCCTGGGCTGCATAGGGAAGAGTGTGGCCAGTAGGTCGAGGGAGGTCATTCTCCCCCTCTACTCTGCACTGGTGAGGCCACAACTGGAGTACTGCGTCCAGTTTTGGGCTCCCCAGTTCAAGAGGGACAGGGAACTACTGGAGCGAGTCCAGCGTAGGGCAACCAAGATGATTATGGGACGGGAGCACCTCCCTTATGAGGAAAGGCTGAAAGAGCTGGGGCTCTTTAGCCTGGAGAAGAGAAGGTTGAGGGGGGACCTGATTAATGTTTACAAGTATCTAAAGGGTGGGTTTAAGGAGGACGGAGCCAGGCTCCTTTCAATGGTTCCCAGTGACAGGACAAGGGGCAATGGGCACAAGCTGGAACATAGGAAGTTCCGTTCAAATACACGGAAAAACTTCTTTACGGTGAGGGTGACAGAGCACTGGAACAGGCTGCCCAGGGAGGTTGTGGAGTCCCCTTCTCTGGAGATTTTCAAGACCCGCCTGGATGCAGCCCTGAGGGATGTGCTTTAGGCAATCGTGCTCTAGCAGGGGAGTTGGACTAGATGATCTCTAGAGGTCCCGTCCAACTCTGAAGATTCCGTGATTCCGTGAAAAAGTGCCTGATTCACTTTTGAAAATATAACCTGAAGCTCCTGGAAATGTTCACTTCAGGCCCTGGCATGTCAGAGGGTTCCTTGCCCACAAAAGCCTCAGAAACCACCTCTCAGACACCATCAGTGCCCAGGCAGCCCTCTCAGGCTGGACTCTGGGCATCACCCACCGACTTTACCAAATCCATAGGAATATACATCAGTTCTGCACCCTGTTTACTAGTTTTACTCATGTGCTTTAAGATGCAGACATATTTTGAGTACTTAGCCAGCCAAGACTCGTGTTGGGCAGTTTTCTGTTAGGAAGAAACATCTGCTCAGAGACCCGCTCATGCAGCAGGATGCATCTACAGAGGCAGATCTCTCACACAAACCTACCGCTTTTAAATACCTAATCAAAAGCCCAGTGGAAAGGTTCAGCTCAAATTATTTTTTCTTAGTGGATAAGGGTTTTGCTGTGAGGTGTCCCTAAACACAGGACACATTGCACAGTCCGTGAAGTTGCTTCATTTAAAGAAAAAGAGTAGTTTTATGAGCACCAGAACTGTCAAGGCCAGGTTCCCTGCCGATTTGTATCTCTTGCGTGATTTACTTTGATGTCAAAAGGCAGCAGGAGCTCCATTTGAATTTAGAGAATTTATAATGTCTCTTTTTTGCATGAATTCTCCAGGATATTAGGAAACACGTTTGACATTATACCTTCTATAGAAACTGCAGCTCTGAAAGGCTTTTCTGCCTGGCCATCACTTTCAGGCACCCTGTAGGAACTTTGCAGTACCCACACTTCTGTAATTGAAGCTGGCTAAGGGAGCTGATCGTTGTGTTGGGATGGTGACAGATATGATCTCTCTGTGTCCAGGCACAAGCTCTGGTTCCTGTTGGATGGTTCAGCATTTCACCTGCAGCTTTCAGTATCAGGTGTCTCTGCCTTCCTGTACAGACACCAGCAAGATCACTATCTCCCAAAAAGTTCTTCATACACCTGCCTATTACCTGACCGATGGGGTGACTTTCCAGTAGAACAGGCTTAGTGCTTTGTGTTTTTTGCCAGATAATGGGAAAACAAAGCCAAACTGCAGGTTAACTTCTCGAGTTCCCTCTTGCCAGGGCTAGGTTTTCCTTTCCTGGCGCTTCTGACTTTGTTTGGGTTGATGCTGGATTAACACATTCGTCCAACTCAAAGCCAAAGGAGGCCGAGAATAACTAACCTAACTTCCAGGCTGATCCATTTCATCCGGTTACTCCTCTGCTGAAGGAGATAATTACATTTCTACTGAGTTGCCTGTGTTCTGAAAAAGCGATCCCATCTTTACTTGAGGACTTCAGGGCAATACTCCATTTTCTGGGTGTTTTACTCCAGTGATTCTTTGCCTCAATAATTATCCATGTATGAGACATAGTTTCATGTTGTGTTCCAGCTTATGACATTAACAAATCCTTCAGGATGTCTCTTTTCTTCCCCACCAGTACTTTTTGATTGTAGTCAAGTCACCTCGTAATCTTTTGTTTGACAGTCCGTTAATGCATTGAGCAGTATTCAGGGCACGCTACTCAGCTGCCTGGGCAACCAAATTACCTCTTTCTCTAAAGCTTTGTCCCACATTTCTGCGAGCTGTGGGTGCATGCTGAGACCTGAAGGGGTCATCCCCTGCACCACCGCTCTTTGCCTGGCACCGCCAGAGTTAACCATGCCCATGTCAGGGGTCTGAGGGTGCCTCTGCACTAACCTGCCATGGGCGAGGGAAGGTGAGCCAGGGGAGCATCTCCACAGGCCCCAGGAGGACGCTGTTGCTGCTGCTGAGCTCTCATCCTGCAGCAGCTCCCACATCATCCATCACTGACTTCCACCAGTCCACAATATGTTCTCTCACTGTCCGGAAAATTTTTAGTTATCGGTCATTGCTTTAACTTCTGTTCTTCCAAGAAAACGCCAAAGTCACTGTTAAAGCTTTATCCTCCCCAGTGAATGATGTGGATTTATCCCAGCAGATTGGTTTTAAAAACAGTGGGATTGTGGGCTCTAGCTCCACTGTCTTTATAGGGACCATTTAAATTTTAGGTGATAAGCTTTGAGACAAAACCCCCACTTTGTGGATACATGGTCAAATGTGTGCTTGCTTCAGCTACTCATTTCGCATGGCTTTGCGTCTAGACCTCATCTGGTTCAGACGGTTAACAAGTGCCAGCAAATATCCAGCTGTCACTTAATTATGAGTAATAAAACCGTCCCTGGCGCAGAGCTGACGGTGCCCCATTGACCAGACTAAGCCAGAATGCCTCTCTGCCAGCCACGGAGATGTGCAATGGCCAAAAACAGTTTTCCTGCATTATTTCCCTTGGTGTTGCTCATGCTTTCATAGGACTGAGGCCAAGCAAAGCAGTACCTACGCAGGGCGGTCAGCACATTGCAGGGAAAAGAAGCTTCATCCCGAGGCCAGAGCAGGGCCAGGGCGGCCGGGTGGCCATCCTCCCGCCGGGACGGGCTCCCTGCCAGGCCCCCGACAGCCCTACCAGCCTTTGTTTCCCGCCTTTGTAAGGAATCCTTCTTTGAAGGCATAAGTTTAGCAAGTGTTTATTTGGACTGCAGTCACTAGTGATGCTGGTCGGGCCACGGTATGTGTTATGGCAAATCATCCAAATGTCCCGCGTGTGGCGGCGCCTGGGCGAGGTCTGCCAGGGCCATCGCTGGTGGGAGAGGAAGGACGCCCGCGGCGTGGGCTCCAGTCTGCCCTGCTCGGCGACGGCATCTGCCCAGGAACAACTGCCGGTCCTGTGCGGTCAGTGTCTGATCCCTGCAGGACACGTTGTTGTGCAGGCTGCGACAGCATGCGGGCAGCAAGTGTGCCCTTGTGGCCAAGAAGGCCAATGGTCTCCTGGGGGGCATTGAAAGGAGCATGGCCAGCAGGTGGAGGGAGCTCATGCTCCACCTCTGCTCCGCCCTGGTGGGGCCACATCTGGAGTGCTGTGTCCAGTTCTGGGCTCCCCCGTTCAAGAAGGACGGGGAACTGCTGGAGAGGGTCCAGCGGAGGCTACGAGGATTGTCAGGGGACTGGAACACCTCTCTGATGAGGAAAGGCTGAGAGCCCTGGGGCTGTTTAGCCTGGAGAAGACTGAGAGGGGGTCTCATCAATGCTCAGCAAGAGCTAAAGGGCGGGTGGCAAGAGGATGGGGCCAGGCTCTTCTCAGTGGTGCCTGGGGACAGGACAAGGGGCAACAGGCACAAACTGGAACACGGGAAATCCCATCTCAACGTGAGGGAAAACTCCTTTCCTGTGAGGGTGGCAGAGCCCTGGCACAGGCTGCCCAGAGAGGTGTGGAGCCTCCTGCTCTGGAGATACTCCAACCCCGCCTGGAGACGCCATCCTGTGCCACCTGCTCTGGGTGACCCTGCTCTGGCAGGGGTTGGACTGCGTGATCTCCAGAGGTCCCTGCCAACCCTGGCCAGTCTGGGATGCTGGGATTCTGTGACAGGAATAGGGTTGGTGGAGGGTCGTTTACTTCCTATGGCATCCCTTCAGGAACTGCTTTATGAAAAGGGATGTATTGTATCACAAATAAATTATTATCACAAATACAAGTCTTGCTATGGCACATCACAGAGATGCATTGACTCTTCTGGGATCTCTTTTTTCATTTCTCCTCACTACTGCTTCCCTTTTAAACACTGCCATTCTCCCTAAGCAGCTTTTCAACTCCCGACAGTCGAGGAGAAATAGAGATTTTCAACTTGCATCTTCTGTCCACAAAGCCTGGAAGTTTACCAGGATTTTCCAAGACGTAAAACCTCTATCCAGAGCTCCATTCCAGTTCCTGTCCTAAGAAGGTCTCACATGGGGAAGCCTACCACTTCCTAAGACCCAGAGAGATTCACCTGCCATTCAATTTACCTGGCACTATGTCTAACCAGTCAACCTCTTAAAATAAGCTTCCTGCTAATTATTGGGTTTTTTTCAGATACTGCCACAGAAAGAAATAGGCTCTTCAGAGAATAAATGACAGAAAGCTAAGGGAAAATTCAGCCCAAGATAACAACTCTAGACTGCGTAGAAGCCAAGCAAGACAGCTTTAATTGTGTGAGAACACAGCTACCACGAACAAAGCACCTGCCGCTAGTGAATCAATTGGAAATGACTGTTCTTACAAGTCAATAGTTCAACTATGGGCCAAACGACAGAAAACTGTGTGGACTCAAATAATGTAAGAGCCATTTTCATAATGTGTTCCATTTCTAGCCCATAATTCCATCCCAAACAAACTGTCAAAACAACAAGTTGACTTCAGACACTTGTCTAAATAAACCTCGTGGAAGCCGAAACTTCCTTTACTGCCTGGACTTCCATCTCCTCTGAGACTGAGACACCAAATCCCGGCGCTCCACCTGCCTATTGCCTTCTGCCAACCACAGAGTGCAAAACTCATGTCTGCACCATGGAGAAACAATGCAGACTACTTTTAACAAAATTATTTGTGCTTTTTTCTGTGCCATGGTCAGGGACAGGGCAGGAAACAGTGATACAGCATGAAGATACCGTTTGAAGCCCCGATGACAGCACTTCTCCCCAGACAGAAGTAGGAGACAGCGTGGCGGGGGTCTGAACAGAGGAAGTTCTGTCAAAGAGAAGAAGCCAACATTTCATTTTCCATTGAACTTAGGTAAACCCTGGTCATGCAGAAGTCTCTTCTTTAAGGATATTCGAAAAGTAACTGCTAGTAGTTTGAATTGAGGGCCTGGCTACTTATATATGAAGAAAACAAAAAAATGAGGAACGGTTCCCAAAATGCCTCCAGCAGATTCCAGTTGCAGGTTTCTTTGGAGCTGGTTCTGCCTACACTCATCTCAAGAGGCATCTCCTCTTCTGCCGGCCAAGGTGTGGACCTCTAGTGTGTGCTCCGTGAGAGGGCAAGGGCGTGGGAGAGCACAGTGAACCCGCATGGAGGTGGGAAGGTGTCCACCCCAAAAAGCACTCCCTCAGCTGATGGCTCTTCCTTCGTTAGCACACATTTGTATTGATGTAAAATCAGTTTTAGTGTTAAAAGTCATAACTGCACATACAGTTTTTGCTGTACTACTCGCCTTTTAAGGGCCCACAGGGAGCGGAAGTCTTTCAGGAGGAAGGACTAACGCCGCCTCAGCAGTGGGGAATCTCCCCAGACATCCCGAAGGAAGAAGCGCAGTTTCAAACGACAAGTTTCGCAGCCCAAGAGTCCTCTGCGCAAATGGGGACAAACGCCGAGGTACTCTAGGAGGACGGTGCCCTCTAGAGCATTTGGGCTGAAATAGGTGTTGAGTTCAGATCAAGAGTTAACGTCTGGCGCTAACCCCTCACCGAGAGTGTGACCGACGTTAAAAAGTAATCTGCCTAGGGGAAACGTATCTGGGACTTCTGCGCATCAATCACATCGTGCTGCCACACCAGTTCCTTCGGAGTTTGTGTATCGGCCCTGGGTTTTGCATCAGCAGAGTCGATGGTGTCTGCCAAAACAGCTGCCAGGTGCAGGTATTTTCACTCCCAGGTTGGCTCAATGGAGGTGAAGCAGGGATTGCATCCAGCGCATGAAAACCTGGGCTTTCAGATGGCGGTGAGGTGGCCTGACTTGTCAGCTCTCTGCAAGTCAGCCAACTCGCTCACCACCTTTTGTGGCTGAGAAAATGGCTGTTGAGAACTCCGCCCCCCCAGAGGATTTTGCACATCAGTTCTGCTGTATCAGACCTGTTAGGAGCATCTTGGAAACAGTCCAGCTGACTGTTCAGCAAGGGCTTTTTTTAGCCCTTGGTCTGTAGCCATGCTCATCCATATGACATGGCAAAATGAGAGCTTTGCGTTCAGAGAGCACGTGGGCTTTTGTGTGTGAACTTCTCTCCAGCACCTTCTCCAAATGCTGTGGTCTAAAGGGCCTTGTACCCAGGGAGCAGCCGCCAGACACTGCCAGGTAGATCTCTCCTACGCATCTGCCGCTAATCCATTTTTTCAATTAAAACCTTTAGCTTTCACATCCCTGTCCGTGCTGTAGAGGGATGGCTTGGTACTCACTGCAAGGTGTTCTCTGTCCGGAGGATTAAACGTATTTTCTCCAGCACAAGGTTTCTTCACTGTGCCCATAAAGCTCACAAGTCCTCATTTCTCTCTTTTTAATCAAAAGATTTCTTATTTCTACAGACTTCTGTTGTCAAGTTTACCACATTTCCTGGTGCAAACACAGCACGCAGCTGTGTCCTCTGTGCAAGTGTTGTTCCCTCACCTCGAGGAGCCCCAACAACACAAACACCCTCCTCTGGTTCCCCAGACATTTACAGAGGCGGATCTCGCCCGGACTCAGTGCGGCCGGCGTTGCCGGCTGGTGAGGGTGAGGATGGTCTGCACCAGGGCTGGCACCACTTCCCAAGATGCACAGCAGAAGATGCACTTTAAACAGTTCATTATATGCTGCCTTCGCCTGACAGCCTTCTACTGACTTCTTCCCCTGTAGTGACTGGTGCACAGAGCTGGTAGAGAAGTTTTTACACTCTCCAATGACTTTGCTCTAGTTCTCTCTGAAGCAAATGCTATAGATTATGCTAGCATATGTCACAACACTGTGATGTATACATTGGAGTGTATTTCATAGCTGACATGTGGACACAGCACATCTTGAAAAGATCGCAGGCAGCCAAACGTGTCTCTTGAAGGATGAGGGCAGCACCTCAGTTGTACATTAACTATTTTAATTAGGCACAGCAACCCCTTTTGGTCCAGCTGTTTATGACATAGCAGAAAGAGTTAACAGACGAACCTCCAGGACACGCAGGTAGGTCAATCAGTAACTCCAACGTGGACATTTAAGATCGATTTAATAGCACCTGCACTGCATTTATCGGCATTAAAATCTAATAGTAAAAGACGACTAAAAATGTGACCATGGCTCTGATAGCCTCGTCCAGCCCCAGCTGCAGAGTGGTTTCGGTGGACCTCAGCATCTCGGTGCCACCATCCACGAGGTGGAGCTCCAGCCGCTGCCGAGAGCCCTGCAGGGACACCGCGCCTTGCAGGGTACCCCGGGGTTTTTTCCTCCTCCCTCCCGCAGACCTGCAGAGCTGTGGCTGAGTAATCCATTTTCTTATTAAATGAGAGCTTATTTCAAAAGCAGGCTTGAGGGGTTTCTTTTCCATCTGTTTTTCTGGCTCCACCAGACCTTCAATCGCAGGACCTCTCAGATACAAGATACAAAACGGAGTGCCTTTGTAGAAAACGGGGCGTAGTTGTGAACAAACGGCGTTAGGTCAGCTTGGCTTTCCCCTCACGCTGAAATATGGCAGAAGGCAGAGATTATCGGTAAATTCAGATGGTAGATAATGACTGTGAATGGTAATTGACACAGGGAAGACACATGTTCAAGAATTTCAAGTGTTTTGCTGAGCATTTTTAAGCATTTTCAGCCAGCCAATTTCTGTAATTGTGGCAGGAATGTAAATGTCTTTCCTGCAGCCCTGGCACAAACAGGTCATGGTAACTTTAGAGGATTGGAAACAAAATGAGTAATTAGAGTAATCTCACCCACCTTTACAAGGGACAGTTTGTTCAGATTTTTGCTTGTTTTTCTCATAAGGCTGAGATTAGCAGAGCTGATGTCACCTGAGGCAAGCCAGGATCCTCAGGTCTTCACATGTTGCTTTTCCCGACAACTATAATTGCTATCAAACAAAATTAGAGACGGTTTGGAATCTAGTGGGTAACCACCACCCTGCGCAGCTCCAGCACCCCTGGGCGGCCAGGATGAAGCCAGGCGGTTTGAGGGAAGCCCCTTGTGGGCTGCTGGGCTGTGGGGATGCTCAGTGCCAGCGGCGCCCTGGGTGCCACCAGGGACCCCCTCATCCCATGGACACGGCAGAAGCAAGACCCTGCGGCGGTGTACGCCCCACCAGGCGTGCCTAAATTCCTCTGCTGCTGTTTGGATGGAGGTGATGAGAGACAGAGGCTGTGGAGCCTCCTGCTCTGGAGATACTCCAAACCCGCCTGGAGACGCCATCCTGTGCCACCTGCCCTGGGTGACCCTGCTCTGGCAGGGGTTGGACTGGGTGATCTCCAGAGGCCCCTTCCAGCCCCTGCCAGCCTGGGATTCTGGGATTCTTGAAACACTGTGTTTCTGTCACCGGGCTTTGACCTCCCGTTATGGGAGCAGTGACTCACTGAGGGAAAGCGATGCCGTAACACATGAGGCTGCAGTATTACCGGCAGGGTGACGTCCCCATCAGGGCTCATCAATTAGCCTGCTAATTCACTTCCATTTTCAACTGCTGGAAAACACAACAATTTATTTCAGCCTGTGCAGGAGGGCACATTCTGCCCTCCAGACAAGACCTGCTGCCTCCTGCGCCCTGGCTCCTTGTCCCACCTAATGACCTCTGCTCCTCAGCTGGTGTTTCAGCTCTCACCCCGCATCCTGCTGCGTGGTCCAGACTGCATCACTGGCCGCTATTTCACCCTGACCCCTGTCATGGCTCATGGTAGACCTTTGGCATCTGTTGTGCCTGATCCCAGACGTTCTCAGGATTGGTTTCTGGCCAGGGAATGGTAACTCACACCTCAGCAGCTCCTGCTGAAGCCTCTGGCTGAGACAGTCCTCAAGGACCCAACTCACTCACTGCTGGAGCCCAGCTTTTGGTGCACCAAGTCCTGCCGGACCCTGGCTGAACGCGCCGGCAGGAGGTGTTCGGGCACCTCTGCAGTGCGAGCTCCCCCGTACAGCTGTGGGACCAGGTGGAGCATTTTGGGAAGCAATGCACCAGAGACTTGTGCCTCTGACCTCCCAGAGCTGGTCAGCACAGGACTACAAAACTAAGCAAAGGGATGAAAAAGCCTCCGCTGAAACCCAAAATAACATCAGCTAGATGGGACGCTGGAGAAGGAAGGCAAACACCTAAAAGCATGAGTATAACAGATACTTATGTCTCCCACACCTGTACTTATATCTTACATCTTATAAGATGCATATCTCAGGATCGAGACAGGTGAAACGTGTTCTAAATAAGGAGTTACACTATGTGTTCACACATGAAAAAGTGTTGCTTGAATTTCAGTATTGATCAGTGACATTTAAGCAATGGTACTGAAAAGCTGCCTCTGGCTGCCTGACCAAATCCGATGGCATCTTCCTCTCCACACCTGTACCCGTACCCCTGCCCATGCCCTACTATGGCGAGGGCGGGCTGGCAGGCAGGGCACGTTTTAGGAAGCAGAAGAGCTCGTCTCCCCACGCGCACCGGGGAGACTGAAGCTGGGCTGAATGCCCCTGAGACCCAGAGCCACAAGAGGTTTAATCCCCATGAGCACCATTGACATAGAATCATAGAACCATAGAATCTTCATGGTTGGAAAGGTCCTTTGAGATCATCGAGTCTAACCATACACACACAAAAAACCACAAACCCCTACAATCTCTGCCACTAGAGCATGCCCTGAAGTGCCAAATCTAGACGTTTCTTAAATACCTCTAGGGGTGGTATTTAATGTGCTTGGACGAGCCAGGGCACAGTCTCTAAGGGGCGGTGGGACAGAATAAGGGTTTTTCCTCCTGTCCCAGGCACGAACCTCCACTTTGTACCTCGGTCTGGACTAAGCAGATCCCTCCATGAGCCAATTCAGCAGCAAAACAACGATATTTGTGGCTGCTCCTCCCCAGCAAGGCTTTCAGACGGGAAGGAGGGACAAGAGGTTAGTGGGTTGAATCACAGTATGGTTTGGGTTGGAGGGGACCTTAAAGGCCACCCAGTGCCACCCCCTGCCCTGGGCAGGGACACCTCCCACCAGACCAGGTTGCTCCAAGCCCCGGCCAACCTGGCCTTGAACACCTCCATGGGGACATCTTCCTTTCCAAAAGCTGAAGCCTTGCCACCTTGGAGGAGTCGCTTTCTTTGTTGCTATTTTTTAGTTCAAGTTTTGGTGTCTCAGCCCCAGAGAGCAGAGGAGGAGCACAGCACTGATGCGACCCCATGCTGCCAGAGACCTGAGCCACCCTAAGGGCTGTTTACGTCTTTTACTCAAGGACGTTGCACCTTACATCCATTTATTTATTTCTGTGTGTTCTGATACAGTTTTTAAAATGGGATTCTTGCAGGTCAGTGTCCCCATTTTCAAGGCAGAAGGAGCAGCTGAGTCCCCATCGTTGGCACCAGGTTGGGGATGGTCGAAGGACCTCATCCCACCTGCAGAGAAGTTCTCGGTGCCAAGTCCCAGAGTTTCTGGCCAGCATCGGGCACTTCCCTCTAAACCAGGATTCAGTGGCTTTGTTCCCCAGCAGCAGGATTTAAGGCTAAACCCTCTCCATGATTTTCTGCTCGGTGTAACGACCCCAAGACACCCAACCTCTCTGCCCTGATTCTCCTCCTGCCTCTAATTTGATGCTGTGGTTGTTGCCTTGGGAGCCGGCTGATGGAGAGCGAGCCGCTGAGCATCTCAACGTGCAAATTCCTAGGATCCAGCCCTAATTTATCCAGTTTATAACTACCTTGTTTTCATGAGGATTTCTCCTCCTACCACCTAACTAACTAAGAACAAAACAAATCATTATTTTTCCTACAGACTTCAGAGCGGCACAACCCTCTGGAAGAAGATGTTTTTTTCCGGCAGGTTTTTTTGAGGGATGCACTCAGTGTGATATCAGGGCATCTCACTGCTGAGCTCCAGCGTAAAGGTGAGCCACTGCAATCGGAACAATTAACTTTCAAATTCTCAATAACTGGGTCTTGCTCTGGAAACAAAATCTCCTGCATGTTGTATGCACGAGTGGCTATAAATTTTCTGTTTGTTTTCTTCCTTGTTGTTTGTGGTTGTGCTAAATAGCAGCACTTTTTACCTAACTCCATGTATAGAAAACTTCCATAAACCTCTAATTCTCCTTACTTATTAACCTATTTTTGATATCCCAAGATGAAATTTTGAGAAGATTGATATTAGTTGAAGAGATCACCTGTTTAGCAAGAACAGGTTGCAGGGCAGAGATAAAAAGGTTATTAGTCCCATCTTCACGCCTGCCATATTAGTCAGCAAAACAGAAGTTTTGATCCAATAAAAGTATGTTAATACATGCAGGGACAAAATGTTTTGCATGCAGAAAAACCTGCTCAGAGGATGAGCCCACTTTGTACGTGATATACACACACAGTTCCTTCGTACCCCATTAACTGACGAGCATCGCCTCCTCTCTCGTGCAAGTCGGGTTTTGTTTTAACTGCTGCCCTGATTAGTCAAAGCCTTTGAAAGTCTGGCACAACCAAGAAGTTGCAAATAAATGTGGGATTATGGTATTGATTCAAAGGTAATTCACTTTCACACTTTCTTACACAGTAAGGCTAAAAAAAAAAAAAAAAAAAGAAAAGGCAAGCCTACAAGTTTTCTATCAATTTTACCATTATGTGGAGGGAGCTCCCTTGGGAACGGGGCACCAGAGCCCAAGATACAGGGAAAAATGTTTCAGCTGGCGGGAGACTTGTTCGCGTTAGAGAAATATGGAAGGGTTAACTAAATCATGGTACTTATGCACGTAAGGAAGTCGGGAGGAACGCTTCGTGCAGCTAATGAGAAGGCGGCAGTCATCCTCATTGCAAGGTCACGCTTTAACTAGAAACAAAACATATGGTCTCGAAGAGCCGAAGGAAAACATGCGATGCTACAGAGCAATTCTTTCCAAGGGTCACAAGGCGATATGAAAATTAAAAAATGATTTTGCAATTCTTCCCAGCAATATTGTTTTTTCCTCCATTCGACTGACGGCAAAATCGAGACTACTATTGAATTTGTATGCTGTAATTATTACATCAATACATAAGATGATTTAGTAAATAAAAAGAGCAAGAGGTTTTCATGCTATTAGTACTTTATCATTGACTATTTCAAGCTTTTATCAAGTAGTGGTAATCAACCTTTATTTGCTTAATAATTTCTTATCCCAAAGTGTTGATTTTATCAAAATTACCTTCTCAGTAAAGGGTGTAATTTTCTGGTGGTAAAATGAAGGATGTTCTCAATACTGGTAATTGTCCAATTATTTTGTACGACTTTTATGTTTTAACAAGCTCAGTATGTTTCAAAGCAGCCTGAGCACTCTGCACGGTTTGTAAGCATGCTAAATAGGAAGGCACCTGGCAGCGTTTTAATTATACACAGTCCTCTTGCTAACTAGAAAAATAAGACCTGAGAATGGGTTTGTTGGTTGGTTTTTTTTCTGAGTGTGAAAAAGACATCACATTTTCACACCCCAGATCACAAAACAAACATTATTCAATCCACTTTCCACTCCAAAAAACACGTCATTTATTAGTGCCTACCAGAGCACAAAGGAAGTCTGGTGAAAAGAGCTCCATGGGGACGGCTACCACCAAAACCACGATGATTCTGGGTTCAATGTTAAAACCGGAGATGTGGTGCCACCGATACACTGTGTACATGTGTATCCATGGATAGATGCTCTGCTGATGGAGACGCCTACCCTGGGAAGGCTGGCTTCCCCTGGGGCAGGAGGAACCATAGAATCACAGAACGTGTTGGGTTGGAAGGGACCTCTAAAGGCCATCTAGTCCAACCCCCCTCCAGTGAGCAGGGACATCTTCAACTAGACCAGGTTGCTCAGAGCCCCATCAGAGGAAGAGGACTCGTGTGTTGCTTACAGCCTGGTCACTCCCACCATGTCGTGGACATCCCTGAGCTGTGAGCATCGGGATGTCCATGTGCGTGGACAAAACCTTCCTGCACTTACTCATCCTGAGCCACTTTTTTACCCTTTCTCCACTCCCTCCATGGGATTTTTTGCACTGTTACGTAGAATGGCAAGGAAGACATGTAAGGGTTTGCAGCTGAACGTGCTGAAAAACGAACAGCCATCCAAAATCCTTGTTGTCCTCTGCTCCCGTGCTTCTGTGAAAATACTGCATCTGCAGCAGGCTGGGCTTAGGAAACAGTACTGCGTGCCAGAAAATCGTCACAGAGGATCTTTGTCGCTGGAAAGACGGGATGAGTCTTAGCACAGAAGTAAAACACAGACTACGCACAGTGATTCCTGCCACCAGCGATTTAGATGGCCAGAACCTCCTGAGCAGCAAGAAATAAGTGCTGCCTGACAATATTATTGATTTTCTTATTTTGAAAGTATCACCGAATAAGCACTAGAGGGCAAGGTTGAAAGAGAGCAAAAAACAACCAGATTTGGACTGCAGTGGAATACTTGACAGACTAATGAAATTTCCTTCTGATAAATTAATGTAAATTGGGCTTGGAAGGAACACTCTCATTTTAAAGTTGGCTGAAAGACCGTAAAACAAAATGATAAGTGACAATATAGCAAACTGAGGAGGGTTTGTTTAATACGACGGCAAAGGGATAGGTGTCAGGGCTCGTTCTATTTAACATTCTCATTAATGATCCAGAAGAAGAAACAAGGAGTGTGTAATGAGATTTGATACTTGGGAGGATTAGTTAGCACTGGTGAGAGCTGCAAATTAATGCAAAGCAAGAGAGAGCGGAATCATGGGCAGAAAACAACAAAAGGCACAAAGCATGCAGGCAGAAAACAAATTTAATAAAGAGAAACCTGAGGAAACTGCAGCCAGAGGAAACAGCACTGTGGTGAGAGGGAACCGAGGAAGCGGTAACATGGGGAGCAATTGCATGAGGAGAGGAGAGGAGAGGAGAGGAGAGGAGAGGAGAGGAGAGGAGAGGAGAGGAGAGGAGAGGAGAGGAGAGGAGAGGAGAGGAGAGGAGAGGAGAGGAGAGGAGAGGAGAGGAGAGGAGAGGAGAGGAGAGGAGAGGAGAGGAGAGGAGAGGAGAGGAGAGGAGAGGAGAGGAGAGGAGAGGAGAGGAGAGACCAGGCTGTGCCAGGAAGGGGCTGCAGCCGGGGATGCGCAGGGAGCTCAGCCACCTCCACGCCTTGGGGAGCATCGTGGTGCTCAGCTGCCCTGTCCCCCTCTCCTCGGCCACTGCTGGGCTTCAGGAAAGGGCAATAAAGGTGGTGGCAAAGGACCTGCGCGGCTCGATTCCCGCGGAAAGCCTGGGAGAGCTGCGGCATGGCTGCTGTAGCGCAGCTTGGCAAAGCCACAGCTTGTGAAGGACGGGGGGCATGGCCATCACCCACGTCGGGGCGGCCGTGGGAAGGCAGGACGCAGCTCCAGGACGGCAACCGCGGCTTTGCCTGTCGGGTGAGGGAGTCGCAGCTCCTCCCAAATCACGGGGGCCATAGCATGTGTGGGAATTCCCACACCTGGCAATAGGAGAGCAACCTGACTGAATTCTAATGAAGGTGAAAACCTACAAAATCTTGTAGAGTTGGCAAGATGGCAATGATGTGACATTAATACCTGCTTGAAAAAAATCTTCCTTACACAAATAAGGTTTCTAATTAATCTGGGCTCAGAAAGGCAGAGTGACGGCGTGGGAAGAATGTTTCTGAGCAGGTTTAGGTGGCTACAGACGCTGGTCATAGAGGTCAGGTCATGCAGGAGGCAGAGTTAATGCCTGCGGACGCCTTGGAGGCAGACTGCAGCCCCTGGCCACACCAGATGAGCAGCTTTCCATTAGCCAGCACTTTCTGAATCCCCTGGAAAACCTGAATCCTCTGGAAAACCTTCAAAGCGAGCATCCCTCTGTAACATGGGTGCCGTTCTTCAGCTTGTCTGCCACCACCTCTTGCAGGGTCAGACCTTGCGGATTTGCAGACGATGGCATCTCTCAATGCAGTCTCGTGCATTGCACGCTGGTTTTCACAGGCACATGGCCAGCACTGGCGGCTGCGGGGCTTTAATGAGCTGTAAAAGGAAGGGCATTTGGGATACAAAAACTCATGGGCGGTTTGCTCGTTCAGGGTTTGAGCCAAGGCAAGAGTTAGGTGTTGTTTTCCCATTTTATTATCCCTACCCCATCATTAAAAACTTTTAAAAAATTCGTGAAAAATTCAGTAACTTTTTCCTGACGGCGCTGTTGGATAATTCCAGTGAATCACAAATTCGTCTCCAGCACACCCTGCTCTGAATTTCAGCAGGGCCATAGCAGCTCAGCAGCATGAAGGGAACATCTCTCCAGGTACCCCACGTGTCCAGGCAGCTGCAACAAGACTTTAAAAATTCCTAAAAACTCAGAAAAGAAGGCAGGAAGCCCACAGGGTATTTTTTGTCTCAACAGAGCCACACAGAATAGAAATTGAAGCCCATAAGAAGTAATCCATTCCAGCTCACAGGAAAAATTAGGCACCACAGAGTTAATTCCTACACATAATACAGGCAAAGAGGAATCCTCTGGTGCCTTTGACTATTTGTAATGTCAGAAACACGTGGCTGACAGTCTCCTGTCCCGAGGCTCGGATCCCGCCAGGACCAGCTGGGAAGCTTTGGGGTGGTACCGGAGCGGAGCCTGATGCTCTCCCAGGCTGGATGGGCTGAGACCGTCAACCCCAGCAGAGCTGCCTGGGCAGAAGCCCAAGAAGCTCAGCAGACCCAACTTCTGCTCTCCCACCCATCCCTCCACTCCTGGGCCTAAACTCCCCTTTTGCTTTCCAGCGGGAGCGGGACCCTGCTGCAGGGGGCAAGGCGTATCGCCCCGCAGCTGCTGCGCTGCATGGAGGTGAGCTGGTTTCTGTCTAGCGACAGTCTGAGGGAGGCTCCTGGGGCTTCTCCAGCTTTGGCATGAGGTCTAGGACTCTGTGCAAAGGAGGTCCTCGCAGACACCCAGCCGCAGGCAAAACCACTGCTCTGGTGGGCTCTGGGGAAGCGAACATCACGCTACCACCTTCTTCTTCCCCAGTTTACTCTCGCTGCGGGACATGCTGGAATCCCTTTGTCCACGGTAGGTGCTGCACAGCACTGGCATGAAGCACTTCCCACAGGTCATCAGAAGCCTGTAGCTGTCCCCATGTGTCCATTTTCAGATGGTCTCTGGACAGAAGAAGGGACTCAGGCAGTGAAGGAGCTGCCCATCCAAAACCTCCGACTCTGCAAGGTGGACCCTGCCCTAGCAGAGGCGCAGCAAAGGCAGTGATCATCTTCCCGTGACTGGACGTTGGTGGGATATGGGTTCCTCTGCCTGTCCTGAGCAGAAAGCAGAGCTGTGTTGAGGAAGGTGCTGAGCAGCATCCAGGGAGCAGGAGCTCTGGAGGCTGGCAGCTCCCTGCAAAGCTTGCAGCCTTTCGGCTCACAGCAAAAGAAAGCAGGTCATTCTTGCCAAGAACATTCCCGAGGCTGATTGTGATTCTTCAGAAAACAAAATCATTTTCTTTGCACATGAAGGATCATGACAAGAACACCAAATGTGAATGCCATAATCTTTGCCACTCCAAATTGTAAAGAACAGCTGTTGGGTAACAGGACACAGACGAGGAGTTGTGATTACTGAGATCACTGCCAGACTGGCTAGGAGCTATGTGCACTGAGAAGACTCTCCCAAAGCATCCCACTGTTGTCTGACACCTGTATCCTGCTTCACCCTGCACGTCTCTGCATTCTGCTCCCCTCTCCAAGTGGGGACAGTCATGCTCCCCCTCTGCTCTGCCCCGGTGGGGCCACAGCTGGAGAGCTGTGTCCGGTTCTGGGCTCCCCAGTTCAAGAAGGACACGGAACTGCTGGAGAGGGTCCAGCGGAGGCTATGAGGATCGTCAGGGGACTGGAACACCTCTCTGATGAGGAAAGGCTGAGAGCCCTGGGGCTGTTTAGCCTGGAGAAGACTGAGAGGGGGTCTCGTCAATGCTCAGCAAGAGCTAAAGGGCGGGTGGCAAGAGGACGGGGCCAGGCTCTTCTCAGTGGTGCCTGGGGACAGGACAAGGGGCAACGGGCACAAACTGGAACACGGGAAATCCCATCTCGACGTGAGGGAAAACTCCTTTCCTGTGAGGGTGGCAGAGCCCTGGCACAGGCTGCCCAGAGAGGTGTGGAGCCTCTGCTCTGGAGATACTCCAGACCCGCCTGGAGACGCCATCCTGTGCCACCTGCTCTGGGTGACCCTGCTCTGGCAGGGGTTGGACTGGGTGATCTCCAGAGGCCCCTGCCGACCCCGGCCAGTCTGGGATTCTGGGATTCTGTGGGGACTGTCCTGCCCAGCCTATCTGTCTCATCCAGCACAGCTTCATACTGGGCAGGCTGTGTTTATGTTCATGAAGCCAGAGTGTTATTAAGCAGAGAAAAGCGTTGCTGTGGAGTCACACATTACCTAAACCTAAAAATGTCACAAATAACATTTTAATCCTGCTGAGGGGCTTCCAAGCAACCTTTTTTGTCAGCAGTAGCAGCCAGGGCACGCCAAGAATAACCCCGAATCGGAAGGTTTTTGAACAGCAGTCACACAGATGGCACAGCAAGCTACTAAACATGCCATGTGTCTGAAGATGACTCAGCCTTCCCTTTTTTCAGGGTAAACAAAAGGTGATCTTGCCTCTCCTGTGTTACTTTTCCGGTTAGCTGAAGTGATAGTGCTCATCCTTCTCCTGGCCGTCTGCAGGCTGGAAAAAATGAAAACCTGGGACAGCTGGTGGAACAAGGGAGTGGTGTCACTCTGCTCTCCTTTGCTGTCTACAAATATGTATGAAACATTGTCACTGAAGGAAAAATAGTGCTACCCAAGAGAGGAGTTAGTGATGCTCATCTTTATAAGGTTTATATTGTTTCATACAGAGATCCATGACTGCTGGTATGTACATGTTATCAATAATTCTAGAGGAGAATGACCATTACTTTCAGCCTGGGTAGTTCTCTTTCACATCACACAGCTCTTGGCTCATTTACAGCTTTCTGGCCCTGAGGACGCCCTTGTTTCAGGTTGGGGACACTCTGGAGTCTGCTTTGGTACCTGCAGGGGAACCAATACATTCCTGCATGTTAGGGGACCTGCCAAGCTGGCACACAAAGTGTAGAACCTATTGACAGTAACGGGAATTAAATGCATGAGAGACTGGATTTTGTCGTTAATTTCACTGCAACAAAAAATGCACTGAAATGCAAAGCACAATGTTTCTATTTTGTATGTAAAAGTGATGAGAAATGTTTGGACTGCTAGAATGTCTTGGTGAAAACATATACCAGTAAAAAAGACTGTACATTTAGATTGGATCTCAGGAAGAAATCCTTTGCTGTGAGGGTGGTGAGCCCCTGGCCCAGGTTGCCCAGAGAAGCTGTGGCTGCCCCATCCCTGGAGGGGTTCAAGGCCAGGTTGGACGGGGCTTGGAGCAACCTGGGCTGGTGGGAGGTGTCCCTGCCCAGGGCAGGGGGTTGGAACAAGATGGTGTCTAAGGTCCCTTTCAACTCTATCCGTCCTATGATTCTGTGCAATATGGGCTGGGGTTTAAAAAATCCTCAAGGATTTAGGTACTTGGATGCCATTGAAAGGTGAAGGGAGTTGGGTCCCTACTTCCTCCTGTTTCCTTTCAAAGTTTCAGCAATGACACGCTCCTCCATCAGCACACCTTCGCTAGAATAATCTGCTGTGGTCACGCTACAGGTAGGTGTGTGTAGGGTTTGTGAACAGTGCAACGCGCCGAGCTGGCACAGCGGCCACCAGCTTTGCTGAGAAAAGCAAGCCCTAAGCATCTCTAAAGGTAAGCACATGCTGACAAACGTTCCTAAAAATGCATAATGGCTTAGGTTCCCAGTATAAAATTACGGGGGCAAAGTCAAGGAACTGAGCTGATTAACACAAACTGCAGAGCTGATGAACCCTGGATATCTGCAAATGCTGGGCTTTGGATTCTATAATTAGAATTCTGTTCGGAAAGGGAGACATGAGAGATCAAGAAAGCAAGGAATTTTGTTACAAAACAAACCATATCTGACTCATCAGCATGAGCAGCAGAAAGATCTTTAAAATTTGTCCTTTGAAGCCAGGGTGATGCCACTGAGAACTGCTTGAATAAAGAGAATGGAAAAGCACAAAGTTCACTCTTTCCTGCCTGGATTTGTTTCCAATCTGTCATCTCTCTCTCTTCCTTTCCACTGCTATGGAATAACACCCAATTCCAGTTATTTTCAGCTAGTTTCATTTCTCAGGTACGTGAGAACATTTGGAGTGAGCCTACAAGGACAGCAGCGTTATTAAAAATGTATGCCCAAGTAAGTAACAGCACGTGTCTTCAGGCTGTTCTTCAATCCCAATGCATTTGTACTGCACCCTAACATGAAACTGAATTAATTATTACAATATGCTGTGGTCTAGCTTCTTCTCAAATGGATA
Organism: Larus michahellis; assembly: GCF_964199755.1. Classification (NCBI taxonomy): domain Eukaryota; kingdom Metazoa; phylum Chordata; class Aves; order Charadriiformes; family Laridae; genus Larus; species Larus michahellis. Next base: position 86,799,684 of record NC_133930.1, read on the forward strand.
GCATTCTCTGACCTTCCTAAGAAGACTAACGTCACACAGATTCGAAATGTCCGAACATCTGAAGCGTTTAGTGAGAACATGAAGTTACCCTATGCGGAAGCAAGGCTCCAGACGTGCAGGGCTTGCTCGGGGCTCTGCGGGCCTTTGTTTCCCTGATAAAGAAGGGCTGGTGTGCACTTCCCCAGGGAAAAGTGATTCACCATGCCAGGCAGAGACCTGGTAATACCTTGCCATGTAAGCAACTCATGAAACCCAGCCGCACACGGTGCAGAAATCCAGGCATGACTCATGACGTTTAATATAGAACGGCAAGAGGACCTTTCAATCATGAAGCAGAACTTTCACATCACGTACCCCTACTCCCTGCAGAGGTACCGGGGAGGAGGAATCATTTCGACTCGCTCAGTCGGGTACTTGATCCCATGCATAGGCTTGCATGGGACAGCAGAGTGATTCAAGAGCGGGTAAGATTAAGCACATGCTTAATGGTCTTACACCACTTGCAGCACGTGCTTAAATGACTCGCTAAACTCAAGAATCCCCATGGTTTCCTCAGTTGATTTTCCTCGAGCCTGGGGGGTGACACACAGTCTTCATGGAGAGCAACCTTGGACTGGAAGGGGAAATCCTTGTAGGTTTTCCATAGCGACCACTGGCCCGGCGAGCCCCCTGTCCGGGGGGATGCTCACCACGGTCAGCCCAGCGTCCCAAACGCTGCTCCCGCTGGGCTCGGCAGGGCTCAGCGCCGACGGGAGCAAGGGACGAGGACGGCACTGACACTCCTGACTTCAGAGATGTAACTCCAGCGCCCGAACCAGGCGTGTGACTGGGACGTGAGCTGCCGCCCGCCCCTGAGAGTCTCCTCCCCAGCGTGACTCAGAATCACCTCTGAATCCTACCAGTGCTCTGAAGGAGACTACTTCTATTACTTTTATTGGAGATCCACAGAAATATTCAGAGTACTAGGAATACTCTTCCCTAAAGAATTTCGAATTCGACCCTCACAGCCGTGAAGGAACTTTGACTGCAGTGTTTTCGCAAGACACCACGAAGATCCAGCATTTACAGTGCGTGATACACCACTTACCCGTTGTCTTACCAGGCCAGCTTTATTTAACTGTCTAAAGCTCCCTACAGAGTCACGGCTATTTTTTGCATAATAACAGCAGGACTGTTTTTCCACTAGTGCAACTGCAGAAACACAGAATTCTTTGGCAGCGTGCACCCCAGCTGTTAAAGGATTATCAAATGAACAAACCTCCCTTCCTCCTCTGCCCCTCCCCAAAACAACCCGCACTATCAACACTGCTGGGATCCAAAATCTGAGCTGAAATTCTGCTTTAAACTCTGTTCTAGCAAATTAGCGCTGCAGCTTCTTCCTGTTCCTGCCAAGAGTTGCTATCTTCTGCCGCCAAAGAGAGCTTACACGGAGCCATGTAAACACGTACACACTTTTTTTTCACGTAAAAGTATAAGCAATGAGTTGCATTGACTTCAGAGAGCCTGACGTAACTCACCAGTTAAGCGGTGTTTTTAATATTTACAGGCATTTTCAGAAAAGCTTCATTCAAGTATGGTGCATCGCTCTAAAGCAGGGTAACGGAAATCCACTGTAAAAGAGGTGAAATTAGCAGTTACGATTTTTTCTAAATCCTCAGTTTTTAGCATGTCCCTCACAAACTGTGAATTAGCGTGAAGGTAACTGAGTTCCCCGTGGAGCGGCGGTACCGAATGCTGCCCTGACTTCGCGGGTGCCTGCGATACTCTGCCATCACACCGTCGCTATTGTTGTGCGCAGGACTAATTGGCTGCGCCTAATGGAACTGGCATACGGCTCTGCTCCCTGCCTGAGCTTTACAGCGCGCTGCCGCGGGAGCGCTTCGTGGACCAGCGCACGCAAAGCTGCACGTCCTTCGTCCTAAGTGCATTTCCTTATCTGAATATACGGCACCGCATTATGCCGCGTGTTTATGATTGGAGACACCGCCTGGTAACATGGGCACAGTCAAACAAAATGGTACATGTAATAGCAACCAATTCATTTGTTTTAGGGAAAGAATATGACAACAGAAAGAAAGAGAGATATGCTCGGCTACATTTGATCGGAGGTAGTCAAATAGCTGAAATGATACAACCATTAAGATATATTTTCCTGATAACTACCCATATTCATATATTATCTGTTTATTCTTCTGTGGTATCTTAGCAGAACTTGGAACATATTTGACCTATTTTTTTCACTGGGCATTTACTGCTTTGCTGGAAGCAAAATTTCTCATTCTTTCTGGTTATGTTATCCTCATAAACTGCAATAAGAGAAGCAATATTTCTAATGAGTCTTTGTGTCATTAAATAGAAAAATGTTTACTGAATGATTCCTCTTAGTTCCTAGTAGGGTTGCAATTTGACTCTTTTCGGTCTGCAGTCAGAAATACTAGCTACCGGAGTAACAGATTCAGAGCAAAACACGCATTTCTGGAGTTGTCCCTTTCTGAAACGCTGCTGTGAACGGCACGGCTCTGAGGAGCTCTGGAAATGGACCTCCCGAAAGGAAAGATTCGGGCAAACAGAAAGGCTGTGCAGATACTCTGTACCTGCATACACAAAGGTGCTGTTGCATAATAATGGCCATATTTTTTCCCTGTGATTTTTAAACTATAATTACTTTCAGAGCGCAACTAAGCGGGGGCCCAGCTTCCCCTAGGTTTGTAACGCACAGAATGCTGCAGAGGTCGGTTTGCTGTTGCAGGAGGGATGGCGCTGCTCCTGCCGTGGCTCTGAGCGCACGGAGCTGAGCGTGGCCATCACCGACGCGCGAGCTGCAGGAGGAGACCATCAACAGCACTCAGACCTTCCCCCTTCCCATGAACACGCTCCTTCCATAAGCGGACTACATCCACTCCTAAGAGTGGGTAAGATACTGCTAGGATAATTCTAGTATTGTGGGTGCAAAGTCCTCTTTCCTCTCTTAAAATAATTTTCCTTTTACTGAAAGTGTTTACGATTGTGTTCAGATTGAAGTGACTTTGGGAGAGGTAAGAAATAGGACACTTTTCAAAACTAACTTCCCAAGTTTGGAGCGACAAGATATGGCCAATCAGAAACTCCGCTTGGGCAACCCAAAACAGCTAAAGCTAGAAAGCTCAAATGCAGCCTGGCATTTAAAAAGCAAGCCAACTTGAGGGAAAATCCATTGTTTAGTGTGGAACCTTGTTCGTATTGCTTGAATGTGGACTTAGATTTCTTTTTTTATGCTCCTTCAGAATTCTATTTTCTGGCGCATTTACTAAAAGCATTTCTTCTATGGAAATGTGGCTTATTGAAAGCACAGAAAGTGTTTTAATTATCCTTACAGCATTTGACAAAGCAGGTTTTGTTAATTGAGCAGTACTTAGTTGAGACTTGAGAAGCAAACCAAATCGGAGTAGAAGTGTGATCCGCAAGCCCTCAAGAAGTTACAAGCTTTGGCGAGCAGACTCGTTCACCTCCGCACAGTTTCTGACCAAACACAAGGGGTTTCAGAGAGACCGGCGCATCTTCCCAGTCACGTTGGGGCATCAGCGCAGGTCAGAGTGGCCCAGGGAACACCCCGAATTGGGCTCACGGTCCCCACAGAACCCGCTCCTCTGGGTGGACCAGCAAACAGCGGCCCCTCAAACACAGTCCTCCACAACTATTCCAGTGTATAAGGGTATACAGGGGCTTGTTTCCTCACTGGCTTGGAATGCGAGTAGTAGTGGAGAGAAAAAAAACCCAAATACTTTAGCTGCTGTTGCTTTGATGCAAGGAAGCGAAGACCTGTGTATTCAATATGACCCCCTGGCCCCTTCTGCTGTATTATTTCATTACAGGGCTTTGGACACACACATCTGTATGTGAAATAGGCAGAATTTTGTAATTCAGAGCCACTTAGTCTGAATTACAGACAGTGCTGCCGTCACTGACGGCCACGGCAAATCTTACTTTGGCTGCAGTTGGCAGCGGTAAGGACTCCCGTGCTCCTGGTGAAGAAATCCTCTGCAAGTCTTCATTTTCAATAAATCACGCATTTTGTCTATCCAACCCCTGGTTATTTCCTCAAGACATTTTTAATTCTAAACTGTATTTCCCAGTCCTTTTAAGTCAACAGCTTGACTTTATCTTACTGTTTTCTTTACAAATGTTAAGACCACACACTGAGCTCTGCTAACACACTGTATTATGCTACTAGTAGACAAATTTTAACATCACATCACATACATGTTGCAGTTGCTGTTGGAACATGCCTTTTAAAAAATACCTTTATTGGATGAAATTGTCTCTTTCGCAAGAAAAATCTGGTTCTTCAATATAATTTATTATGCCTTTTAAAATTCTGTCTGTTCAATAAAATCTTTGCTATATTATAAATACCTGTAACGAAAATATAATTTAAAATTCTGAGAGAAAACATTTTTTTTTCCTTTTACATTTTTCACAAAACCCACACAGGCACCAAGGAAAGACTAACAATAAAAATAATTTACTCCTGTACAATCTACTCTGGGTTGGAAACATTCAAGAGAGAGATTTTAAACTCGTCCTCTGATGAAACTTTGGCTACAACATGGGAACTGATCTCAAAACAAAGGTGGGTCCTGTGTTTTCCACCCATTTAACCTGAAAACTGCTGTCAAGGGCTGACTGGGTGTTGCTAGTACTTTCCTCGCTGTAACATACCTGAATGAGCACTGGCTAAAAATCGCTGTTATCTGAGGGAACCAGACTCTCAGCTTCACTGCACAGGACTGCAAGTGGTCCCACCTCACCAGATGGGAATAGTTATCACGGAGATTAACTCCCAGTTCTGAAAATTAAACATCGTTGGAAAAAAGTTACTGCTCTCAACAGCGGCAATTACAAATTTTTATGTTTTGCTTGTTCAGTAGTTCTGTACTGCCAGAAAGCTTGCGTGTTGACGGGACGGCAGAAGAAAGCTTTCTGATTGGGACCACTTGCAGGGTTTTTTTAATGACTTCTCATTCTAAGCAAATTTCTTAGTAGAGAGGGAACGATTCAGTATAAGAGACATTCAATGGTGGCGTTGTTATCTTTGAAGTATAGACTAGAAATATGGAACAATTCTTCAAATCAGCTAAGCTAACCCTATCTAAAGCTAGCAAAAAAGCAGACTAAGCCCAAGATAGGCACGACACCATCGCAAAGAATGAAGAAGCAGGGATTTTTAAACCTTAAGTTTGGCAAGACAATTTTCAAAGCTGTCTTTAGAGCTGTCCTTTTTTCCATAGAAGGAGACTTAAGTACTGTTACAGTAAATAGACATACCTTTAAAATTACAGAATTTAGTGTGAAGTTTTAAAAATCTCATTCCAAACTGATGAATTATGAGCAGAACGCTAAATTCCTGTCTTAGAGACACTTGCATCGTTTTTAAGTAATAGACAGTGAAGGAGAATCAAATGTTTCTAGAATGTCTGAAACACACATTTCAACAGCAGATGAGACAGAAAGAAAAGTAAAATCCAGTCAGCACTTGTTTGAATTATCTTTAGCACTGCAGTGTGGCATATATCCCCTGGGAATCTTTATTTTCTTGTTCTAGATCCCCTTCAGTTTTTGAGTATCCAACACTGCATTGTTTGGTTTTTTAATTATGAAAAGCAAAATAATATGTCCATCCTGACTGACTTTTACAGAGGTATGGGTGGAAAACTGTTTGTCTAGTACACTGCTAATGTCAGGGAGCTGCCCGCCCTTGCTGCTTTCTGACAGCCAGCTGTTTCCTCCTCTTCCACCTTCTCCTTCCTTCTGTTCCTCTCCTCCACATTCCACACGCTCTTTCCCTTCATTCCAAGTCCTTCCTCAGGGTGGGTTTGGTTTTTTTATCTCACACCTCTCCCCATCCATTTTGCCTTAACTTCCTAGATACTTGGGAAATGTTGACAATCTACCACAGTCCCTCCAAGATCCAGTCTTTAGGTGGACTTTGCTGGTACAGTTATCCTTTCTGTTCCACTTTGGTCACAGCTCAAGGAAAGGACAAAGGGGTCTCAGTTTTGTTGTCCTGACCGCTGCAGACATAGGCATCTCAGAAAGCATTTTTATTATTTAAATTCAGACATTTATCTGAGGCTCCATAGGTAGGAGGCTCAAAGCTCATATAGTTGACACAAATAGATTAGTACTCCGTCAGGTGATTCAGAAGCTAGAAGACTAGCCAGGCGCTCTGAAGTGCTGTCTATGGGAGCTCTGTCTTCATTAACTCCATACAGCCTAGAAAGAACAGGCTCATAATTCAGGCACCGCGCCTAGGTAGTTACAGTTAGGTGGGGAGAACACCACCCTGTGGTCTGGGATGCCTCATTTGGGGCTCTTCTATGTTAGTGTATGTCTGTCTGTACTCTAAATTTGTTAATCACTTCTGATGCTCCAATCCAGCTGCAGCCTCCCAGCTGCTCCTTTGTGGGAGAACAGAAGGGTAAGGGAGCATTGTTGTTTGGAGAAGGAACAAAAAACCTATGACGGAAGCAGTACTGGCTGTCTGGAATAAATGCCAAATGTAAGACAGACTGCAATATTCGTTACAAATCCAGGGATGAGAGCATCTCCCCATAGCTTCAGCAGTTCGGTTCAAAACTGCTTGGTAATTCAGGTTTTGAATCCTACTGCATGCTAAGTGAATAGGGTGGAAGAATAAGTAACATGAAAATTGTTTAAAATAGAGCATTAGGGTTTCCAGGGGAATACTATTGCCTTTCATGCCTGAGGGGGCAAATCTAGTCTGATGATAATGAAGAAAGGCTTTGAACAAAGCTATTACTAAAAAGCGTCAGTTTACTGCCTTATCCTCCCACACCCATTTTTTCCCTTCCTTGATATTTGTATTAAATATGAAGCAATCAAAGCAGCAATCACACAACTAGAGCATACAACAGACTTCTGAAAAAAAACTACAGGTGGGGTGGGAAGAATGAATATTTCCAACTCAGTGCCATACCCTACAGTTTAGTTTCCTTCACTTATAATATCAACCAAGGCTTGCAGCAGTCTATCATCTCTATGCTTGTACGGTTTGGCATTGTAAAAAAGATCAACGTAGTCACTGTACAGACTTTCTTCTGAGTCTCTTAACTGGGACGGCTTGTTTAACTTTTCGAGGGCTTGATAGAAGTGTTCATATGGAATATTTGACTTCTCACTTGCTGTCTTCTTTGGCAGTCGCTTCTGAGCCATCTGTCTGTTAAAAGCACTTCGCAGTAAATGTAGCATAGCCTCTGACGGGATTTTATCTTCTGCTTTGTCACTGCTACTACCGGTATCTTCTGTGACTTTGGGTTTTTCACTCAGGTCCTCTTGTGTGGTATGGTCCTAGAATACAGATTAGCATAAAAAAGGTTATGTGTCAACGAAAAACTGACTGGATTAAGATACAGCCTGACTAGTGATTTCCATCTACGTGAGGATAGATGCTATTTTTTCATTTAGGAGCCACTAGCATCTAGAAAAGAACTAGACCATTATACACCAAAACAGACCATCAAAAGGACTGTATCGTATAAAATATCAAATCCCGCCACAATGTAGGAAGTTACAAATTCAGATTCTACACTGTCAGGATACATCACGTCATTATACAGCAGGATTTGTCACAGTCCTAGGAGGTATTTCTGGTTGTACTATGGGAGACAGCTCCTCAGAAGTCTCATCGAAGGAAGTACATGCAGTGGTGATGGCAGCTCTGATTGCGCCGCACACCCTTGTGAAAAGGACTGAACCAGTGCTTCTGTACAACCTTCTGTGTAGATGCTCTCACCTGAGAAAAGACTGTGAAGCACGGCTATTGGGTGGCCATGACACCTGCCTTGGAAGCTTTGGAATACGAATGCCAGATAAAGATGTACAGAGAAGCTGTTGAGAGGCATGATCTCGTTTCAGCAGTGCCTATTATGCCTCCCATGCTGACACGGTAGTATGTGGCGGCATAGCTCCCTCATTTACACTAGGATTGTCTTTCTAACTCAACACTCATTTCATCTTCATTTGGTTTTCACGATGCCCGCCAATCTTCTCTTACAGTACCTCCAAGTTATTTTCTTGCACATGGCTGCCACACCTGCGGACGCTTATTTAATGTATTTAAAGACCATAATCATGTCTCCCTCAGTCGTCTCCTTCATAACCTGGGAGGAAAGTTAATCTCTCTATACTTTATGGCCTACCTGTAATTGTGCAAAGAATTTGACACCGTCCCACACAACATCCTTGTCTCTAAATTAGAGATACAGCTTTGACAGATGGACCGCTCAGTGGATGAGGAACTGGCTGGATCGCTGCACCCAAAGAGTTGTGGTCAATGGTTCTATGTTCAAGTGGAAACCAGTGACGAGTGGCATTCCTTATGGGTTGGTACTGGGACCAGTGCTGTTTAACACCTTTGAGTGCAGCCTCAGCAAGTTTGCAGATGACACCAAGCTGTGTGGCACAGTTGAAACGCTGGAGGGAAGGGATGCCATCCAGAGGGACCTGGACAGGCTTCAGAGGTGGGACCATGCCAACCTCATGAAATTCAACCAGATCAAATAGAAGGTCCTGCGTGTGAGTTGGGGCAATCCCAAGGACAAATCCAGGCTGGCTGGAGAATGGATTGAGAGCAGCCCTGAGGAGAAGGACTTGGGGGTGTTGGTGGGGAGAAGCTCATCATGATCCAGCAATGTAGGTTCATAGCCTAGGAAGCCAACTGCAGCCTGGGCTGCATCCCCAGCAGCGTGGGCAGGGGGGTGAGGGGGGGATTCTGCCCCTCTGCTCCGCTCTGTGAGACCCCCCTGCAGCGCTGCCTCCAGCACTGGGGCACCAACAGCAGAAGAACACGGAGCTGTTGGAGCGGGGCCAGAGGAGACCCCGGAGATGCTGGGAGGGCTGGAGCCCCTCTGCTGTGAGGACAGGCTGAGAGAGCTGGGGGGGTTCAGCCTGGAGGAGAGAAGGCTCCGGGGAGACCTTCCAGCCCCTTCCAGTCCCTCAAGGGGCTCCAGGAAAGCTGGGGAGGGGACTCTGGAGCAGGGAGGAGAGCCATGGGATGAGGGGGAATGGTTTTTACTCTGGAAGAGGGGAGATTTAGGTGAGATCTTGGGAAGAAATTCTTTGCTGTGAGGGTGGTGAGCCCCTGGCCCAGGGTGCCCAGAGAAGCTGTGGCTGCCCCATCCCTGGAGGGGTTCAAGGCCAGGTTGGACGGGGCTTGGAGCAACCTGGGCTGGTGGGAGGTGTCCCTGCCCAGGGCAGGGGGGTTGGGAATAGATGATCTTTAAGGTCCCTTCCAACTCCAAACATTCTGTGATTCTATGACATCCTAATTACTTAATGGGGAAACAAGTTGATGTGATGTGATTAATAAGGTATTCCGAAGATGTGGACATAATCAAGCATTGTGAAAATCTACAATACTACCATTCTGTGCATCCAGAAACCCCTGTCACTCTCAGAAGCCTGGAGTATGTTTAGACCACCCTACCTGAAAGGTAACGAAGGGGTGACAAAGGAGCTAGCAGCAACAGATCCACTTAACAAAACCTTCTGAATCAGTGAGTCCCTGACTCTTGCCACGTCTTTTGTTACAAACTTCATTCCAAACTCCCTGGAAGCACTCCAGCAGGGAAAGCTTCTTTTGGATGCGACACTTTTTCTCACTAGAATTACATAAATTTAGTGTGTCTGCCAGAGATGTCTTTCTCACTCCTTGTACCACTCAACTGCATTAGCTATTGAGTTCACTGCTCTAGTAGCAATATCCTCTTACCATCCTAAAACCCTTAGATGTTAGCATATGAAAACAGAGATTAACATAGAAGTCCCTTGTTGACATGGACAAAATTACAATACACAATTCAAAATCAGTCAGGGGCTAGATGAAATGAATACTGAATGAATATGTGTCTTCTTTCTAGGAAAAAATACCATTTTCTTCCTAAATGAAAAATATCTAAGGAAAAAAATTAATGGAACACCACCTCTACAAAGTCTGTCATCTTCTCCACTCCTCTTCTGTCATTTTGCACAGCATTGTAGGATGTGTATACACGTGGCTGCTCCATGTGTTCAGGCCGGCTAGCAGTGCCATGCAAAATCAGTTTCCAATTTACAATCCTTCCTTCATTTTGCATTCTTCGGGACTAGAAGACAAGCATGACATTAGCATACGTTCTCAGGCCATAAGAGGAAACAGGACACCTGACCATAAAGTAGACAGAAGTGACTAACACAAATCATAAGGCCTTCAACATCTGAATTTAGAAAATTATTTATAAGCACCAAAAGGCTAATATATTAGACACAAGATATACAAGAAAGTGGGATTTAGTAGAGTGGCTTAACTACTCCAAATATTCACATTTTGAGGCAACATAATTATTAATTAATCATGTAAGCATCAATGGAATTTTGTCATAACACAGAATATTAAAAATTACTGAAGCAGTACTTTGTGTTATTGGTATTTGTTCACTAAGCTATTCCTTGGCAATTTCCTCACAAAAGTTAACATTGGAATAGTAATTTGGAATAATATTCTGTAGCGGTGTACAACAGCAATCTGAAAAACAGCTTGTGGAAGTGAGCAACAAATGCTTTTCCCGTTAGTTTTGGCAGCAGTATTTAAATAGTAGAAATGGAAGAGACTAGTACAGAGAACAGTAAAACTTTGTTTTACTAAACCTTCTTTCAGAATTTTTCCTCACTCATTTAGTGACTGAAGATAGCTGCTGAAACTCTTCTAATAGAAGTCTATACCAAAGTTTACATACAGAACTTAGACGACAACTAAGTCATGAGTAACTCTGATGGGAATCTGTGATTTCAGCTAGGGTCATTAATGGGAAAATTTATTTCAGGAATCACAAGACCCTACAAGCTGAGGAAAGAGTGCATTACCTCTTGAAGGACAAAAACCTTGGTTTATTTAAGTTTCAGCAACCTCTCACTTGAAAATGGAAAATGAGAGATAATTACAAACAAAATGCTCTTCTTAGCTTCATTCCAAAAAATGCATTATATTAATTACAAAGAGCAGGATATCTGTAACCACGGGGTTATCTGTAAGCCTGCAGTATTAACACTATACTCTTGATAATAATATTTACTTCTACTGCCTTGTTCATCTGCTTAGTACTTGGCATTATCCGCCTGTTTACAATTTCAGGCCAATGGGGGTTGGAGGCTCAGTGTCTGATAGGAAGCATTCAGTTTCTGGCAGGATCTGACCCCTAATGACAAGCTTATTAACAGACAACTTCGGTGAAACTCTCCAGAGATGAGTGTGCCTGATCACTCTGTTTGAAGAGAATGATTTTTCAGTTGCCTATCAGGCAGCTTTATTCTGGTGTCTTGCTGTTGTAATCCATATTCCTGGGTGGTTTTAGTAAACTTATTTATTTCTCATCTGTAGATTTCTTGGCTTTAATCCTTAAACATTGTTCAAAAGTAATTACTCTAAGAAAGAAGTTAGGGAAAGGTATAGATCAGAACAGTTCTCTCAGGTCACTAGGAATTCATTAATTCAAAAGGTTTGGAGTTAATGAAAATTATGCACATGCACCAAGAGAAAACTAGATCTGTCCTGTGTTCTTTTCTGCAGAAAAACCTAATTTGCAGTTAATCATATGTTAATTCCATTACATATTTCACTCCATGAATCACAGAAAATTACATTAAGTGATTTCCTTCAGTGACATATAATGTGTGAGAAACATAGGCGTGAAATTTTTTTGACAGGTACATGTCAGTGAAATGAGGATGGTCCTTCGCATTCATGTAAAGAACAAAAAAATCTGACCCTATCTTTAATCTTTGATCCAGACGGATATTTAGTGTAAATAAACTCTTGTTGTAACTTCCTTAATGAGAAGACTCACAATTCAAAATCCTTTGTAGTGGTTAGTGATCATTTTATCCGCATTAGCTTCCAAACATAGCTAGTTAACATACAGATGTACTTACCACATCAGTAATTCTTAAAACCCAGGTGCCCGTTGGATTCTCTCCCCATGTGTGCACAGACATGAAGTCCCAGTTCTTAAAGCCATTGGGAGATTTGTCTCTCTCTCTCTCAGCCAGCAAGACAGTGCTGGTCCCTGTGTTAGTGCAAGATCAGTATTAGTGACTCTTCACACATGCCCGATTTTATGCTTGCGCACTACCTGCCGCACAGGCAACCTGGAAAATACACTATTTAACAGTAGCTCATGGAACGGGAAACGTGCGATTTCTGATCAGTGGTTACTTTAGTTATTTTCACAGCAGCACTTAAGACTATAAAAACTATCACATTAGGTGCCACTAAAAAGGTACATCTTGCCTAGTGTTCAATCTTTAGCACAAAAAAGTAGTGGATGCACTAAACAAGCACAAGAAACAGAGGTCAGACACAACCAGTATTTCCCACTGATGAACAGCTCAGGAAACTTCTGAGGTGGAAGTTCTGAAGACAAACCATCTCAACACAGTGTTGTGAAACCAAAGCCTTATCCTGAATTCATCACTGTATATTTTTTTTTTTTGGTGAGGGGATGTAAATTGTTATAGCCTGGAACTCCAATGCGGTGAAAAGCATTTGCATTGTTATTATTATTACAGAAGTGCTGCAGTTCACAAAGTATTTCTGCAGCAGAAAAGATTCTGCTGCATAGTAGGAAATCTGTTGTGTTTGCTTCCACGTAAGCAGAGAGCAAGGGAGCTATATTTACATAATAAGAAGCAGAGAAGCCCCAGGGAGCCTGATCACAAGCTATAAATATATTTAAAGGTAACACCACAAATACAGAAAAGGAATGACATACATCTGGTAGTACTGTTTTGCAGGAAAGCGTAAAAACAGCAAGAATTAAGGGAAAGAATAGTTTAACCATGATAGCAACATGATACCACTGTGGAGGCGGCAGCACTTGACTACTGCTACCTCAGCTAAAGCCACAGAAATACATTCAAAGATGAAGAACATATTACTTTGTCGTCTTTCAAAATGAGGGTGTTTTTCTAAGATGAAGCCATGCTTCCTATGTATTAAGAGTAGAAGAGTGTCTTGGGAGGGAAATACCTCTATAAAAGTAGAACAAGAGCTACTATTGCTGTAATCTCCGGGTGTACCTAGAGACAGTCCACATATGTAATCCTAAACTAAAACTTACCTGAGACGGAATTAAATTTGAAAATACCACCAAGAGTCAAGGGTAAAACACCTCACAGCAACACTGCTCCCGTAAGACAAAAGGTAAACTCAGAAAAGGAAGAATTATAGCTAGGCTTAAAAGGAACCCCAGACAATGGAGGGTCTGGAAATAGACTGTATGTACAGTATCTTAACGCTGCTCTCTAGTGAGGGACTGTAATAATTATATGAACAAGGCTCTACTGGCTTATTATCTGTGAAATACTGCATTAGCCTTTAATATCAGTAAATTAGATTAGCCTGATGTTTAAATTCGTATCTGAAATCTTGTCTGTTTTTTCTAACAGTATCAGTTGACCTAACAGATCTTACTGTCTAACAGATCTTACTCTCTACTCAACTCTGCAAGTTGTTTACTCTCTACAAAGTTGTTTATACTCATTCTCCTTTCTTTTTTTGTTTCCTTATGGTGTTATTTCAGGGCATTGTCAAGATAGCTTGCCATATCCTAGCATGTTCTAGTATAGTTGTACTAAGGTGCCTATCAGAGACACTGTGTTTTTAAATACAGCAACGGGGAGACAGTTACATGAAATCTTGGGAGTCAATTATGCTGTTTTCCATTAGTTTGTTAAGTCACAGGGAGGCCAATAAGCACTACTGAACTGTAATTTGTTGTCTGCCATGAACTCTCAGTTTTTACAGTTCCTGTTGCCAGAACGAAAACGCATCAGAAACGGTGCTTTCATTTCCTGAAGTATGATTTTCAAACCTCTTCTGACAAAAATAACCCAGCACACATGAAGGCTGGAAAGCGGTTTCAGGGAACCAGTTCTTTAGTCCCCAGAACACTTTGTCCTCATACTCACCTGCTGGAGGTGACTACATTTGTCTAACAATCTATTTAGCTCTTTTAATGAAATAGATGTTACACACCACAGCAACACAAAGAAAGCGCGTCTTTGCCTCCTGTACCTGATGGAGATACCAGAGTGACATGAAGATCACCTCTACGGGAATACTCAATCGTTGCCTCGAGCTGCACGTGTTCCAGAGACGCAATGGAGTTTTCTTGACCCTCGCAGGCTTTTGTGGGAATTTCAATGATGACTTCCTCATTTGCTCTTAATAATCTGGCAAAGTTACAGGAGTTCATTCATTAGTCACAGAAACTTTTGATTCTGGATCGTTATGTGAAGTGTAAATGGCACACTTAACGCCCATTTCAGAATGATGAGAAAGGAAGAAGTAAAGACAAATGCTACGTTCATTTTTTTTTTGAACGCTCCTGTAGAAACCATGGGAAGTTCCGGAAGCACAGATCATACTGAAGCGGACCAAGTGGCAGGCGCCGCATAAGACAGACTTGTGCAACACACCCTGGAAGCAAGCAAGCAAGAGTTCTGATAATCACAGGTTTCTGTCAACACTTCATTGACCCACAAAGACTACAAAAAAACCACACTTTGCTGTCAGCTACATCAGGGGACTTTATCAGGCGTATACTTAGTTCCCTCATTCAAATATCCAGAAGAGCTGTTATCGTGGAGTTAAAATACTGCAGCAGGCACAGTGGTTTTAACCTTTTGTATTCAATACCATCTCAAGAAAAAAAAGCGTACATCTTCTGTATATTCTCCACACAGACAGCTACTCCACACAGCTTTCTCTGCACAATTTCCATTACTTCTAATGAGAATGGGGCATCTAAATCTCCACATAAATAATTCTAAACTCAGAATCCTGGGATCTTTGTTTCTATAATGTAACATAGAGGACTGCAATAAAAATACATAAACAGCAAAACTGCATACATCAGTACTGGATCGGCACTCTGTGGAATAGAGAGCACTCATAAAAGCAAATTGACAGTAAAATAGCATAAATAATAATGTTACCCAGCACTGACACTCCAAAACACTGTAACCTGTTTCTACAGATTTTTTTGTGCACTTACACAGTGTAATTTTGATCTTTAAAATAGCTGTATTTTTTCTAGAGAACAAATCCATAAGTGAATAAGTAGAGACAAAATGGACTAGATTCCTTATTGATTAACCAGCTTAGTAACTAATTATAACTTAGCTGTGTGTTGAGCTCACTTTAGGCTCGTATACTGGGAGCGGCTGTGAATATGACTGCTAAGCCTCTTCAGTGGGCCTTTGAGACACTTGAGTTTTGTAAGAGATGTCCTGTGGATGTGACTAAAGCTCGATATATCACCTTGATTTCAACATATACTGTGCCTGTCATAGAAGAATTGCTAAGACCAATTACAGATGTTTTTTTTTAAAAATCCCCAGGAGACTTTGGTATCTTTTTATTCATCTTCTGATAGTGCTCTAAACATTCATATCTTATCTGATTGGGTTCAGTCTCACAGTGTCATCCATCCATATGCTGGCTGCACAAGCAGACATAATAATCTTTTTCTTTGTAAGGCTTCATGCTAGTAATTTCCATCAGTCTTACAGCAAAAAAGGAAGAAAACCAACGGTTCTTGCCTGCCCCTGAGGAATACAGTAAGGCAAAATCAAATGAATTAAAAAGAAATCTCTGAGTCTGGTTCAGAGCAACCTGCGCAGAATACTATCCTTCCAGCTCTACTAAAATAGACATAAGCTTAGTTACCGCTAATACAAATTCTTACCTTGGTTCAAAGCTTTTGTCTTTAACAATACACTCTCTCTTTTCTGGTACACCTTTCCACCTTTTGGGATCAGCTAAATCTACCAACGCATTGGCATTGAGTAGCCCAAACCCAAATCGGCTGTTGACCATCAATCCCGCTCCATTCTTTTTCCATCCTGGATTTCCAGCCAGCGGATCGTATTCTGAGGTCCACACTACCAAGTGTTGCATATCCCTCCACGTTAGATTTGGGCTGTTGAGAAAATATTCCTGGTTAATTGTTTCAGGGCTATCTATCATTTTTCTCTCCGTTACTAGTCTGCACCAGAACATGTTTGAATGTATATTGCATCTCATTATTCTAAAATATAGAGCAGATCACATGCTTATCCTCACAGTACTTCTCTGGGTAGACAAGATTTCTGTGTAAATGAAGAACAGGTATGTAGGAAGATTAGTGTCCAATTCAAAATTATTCAGGCATATAAAGTTAGCTAGCAAAGACAGTTATTTGCCACCAGTCTTCATGGGACCTAGACTTTGAAAATTCACTGGGTATTTGATTCTACCTGTGATTAACTCTACCCTTTAAAATACGGCCCCAAGTATCTTGGCTTATGTCATCAAAGGAGTATGCAACAGAACATGGAGCTGTACCTACACCATTCAAGTACTAAGCCTACGCCCTAATGCCTGCAGTGTTTTCTGTGAAAAAGCCATTGTCCTGTACTGTCCTTTTTTACCCTCTCTAAGCCATACATTCTGACTACCAGCTCTACAGGATCTGAACCTGCCTGCTCCCTGCCTGCTCTGACAGTCAAGCTTGGGTACCTTCCATTTTACATCTCATCTTTGGCAGAAAAGGTTCTGTAAATTTACTCAAGACTTCATTTAAGCTCCTGCAACCTATTGTCTTCAAATTATGTTCTCTGATACATGTGCAGCTTCAACGTTTTTAAGTGCAATTGACCAGAACTCAGTAAACAAGTGCTGCCAATGCACAAAATGGACTAAAATTCCCCAGTCATCACGTTTTACTTATGTTGGTTCTGCTTTGCTAGGAGGATGCTGAGGCAAGAAGCTGCTTATTTTTGTCATCAGGCTGAGCAAGTCTGACAGACAAAAATGGAGCTGCAGCATGAGATGGTGCCACTTTCAAATAGACAACATTTTGGGGAAGATGGGGAGGGTCTGAGAGAGAGGATTCAAAGGTAGTTGTGCGACATCTTACTTTGCTTCCAGCGCTAGAGCAAAAATTCCTGCTGCCAGTGGTGCAGATGCAGAGGTGCCAGTGTGAGTCTCTGTACACTCATTGTGAAGATCAGCACTTGTCTGACAGAAAAAGACAAAAAGAACAGATTGCGTGAATAAACAGTTGTAAATAGTCATATCCACGCTCACAAATATAACCACGTATCCTTTATTTGGTGTGTATTAATACATTCCTCACCAGCAGAAAAAGTGATGGATGTTTAAATCCGTTCATATTTCAATCCTCTCTTTTTACTTCAACTATAATTTTTGTATCAAAACGCTTTGTGTCGGAACAAAATACTCCCACACTGAATATCTTATTTTATTCTAAGGTTTCACAATAAGTGTTTCAAGCTTACTGGTGAATCATAAAAACAGATCATTGTGTTGGGCCTAGAACATCTAAAATTACTGCTTGCTAGAAAATTACTCATAGGATTAGTATTGGTGTTCTGCTCCCTCTTCGGCAGAAGAACTATAATTTGCAATGAAACACGTGCTTTATTTGGAAATTAAATACCAAACTCATCTGCCCATGTATCTTCATCTTGTCTTTGAGGAGAAGCCACTTGGAAGGACTGATCTCCTGGCTAACTTGGAATGACACTGTTTTAATCAATGCAGTTTACTGTAAAATTAGCATCCACCAGAGCTGAACAGAAATTACAGGTACTTCAACATTATTTTACCGCAGCAATTTGCTTCAGTACAAGTTATTTCTTGCACAGTTAATGAAGGCACACAGGCTGCTCCGCCTGCTTGCTGAGTACCTTGCACAGGTTTGGAAGCACTATTGTTGCTGTCCTAAGTGGGAACTCGGGGGCTGACAATCTTACAAAAGCTAATGGCAAGGTCTGTCAGAGGTACTGACTCATATGGTACACTAACTCCACAGGCGCCTTTTCCTTTGACTCTAAATTTCTCTTCTTCTGCCCCTTCTGAAGAGTGGGACCACACCAAAACTTCAGGCAGAGACCTCTGACATACACAAACAACAGACAAATTCAGCATGCTGATTTTACCCTACTGACACAATGACTTTGTTTAGCCATTGCTTTACAGGAGAAGATGTTCCAGGAATACAACCACCTTTTGGACTACAAATGCCGCAGTGTTTCAAGGCAAAAGCACTAAGCACGTAACACACCATGCAAAGCAGGCACTTGAAACCAAGCGTTTAAGAGCTCTCACTTGTTATCAGCATATATAGTACATTTCTATGTTTCTTCTGAATCTGGTAAAAACAACGTACAATTCTTTGGTCTGTATAATCCCCACTGCTGTATGCTGTGGCCAGAGTTGAAGAGCACTTCTCTGCATACCAGGGAGAAAGGCCTTGCTGGGAAGCACTGCTAATGGAGATAGTGTAGATACTATCGGTGTAACCATCACAGTCACAGTTGTCACCCTGACGGCCTCCGTTCCCAGAAGCCCATACGAAAATGGAGCCTTTCCCATTTCGGCCCTGGAGAAAATGGAAATGAGCAGTTAACAGAGATTCCAGTCTTTGGAATGTATCCTTAACAACTCCTCCCCCCCACAAAAGCCTAATATATCAAACCCTTTCACATAGAAAAGCACAATTTTCCATAAGCACTGTAGAAGACAGAGACAGAAGAAACCAGCTACTTGAAGTATCCTGCTTCTCATCCTACAGTACATCTCTTAATTTGACCAGTCTGGGTTTAGTGTTCCTCTGAATAGGTTTTTAAGAGAAAAACAGGGTCTGTGTTCAACAGGTAAGTCTTCCCACATGCTGATGTTTTGGTCCCAAACATTTCTAGGAAAAATGCCATTGCTTTGGGGTTTTTTTTAAGAAACTGCAAGTTTATCAGCGTTTATTTCACTTGCCTTTCCTGTAATCACAGAGGTGTGGGTAAGCAGTATGAATGATGTACACGATATGACTTTTCCACCAATTTCTTTTTTGTAAGGAAGCCTTTCACAGTTTGCATTCACTTGCTGAAGCACGGTGAACAAGCAATAACGTCTGACTGAGAACCCTCCCTTCTCTCACGAGTCTGTGGGCCAGCACCACCAGTCTCCAGACACGACCATGTCCATTCCCTGCTCTGGCTCCAGTGTGTAATGAGGGAGCAACAGCTCACAGCTGGCAGCCGACAGCACGTAAACCATCGCAGCTACCATAGAGGAAACACCTACCACCCTATCCAGCCTTAAGCTGTGCCAGTCCTTCAGAGGAAAGAAATCTGTTTTGTGTGAAGAGCAAAAGTTCGTATGTTGTTCATTATTAACAGATGTACATCCAAGGGAAACAGCAGCTGAAACACAGATTTTTATCATCCCACTCAGATGAGATTTGAAGTTATGCATGCAAGTGCTAAGACATTTGCAGCACTTAAAACATTAAAAATAAAGAGAAGTAAGCTGTGCTCTTTGTGATACATCTGCTAAAATGGGAAGGACAAGCCAGGTCAATTACAGAAAATGAGATAGTATCTTCCTTTGAGAATAAAGTCCAGAAAAGCACTGGTATATGTAAACACCGGCTTTGATTTCACTTAGAGTGCTACTAATGCCTCTCAGATGCTTAAGGCTAAGCATATGCTTAAGTGATTTACCAGCCCAGCAATGAAGGCATCAGGGATGAAAAGTCGGTGGCAACCCCAACTCCGTCTGACTTACGGAGACCATACAGATCCTCGCAAAAAGAAGCCTGACAAATTAATGGGTAAATTTGCTCCCCTTAAGAAATAAAATAATTTGTCAAAAACGATATATCCTTTACCAAATAACCTGCTTTTTCAGAGTAAGAACACTGAATGTTGGTTCCCTCGTTATTGTCTCTAATTCTCCCTCTTCTCTTGCTGCCTACCTATGGACTTAGGTCTCTGTGTATCACCAGTCCACTCCTCTTGGTCTCCATTCTTTCCTCAGAGTATATTTATTAGCTGTCAGTCTATTCTTTCTTGTTCTCTCCTTCCGTCTGCTAATGTTAACTGCCCTTTTTTGAAAAATTCTCTTTCTCTTTGCTTCTGTCCTTCAGGCTTTCCTCCATTTCTCTCCTCTCCTGTCTCTGATTCAGCCTTTCTCACTGTATTAGTACATGTCCATCTTTAGGTATCTTTTCACCTCACTGGCAAAAGCAAGAGTAGTTTATCAGTACATCCCCAGTAGCTCTCAGTTTGCACTCTACTTATCTAACCAGATCTGAGGAGGATAACCTAAAAAAGAACTGTAAGAACATTGTTTCCAATACTCTTCATCATGCATTTTTACTATCCTAATCTTAATTGGATGAAGATATGCACCAATTTATAAACTAATGCAATTAACATAATACAAGCCCATCCACAGGGTGCTAAAATGCATCACTATTTCACACAGCAAAATATTCGCAAAGCAGAAATTTTGTATTAAATTTTATAGGCTTTCAGTGCAGAAATCCAATTACTGTTCAGTGCAAAACAAGCAGCAGAGAAGGGTGGGGGCAGGGCAAGACAAAGGCAGCAAAAGTAAGGATGGAAAAAGAAAGCTTATCTGTGGAGAATGGCAGCTTAAAATCAGCTGAGAAAGCTCTAAGGGTGCTTTTTTAGAAGTCCTGTTCTGGTAATTTCTCTGACCTGTACTATTAAAACCTACCTCCTCCTTTTCAAATATGTTTGAGGAAAGGGAGCACAAACCATTTTCATTTCTTCCCCGGTATCAAGTATTTTAAAGTCCTGTTCTTTGCCACATTTTATTGTATCTTTAAGTATCGTACCTGTTTTATCCCATACTCAAAAGCCTTCTGTGCCAGTCTCCCTGGTCCCTCCACAGTTTTGCCATCATCGTTAGGGCCCCAGCTTGCACTGTAAATGTCCACATGTTCTGGATTGAAACCGATTGAACTGGCTTCAATAGCATCGGTGACTATGCCATCCAGCATACGTATACCTTCACCAAAAAAAAAAAAAAAGCAGGTTGGATTTACTTTCTGTTCCCTCTTCTTTGTCTTTATTAACTGTTTGTAAAGTTTCCGGCAAAATTAATCCATAACTATTGCAACCACAGCCTACCACTGTTCACGTAAGCACTTCTCCGGAGAGTTCATGTCAGTGCGAAACAGTATGCTTACCCTTTATTTGCAGAGCTCAGTGCTCTCTACAAACAGTAAAAAACAAAATTCTTTCTCTCTTTCTGCAGAGCGCAGAGAAGATGATGTTTTGCCGACTGCTCCTGCTTTTTCTTACTTCATTGAGCCCCTTCTTGACTCTTTCTTCCTCTCTGTTAAATCTGTAACAAAGACTTCTCAAGCTGCTAGGACGTCACTAAAATTAAATACATTTATCAACGTTACTTCTATGTTTAGGAGTTCCAAGAGTTTTAGTTCAAAGATGTAGTTCTGAATGTTCTGACTAAAAACACTTTGTCCTCGTGTTCATTAAGGCTTTGCTGTCTTTGTGATGCTGATATTTCACTAGCTCTTCAGTCTTCACCACAAAAAATTCTCACTGTTGTTTTACTGCCACATTTTTTCTACTGCGAGCGATCCAGGGATGCTAGAGATATCTAGCCATTAACATTTTATTAGGAACTACACGATCTAATCTCCTCCAGAGCGAGCCTGATCTCAGTGATACTTAAAATTCAGTGGCAGACAGCAGTTCACCTGCACTGGATCTCTCCTTCTGCAAATCCCTAGCTCTGCAGCAGGATTGCTACCAATGTCCATTGCTGGAGGAGGATAGAAATAGCAGAAGTCTGGCAAAATTCCCACTGTGGCACGGCTCTCCCAGCAACAGCAGCAATATATGAGCCACAGCAGTCAGGATTCAGCCTGTGTTTTCAAGCAATAAAAATGTCTGGATTGTCTTGAGCTTGCAAGTTAGTAGTACAGCAGCTGCACCATTACTGGCAGTTGGTGAATTATGAGTACTCATTTTCTAGTATTTTCCACAAAATGGGGACTTTTCCAAAGCATGGCAGGCAAAATGTGGTTGTTCTATTTAAAAAAACAGTAACAAAACAACAGAAACCGCTCCCCTCCCCCCCACCCTTACAGCTCAGTGTCTTGTTCTTTTTTTATACTATTGAGCAGGTAAAAAGCTTGTAAGCATAATTCTTTTCCCAAAAGGCTGGCCTCTAAGACTCATAATACCACTGAGATATGGCTGCGCTTTATTATTTGATACTAATTAGTGGCAAAGACAGACAAAGGAGTTAATCCGCTCAACCACTGCTACTCTGCTATCGCTCACAAAGCTGGGAACAGAGTCAAGGAATATCCTGTGCCTCAGGTACTAAGAACACCACTTGCCCTGGATAGGCTTAAACTCGTAACGTTTTGAATACTCATTTTTCATTTGGCTCAGAACTGTGATATTCTCTCATACCAGTGCGCTGTGAGCAAAGATCTGCCTGTGTGGAAATGACTGCGAGCTCCGGGTGCTAGCTTGCAATGTATAACGAGATGCTGGGAATGCAGACAGTCGTGTACAGATATTTCCCACAGAAGAAGACAAAGCCAACTCTGCAGATGTATAATGTAATACGGTAGAAAACAAGAACACTGGCAATACACCGATGAAAACGATTCAAGAAAAAAAAAAACCACAGCAACCTGCTGTCTTGTCTTTGTGATCTCCAAAAATCCTGCTTGTTTAAGTCAACTCAGGGATTTGATGACTGCAGTGGCATTTCCCTAAGCAGACGCCAATTATGCCCTTTTGCACAAACTCTTTCCTGTTCTCGCACATGCTCAGTCTCATCATCAGTCCCACAAAATCAAAGGGCAAAGCCCAAGGTAATTTCAGACACATACATGGATCTGCCTGGCAGAAGGCTATTTTTAGCAACACGTCACTGGGCAGGAACTCTCAGCCCTGTCCTTTGTAAAATGGAGCTTCTTAATCATTTGATTTCCATGGCAGCACCAGAGAAATATCGTAGCACAGTGCTATGGTTAGGTATGCATGAATATATATATTCACCCTGCTTTGCTCCAAAGGCGATCAACACTTTGTGCAGAACAAGAGGTGACTGTTAAAGGACACTGAAAGGTGTCCCTTTGAAAACTGGCAGTAAGAAGTACTCATTTTTCACACAGTGCACAGAAAAGCCTACAGGATTCACAACCTCAAAGTGCTGCAAAGACTAATCAAGGTTCCAGAATAGGGGCAGGCATTGATGTGACCAGTGAGAACACTCAGAATTACTTAAAGTCAGTATTTTCACGGAAAACAAAAAATTTCAAATGGAATGTTTTGTTTTACCTCTCAAAGCAAAGTCAAACCAACCTCTGATGCTGAAGGTTAGAGAACAAGGTATCCCAAATGCCAGGTTTTCTCTCCCTAAAGCAGCTATTGCTGGCTATCAGAGAGAAAGCACTGGCTGCGGACCACTGGATTTATCCAGTGTGGCAATTGCTACAAGCAAACAGCCACTTAAAGAAGTCATCCTGAACTAATGTCAAATAGAAGTGTGTAATGCATCATTTCACGGATTTAAAAAAAAAAAAGGGGGGAGGAAAAAAAAAAGCCTGTGAAGAAATGAATCCCTTTATAGCTTGGAACATCAATAAAGCCTTCCAATGTTTAGCCTCTCCAAATTTATCCGCATCTTTTGAAGGCTTCTCCTATCTTCCATTGCTGTTTGAATATAGTCTTGTTACTTCTCTATCTTAAGTCAGGCTGGTCATATATAACGGCTTACGATTTCTTTCAGCTTTTCTGTTCTTTCTCCTTCCCCCACACAGGGATAAGCAGCTTTCTGGGTAATTTGGATTGCTGGACTGCTTTTCCTTCTATTATTTTCCTTTTCTAGACAAATCACCTCACACAGATCTGTCGTTTGCATTTGCAAATGAACACAGAATATGCAAATAACTGTGGAAGAATCTTCTTCTGTAGACGCAAGTGCCTTAAAATATGGGCACAGCGGGAGTTCAGACATCTCTGCAGCTTCATCCATTTTGCCCTGCTTTGAAAATTTGGCGTCTTCGCCTTATGAGTGAGATATTTTATTTAAACAGAGCATGACAGCATAATGCATTATGGCAAAAGCAGACTGCAAAGCTGACATCTGTGACAGCTCAGTAGAGTAAATGGGAACCTACAAACGTAAGACTGAAATGGCGGGAACAGCAGTTACAGGTGTCAATTGCCACTCATTGTCCCTTTGTTTAAAAGGGAAAAAAAGGGGTAATGGAAAAACTAGGACTGTACAAGTATCTTCCTCTGAGCTAAATAACCATTTGCAACTGATACTTTGATCATGACCATTTCATAAACCTCTAATGGATTAAACTTTTAGTCACTGCTTCAAAAAAAAATGCCAGTAGTGATTGACAGGCAAGCAAGACTCTACTTATTTTCAGAATTAACTTATGATGATAGTGAAGAAGTAAGCTGTTGAAACAAAAACCACAGCAGCTTGAATATCCTGTCGTGACCTTTCAAATGTAATTGTGTAGATGTAAACAACACGCTGCAAGCAAGGGTGGGTATAAACTTGTACACTGTTACCTTCACTCTACTCGAGCCCTCTCCTCCCCCGTGCCACCTCTTCCACGATAACCAATCATAAGAAGTGAGTCCATCATTCCTTAAAAGATACAGTCTTATCTCTGGGTACAATATAGGTTATTGCTATTATTATTATCATCACCACCTATATTGTTGTTGCTGTTGCTATATATTCTACCTATTTTCAACTGGCAACCAAGTTCCAGAGAGTGTGCTGACATTCAAGAAATGCTGTCATACAGATGCAACACAGTGCACTATTGCCAGATGGGATTTTGTAGCCTAACACCACGAGAAGAACCAATCATTCCTGTTTCATATTAATGGTAGCTGAAAACAGCACTTCACAGAATCTGTCAGGTTCCCACTCATATTAGACATCTGATTATCTTCATTTCTTACCGCCAACTTTGGAATTGTAGGCCACTCCAACTCCACATTTTCTGTTGTTGGCTTGCATGGCAATTTCTCCTGCACACCGTGTCCCATGCCTGAATAAATACAGTAAGAATAAACAGCATCTCATAACATTTTTGCGTTATGTACACAAAGACTCATCAATGACCTTCTTAATTTGGGGGAAGTCCTCATTTAAATCAATGCAACGCAGCTGTTGAATACCTTTTGAGTTATGTCTACATGATACGAAAGTATTTGTTTCTCTTAGGCTTCAATCAACATTATTTTAGCTACTTAATGATCAAAGGACCATTGTGATGAGATGATAAATACCTAATGTAAGTCACACTGAAGTCTGTAGACCTATTTGATACCAGTATTTTAGCCGAGTGCAGAAGTAGCATGAAATTATGGGGCTAAGGTGCTGGCAAACTTGAGACAAAAATATGATACAAGCCTTTTTTAATCACACATTTAGGTACTCTCTTTTTAATGACGGCATTTATTTAGGATTTCAGAAAGTTAGCCTTTAAAGTATCCTCACTGTTGCTAAATTTTTCTTGTAACCAACTATTTTCTAGGCAATTATTTTTTGCCATAGGTGATTCTTATTCCACAATACAGAAAACCTTCATATAAGTGTAATTGTAGAAGAGTTGTATTATTTAATAGTACAGATTGTTATTCAATGAAGCATTTGAATGCTTCTGGGCTGAATTCCATTTACTTTATTAATAAAGATTAGAGGTAATACAGGTAAGATTTAAAAGATATTGTCATCAGAACAAGCGGATAATGGCTTCCTGCTCTTAAATAACACTGTACCAAAGTAGAAATGTAATTTTTCAAATATCTTATTCATGGGACATTTATCCCTTGATTGATTGGGTTTTTGTCCATACACTGATTTATGTTGTGGATGCTATTGTATTTTCTGATAGACAAGAGGGAACCAGCGCATCAGTTTCTTAGTCTATCTTTATTGAGTAGCAGCATTCTAATTGGTTTAAGAAATTGACTTCTTCTGTGTACCGGCTTTTAAAGAGTTCCATTCTCTTCTTTCCGATATCCACTGAACTACCCTGGATATGCCTAGGTGTGACAGACCCATCAAGATGTTCCATGGGCTATCAAAGATGTAGCTCTGGAGAGGGCATCAGAGAAAACTCCACAAGTCCACTAAGTGAACTGGCTGGTTTTCTTGTGTTCAAGCCTTTTGAAACTTCCTAGGTTATTACCTTGAGGACATTTGGGCCAAATCTGATGTAAATAAAGCTTCCATATGTCTCAGAAGAGACAGAAAGGTTGTCCCAGGAGTAACTGTAACCTCCTCCTGTATCTGACTGTGTGACATACCCATATGAGAGGAGGTCAGAAGCATGACTTCACCTGTGATTGCCTACACGCAGTCAGAAGCTATTCTACTGGTCTAAACGGTACTGTCAAAACCAGTAAACAGCATCCTTAGCTACAAAAGCTAGCCTGAAGGGATGCATTTCTTGGTAGGTTCCTCTAAGACACAGTCTCTTCCAGAGCCTTTCATAGGAGACATTCTTTTAAAAGACTTAAGCTGCATCAGGGTAGGTTTAGACTGTACATCAGGAAAAAATTCTTCCCAAAAAGAGTGGTCAGACACTGGAATAGGCTGCTCAGGGAGGTGGTGGAGTCACCATCCCTGAATGTGTTTAAGACTCATTTAGATGTGGTGTTGGGGGATGTGGTGTAGGGGAGACTTTATAGAGTGGGGTTGATGGTTGGACTCAATGATCCCAAGGGTCTTTTCCAACCTAAATGATTCTATGAGTCTGTGATTCTAAGACTTTCCAGTGCAAAGCAGAGAACTTAAGTCAAAATCTGCTTTAAGAGGTATCATTCTAGAAACACACGTGGTGATGTGAACAGCTTGCTCCCTTCCGCTTACAGAAACAAATCGGTACCTTCCATGTACAATGATATGAAGAAATTCAGGACATTATAGAGAGATTAACGATTATGAAGCTCTTCATCTGGGAATTTAGTTTTCTTAGTTTACAGTGTTTGTGCCAAGGTTATGTGCACATCTTTGTGCAAACTGAAACGCAGGAGGTTCCTCCCAAACATCAAGAAACTCTTTTTCACTGTGAACATGACCAAGCACTGGCTCAGGTTGCTAAGGAGGTTGTGGAGTCTTCCTCCTTGGAAATACTCAAAAGCATCTGGATGTGGTCCTGGGCAACTGGCTCTAGGTCTCTGTGCTTGAGCAGGAGCTCAGACCAGATGACCCTCCGGGGTCCCTTCCAACCTCAACCATCCTGTGATTCTGTTATACAAATGTTTCCTTCTATTCTATAATTGTCATAGGGGACATACATAGGTATTTCTACATTTGCATGTTCTAACACACAAACTAATCATGTACTGCTTTGTTCTCTTCACACAATTGGGAAGCTACTCACTTGTTTTCATTTGTTGGGTCATATCTAGGAAAGGGGTCATGATCATTGTCATTGAAATCATAACTTGCCTGTGGATCCTACATTTAAAAAAAAAAAAACCAGGATTAATTCAGACAAGTAGAAAATGCATTTTAAAATGTGTAACAAAATGAGTTCTAGAGTCTGCATTTATTTATTTGGTGTGGCTCCTATTGTCAGCAATCTAGCTGGTAGAATTTGATGGGCATTAACAATTCCATAAATTTTTCACAGAGCTTGAATAATTCAGCATTAAACCACTGTCTACAAACATGCCTGGGAACTAAATCCACTGAGGGGTAAAAAAAAAAAAAAAAACACCAACAAAAAAACCCCACTAAGTAACATTCAGCTTCCTGTGACACAGACCAGGTTCCAAAATATGCCTAAGGCAAATATTTCAGTCTCTGTATTGTAGGAGCTGACTTAGAGAACAGGCAGCAAGCTGGAGAAGAGTGTCGGTATATCAAATTTACAATTGATTAATTTATTCCATAACATTCTAATATCCGAACTTACATAGTTAGTGTGGATGTCAGTGTGATTCCACTCCAAACCATCATCTAGTACTGTGATGACAACACCCTTGCCTGTAATCCCTTTTTGCCATACAGGAATTACATGGAGATCCAGTTTGGGCAGGGACGGAGTTATTCTTGTATCTTGCTGGGGAACAGAAAGGAATGCAATATGTCAACATTTTTTATCCATTTATACTACACAGGTCCAAAGTTGTATTTTAAAGGTGCTCTAAATCATCCTAGCATGAACTTGTATATTCCATTCAAATTTTGCAAAGATATAACAAAAATTAGTTTCTTCAAATACTTGTAGCACTGGAAGATTCACCCCATTACTTGAAGATCCCGAAGACCACCTCTGAACAAAGAGCATCTTGTATTTATTGGAGGTAGGCACAGGAATACAGGAATGGTAGGGATGTATGGATGAACCTTGGAATGTTTAATTAATAATCAGACCTGCTAACGTTTGTTCTTTTCACTTGATGAGAAGCCAAGAGAGCCCCACAGTACAGTGAGCTGGTTTTTTCCTTTGACATTCAAGTTAGCCAGAGCAAAATAATTAATGGATAAAACAATTAAGGTAGTCGTTTGGTTAGGAACAACTGTGCTGAATCACAACTTTCTGTTTACTACCCTCATTCCTGTTCCTGTGGTAAATCAACTGGAAGCATGAATCATCTATAGCCTTCTCTTCCACAGCAAGTTCTTTGAAGAGTAGCTCCTAAATGGGTCATTTTTCCTCTCTAACATTAAGTGTGCAGTACATACATGAAATGTAGAAAACTTGCTTACAACCCCCATTAAAAACACAGATGTTAAAAAAGCATTTTCTTCTGTTTCTCTGTGCATAATTACATTAGTTGATCGCAGGTTTTTCATTTCTTTGTTTCCAAGGGAATGTTGCATACAATATGAGGCTTAGAAAAAGAAATTTGTTATGGGAATGACCTTTCTTTCATTTTATGCTTTATTTTCTGACTGCTGTTGTTCAGAGAATTATTTGATGTTTCAAGTTTTGTTCTCTAGAATCCATCAAATAATCACTTTTTTCTGGTGATGTGTGAATGTATACCAAATAGAGATAAAAACTGTTGCCATCAAGTCATAATAATAAGGTAATAATAAGTTATTTACTACAAGGCAAGGAACATATTTTGGAAGAAAATATTTAGCACATTTATGCATTTAATCAGAAAAAAATAAATCAATGTGCACTGCAAACAAGGCTAAGTATCATGTTTCTGTTTCTCATGTGGGAAAACTAGAAGGAAAAAAAGTGAAAACCACAGAACAGTGGAAAAAGGAACCATGTCACCTGGACAGTAAGACATGGCTTTTTTCACAAGACTGCTTTTTGAACTCTCTCTGTGTTTGTGCATTTGTCCAATACAGATATCTCCGAAATTTCCTGCTTCCTATTGGAAACAGGCAAAGAAGCAAACATACTCAGCTTCAAAGAAAAGTTAAATCATGAAAGTTAACCATTTTTTATGTTGAAAATAAGTTTATAGGAATCTTCGCGGAAGTGTTTTATGCTGTGTGGTTTATAGCTTTTTTTCCTAGCTTAAACAAAGGAAAAAGTGGGCAAAGCATTACACAAACAGCCCACAGTTTGGTCTGTTTTCTCCAAGCTGAACTGGAGAAGAGAAAGGTATTTCCAGCCACTTGGGCCACATTTGTGCTTGACCTTTCTTCTCAATTTGTTATATCCATCTTTACTCCCATCCCTATACCGAGTGAAAGCATCGAAGCCTAGACTGAAGGTACAGCTAGATATATAGCGGAAATACAGACTCTTGAAAGAAACGATATAAAAAAAAATAAATGATCAACTGCATTTCCGAGTTGTTGCATGCAGACAGAAACTATAAAGCTTAGGAAATTTCTTTGTAGAGACTCTCTTCTACTTAAATCCTAGTCCAAGAGGCTGAAGGTCCTTGTCACGTGCACGCACATGCTTTTGTTTTCACCTAGAGTATGCACTCTGCACTGCCGATTTTAATAAAGAAATACATGTCCAGCTTCCGACAAGGTAAGGGACTTCTCACATGCCAACAGCAAGTATTTTAAAAGTATCATAAAGGCAGCTTTAAACTGTTACACTGCTTTCTAATACCAACCCCCATCCCAGGCAGCAGCCTGAACCGGCTTTTAGAATCTTTGCACAAATGACACGTCAAAGAAAACAGAAGGTTGCCTGGAAATATTATCACCAAGATATCTCATTTTTATAGCATATGCTAATGAGAGGGACTCTTCATTTAATCCCTTCAGCACAATCGCTCTGATTGGAGTGAAAGAATACAACTGAAAGCACAACTGAAATTCACCATCCCCGGTTCCACAATGAAACAAATTCTTACCAGATACCACTGCTGATTCCACATAGGATCATTGAAAAGATTTTCTGCTGTATCTCTCACGATGGCACGCTTAGTTCGCTTTTTTTCATATTGCTGCTCTGCCCATGACACCTACAATTATTTGCATAAATATGACAAGTAAGCCTCTATAGGTTAGGACTTTTTTAGCCTAGAGGGTAAGGTGTTTCCTAATACAGCAAAATGTTGATGCCTAAAGCAAAATAAACCATGTTTGATGTAAAGAGGAGGATTATTTATACTGTAACACAGTGTACTTTGAGGAAGAGGACTTGGTGAAATCACGATACTATACAATCAATTCACAGAAAATCATTAACTACAGGTTAACAGGAGAACTCCCAGGAGCGCCACATAATGTAGGCTTTTATATCAAATGCGCAGTATAGTTAGAAGGGTATCTAAGTAGTGGTGGTTACTGAAACAAGCAAAACCACAGCCTGCTCCTTTCTCCTACCTTCATTTTAATGGCTATCTATTTCTATCGGGAGTTAAAAGAAAAGAAGAAAGATTATTGGCTTAAGTCTAGCAATTGTAATGACATTGTCCAATATTCATAGCCCAGCTAGACCTTCAAGTCTCCTTCCCAATGGTGTTTTGAAGTGTGATCAATTAGTAAGCTATGAATATTGGACTAACTTCATCACTGGCACAATTCCACTTAAGGCAACTGAAAGCCAAAATGCTTTGGTGTGTTTTGCTAGAGCATCAACACAATGAGTTGCATGACATTTGTGCACAGGCACAGCAATCTCTTAAGTCACCAGGCTGGATTTTAAAAGCCCATCACACTTTGTTGCCTTGAATGCAGTACTAAACCCAATTCAAATCAAATCCTAATTCTGACACCTCTCTCTGTGCCATGTGCTCCTTTTGCAAATGGGAACAAAATGTTATTTATTGCTAGCACCCAGACGGGCTCTCTGACACAGACCAAGGTGGTGGTTTTTATCCCAATTTCCAGGCAACCAAGGCAAACTCAGACTGCCAAGATACTGCTATAAGCCTCAAGTGGAGGATGCCTTGGATCTAACCTTTTGCCTTAAACATCTGAATGGATTTCATGATTTTTCTCTACTGTGATACAATGGTTTTATGGTCCTTACATCTATCACCATATATGAAACAATAATAAAAGTGACTCAGAAATCATAATGATAAAAAAAGTACTGATTTGATTAAAATGCGATTTTCTATCAAGAGTCTAATGAAAGTTCACTACCAGAACATAAACTCTTAAAAATGGTAGCTACAGCAGGTACGTTTACTGAAAGCTCTCTATCCCCTTTGCTATATATATAGTATTAAAACCCCTAGAAACCATAGTTAGTCACAGAAGGCGAGTACACTCATGCAAATATAAGTATTTTAAACTGCCCTACTGATATCCAGAGCCATACATACTTGTGCACAGGTTAGAGCAATTACCTTTATTTCTCTTCCCTGCCCACAGCAAAGTTTGGCCTCTTCATCACCCAACAGTAATTAACAATTGACAACTTCCATGCTTGTTATTTTTTTCAAAGTGGACAACTGCACTGAGGGAAATGAGCTGAAACTACCAAGCACATATGTCAGACAAACAAGCCAAATATTTGTCACTCAGCAGCTGGGTGAGGTTCCAACCATCCATCTACAGCAAAAGCTGAAGGCTCTGTGCCAAATCTCCAGTCACTGATACATAAAGCAGTGAAAATAATCCTGACTCGGGTCTCTTGCAAAAAAGTAGGTTTGGAAACTAGTGCAAATACTGGAAGAAGGTCGGGAACTGGATAATTCTATCCTTTCAATATATTCTCAGCCTTTATCTGTTTTACAACAAACACGGGGACATCTATAGGAAGCAGATAAATACTCAGATTACAGCCAAGTTTTACCCCAGCTTTCACACTTAACATACCGTAAAATTCGTGAAGGCGTTATACAAACAAAAGCAGGATTCCCTTCTCTCTCCCTTTTTAAAGACTGAATTTAAATCTTTTTAAATAGGCGGTTGCTGAACAAGAGCAGCTCTTTGGAGCAAAGGTCCATGTATAACTACACAGCATTACATGATTGCTCTGTGTTTATATACTTACATAATGACATAATTACATCTCATTCATTCACATAGTTAATTTGCATACTAGATGGTAAATAAAAGGGAAATTGGAGTAAATTTAGCAAATCACCTGCAGCACTTTGAAGCTCTGTTTTGGGATTTAAGTATGTAAGTCTGCAATAAAGTTTGGCAGTAATGTGTGTAATGCAATTGCTTCCATTCTGCTTAAAACATTAGAATTTGGTATATTAAACATGGTCACGCTTCCCTGTGTAAGAGATCCATTCGATGTAATAAGGCCAAAAAAAGGGAGGAACTGCAACCAAAACTCTGTTCCCGAACATTGTACTATGATGGCATCGAACATTTGATTATTGTTATAATTGGGTATTATTATTACATATATTGGGTATAAATTAGAACACTAATTCACACTAAAGCTGTGGTTTTGAACATCCCCAGTTTCAAATGATTTCACCTAGAAGACTTTAACTGTTAAACCAACATTTGCAAGGAGATAGATGGGGGATAAACAGAACAGGCAAAACAAATACCCTGTCTCACCCCCTCCTTTAATTCTTCTGGCTAGGCAGAGAGTATTTCCTCCTAGATGACATTTGCATCTAAAATCTCCAGATAACCAATTCCCAGTTCTCAAGTGATTTGTCCTTGTATGATAAATAGCTGGTTTTCACAACTAGCCTACTTCATGTTTTGGACTGCTTGTATTTTCACAACGATTGCTGCAATAATGCCAATTTGAAATGCAAGTTTTGTTGTTCTGAAATTTGCCAGAAATCATTTTTAAGAGGGGCCAACAGCATGCTGGTCTGTTCCTTAAATTCGCCACCCACCTCATTTTCTCCGTTTACGAACAGGTATGCTTCTATCTTAAATAAAGTCAAATAAACGGGGAGTCTGCTTCACCAGTGGATCATGCCTTAGAGCCCTGGCTCTCCGGTGTGCCTCTTCTCTGATTGCAGTGGGATCCCCGCACACCAAAAGACTGCAAGTCTGGAATGTGTGACGGATCCTTTGAGAAGGGGTTTTAGCTCATCATAGAAGAAGCAAATCCAGCAAAACCTCAGCTCTTTTCCCCTGCCCTTTTTTTTTTTTTTTTAAATATTGAGTCACTTTCAATCAAACCTAATTCCCATGGTAATTGCACAGACGTGGCCTGATTAAACTTACTGCATCTATGGATTTTTACTTTGAATCGAGCCCTGTGGTTCCTTGTCCATATTTTCATCAGCAGCGCATCAACATCTGAAATTCCAAACCTCTGCAATGCTGCATATCTTAAATCTTAATTTGGAAAGCACTTGCAAAAAGAAAAAAAAAGTATGGCAAGAGAGGGTCAGATTCTGCCGGTTAATGACAGAATAATAAAGCATTATTCAGCATGAGTATGGATGGCTGAATATATTAGACTTGCAAAACAAGGAAAGCCTGCCTGTGACCTCATTACAAAGCTAGCAATAAGGAGACTGAATAAACAGAGGGCATGAAAAGGAATAAATGTAATACTCACCCGCTCATCATCAGAAAGTCTTTTAGTGATATGAATGGCACTTCTTCGAGACCGTCTTGGATGGCTTTTATGTCTGAATAGGTAGTGATTTTTGAGTGATCCAATCTGTAAGACAGAGGCGTACTTTAACTATCGAGAGATATTTCCCCACTGCAAACAAATATCAACACAATCACAACCCGACCAAATTCATTCTATTTAAAAGAGGAACGAAAAGAGCAAGGAACTAGCCTTTAGAGATTTTAATCTAAACCAAAACCCACTCTTCAAGTAAGAAGTGCTTATCACAGCCTGTGTGCTGCTAGAAGAAATCGGGGGAATAATTTAATTTAAGCTAGTGAAGTAGCAGTCATTGCTACTACAGTACTCTGTGATGCAGTACTTGTAGTAGTGACCAGCATACTCAGGGACATACCTTGACACGGCCTTATTTCAAAGAAGAGGCTTTACGTATGGTCACGCGCCAGTTTTATCTGCTCTTCCAGGGGTTCGGCTGAACAGGTGTAAAAAGCCTCAGAAACCTCACTGCGGGGCTTTTTGTGCGGGCACCTACTGAACCGGCACTTTCTGTTGGGTCACCCAAGGAGCTGGGTGCACCCCACTGCCTTTTTTTGTGGTTGGACTCGATGATCTCAGAGGTCCCTTCCAACCACTAAGATTCTGTGATTCTTTAAACACCCCTCTTCCCTGAGGAGGGGCTGTTCAAAACCAGTGGGGGTGAATCCACTGACTCCAAAGGCAGAAAAGACCGAACCCGCCCACCGAGGTGGGATCACACCTGGGTTTTAGAGTCTGAAAAACTCAACCGGGGCCAGGACACGGGGCTGGGAAGGGGCTGCCCAGAGCACCAGGGCCAGGTGAGGAGAGGTGACCTCCACGGCGGCAGAGGGCTGCGGGCCATGGCACGGGGGAGAGCTGGGTGCCCAGGACTGCCAGACACAGCGCCTGGCACAGGACCCTCGTCTGGAGGTGGGACAGGCTGTTACCTCAAGGCTGTTACTCATCCCTGACAACACTGACGTCACGGCATCCCAAAAAAGCCCCAGGAGGGCCTGCTGGAGAGAAGCCCCGCGATGGCGACGGAGCCTCCGTGGGGGGAGCGGGCTGGCGGCGGGGGGGGAGGGGGGCGGGCAGGTCGGGGGCGGCGCGGGGTCGGAGCCAGGGCTGCCCGCGCCCCTCCTGCCCAGTCCCCGCAGGGAGAGCGGGGGCGCCGTGTCCCATCTCCTCAGGGACAGCGGGGTGCCCCGTCTGGTCCCTGCCTTGTCTCCTCGGGGAGAGCCGGCGCGCTCTGCCCGCTCCCCTCAGGGACAGCGGGGGTGCACAGTCCGACCATGCCCGGTCCCCCCAGGAAGAGCGGGGTGCTCTGCCCGACCTTCCCTCGTCCCCTCAGGGACAGCGGGGTGCCCTGCCTGCTCCTTGCCCGATCTCCTCAGGAAGAGTGGGGTGCCCTGTCCGACAGCGTTCCGTTCTCTCAGGGAGAGCGGGGTGCCCCGACCGATCTCCTCGGGGAGAGCCGGGGCGCCCTGCCCGGTCCCTTCGGGGACAGCAGGGGTGCCCTGTCCGACCATGGTTGGTTCCCTCAGGAAGAGCGGGGTGCTCTGCCCTACCCTCCCCGGTTCTCTCAGGGGGAGCCTGACTCTGCCCGGTCTTTTCAGGGAAAGCCCTGCCTGGACCCCTCAGGGAGAGCCGGGCCCCCTGCCCGACCCCCTCAGGGAGAGCGGGGCGCCCTGCCTGCTGCCTGCCCGGCCCCCTCACAGGGAGGGCCCCGCCGCCCCGCCCGGTCCGCTCAGGGAGACCCGTCCCCGGCCGGCCGCCGCCGTGGTGGCGGGGCTCCCCGCCAGGTGCGAACCCGGAGCCGGGGGGCGGCGGGAGGAGAAGGCGCCGCCAACTCCCCGGGGCCCCGCGAGCGGCAGCCGGGCACAAGTTTCGGCGCGGCCCCGAGGACCGAGGCAAGGACGGAAGGGAGCTCCCCGGGGCTGCGCGGCGCGGCGGCCCGCCCCCCGCCCGGCCATACCTGCCCCACGAGGTCGTAGTCCAGCTCCTCGGCGATGGCCCTGGCGGCGTCGGGGCCGGCCGGGATCTCCGCCGCCCACTCGTTGAGGAATTGCCGCTCGGCGCCGCCGCCGGCGGGGCACAGGCAGCAGGCGGCCAGCAGCGCCAGGGCCGCGCACCGGCCGGCCCAGCGGCGGCCGTCCATGGCCGCGGGGAGCGGAGCGGCGCGGAGCGGAGCGGCGGCGAGGCGGGCGAGCTGCGGCGGGCGCCGGCGTTGCCAAGGCGAGCGCTGGGGGAGCGGGCGGCGGCGGCCCGGCGCGGCTGCCCGGGGCTGCGCGGCGCCCAGACCCTCCGGAGCCGAAATGGAAATGAGTGTTTACACGTCAAAACGACGACAGCCATCCTTGACGTCAAAGTGTACCTGGCCCCCGAGCCGAGGGGAGGGGGGTAATTCCCGGGGGGGGCGGGAAGGGGCGGGGGGTCCCGGGGGCGGGGGCTGGGCCGGGCGCAGCGCTGGGGTCGTTACTCTCATTAGCGATAATTACCACGCTTCACCCCGAGCTGCGGGGCAGGCGGGAGCGCGGAGCCCGCCGCCGGTGGGGGTTCGTGTCCGTCCCCCCCCCCCCATCCCCGGGGGAACTGGGCGAATAACACGGGTTTGGGGTGGTTTGGGGGGTTTTTTTTAATCGTTTTTCAATTAAGCTAATAACCCGGGACCTACTGCGCGGTAGTACTTGATTAATGCGCATCATCCCCCGGTACTCCCGACACCACACCGTAGGTATGCTGCGTTAATTGGCACCGCCACCCCGGCTGATTGTATAACAAACGTCTCTATCCTGAAGTACAATTAATCATTTTGAAATAATTTTTTTTTTTTTTTTAATCACATCCAGTGGTCTGCATGTTGCACTTTCTCAGCAAATACCGCAATTTGTTAAGTACTCGTTTATTTCCATATTTTCATTTTGCATCCGTGTTTCCCCAGCTCGTCCTGTTTTATTTAGCTTTCCTACTACCATTTCATTGTCTTCCCTCAAGTGCCAGAAAACGCCCCTAAAAATTTCCTAATGTTGCCTAAGTGCTCTTGCATCTGCCTCTGAAACCGAGCGTCGTGGTTTCTGAGCTTTTTAGCAGCTTCAATTTATAGTTAACTGTATTTCATTGCTTGATTCTTCCAACTTTTAAACTGGAAATTTTAATAAGCTGCTTTTAGGTATCGGCTATGATTTAATACTGCTTCTCTTTGTTAGAGAGTGACAGGCATGCCTGCCCTATTCTTTGTTGGCTTCTAGAATAGGAAGATAATGGAAAACATAAATGCCAAACAATGAGGAGTGGAAAATATTGTAAAAGCCAGCGTTTTGGTGTCTGAAATCTCAGCCTGAAGTACCACCGTGCCAGGATGGGGAGCGTTGTGAGAGCCTCCTGGGGGCCCGCGTGTTCCCATGGGGATGGGGAAGCTGCAGCTGAAGGGCCGGCTGTGACGTCTACAGAGCCCAAATTAATAGGAATATGACTTGATCAGGGGAGGGGAATAAGGATGAGTATGTCATAAGTGTACCAGAAATGCCAATAGAATAGCAATAAATATCAATGTAGAATAGAATGCCAACAAAGTGACACTGTAGCACCGTCCCAGTACTCACTTTCTGCAGCATGCTCCAACGACAGGACGGGGTTTCTCAAAGCCAAGCCAGTGGCTAGGACGTGTGTTTTCTGTTCGTTTTAATTTATTGTATTTGCTGCATGATTTTCTCAGTGCTCACTGCCAAAAATGTGTTTTCTTCACTTTCTTGGACAGATGCCTTTAAGATCCCTCTGTTACATTTTTAGTAATGTGTTTCTGAGGCTTTCTTTAAATCTGGTTGTCTTGCCAAGCAGTTGTGGGGTCCACGCGGGTTTTTCACATGTCAGTTTTACCGCTGCTGTTCTAGTCAAAACAAAAAGGGCTTTTTACCTCTCGTTTCTCATCACCAAGACTGCAACTTGGCTTGAATTTTACGTTTTTGTGTAAACAACTTGCAGAGACGTTACCTGCATACAGAAATGAAACAAGAGCTATATATGTATATGTATACATATGTATATATGTATAATGACAATTTATATTCACAAGTCTTAAGTAGTGGTTGGAACATCTACATCCCTAAGACTGTTTTGAAAATCTCAATACTCTTTTCTAAGTGATTCATTAATTCACGTGTGTTTATTTATTAGGATTTCCTTCTGTGCAGGACTTCAGCTAGATGGGCTGTGTACAGAGTCCTGGGCTGTGCTGGGAAATGAGCGATGTGCTACACAAACTTGGGTGTCCCATCCATTAATGAAGGATGCTGCCCAGCGCACTACAGCCCCATCTAATAATAGCACGATAAAAAGGAACAACTTGCTCAGCAGCATCAGGTGGAGTTAAAGGTAATTGTTTCACGCTCCATAAGCAATTTCGGTTTGTTGTTTATCAGTGGAAGATTTATTTAGCCCCTAGTGCACCCAGTGGTACTCTGCCTGAATGTAAAATCAGAAGCAAATGCAAGACTAATTATAAAAATATTATTTCTAGTGTATAAGTTCATTTTAACATGGTATTTAAGGTTGATGTGCTTCTGCAGGATCTACGTTCTGCTAAGGACCTCTTTGCACCTGGTGGAGAATTGTTAGTAAAGCAGCTCTTGAGGTTTTTTTTCCGTGTGTGGTAGTGAGTGGGAATCATTACATTTCCCAAGCCGAAGTGTCTTCTTGTAGACCAAGTGCAATATGTTTCCTTGCGCGTAGGTAAGATGCCCATCAATACAGTGTGTAATGCTGAGTATGAAATCCCAGCCCGCAAAGGATTGCAGCCACCAGTTGCGGGAGAGCTGTGAATGAAGCTCCTCGGTCTTGATTTTGAGCTAATGAGGGCGTAACTCATCAGTAATTCTATTAAAATATTTTTTATTCAGAGAAGTATGTTACAACAGTGTAAATGAACTTGAAATCAGAACACATGGGGCAGGAGTCTTTTCTCAAATCTCGTATTTCTTCAGCAATTCTAAATACAAACCTTCACCCGTTTAGTTCTGGATGCCTCCCCTGTAGCACACGTAGCTCACAGGGGTATTTTGAAGAACTTTGTGTTAATGTTCGGTAACTTGTTCCAGGACACCTGGATGAAAATGATACTGGAAATGTCCTTACACACCCCACATGAAACCTTAACTCCGTTGTAGCCACGGGCAACATTCCTGCTCTCTCACGGTTAGGAGTTTAACTGATTGGCTTTTTCTTACCCATTGCCAAAGGTTTCAGGCCATGGCTGTGTTTTTGTACCTGCAATTCTCACCCTTTAAAAAGATGTCCACGAGAAAGGGAAACACAGTGGTTTTGAAAAGCCGAGCACTTCCATGCAACACACTATTTCCTTGCTCGTTAGTAGGGTCAACGCATTTAGACCTGGCAATTCTCATATTCAAGGCTCAAGTCCGTATTTTTGAGCCCAGCTCTCTGCTTAACAGCTGTGGCATCACTCCAGATGCCCGATCCCGACTGCTGCGGCGACTCGGGGGCTGGGAGGAGCCACCAGGCTGGGGCTGCTGTAGGACCTGCCCTTGGCTCCAGCTGGTCCCGTGTGGCTTCGTTGCGTCCACGCTGGCCACCGACCCATCCCGTCAGTCAGAACCACACCGTCGGGCAAAACCTGTCCTGCGGGGGGGGAGTTCAAAATCTTCACCGCCTCTGAACGGCAGCCAGAATCCTGAGAAATATGTTGATTATGAGGTGGGAAGCAGAGGCACAAAACCCTGCAACCGGTGAAGTGAGAAAGCTGTCACCAAAATGAAAGCACCCCAGGAAGTTATAAAGAAATAAAATCGCATTCTTTCATCTTTGTGTACCTTGCAGGAGAGGAGCGATTGTCTTTCTTACCAAGGAGAATAACAAAGGAGCAGAGGTAAACAGATACAGAGCGTAAGGAAAACCAAAGGCAGGTAAAAGGATTAAGTTTATCTGCAGAAAAAATGAAAGGGTTTCTGCAGAATGTCGTCATTTTATCATATTATTTTGAAATAATATTTTTGAAGAAGAAGGGTATTATGTAATGACATTTCATTTCGAATCAGTCACAAGGTAAAAGCCAGACAGCAAATACATCTCTGATGTCACTTCATGAAGTCAACCCATTTGATTTTGCAAAATGAAACTAAGCATTTTTGTCTCGACCCGCAGAGCTTTCTTTCAATGTGTGAACTGAATTAGGTTAAAATATTGTTCATCCTTCATGGGTAAAGGACAAGCCCTGTCTGGGAAGCCAGAAAAGGCACATTTAGGAAAGCGAGATTCTGGACATGTCACTGCGTCCCTGCACCCTGCCGCGGAACTGGAAGAGGAAGGTGGACCCATGTCTTGGTCCCAGGGATCTTCCACCACCACTCATGGCCGAACCGGAGACCCGTCCCCTGCAAGCCTTGCCCTGGAGGAAGCAGTGATGCAGAGTTGGAGACACAGCAATGGGGAAGAGGTCAATACGGGGGGGGATCAGACCCCACCCTTGACTCAGTGTTTTGGCTCCTGCCCACCACCAGCGTTTGCAATTTGAGGGTGGCTCTCGCACTGTCCTGCCAGTTCGCTGCCAGTTGTGCAGAATTTTGCAGAAAACCTCTGGCTTTCAACCTGACGGCTGAAGACCTGCTCTGTGCTGGCTCCCGTGGGGAGCAATGCTTTCCTCCTCTTTTTATTTCTCCTCCGAGAGCACTACCCAGAAGAACAATGCGTTGCAGAAGACCTCTTCTATAAAGTGACCGCCGGCATTTCTGCCTGCACCTCATTGTAAAAATCTGTCTGTTTTTGACACTGCGGGGTCAGTAGGTCTTACACAGCCGTTGGGGGCTAAATGCTTCTGCAAGACAAAACTTCAGGTTGTAAAGTATAAAACCAACCGGTTACGCAGGTGTCGATATTATTTTACTGATTCTATTTGAAAGGTCCAATTTGAGAATGTTAACACCATTCAAATGGGAATTTGTGTGATATGTAGCTTTAATTTGCCAAGTCAGAGCACCGCATTTTAGAATGAGAGTAGCTGGAAACGCAGTTTGATGGCTAAAGTGGATGTGGTAGCTGCTGTAGTTTAATTATTTAAATACTAAAAAGGGCTGCGCTGCTTACATTTAATTTGGCCGTGGACCAAAGAACACTCTTGAAACCCACTCTTTTTCGGTAACACTATTTCTTTTTCTGCAGGAGCCAACACTACCAAGTAGTTGAAGGATAGTATAAAAGAAGCCATATGTGTAGGCAATCACACAGAATATGGGAAACACCTGTTTTTCCGTCGATTACTGCCTGCAAACTAGTGGGGCATGTTTATTTTCGGGGCATTACATTTGCTTGGGTAATAGCGCATGACACATTTTCAGTTTTACGGCGGACGAGCACTGAGAACAGCTAATCATATCTGTATAAATGAAACACAAACATGCCCTCCCAGCCATACATGCGGTTAAATAGGGGCCTAATGACACCAGGCATTACCCGCCGCACGCTCTCCGGCAGGCAGGAAGCAGTTGGTGAACAACCGTCCATTTGTACCAACCTGGCTAATTCTGTTTACTCTACAGCTCGAGCTAATTCAAGCAAAAAGCCTGGAAAATGCACGGGCAGGGCTGTAGGAGAGGTGGAAACCCCCAGAAAAACAGCAATAATGTCATTATTTGGCAGAGACAAAGCCCCCCCCCCCAAAGTATTTTACTGCTGGCAATAGGAAGAGGCACAGTTGCAAGTTCATGTCCTGTTTGTTCGTAGTCCAGATAACAGAGATGATCAAAGGAAGGAAATATCTTAGGGAAACGCTTTATCAACTTCAGCTGCATAGATACAAACCCCATCATTTTGAAATTCTACATCTTTATAAGTTATACTGTGGGTTATACTTTTAATATTTTACTTACAGTAAAGGACTTCGTTGTCCTCCTCACCAGCAAGCTCTTCAATAAATCCCTAAGCAAGGACTGATAAATTCATAAATTGTTGACGTATTTTAATAACACCATAAATAATATTTAGCATTGATGAAAATGCTGCTGAGAATTCAAAATTACTGTTTTCGTTACACTTTTAATTTAAAGGGGGTGGTTTTGTAGAGGTCTTTTTAGAAGACTGAGTACACTGATTAATTATTTTTAAATGGCTCTCATACAGTGTTCTTCCTCTTCGTGTTCCATTTCAAGTGTGATGAAAAAGAGAAAAGACCGGAAAGAACAGAGAGTATGAATACATGAGAGGAGAGTAAAAATACATGGGTAAACAGATTAAACCCCACTCAGAGCAATAGAAAAAGCTAGGGGAAAAAATATTTTTTCTTTCTCTCTTTCTTATTTTTTGGAACTTCTGAGTAAGTAATAAAAAATGACAATAAATGATGATTTTAGGATAAAATTTCAAGTTTTCCTGTGCGAGAAAAGGGTAGTTTCATGGAAGAAAACTGTGAGAAACTACGTTTCAAGTGCTTCCTACCAAAGTCAGTGCGGGGCCCATAACGTACACATGTAAGGGAAAAGAATCATAGAACAGAATAGTGTCACTGAGGTTGGAAAAGACCTTTTAGACCATCAAGTCCAACCATAAACCCAGCACTGCCAAGTCCACCACTAACCCATGTCCCTCAGCACCACGTCCGCATGTCCTTTAAGTACCTCCAGGGATGGCGACTCCACCACTGCCCTGGGCAGCCTCTTCCAACGCCTGACAACCCTTTCCATGCAGGTAGCGGCAGATGTTAGGTGGTCACCCCGTCACAGAGGGGAGAGCGGTGCCTGTCACCTACCAAGTTGCTTTTGTTGATGACCCCAAGGGGAGGTGAACACAGCATGGAAGCAGCGTGGTTTTTTCACCTCCATCTTCCCAGGGTGTTTCTTTGTGTTCCACCTGACCGGGGGGGATGGTGCCCCACTGCCCTCCTGAGGCCATGTCAGTGTCCGAGGTCACCTCGCCAGGAGATGCACCTACCCTCTGTAAAGCGCGCCTGAAATCAGGCTGATTTGTTCAAACAGGGAAAATCCTCTCATCCTTGTTTCAGCTTAAAACACCTAACTTTGCATTAGGTCAATGAAGATTAAATTTAAGTCTAAACGTCCTTAAACTGAAATTAAAATGTCCCCGTGTTGGTCTGAGCAGTACAGCCGAAGCAGCATCAGGCTGTGGATGGGCAAGGCTTGTGCCTGCGCTTGCTCCTCCTTGGGGCGGCATTTCGGGTGCTGGTGCTATACATCCCGCACCGCTGAGTGACACTCCGCCGCGCGTTCTCCTTTCGGGTGCTTTCGAGGGCTACCTGTGTACTTCTGTCTAATGAGTCAAGTGCTGATTCATATCAAATGATTAAAATCCAGCTTGAAAGGTGCAAGTGTTTGAGCTACTGGAGCAGCACTGACAGTTGGAAAAGAGTTTTTAAATATTCTTTGAGCTGAGGTTCAGCGGTGATAACGCAATGGCATTTCAGAGGAAATCACTCACCCCTGACCAAAGCTGCTGTTTAAATACAGAGCCATCCCTTCTGGGCACGCATGTCATGTCTGTTCTCGGGGGCATTTTCACCAGTGCCAAGCAGTGCGGCAGCCAAAGCAGATACAATTTTTAGGGATAGGGTATGCATTTTAGAAGATGCTTTAAAGATGCAGTAGTAAAATCAGAGGATTTCCACAGCAGATTCACACAGGTACACGCCACCTCCATCTAAAACTGCCCAATATCAGGTCTGTCTGCCTACCTCCGTGCCACGTGGGACCACAGTGTCTCCTCATTAGACTTCACAGAAAGGAATTGCCGAGTAACATCTTTCTCTTATCTCCTGTACATACTTAGCCCACTGAAGGTGCCTGTGCTAGGCTCTGCATCTGTTGGACTGATGAATTCTTCCCCCAGAGGATTTTTACTGGGCTTTTCAAAAACCCTCTGCACTTCAGGAAACAGAATTCCAAAATAGCAAAACCAAGATGTTGCCCTAAATAAAAAGGGTATTCAGCATTAAGGGTACAAAGTTATGAAGTATCTCCCTGTGTGTGGTGGGTTGCCCTTGGCTGGCTGCCCAGCACCCCCCCAGCCGCTCTCTCACTGCTCCTCCTCAGCAGGGTCGGGGGCAGAAATAAGCTGCTGCAGCTCATGGGCCGACATAAGGACGGGGAGATCCCTTGTCAGTTACTGACGCGGGCAAAACACATACGACTTGGGGAAAATTAATTAAATTTTATTTAATTAATTCAATTTCATTGGCAATAATTAAATGCTGACTCAAAATAGAGTAGGATGG
This sequence comes from Larus michahellis, assembly GCF_964199755.1. Lineage (NCBI taxonomy): Eukaryota > Metazoa > Chordata > Aves > Charadriiformes > Laridae > Larus > Larus michahellis. The sequence continues at coordinate 86,843,766 of NC_133930.1, forward strand.
TGAGAAGCAAAGGTAAGAAGTAAAACAGCTCCTCCCCCCTCCATGGGCTTAAACCCGTGGCCCTGTGGTTGAGTGTCCCGTGCCACACCAGCTGAGCTGCCCTGGCCCTGCTGACTTCAGGGAGACCCAGACCTCCGACCACTCTGCTGGGCTTGGGCTGTGCCTGCCGTGCCTCCATTCATCACCATCGGAGGAGCGTGGTTGGGACAGGCACCCAGACCACCTCTGAGCGTGCCGTGGGTGAGATAGTGGCCCAAGCCCCAGCTACAGTCATTACCCCAGTAGTCACAGAGAAGCCCTGGGCACAGTGGTGGATGGATCCATGCCATCAAATCATAAGGAGGAGGTAACCCCCTCTGAGCAGCTGTCTTCCCCCTCAGCTTGTGTTTGTGGGCTTCCAGCTTAGAGGTGGGTTCACCGTCTCACGTCCTCACGTCCTCCCACTGGTCAGGGAGAACCAGAGGATGGCACCTAGGTGCACCAGGGTCTCCCTTTCCCTCTAGTTAGGAGGAGGAAGGGTCTGATCAGGAATTTCGGATAAAGACAGCAATTGAGAGAGGCAATGGACAAAACTTGGACTGGATGGACATCTCCAGAGAGTGGAATAACTGCAGGGAATCTTTTGTTGTTGTAATGTTGTGAGGGGTCAGGTGGTGGAGTTCTATTGTGTGTGTAAATTGTCCACCTTTGTTGTTGTGGTGGTGATGATACTTTGATTTTGGTATGGGGAATGTTTTGGTTTGGGGAGAGGCACCCATGCAGGAGCTGGTTCTCAGTCAGGAACGTGAAGAGGACCCACACTGGCATGGGTTTTTCCTGAAGACCTGCAGGGATCCACGCTGGAGCAGGAGAAAAGTGTGAGGAGGAAGGAGTGTCAGAGAGCATCTTATGAACTGACCACAGTCCCCATTCCTCATCCCCCGACACCACTCAGGTGGGAGGAGGGAGAGGAGTCAGGAATGAAGGAGTGAAGTTGAGCCCAGGATGAAGGGAGAAGATGTTATTAGCTTTCATCTTTGTTTCTAACCATTCTCCATTTCTAGTCAGCGATGTCAAATTAATTTTCACCAAGTGATGATCGTTTCGCCTGTGATGGTAAACAGTGAGTGACGTCTGTGTCTTTTTATCTACCGATGAGCTTTTCCATCTTATTTCTCCCCTGCCCCGTTGAAGAAGGGGAGTGAGACAGTGGCTTGGTTGGCATCTGGCAGTCAACTGAGGTCAACCCGCCACAGTCTTTTTTGGTGTCGGTACCGGGTCTGGCTGGGGTGGAGGTCAGTTTCCTCACAGCAGCCTGTATGGTGCTGTGCTTCGTGTTTAGGGCTAAACCAGTGTTGGTAACGCACTGGTGTTTTGGCTATTGCTGATCGGTGCTCGCACAGCATCGAGGGTTTCTTTATGTCTTCCACCCTGCCCCAAAGCAAGGAGGCTGGGGCTGGGATGGAAGTTGGGAGGGAACAGGGAGATATTCCAGCTGACTAAAGGGATATCCCGTGCCATATGACGTCACGGTCTGCAACAAAAGCTCAGGGAAAGGAGGAAGAAGGGGGGATGTTAGTGATTATGGCATTTGTCTTCACAAGTAGCCGTTAACCGAGCTGAAGCTCCACTTCCCAGGAAGCAGCTGGACATCTGCCTGTCGATGGGACGTAGTGAATGAAGTCTTTATTTTGCTTTGCTTGTGTGCGCATCTTTTGCTTTTCTTATTAAACTCCATTATCTCAACCCGTGAATCTTTTTGCCTGCCTTTGATTTTTTTTCACCATTCCCCAGGAAAGGGGAGCGAGTGAAAGGCAGGATGGATGCTTGGCTGCTGGCTGGGGTCAGCCCACTACAATATCCCGTCAGCATATATAAATGATCACAAAGGTGTTGTGCATGTCAAGATTTAGGACATTCAACACTTGCATTAAAGACAGGGGTGCCAGGAAGAGATACGAGACCCCTTCCCCACCTTTACCGTCTCAGCTGGCATATGAGACCGCTGATCCCTGCAAGCAATACAGAACCAGCAGTCTCCTGAGGAGCCATGAGCTGGGCCGGTGGGGCACCGAGGGGGACGCTGTGCTCTTTAAACAGGCAGGAAAACTACCGCTGGGCACAAGTATTTGGATTACTGAACTGAGCATGTAAGCTGAGCCCAGCTCTGTGACTCTTCTTTAATATTAAATGCCATAAGGTGACTTCCAGCTATCTGAAGAACTATTTCCTTTATAATTTATAAAAATACCAGCTTCAAATGTCACTGGATGATTTATTCTCATCCTATATTTGCGGGAAGCCACAAAAGGAGAGGAGTGTATGTCTTAAAAGCAGTCTTCCCTACATCACCTTTCTCATGCCAAACAATCGCAGAAATTTCTTGCTCCTGCACACAAAAGGCATGTTGTGATTTCCCTAGCTACCACTGCGGGGTCCAGGGAAGAGCAATCTTCCAGCCTCTCCTCTAAGAAAAGACAGTTCAGGTAGGGCACAGTGCCATGGGATGGGGGAGGACCACGTGGGGCAAATGAGGCTGATGGCGTAAGCGAAGAAAATGCAGCTCCCAACAAGGCAAACTTAATTCCAGTGACAGCTGAAAACGTTAAGCATCTTCCAGGATGATGGTGTCTAGCCACAGGCAAAAATGTGCTTTCTGGGGAATACACTCAATCGAGTATGATTAGAAAGGAGACACAAAAGGTTAGTGAAATCAAAGTAAATGCATTTGAAACTTCAGGCCAATCGTCTCGAATAAATGTTTCAGCCGTCCTGCGACAGCCATCAGATTGGGCGTTATTTATAGCCAGAACAACCTAGGCCAAAAGGTATAATACCATAACATTGCTGAGAAGCTGCGTGGAACTACATAAATAGAAATAATTGCTTTATCTTGAAGATTTATATAATGTTTAATAAACCCTCTTCTCTGAAGTATGCCATCATGGACAGCCCGCTTTTCTGAGCTGCTTTCCTCCTCCCTGTCTTCTTTGTCTTCTGTCTTCTGTTCTCTGTGATATGTTTGAACAGGACTCCATACAAAGATTTATTTAATCAAATTAAAGACAAAGCCTTTTGCAGACACAAGCAAGTGCTTCCAGTTAGTTCCCCACAGATCAAATACTTGGGTCTGTATTTTGTTGTTTGAATCTTCCAAGTTAATAACAATTCCATCTAAGATTAATACCAGCAACATTTCTAGATCAGGTTATCATAAATAATTTTGTTGCGTGTTTTTGCAACAGCAAGATGATCTTTGCAGGTTTCTCTGTATTTTTATATAACCAGCATGAAATCCTGTTGCTAAGCAGAAAGCAAAATCAATATAGAAGGCAAGCCATACCAGCTCATCTTTGAATTGCTGTAGATGTTTCACTTTCTTGTAGCCTCTTCTAACGGTTTTCTTCCGTAAAAATCTGCCATGACTTTGTGACTAGTATTTTCTATTTCACCATATTTCTAGAATATATCACCTAAAACATTCTGCTATTTGACTAAAAGGTACCATTTTGGTGAAACTGCCAAGACAGCCTCCGCTGTTAAATGCCCACCCTTTGATAACGAGTGAAACAGGTGGAATTTTAAGTAGAGATTCCTTCCACTCATCTGCCAATATCTGTATGACTTTCTCTTCCAGTCAAATCACGGTGACTGAAACTTTTGCTGAAATGCTGTATTGTAAAAAATTCCTTATGTTCACTGTTGCAAGAAGCACTTAAAAGCTTACTCTCCATGTAAAGAAAAAAATGATTAAAATCCACTTTTACTTGCATTTGATTTCATTTTATTTAGGGGGAAGGACTTGGTGAACGATCAGCCTTCTGCTTCGCAGCTGCGAGAGAGCGGCCGTGCCCGGGGTGCCTGGCAGGCGCCTGGAGGGGTGATGGAGAGCAGAGGGACTCTTTCTCGGTGGCTCCTCCTCTCTCCTTGTGGTGGCGCTGGCAGAGGTGCCCTGCTCGGGTCTCCTCACCACACATCAGGTGTGCTTGCCAATACCCCCAGTAGCTCCAGTGACATCTCCTTTAGAGGCAAAGCTGAATTGCTGAATTTCCTACAGGCCACTGCACTTCTGGAATTGGGTATTTTTTGTGTGCCTTTTCCCTCTCATCCCAGGCAGAGCCGCGTCCATGTCAGCGGGCTGAGACATACACCCCTGGTTCCCACAGCAGGCCAGGAGGTCCTGTGGCATTTGCGCACTAGTCAGATGGCATTGCTGCCTTCCCTCTGGCAATTGGGCTGCTATCCCGGCACAGTTCGGGAACATGAACCAAATGGGCACCTGCACGCAGCACTCAGAAACCCTCTTGAGAAGGTGTGCACCAGCTGCTAATGGCTATGGAAAGGGACCAGATGTCACCGGCTGCGCCACGTGCACCTGCCTGGGTCACCCTTACCCACGGCTCTCTGCGCTGCTCTCTGCGCTGTAGACCTGACTAAAATGACCTGCCAAAATTCACACCAGCACGGCCAACTGCATGACCAGGATGGTCAACGGCATCCCACCACCTGGGCTGGTGCCTGCGCGGACGAACTGCTTGGTCTCAGCCACGCCAAGAAGGAGACACGGTGGAGTAATACTGGTCCTGACTATCTGGTGTGTGCATCCAAACTCTGAGCTGCAGGACACTTGTGCTATTGTACTTGTGAGCTTCGATGTTGTGTGAAGCTCTGGATTGACCCAACCGAAGAGAAGCGGCCGCAGCCTGCCCTCTCCCTGGGACAGCCATTCTGCTAAATCTTCTCTGCATTGCTGATCTGTGCGAAAAATCAACTGCTTTACTTCTTTAAGCTGGAAATTCCTCTTGGCAGTTGTGGAAAAAAAAAAAAAGAAAATACAAAAATATTCCATCCTGAATATCCAGGACAGAAATAAATATCTCGTGATTGAGCAGATATAGCACAGCTTTTGATGGATTAAAAGGATGATTAAGTCATACACTTTATACTTACAAAAGTTATTTTGGAAAGAGCGTGAGCAATATATGCCTGGAAATTCCCAATTAGATTCAAGAGCATGTTGGAGTGAGTAAGCGCACACCCACTGGAGCAGATGTTTGTTTGCGCTATCGCAGTGCGTGTATCACCCTCCCAACCGACTCTGGAGACAAGAGGGGGTGGGTAAAAGATGCTGCAGAATTCAAAGTGACCGTGTCATTCGTTTTATTATTGCGCTTCTCAGAATAAGCAGTTCTTGGAGAAAATTTCAAAACAAAAGGATGACGAGAGAGAGAAGACAGCTCTTAAACCGTTTCAATGAGTAGGGGTTTCTGGGCTGGCACCTTTCTCTAAGATAAAAAAAAAGGGGGCAGGGGGAAGAGAAGGAAACAGCCCTGGATTTCTCCAGCAGCAGGGTAAAGCCTGAGAGACATTCAAGCAATCGAGCAGGCTGCCAGACACCTGATATTTTTCTAATTACCTCTGGGATTCGCTGTGCTGCTGCTTTCACGGGTCAGAGATGGTCACTGCTGTAATTCCCCAACCTTGCTGCCCTTCTGGATTTGGGGTGCTGTGCACCGCTTCGTCCTGTCCCTTCCCCTTCCCCTTCCCCTTCCCCTCCCTTCCCTTCCCTTTCCCTTCCCTTCCCTTCCCTTCCCTTCCCTTCCCTTCCCTTCCCTTCCCTTCCCTTCCCTTCCCTTCCCTTCCCTTCCCTTCCCTTCCCTTTCCCTTCCCTTCCCTTCCCTTCCCTTTCCCCTTCCCCTTCCCCTTCCCTTTCCCCTTCCCTTCCCTTTCCCCTTCCCCTTCCCTTTCCCCTTCCCTTTCCCCTTCCCTTCCCTTCCCTTTCCCCTTCCCTTCCCTTCCCTTCCCTTCCCTTCCCTTCCCTTCCCTTCCCTTCCCTTCCCTTCCCTTCCCTTCCCTTTCCCTTCCCTTTCCCTTCCCTTCCCTTTCCCCTTCCCCTTCCCCTTCCCTTTCCCCTTCCCTTCCCTTTCCCCTTCCCTTCCCTTTCCCCTTCCCTTCCCTTTCCCCTTCCCTTTCCCCTTCCCTTTCCCCTTCCCTTCCCTTCCCTTCCCTTCCCTTCCCTTCCCTTCCCTTCCCTTCCCTTCCCTTCCCTTCCCTTCCCTTCCCTTCCCTTCCCTTCCCTTCCCTTCCCTTCCCTTCCCTTCCCTTCCCTTCCCTTCCCTTCCCTTCCCTTCCCTTCCCTTCCCTTCCCTTCCCTTCCCTTCCCTTCCCTTCCCTTCCCTTCCCTTCCCTTCCCTTCCCTTCCCTTCCCTTCCCTTCCCTTCCCTTCCCTTCCCTTTCCCCTTCCCCTCCCTTCCCTTTCCCCTTCCCCTTCCCCTTCCCTTTCCCCTTCCCTTCCCTTTCCCCTTCCCCTTCCCTTTCCCCTTCCCTTTCCCCTTCCCTTTCCCCTTCCCTTTCCCCTTCCCTTCCCTTCCCTTTCCCTTCCCTTTCCCTTCCCTTCCCTTTCCCCTTCCCCTTCCCCTTCCCTTTCCCCTTCCCTTCCCTTTCCCCTTCCCTTTCCCCTTCCCTTCCCTTTCCCCTTCCCTTTCCCCTTCCCTTCCCTTCCCTTCCCTTCCCTTCCCTTCCCTTCCCTTCCCTTCCCTTCCCTTCCCTTCCCTTCCCTTCCCTTCCCTTCCCTTCCCTTTCCCTTCCCAAAATCTATTCAGACCTGAGGTTCCACCACCGTTTCTGGCACCAGTTCGTCAGCTCTTAAGAGAAAGAAAACCAAAAAATCGTAGTTCTGTTTCAGCTGAAGAAAATAATGACATGTGTTCTGATTTTACAGATGCAAATAAAATAATGAGAAGAAATCCTGGTGTGCTTTTTTTTTTTTTTAATATGTACTCTGACGCTCTCACATAATTTCCTCTGGGAGAATGGTAAGTTAACAGATCTAGCGCTAATACAGCATGATTCATCAGCTTACACTTTACAACGAGGAACAGAATTGTTATTTTTTTTTATGCAGAGGGAAAGTGGAGGAACAGGGAGATGCAGTGAGTTACCAGGCGCCACGTGGCAAGGCGGACAAAGTCTCGGCATCCCAAGCGCCGGGCCAGTGCTCCATCCAGATGGTGCATCAACATAAGAAATCCAGAGTCCTTTTCACTCCTCGTATCCATTGGAAGTCAGTTTTCAAGCACTGAAATAGGTTACTTAGGATGTTCTTAATTTTTCCTCTTGGAGCAAATTCTCTTTGCCCTCCAAAGGGAGGAGGAGGTGGATGAGGTATTTACTGATAAACAACAATCACCATTGTTCAGAACTTTTAAATCCCGTTCCCTACAGTGCGCTTTGCTGATACCAAGTAAAAGTGAGTGTGTGTCCACAGTACAGCAGCAATACATTCCACTTAGGGCAAAAAAAGCATTAGTACCTACTGAAAGTGTTAAGAGATGGTTTAGTTTGCAGAAAGACACAACATTTGTTACAATATACAGAAAGCTTGTACATAATCTGGCTTTGTTCTTATTATATCACGTCTTCAGCATTAATTGCACCGACAACACCGCATTTGCCCTGGGCTTTACTTGTGCCGGGGGTGGGTAGTTTTGGTTATTATTTAAGTACCTCTGCATCCTAATGTCCATGATTCCTTACAAATCTTCTCTAAGCTTTATCGAGGGCAGGAGATGAAATATGGTAGATACGTCAAGTCCCATCTCCGTCTATGATCCTGTCGGCATCATTTCAGGGAAAAAGTGACACTGGATTTGCTTTACCCCTCCACATGTGTGTGTCTCTTAAGCCAAAGAAAGCAGTCACCTAAAAACGGGAAAATTCAGGGCTGTGTCGCTCTGACATCAATCCTGCACGTTTTTTCCTGGTGGCCCCAGGCACTGCTGCCCATGAGGACAGAAACCCCCTTCCCCATCCCCTGGGGAGGCAGCACTGAGGATGCCGGCAGGTTTTCGGGAGTGCGTGTCCCCCTGCCTGCCCTCAGCACCCCACGTCCCTCCGCGGGGTCTATCCGTGGGGATACTCCCTGCAGGCCACAAGGACAGCAACAACCGTTCCGCGTCTCTGCTTGAGGCATCTGCGTAAGTGTGAGCCCATTTTCTATCTGCCGCACTCCTCTAACACAAAGAGGTGCTTGATCCTGGCTTTTTTTCTTTTAAAGGACCCATTGTGCTCCGTCCAGACGATGCTGTTATGTCTTCTCTTTCTCTTCCCTTTGATCTGAAATAGATGTGAATCAAGACTGTGGCTCCTTGTCTGCGAGTGGACCCAGCGCTGCTGTATTAATAAGGGCTGGAGAACAAGGCACAAGTAGGAAGAAAGAATAAAAAATTGCACCTGGAAAAGCAGAAGCCCCGAAGGCAAGTTTTTCATGTCAAAACACTTGTTGGCTGCTTGTTTTGAGGGTTTCAATTTAAGCAATATACGAAAGGCAGTGGCCTGAATCCTTCCAGTTGGAGCTTTGGGCAGATCAAGGGAAGTGCCACAGCTGCTGCTGCACCGAGATGCTCTCACGATGCTCTTGTTTGAATTTATTTTTAGAGATGGAAACCTCTGCTTTTCTACGATGCTCAGCATTGCTGCACCAGGAGGGCTGTCAGAAGGAATTCAGCTTCTGTGCTCCCTTCTGCTGCGACCTGAACGTCTGCAGCTCTGAGCCCAGCTCGACATTTCCAGCAAAACCTTCTTCTCCAGATCATCTTGATTATTTTTCTTTAAAGCATTGACGCCACTCAAAAAATTTCAGAAAAATAAGATAATTAGTGCTGCTTGTAAGTAACTTTCAGGGAAATGTCAGCTGCTCTGCATTCAGCATATGCTGAAGCGGTATTCTTCAAGTGCTTGAAATTTCATCTCCAGCTTCCTGTGGATGAACAGGTCACATCCAAGCTGTGCTACGACCGACGTGGCATCAGAAAATTATAGATGTCAGCAACCTGCAGACTGTGTTATATACAGAAGATTAAAATTACCACTGACGGGAATAAGGAAGGCGAGGTGGGATTTCTGATAAGAGCTTTGTGCTAGTGCGGGATGCCTCCTGTCGCTGATTTTGGGAAGAGTTTATTTACCAGAAATTTCGGTGATAGCCTTGATCTCAGTTGTCGTCTGCTGTGTTGGACAGTTAACGCCTGTCCTCCTCCCCCCTTCTGGGGGCAAGCACTGTCCAAGCAGCCCCTCAGCCCTTTCCATTTCCGAACCATTTGACCGCTCTTTGGGAGGAAAGGCGCGGGCCAAGGAAGCAGACCAGGGATGGGAACCACGTACATGGTGTGGGGTCACCGCCAGCATCTCCACCTCCCCTTGGGACCGCTGGCCCCAGAGAGCAGCTGCCCCACGGACCACTAACTTCATTAACTTCCACCGCTGCGTTCGTAAATGTTGCCCCGTCCTTCCCAAAAGTTGCAGCGGCTCCACGCTCCCCCATGAGTCTTTGAGAATTATACAAGCAGTTAAAAATGACGTCCCCAACATGAAGAGAAAAATAAGAGTTGCTCACTGCTAAGGTGCCAGCGTAATAATATTAATTCCTTTTTCCAGTGAGCCCTGATTCCATTGAAATCAGTTGAAAGCTTGAAGGAGGAGAAGATTTCTGCCTGTGTATTGAGTTTTCTGTCTAATTGATACAACCAGTCCATTTCGAGCAGGCTACCTTCCCCCCACCCCAGAACGCTCCCCTTGAGAGACGCACCAGCTTCTTCTTACTAAGAAGCATTTCTCTTGATCTCTGTAGTGCCTCTCATCCTAATTGCAGCTATCTTGTTTCAAATGTCTCATTGTCTTCCCAATTAGAAACCGGCCCCAGGGTTTGATCCCCATCCTCCCGGCTGCCATCACGCGGAGCCTTGTTCCTTGTCTCTGGAGCCGCGATGGCTCGCTCAGGGGTGATGGAGGCAGGAGATAGTCTTTGCGCGAGGTTCCTATCAGCAAACCCAAGACACAACCCGCAGACGCCCGCCCGCAGCCCGCAGCCCGTGCTACAGCTGACAGGCTGTGGCATAATGGCTGCGCAGAGTTACAGCGCTCTCCAGCTCGCTAATTAAAAAAAAAAAAAAAAAAAGAAGGGAAGCTTTCTGCATACTAAACACCCTCCGTTTCTCAGCGTGGATGGATGCAAACGCGTTTCTAGCCATTCCCAGGGATGGGGAGCAGAAGTGTCACCAGACACGGCTACGGGAGCGGAGCCTTGGACATCTGCGGGCAAAGGGTTTGCCCGTGGGCTTTGCCCATCGGCTCCACTGGTAGCCACGGCGAGGGGGGTCCCCAAGCAGGGACGGGGGGCTGAGCCAAAGGCACGCACGGCCACCACATAAATACAAGGGGAATGATCCCAGAATGGAATTGGAAAGAGAGTAAGCTAACATAATGATCAAGGCTCTCATAAAAAGCGTGTTGGCTTGGTCCTTGTCTCTTTTCTAACTATCTGTTCATTCCGTGGGTTTGCTTCCCCTTCTACAGCGGCACAAATGAAGGAGCCCTGGGCACTTACGCTGATGGCAGTGCCACTGGTGATGGTTAACAGGATTGGATGTGAGTGACAGAGAATCAGGACCATCTTCCAGGGGCTGAAAATAGCCCGAATGTTGAACGTTCTGGCCCCAAAGGTTGGTGGGACCAGTCACACAGAAAAACACTTCTCAGAGCCTTTAGGCAAAAGATTACACATCCTTTTCAGTTGGGAGCTGCCTTTTTTCTTCCTCCCTTATTCCCCCTTGGATTCTCACTTCCCAGGCCAGTCGTCTCATTGCAAGTCTGGCTAGATTATTTCTCTTAAAAAAAAAACCACAACAGAGCAGTTTATTTGAAACACACATGCAAGGGCAGGATTTACATATAACCCCAACTGCCAAGGAAAAGGAAAAAAAAAGCATTTAAAATCAGAAATCAGCCCTTTTCACTGATGCGAGCACGGTGCTTAGTATTCAGGGCACCGCATCTGAATACATTGAGTAAATTATATGTGCCAAACTATTCATGCATCGCCTGACTACAAGATTTACTCACACAAACAGCCACAGAAACGACATAATAAGAAACCTTCAGCGTATTTCCAGAATACAGATATCCTAGCTGGGGAAACAGCCTGACAAGAGGGTTTGCCCTCCAGGAGAGGAAGGATTCACCTCTCCTTTGGGATGTTTGATGGGATTCCAAAATCTGGAGTGCAGGGCACCTCCTGCCTGTATGACCCAGGCAACCCAGGTCTCTCTGTGTTCGGGAACACCATGTTTTCCTTTCTCCCTCCACCTTTTTTTTTTTTTTTTTGTTCAAGAAGGGTCCTGATGATTAACTTGGAACCTGTCAGGGAGGTCTGAGTGTGTGCACCACTTCCCACAGAGCTGGTAGAGGTGAGCTGGGCCAGTCAGATGCCTATACCAATGTCCCGTCACTGTGGTTCAGGTCCGTGGTCACCCAGACAAAATACTCCATGCAGTGGCTAGTAAAGGGAGGTAAAAAAGAGCAGGGTTTGCAAGTAGCTTTCACAAAAAATGTCCAGAAAAACCTGAAAGGTTTGGTTGCATTTATGGTTAGAGCTTGTATTCTGGTTTGAGGTGTTTCACAAGCTGGTGGGCTTGCAGGGGTGCCTGGAGTTGCCGTCTCTGGCAGGTGCCTGACAGAGGTGACCCAGTCAGAGACTGAGGCTTGGTTTGAAATGGCAAGTCTCTTTAAAATGGCATGAAACTGAATGAGGCGCTGAATCTCTTTCCACTCTGGTCCACGGCGATTGTGACCCAAATCAGCTTCGACAGGCACATTGCCTACCAGAGGTGCAAGGTGGAAGGGGGGGGTTGTCAGAGGCTCCACAGGGGTGGCAGCTGTGTTTTCACACTAATCCGTGTTCCACTTACTCTGATAAACTCCATTTTCCCTTCTTTACCATGGCACCTGCGCGTAACTTTGGTTGGAGGAGGAGATTGAATTGTTGCGAAAACTGGATAAACAGTATGAGGGGAGTAAGAACATCAAGAAGCTGATTGCAGAACGTATTCCATCTAAAACAGCTAGACAGGTAAGTGATAAAAGAAGAAGACTTCATAAAAGACCTGTGAAGAAGAAAAGAAAAAAATCAAGGATGGAGAGAACACCTGGTTAAAGAAGGTGAACATCTTGTGGAGACTGAGTCACACAATGGTGAGGGACTGAGGTCCCACTTTCAAAAGGTGATTACTGATTGGGTGACATCTGAAAAAATGCCCTTTCTGGGAGAAACTTTTGAAAAGGTGACTGAAGGGAAAGAATATCTCCCAATTTTAATTGAGGAGGCTGCCCAGGACTCTATTCATGCCTGTTGAAAAGGTCCACTGAGTTGGAAGCACACCAAGGTCAGGAGCTCTGAGTGCCCCTGAGGGATCGTCCTTTGAGCCTTTGCAGAAGGCTCACAACCGGGATGTGGAGATAAACTGAGCTGGACTGAAGCAGGCTGGCCAGCCACATCCCTGCCGGCATCCGACGTTTCAGCTTGTTGCCTTCTGCCACCCATCTGACCGCCCCAGGGAGCTTGAGAGGAGCCCGCCCTCAATGGGCAGATGAGACGGGTGCCAACGAGGTCAGAAGAGCGGGCAGCCAGGGTATCCCAGTGCGTTACGGCTCAGGGGGAAGGTCCCATCAGAGATGGCTGGTCAGGACCAAGGGTTCATCAAGCACCATGTCTTTGCAGTGAGAAGCAGCACCATGGAGGGGATTCACAAGGAGTTGGGATGCGAGTCCTCTGCACGGTGTGGCTCACAGAGTCCAGGGAGCATCGTCTCACCCATATGAAAAACATAGGAAGGATGGTGGGAAAGAGGGGTTGAAGTGGGGATAAACCCCGCTGGGCAGAGCAGAGGCCGGTTTGTACCACAGGTGGTGGCAAGTCTGCATCTTTGTTTTGCTCCAGGCAAGTGAAGATACGGAGTGTTGAGTCCAGTCTCAGACAACAGGGAAGAAGAATAAGAACCTTATTTTCATATGCACACTCTGCACAGGCTGTATATCACACTTTTTGCATTTATAGAAGCATGATTTTGGTGAAATTTGCTGCCCTGCAGGGAAGCAAGGACTAAAGCTCAGATCATTAATCCTTAATACTGAGTAGATGCAGCTTGTTAGTTTGCATTTCACCATGTAATTATCGCTGCTGTGAAACGTTCTCAGAAATGCTGGGCTGTGATTCTTCTGCACATCCCATGCAGGAAGTCTGAGAGAGGATGTCTGGAGGGGACAGAGGCCACCGGCGTGACGCTGGGAGTGATGCTCCCCGGTTTGAGGGGCAAAAGCTCACCTGTAGACATTTCCTTCAGAAGCCTCCTCCATGCCTGTGCCCAGGAGGGTGAAGACGCACTGTCAGCAGCTCTGAAAATCAGCAGCAAATTGGGGCAACTAATATGTATTTAAATATAATGTGTTCAAGGATTTTATAAGTAATTAACGACCTAAGTCTAATGTTGCCAGAGGAAGTCCCAGTCAATCCCTTTGGGATCCCCACCCGTAACCTCCCTTTGCTGGGACTGTCACCATCGCACTTGGGTTTGACTCTGTTGGTCTCTTCTCTACAGACCCATTTGCTCGTGGGTTTATCACACCCACCCCGGGAACGCTCGTGAAGCGTATGACACTTAACGTGAGCTGCGGGCTACCCTCCCCCCTTCATCTTCTTAATGGCTATATTTAAAGCAGTAATTCAGTTTAGAGTTGAAATGCTTCGTGTGGGTATTTATTAAAATCCGTGTCTTGAAAGACGGTGACAGTGCCACCCCGGAGGGTGGCAGAACAGACACCCCCCGCCAGAACAGACACACCCCCGCTAACCTGCGCCGTCCGCCCATGGAAGCGCCAAGACGAGCTCACTCTTGTCGGAAGGCAGCAGTCGCCAGCTGGGCAGGTGGACAGCCCTCGTGCCACTGGCTGGCCACCAACCAAAATCGGCATTAGCCACAGAGCTCTTCGCTAAACTATGTCCGGGCTTTGCGGGAGGTCAGTGAACATGTTGGGAAAAACGAGTCTGTGCTCGGTCCCCGTCCAGAGGCCGTGAGGAGGTCTGTGCTGGCGCAGGCGGCTGCAGCAGCACCAGGGGAGGGATGTTGGAGAAGTCGCTGGTGGGCGCGGGGGTGGGAAGGTGGCTGGGCAGGGTTGCAGAGAGTTTGGGAAAGAGATGTGTACTTTTTTTTTTTGTGTGTGTGTGTGTATGGTTGGACTCGATGATCTCAAAGGTCCTTTCCAACCATGAAGATTCTATGATTCTATGTGCAGGAGCAGGGTGGATGGCAGAGACGACCCAAAGCCTGGCACCGCCACCGGCTGGGGCCGGTTGGACCGTGGGTGACTGGACCCACCAGCGCTGGCCGCAGAGCCGCTGCCTTTGCTCTCCGGCTGCGGCGCTTCCCGAGAGGCTGCCAGCCGCCAACCAGGGCCCCACGTGATAGAAGATGAAAACCCCAAACCTGGGCTTTTCCCGGGTGTTCTGGCAAGGTAAGATGGTGGGGGCAGCGAGGTGGGTGGCAGAGGGAAGAAAACCAGTTGAGCGGTGAGCAGCTGGAAGCTGGGTGTGCTACCACCCAGTAAGCTCGGGAAAGCCGTGGTATGGGAACACGCATGGACTCATCCAGCTCTTGTGAGCCGCCGACAGGCCGTGAGACACCAGAGGGGCAAACCACCGTCTCCTCGTTTATCGGTGCTCCAGAAGCCGTGCTGGTGGCAGCTGCCCCTCAGCCCCAGCTCGCTGGTGGCTGCGGCCAGCTGGCATCACCCGGCAGGTGCCCCTTTGTCAGCACGCTCTGCTAACACAGGGCACCTGAACAACCCCGCACGTAGCGAGCAGGAGATGTGACAAAAAGAGGACGAAAATGATGTCTTTTGAAGAGGTCCGTCTGCTTGCCCTGCTTTCTGAAATGAAAACATCAAAGGAAGAAATCTTGTGCTGGATGACTCAGGGCGATCTGTCAGCCTGGTTGTCCACCTCTGCCAGCCCTCTCACAAAGGCGACCGGCTGCCGCGCGATGTTCTGGCGAGCCTCCTGGTCACCATCGTGATATAATCTCCTTCCACAGCAATTTAATTAGCACAGTGAAAGAACTGACCTTTCTCAAGATTTCATTTTTTTTCCACTATGCTAAAAATACCCCGCTGAATATGTCAATAGCATCCTTGATGCACACAGCACTCTAGTACCCTGTTGTAAGGAAAGAAGCATTTCAAAAGGATGATTCTATAGAGAATGAGAAAAAGAAGCTTTTAAATGTCCTTTAAAATAGGCAGTCCTTTAAAATAGGCAGCGTTATTTTGAATGCAAAATTATCGTGAAAGTCCTAGGTAAAAAAGGACCATAGATAGCAGGACGCCATGCTTCTCACAGAGCATTTTATAGTAACAGGTATTACTAGTAATGGGCATTACAAGGCATTTTACAAAAGAACTATATTTCTTTGTCCATCATTCATGGATAAAGAGGCAGAGAAAACTGAGCTGATCTGCCAAAGCCCATCCCCCGAGCTGTCCATCTTGCGGATTCTGTCCACCAGGACACACACACCTGAAATGAGCTGCTTCACCATTTATTACTGACACCTTTGCCTGCGCTGCCGGAACACCAGCTGATGCCGTGCCAGGCATCTGATGCGGAGCGCAGCAAAACCTGGCAGCGCTGCCCGCTCTGCCCGCTCCCACGGGAGAATAAACCCCAGGGTCTCCGGAGCTGCCTGGGGCTGCCGAGTGACGGTGTGGGATGAAGATCGCCCACCCCAGCGGATGGAAAGCAGTGTCTGTCCAAGCCGCCTCTGCCCCCAGCCTGGGCCCAGCGCAGGTCGGGCTCACCAGCAGAAGGGGATGAAGCTTCGTCGGCCGGAGCGCAGGGTGTGATTCTCTCGAGGACAACATCCCTTCACAAAACCATTTTTCAAAGCGATTTTTTAAAGCAACACAGAGCCCAGGCACGGGGTACCCACACGCAATTTGTTGGTAATCAAGCGCTGCCTCATGACCAGTGATATTTTCTTGCTGGAAAGCTTAGTCTTCAAGGCTGACAAGGTAAGTGAAATTTTCTGAGTTTCCACGCACGGTAAAAAACTGCTGTTCTCTCCAGTTGACTCTTCCTGCTGTTTCCTTGGGAGAGAAGCAGCAGTCGGGTGCTGCGGCTGGGCCGGGACCCTCCTCTGTGCCCAGAGCAGGCGGTAGGGAGGCAACTCTGAGCTCAGGAATTGCAAATCTTCACCTCTTTGGCACCAAGTGAACACCTCCCCGGTAAAGTAAACACTTAAAGTGGGGGAAACACATTTTTTATTGGGACATAAGGGTCCTCAAAGGACATGAGAACCCAGCCCATGGTCCCGAGCCTGTGGAACCCTCCCCAGGCTGATTCACTGGGGTCACGGTGCCCCGCTGAAACCAGGAGTGACCAGAGGGCTTTGTTCCCAGTGGCGTCCTGTCACTTGTCTCCCCACATTCACCGTCCCCCGCCTCTGCGGGGCTGGGGCAGGCGGCAGTGGGGTGCCCGGGCAGGGAACGCGGGTGGCAGCAGCGCGGGGCTGTGTCCCCACACGGTGGGTGAGGACAGAGCCCCCTGTGCCGGCCGGTGCTGTGCCACATCCCACCCACTCCTGTCCTGCCCCGCTGGAGACCCACGCACCCCACCTCCGCACGGACCATGCTATGTGCCACTGCAAAAATCTACATGTTTGCATGTGCATGTGCGTGCATGCGCAGGTATACACGTGCACCCACAGAAAGAAAGCAAAAATACCCCAGCAAGTATCATTTTCCTTTGCAAGGTTTTGTATGAAAAGAAGGATGAGGTTTGTGGGGGAAATAAAAAAAGGAAGAATAAAAAATATTTTTCCTTGCTTGCGCTTCGGCTTGTTTGAACTGGCCATTATAATAAAATTAGGCAGCCCTACTTTTAAGACTTAGAAAAATTATCAAGCCGTAGGGACAGGACAGGGTACACTTTACAGGTGAAAGAAGCCCAGCTTTTCTCCTCCACTCTGCTTTTGAGATCTCTTAAGCATCACGGTTCCTTTTTAACCGAGCAGGTTGGGTTGAAAAGGAATTTAAGCTTAATCCTGGACTTGATCCCAGAATACAGAATACGCCTCCTGTGAGGCTGCTGCTGCCGCATCTGTGTGACTGTGACCCGCCACATCGGCTCCCCCGGTCTCTAATTGCCGAGGACAGTACGAGATACGGAGTGAACAAAATCCATAAATCGAGCACTCAGCCACGAGAGCAATAAGGGCCAGGAAAGCGCCCAGATGGACCACACGTGTCGGGAAAATGGCAAAGTGCCAAACGTAAAGGGACTACGTGGTAGGAAAAGAAAGCGTATCCAAGCTTTCAAGGGGTAATTATAACTTTTGGTAAGTGAAAAGGAAAATATTGAATGTCAAAAGCCTGTGTCATGCCCATGTAAGTTATAGGAGTGACTCATACCAGCTTCACCTCGGCATCATAAAACTGGCATTGAGCACAACAGCCTTCTCCTCTGCCTGCAGCTATTTATAACCCCTTTTTTCCCCCGCTTCGGCATGACTCGGGGAACAGAGCCGCAGAATCTTCACTTTATATCTTACTTTCTTGCTTTGAATCTGGCAGAGCTTTGGAACCTGAATGTGCGTGAGACAAGAGGCGGACAGGGCGCTTTACCACAGGACAATTAAAGCCATTTCCATCCCCTGGGTAGCAGCGCGGCCGCAGGCGCCGGGGCGGGCACGGAGGTGTTGCCGGGATGCTTGGGGAACCCTTGTCCTCGCTTCAGGCCACGCTGGAGCAAAGTCACTGGTCAAAATCCGCCTCCTTCTCGGCGTTTGCCCTTCCCTGAGCCAAAGAGGAGTTTTACAAATCAGATGCGAAGTTTCTGCCGGCCTGGTCCTGCTGCCAGCAATCGTCCCTCGCGGTGGCACAGCCCCTCAGAAGGCGATACACCCATCTGTCCCCAAAGCTGCCACCCTCACGGCCAGTCCAACAACCTCCGGAAATGTTATGAGGAAAGGAAATGTGCATATTTTCAATGCATCCAACATGGGCAATGTTCTTTTGATTCCCGTGGCCACTCCATCAAGGTCACATAGCAGTATATAGCAAGGTCATAGAGCAGTATATAATGAGCCTTGGTGAAATTACAGCATCAAACTGAATAAGGATTTTAGCAGATATAAAACAAATGAAGGACTAATTTGCATGTGAAGGATTAATCCACACGGAAGGGTTTGCACTTTTCTTTAGGCACCATGTGAGTTGTTATGGTAGCCTGAAGATATACTAGCCATAAGCGTTAATGACAGGGTCATAAAATATTAGTTACATTCATAAACCATAGCATGACAATTTTTGATATGTTTTGGAAGGGATATGGATAGTTTATTTCTGAAGGTTTTTCCTGGTTTGCAGATTCCTCCTTAGTGGCCCAGTGGGGCTATAAAACACACCAAGACGGCACACGAGTGACCCCACCTCAACAGGAGCACTGCACACCTAAAATAAGAGGTTTTCTCCATAAAGCACTGGAGGATTTTCGTGTGGCGGGTGTCATGGAGGTTCCAGCTGCAGGGTGACTGGAGGTGCCTGAGGAGGCTCCCGGGGCTGGCGGTTGTGTTGGTCGCCCTGCGGCTCCCTCCCCGTCACTCCCTGTGCTCCCCAGGATGGGCGCAGGCCCAGCTGATGCCATCGGTGGGAACACGGGACGCGCGGCATGGCCGTGACAGAGCAATGTGACACTGGGCACCAACAGGCAGGAGACCCGGTGCCTGGGCAAGGGGACACCAGCTCCTTCCTCCTGAAGCCAGGAGCATCCCTGCGATGGGCACTTGAATCACCCTGAGCGGCGCGGTGGTGGACCCTCCAGCCAATGGGTCAACTCTTGGGCACGGCCTGTGGCCTGCTCCTGGTGCAGGAGAAATGATGGTAGGACCAACAAGAAGTGGGAGCAACAGGGTGTTTTTCCTGAGATTGCAGAAGGTCATTAGGTGTGCAGTTCTGCACACTGAAGATGCTTTTAATTTAAAATTAAAATGGGAACTGATTTTGAATTTACCCTTCAGCACTTCCCCTGAGGATTGATATCATCCTGCAGGCTTGAAAGACCTGCGAAAGCAATTCATAACAATAACTGTCACCCAACAGCCATAACTTCCAGGGTAGTGCTGCAACCCAAAAATGTAGCTTATCTGAAAATAGAAATATATGGTTACTCTAGCAAGGTTCACCTGGTCATATTTTCATTTATTTCCTGGGCTGTTGCTCAAACTTTTGCTTGAAGGCAGAGTCTGATACAGGAGTATGCAAAGCAGAGAAAATCTTCATATGCAGGAAAGGTAAGTGTCATGCAATGAGGATACGCCAAGGAGACTGACGTAACGATGATCAGTCATTTTTCAGCTGTCCTTTACATAGCTATTTTTTCAATAAAATCTTTATTGTGTTACAGAGTGGAAACTTTCACAAACTACAGGAAAAGATGGCTAAAACCATCTTAAAGCCATTTTCAAGAATGTTTAAGGGATGATTCACAAGACAAGGCATTGAACGGGGATGGCTCACTGTCCCTGCAGTGGTGGCTGATGTCCTGCCGCACTCCCTGAACTGCTGCCACTTGCAGACACGTATTTTAAGGCCAAAAAAAGTGGCTTCCTGCTTACTTTATAATTAATAGTAAGGGCAGTGTTTCCCAAGCAGTTTCACAGACAGCTTAGCCATCTCTGCAGCTGGTTCAAGTGAATGTGAGCTGCAACCTTCTCACTCGTGGGACGGCATGGGATGGGATGGGACGGGACGGGACGGGACGGGATGGGATGGGATGGGATGGGATGGGATGGGATGGAATCGGATGGGATGGGATGGGATGGGAGCCCTCGTGCCGGCTTTGGTGTCCTCTCAGTGGGAGCAGAGCAATGCCAGGTACATCCAAAGGGACATAAAGCCCCATGTCCTGAGGAAACTCCACCTGTTATAGAAACTCTGGAGCAGTCCAGGTGGCCATAAGTACATCAGACATGTCCACCCTTGGGGAAATTGCATATGCAAAGAAACTACCGCAGCCGATGTGGGCGAGGAGCTCTGCAGCGTCGCTGCAGGTTGACGCCAGCTGCAGCCCAGATCCCGCCCTCACCCCCAGGACACAAACGCCAGCATGCACACGTGGGCAACCAAAGAAAGAACGGACAAAGCCGGGCTTCTCACAGCTGCGAGCAGAAGCTGGCCTCTGGGCGAGCCATCTTCCTCCAGGAGGCTGTGGACAACCCGACCTCAGAGGAGCTGTAGCTGGAATCAGGAAAACGTCTTTTCACCCACTTTTTCTGCAGGACCTCTGTAGCCGTTAGTTTTCCTGCTCTCATTTGACTGTCTAAGCTCAAAAGCTAAACCTAATGCTTGATATTATTTTAAAACCTTCCTGCAATTAACTGAATATGATAAATTTACTATAGGCCACCAAATCAATGAAAACAAATTCCAGAAAAATGTGAGCATAAACAGAAGTCAATTAAATTGTACCAGAAGAACACAGGAACGGCTGCACCTCACACAAAGTGTTTCATGAGCTATCAATTATTTTGATGTGTGATCACTTTTTATTTCTTATTTCCACCCATGATATAACGGTTAAAGCTCTTGAAAGCTGAAATAAATTACTCCTACTGGGTTTTACCATTATTTTACTGCTAAGGTGGTTTGTGCTAGCTTAGACTATACAAGTTGTGCTTGTTTTCTCACAAATACTCTAGCTGATGGCACAAGAAATACTTTTTTTTCTCTCCCAGAAGATTTTTTTGAATTAAATGCATTTCTGTTTCCTAAACAGACGTGAGCCCTCTCTCTGGTGTGAGTCTGTGGATTGCACTTGGGGAACCACGTGCCTAGAAGGTGGGCAGTCTGGCGCTTGAGCATCAATGGCAAAGTGCCTTGCGGAGTCAGACGTTGACTCTAAAGACAGCTTGAACCTACGGTGCTCTGACCTATATGCGTTTATTTCATGCAAATGCTGCACTAGAAACAAGTCGCCCATATTCTTGCTCTTTTTCCATGCCAGAACTGAGGGGTTCGGCTGCTGCTGTGGCAAAAAAAAAAAAAAAAGTTTTAAAAATCACACAGCCTTGCATACAAAGAACAAGACAAATGATGGATTTTGCTCCAGAACTGCAGCAGGGAGGTCCCTGATGCCCGGCGCACACCACCGCGGCGCGTCCAGCCACCTGCTCGCGCCGGGATGCGGCCCTCGAGCTCACATGGGATCCATCCTCAGCTGATTGAATCAGCACTGATAACCCTCTCCCACTGCGACGCCAGAGCTGCCTCGTCACTCATCCCTGATTGAGAAACAGTGAGTCACTTTCTGACTCTCCCCTGGTGCCTTTGTCTGCAGAATAATTTGAATTAAATATTTATGAAGAGCTCTGCACAGTCGCAAAGTTATTCTAAAGATCAAACGTGGTGGAAAAAGTGTGCAGCGTGGTGTGGGCACATTGTGTAATGTCAGGTAGTCCTACTGAAAAACGGGTATCCCTCAAGTATGACTTGTTTTAGCTCCCCATATCCAAGAGGATGGTCCGTAACTCGTTTAGATGGCAGTTCCACTCCCTGATTACCCAAAAATTCAAGGATCGAGACACATGTTTTCACATGTGGCCTGTAACAAAGAATCACTTTCTCCTAAGCCAAAGTTATATTTGATTTGGCTCCCCAAAAGCCCCCCCGTGAATGCTGCTTTCACAAGGCTGCTGACCAGAGACCTCGTGCCCGGGGCTGTACGTGGTCATTGCGCGGTCACAGGTTGCCAAATGAGACTACCAACAACTGCGTGCAAACTTCAAAACTCAGAGGTGGATTTTTGGTTTGTTTTCTTTGTAGCCTTCCTCTGTTTCTGGATCATAGGCTTTATTTGCTAAAATATCTTAGAGCACAAAGGTTTTTTTCACCTGTTAGAAACTATACTCTTTTTTGCCATTTTACTTTATTGCTAGGGTTGTAATCTGCTATATTGTGGGTTTCCAGGATCTTTGGGGCAACTCTTCATCTGATACATAACATCAGCTCTCTCTGCCATCGTGGCTACTAGATGCACCTGTACTTTCCTTTTAGGATTATTTGTGGGGGATGGCTTTTTTTTTTCCCCCAGTAACTTTTTAATTATTTTAATATGGACTACTCATATTTATACTTCTTATGAGGCTTAAGTGAGACCTTCTGAGAGCACAAAGAAGTTTTTTTCAACTATTTTGAAGCTGTTTCTGAAAAAAAAAGCCCTAAGGTCTTTCTATTTCTTATGCTGTGCACTCTGGAGAAAAATGAAGAGTAAAAGGCAAGTTATGCTTTAACACGGAACATTTTTGCTACATGGACACTTCAAACTAATATGTTTTAGAGCAGCACTCATTTTTGTCTGCAGGTTAATGTCGCCTTGGTACAAGATTTTATTAGAATAAATCTAAATCTCTTCATTTTCCTGGTGGAGGCAAATTCACTATCACTCAACAAGCTTAAAGTTCCTTGATGAGCAGGAAACCAAATGGGCGAATTGATCTCATTTCGTACACCCAATAACTGACGCAGAATCGGCCCTCTTGCACTAATCACTTTTATCAAAGTGTACAATGGAATCAGGCGTTTCCCCAAAGAATAATGCAAGGAATGCAAATCATACATTTACATGATTTAGGAGGTGCAGGTAGAGAATTAAATTTACTTTAACTGCCCTCGAACTGTGAGTCTGTATCTCCAAAGGTAGGCGAATGGAGTCACGAGCGATCACGATCAGTGTGGGGAGCTGTTTTGTTATCGTGGCTGTTCTTTGGGAGCCCCGTGGGACCACCAAAAACACCTACTAGGTGGCCCTCTGGGAAGGCTGGCTGCCTGTTAAGAACAATAAGGGGTTTGGTGCCATCATGTCCAACAAGTAACCATTTTTATACGAAGCTGATTTACCTTATTAAGGGCTGGGTTTGCCCTGGATAGGAAGGGATTGGTTTCCCTTCTCCCGCGATCTGAACAAAAGCACGGCAGAGGTATGGCTGTGGCTCCTCTCCAGCCATCGCCTTTTGTCTCTGTCAATGCATCTTGTGTCTCATGCTTTATAACTGACACAAGGGCAAATGCCGTATCTCAGCCTTTATTAACCAGATTATTCATGGTAGGTTTGTTTATGCTAAAGTGAAAGGAACTGCTGTGCCTGGGGGGCAGGGGGCCAGCAGCAGAGCCTTGTGTTGCGGTTGGCCAAGCAAGTCAACTGGGAACACGTGGAGTGAAGATGGGGGGAGCGGGAGCAGGAAAGGTTGACTGCCAGCCCTAAGAAAAAAGGTGTAATGAAAAACTTTAGAATCCCTACACTGACACATGTGTTCATTTTTATTAATATTAATAGAAGGAAAGGAAGGTATATGTTACCTTCGTTAATATTAATGGCAATAGAGGGGTAGGTAGATTTCCTAGCTTCCCTATAAATATTAAATAGAGCAGCTTTTTTAACTCCCATGAAGACCCCAGGTAAAATGCAGGCAGGAGGACACAGATACTGCTCTCAAACGAATCTAAAGGACAGTAACATTTTAGCTTGCTAAGCATGTCTATTGCTTTCCCAATGTTACATCAATAAAATTCCCATTTGCCTGATGTAGAGCATTCATTTCCTCGTGGGTTGTTGCCAATTATGGGAAAGAACTGATCAATAAAGTAAAATGATGGGATTCATGAATGTTAAAAAGTCATGCATAATTTACAGACCATGTTTAATTCCAGCATGCTGGAAACGAGGCTGCTATAAAACAGCATAACTACCACGCACTGCAGATGTTAGGAAAAACAAGTGAAATTGCTGCATTTGGTTAAGGTATAGGAAGTAGTGTCCTGATATTTTCAAAGCAATCAGGAGGTACGGACATGGACAAAGATTTATGACTGTGATTATCTTTTTGCTTGCTGACGTAAATTAGCCTTCTGGGAAACCTAAGTTATTTCTCAATATGCTCTTAATGGTCTGAGTCAGAACTGCAGATGATCTCTCTCCTACAAGGGATTTATAGTAAAAACAAAGGTGAGAGCTTCCGTTGCAAAGGACAATAGAAGTGGGAACAGAAATATTTCACGGGTGTGAGCTCATCCTCCAGTGTGTCACAGGTGCTACTGCTCAGCAAACACAGCTCGAGCCATGGAAATAAAGTGTTTACTTTTCCAGCTGGATCAGGTGGATGATTATTCCAATCATTGACATTATCTCTGCAAACAAGGAATTACGCCTCAGACTGGCAGTTCAGGGTTTTCAAGGTAATGGAAGTTGCTGTTGTCTGAGATCATCCCCGTGTTACCGACCCCGTGTCAAGGGGGTTCGATGGCTGATGTGCTCCCACACCTCTTGTTCCGTTGATAGGCTTGTCCTCCCGGCTCGGCAGCGGGCTTCAGCCCAGGGTCCCACCACACACCGTCCAGCGCTGCAGAAGATGCTGCTTAGTGCTGGGACCAACGTCGGCATCCATGACACAGCTAGGAAAGGAGGGAGCCGTCAAGAAAGCTTGGGCAGTCCCATGCTCTGGAAAAACCAAGAGTTTTCCCAAGTGTTTCTGCTTCCTCATGCTGTAACTATTCCGTGTAAGTACAGCTGCAGCTGTGACCACATGAGCGGGTTTGTAAGGCCACCTGTAAATGAGCTGAATAAAGAGGAAAGCCCCTAGAAAGCACTTAGGTATGCTTATCTTTTTGCCAGTGGACATCTGCTCTCATGACAAACTTCCTGGATAGTTTACGTAGTATGTAGCCTAGGTGTAAAAGGGAATAGCAAAGGTGATAATCAGATGCTGAAGCAGGACGATACCTGCGAACATAGGTAATTTCTATCTATCTGGCCCTAGACCTTGCTGTTATTCCCCTGCTCAAGAGCAATTTTTTTTAAAAGAAATGGTGCCAGGGTACTTTTGCAAAGTCCTTCTGTTCCACTGAAATGTCATAGATGGGCTAGAAAAGACAAATTAGCTGCAGCTTTTGATGTTTTGGCTTAACACCAGATTATCTGACAACCACACTCACTCTTTGGTGCAAGGGTGCTGACCTGGGCTTTGGTGCAAGAGGGCCCCAAAGGTATTCAACACCCAGCACCTTCTCTTGTCTTTGCCGGTGGCCCCCACAAATCCCAGTGGAGCTGTGCTGCCTACACACCAAGCCAAGCACGGAGCTGCTGCGTGCGTGGGTTTTACAGTGAATGCCCAGTGTGCACGTTGGGAGTGCTCACACTGATAGAGGTGCTCCTGGCAGTGGTCAATAGACTCCAACAAATAACTATCTGTGTTTACAAATATTGGGTTCTCTGTTAGTGCCTCCAGATGAGCCCTTTGCTCCTCAGACCTATCCCCTGCACTCCTTCTTGTTCCCTGTCTCGCAGAGCCCGCACTGCCAGCGGAGGTATGGGGGGTCTGGGGGCGCCCATGGACCCTGTACTTGCAGCAAGGCCCACATGTGTCCAGGTTGAATTAACCTCATTTATGCAATAACTTCACAAGATCTCTTCTGAAGCATAACATATGCCCAGGTAGCCAAAAAGCCCAGCAGCATCCCAGCCTGCGTCAGGAACAGTGTGGCCAGCAGGACTGGGGCAGTGATTCTTGCCCTGTACTCAGCACTGGTGAGGCCCCACCTTGGGTCCTGTGTCCAGTTTTGGGCCCCTCACAACAAGAAAGACCTCGAGGTGCTGGAGCGAGTCCAGAGAAGGGCAACGGAGCTGGAGAGCTTAACACGAGCCAGCAGTGTGCCTGGGTGGCCAAGAAGGCCAACAGCGTTCTGGCTTGTATCAGGAATAGCGTGGCCAGCAGGAATAGGGAAGTGATGGTGCCTCTGTACTCGGCGCTGGTGAGGCCTCACCTCGAGCGCTGTGTTCAGTTCTGGGCCCCGCTGTACAAGAGGGACATTGAGGTGCTGGAGCGTGTCCAGAGGAGAGCGACCAGGCTGGTGAGGGCTCTGGAGACCAGGGCATCTGAGGAGGGGCTGAGGGAGCTGGGCATGTTTAGCTTGGAGAAGAGGAGGCTGAGGGGAGACCTCATTGCCCTCTACAACTGCCTGAAAGGAGGGTGCAGAGAGGTGGGGGTTGGCCTCTTCTCCCAGGGGAATAATGACAGGCCCAGAGGAAATGGGCTGAAGCTGCGGCAGGGGAGGTTTAGGTTAGATATTAGGAAGAATGACTTTACCGAAAGAGCGGTCAGGCACTGGACCAGCCTGCCCAGGGAGGGGGTTGAGTCACCATCCCTAGAGGTGTTTAAGAAATGACCAGATGTGGCACTTCAGGGCATGCTCTAGTGGCAGAGACTGTAGGTTGTTTGGTTGGAATGATCTCAAAGGTCCTTTCCAACTATGAAGATTCTGTGATTCTATTCTATGATTCTATGAGGGGTCTGGAGCACAAGTCCTGTGAGGAGCGGCTGAGGGAGCTGGGGGTGTTCAGCCTGGAGAAGAGGAGGCTGAGGGGAGACCTTCTCGCTCTCTACAGCTCCCTGAAAGGAGGGGGTAGCCAGGGGGGGTCGGGCTCTTCTCCCAAGGAACAGGCGATGGGACAAGAGGAAACGACCTAAAGTTGTGCCAGGGGAGGTTTAGATGGACATTAGGAAAAATGTCTTCACGGAAAGGGTTGTCAAGGATTGGAAGAGGCTGCCCAGGGCAGTGGTGGAGTCACCAGCCCTGGAGGGATTTAAAAGCCAGGCAGACGTGGTGCTGAGGGACATGGGGTAGTGGTAACTTGGCAGTGTTCGGTTAATGGTTGGACTCGATGACCTGAAATGACCCTTCCAACCTAGACAATGCTATGATTCTATGTTATTGACTCCCCTCACAATTATTTTCATGTGAAGAAACGCTGTTTGGACAAGAAGTACATCTGCTTGGACTCTTAGTAGTGTTTCCATGCATTTAGACAGCAAGTGTTCACCCAGTCCCAGCAGAAAGCACTGTGTGTTTTAAAAGCCTGCCCTACAAGGAATGGTGACAAATTCAGCTCTCTATAGTTTGTCTTTTGCTGAATTACTTATTTCCACTTATTTCTCAGGGAAAAAAAATGGAGATGTGCTCTCCCCACCACCCTCAGCATTCCTCCGAACAGAGCTCCTCCTCCCGCTCCTCCTCCTCCTCCTCTCCTGCTGAAGCTGCTGCAGAACAAAGTCACAGAGCCATCCACCCACCTGCCAGATGTTTCCTGACGGCATCCACCTGCCCTGTGAGAGGGTAATGGTGGTTATCCTTCTCCCAGCTTACCCCAGCCTTTGTGCAACAAGCCCAGTGCATCCTCTTATGGAGCTGGGTCCTGCCATGGTGCTGTCTAGGGCTAGGAGAGAAAATAAGGCCCAAAAATACATGTATAAATTCTCAAAATACAAATAAAAATATACATATATAAATATACATATATAAAAATAATGCCTCCTCGCAATCCCCATGAAGCACATGACAAGGCTTTCACGCAAGACTCTGTTGGACAAGGAGCAATTTTAAATACAAGAGAGTTAATTAACCCATTATTCAGATGAGGCAGGATCCCTTCCGCTGCAGTGGGGAGC
Organism: Larus michahellis; assembly: GCF_964199755.1. Classification (NCBI taxonomy): domain Eukaryota; kingdom Metazoa; phylum Chordata; class Aves; order Charadriiformes; family Laridae; genus Larus; species Larus michahellis. The sequence goes on from NC_133930.1 coordinate 86,871,125, forward strand.
ACGGCAAGGCTCTCGGGAGCCGGATTTGCAGCCCCTTCCCCGGTATGGGGCCGAAGGGCTGGGGCTGGGGCCAGAGAGGGGTGTACAGCTCCTCGGATGATGCTCCTCCTGCTCCGGAGAGAGTCCAGGCAGGAAGGATGGCTCCAACAGCTTCTCTGGGCTGATGAGGCACAAACCAGGAAAATCAGTGACTGTAAAACAATTCAGTCCTTTCTGTCCAGGTTCTCCACAATGCTGCGGTGGTACCTTCACAAACAGAGTGTACAAAGAATAAACTTCCCTCACCTAATTTTCTATAGACATTTTTATAAAACACTAAAAACTGTCCTTCAGTACCATGCCTCAGAGGCAATGTTGAGAAAACGTAAACAGAAACGCACCAGCAATTCCTGTTGGGTCCTCCGGGTCCTCCTAAAGGCGATGGATGTGCGTTACGGATTTCACGGAGCCACTTTTACTCCAGATTTACAACCCAGTGGCCAGCCCTGGGCATCCTTTCCATGGCACAAGTGTAATTTGGCTGTACTCTGTAAGATCGTGTAGCTCTGTCTGAACTGTGTCTGGAAAGGGCAGGAAAGGACACGGGTGTTTTTGAGATGTTTGCAGCTTGACAGAAGGGAGAATGGGGTTGGACAAGCTGGCAGATGTCTGACCGCTGCTTTGCAGAAGATCATGGGAGATTCGAAGCCGTATAAATCAAACAGGCATGGAAGGGATTATGAAATAGGATTACCGGTCAGAAACATTTTCTGCATGGAGGGGAACAATCCTGAAATGAAACTGGGGTAAAAGGCGTATTAACAGAAGAGCAGCAGAGGCGATAGGCAGAGCTGGAAGGCATTTCTCAGGGGTCTGAAGGATGTTGTTAAAATCCTGCCTCTACGAGTCCAGAAGCAAACCTTCCACTGGCTTCCATCAGGCCAGGACTCCCTTTTTGAACTAGGGTTAGCTAGAAGAAAAATGAGGCTTGGGAAGTCGTCCTCAGCATGGAGAAATTGAATTTCATGGTACCCTTCTATCAGGGCCGGATGCAGCCATGGCCGTCGGGACTGCTTGGTGCTTGTACTCACACTGACACCAGAGGTGGGGGGACCAAACCCCACGTAACTGCACCCTGGGCTTCTCCAGGTCCCCCCGCGGCGCACGAGTTCGCCCCGAACCTCGGCAGCGCTGCGCCTGTGGATCCAGGGTGACGCCGGCCCTTAGTGCAGGGCTGCCCCCACCTCACCCACGCTCCCTGCCGGCCGCTCAAATTCCACTCATCCCTCTGATTCACGTTCAGAGGTTCGGATGCCGGCGTAACGGGAGGGAAGGAAATGCAGCACCCTTTTTAACAGAAAAGCTGTTTGCACATCATCAGGGCTGTACCCAGGGCTGCCACAATCCCTGTGAAACAGCTGCGTCCTTTGACTTACAGGCAGCAGAGAAGTTCATCATGTACCCTCCGGGACAGCCGGCCGCTCTAATTAACAGCTCTCCCACCGCTGTTTAGGGAAAGGGCTGGGGAAGAAACCACTGAGAGGCAGCCAGGGCTCTGCTAACGAGCCATGAACCGACCCGCTGATTAAAAAGACCGGTGAGTAGAACAGATTATTCTTCTCCTACTCAGCAAAATGATCGTCTTTCCAAAGATATGACAGCAGGGAGGTAATAGCTTCCATCTTCCAGGATAACAACGTCTATAAAAGGTGAATCTATAAAACATGAATAGTTTAAGGTGTATTTCCCACAACAGTATGGAGCATTTGTGAAGGTCCAGGGCAGGATAAAGAAAAATTTTTACATTTTGGCATCGGCCACTCAAAATAGTAATACAGAATGGGAGATTTTAAAAGTGCAGGAGAAGTTGCAAAGGAAATATGGTATGATATCAGCTGGGATTGTTCAACAAGATATTTGCTGCTGAAAGATATAAAGGTACCGTTAACAGTGGGGAGCCCTGAGGACAGGCTTTCAGGATAGAATTTATTCTGCGCTCCTGTCCCAATAGCTGCAAAATGCAAATCAGTTGCAGACCCAGTGGTGAAATTCCTTTACTCTCCAGTTGTGTTGCTTCTGTAAGATGCAAATCATCAACGAAGCTTCACAATAAAACCTGCGATGGGTTACTAATGCAAAGCCGGTACACAGTAAAGGCACAGCAGTTATCTGAACGGTCAGTATGGACGTCACGTTGCTTGGGAAAGCCTCTGCTCTTCACGGGAGGCATGGTGAGAAATGATTCCAGATTTCACATCCTGATGTGAGGAAAATCTCTCAAAAATTAAGTTTATGGAAGAGAAGTAGTTCCCACATATTGATGCCCTCTTTCAGTCAAAAGACCTCAGAATTTCTGCAAATGTTAGAAATCAGGTAACATCATTCAGCTGTAGCTCCAGGAGAGACATCAGGTGCGTGTTGCTCTGAGAGATGGGCAGCTTAACTTTGTCTTCATCCACCTGTAGCTGCTCGGCGGCTTTTTTGCAGCAAGGATGCTGAGAAGTGGCACGGCCCGTTCAGGGGGCACACACTGCCCACTCCCTCAGGGTGAGGGAGCTGTTGAGCTTCCAGCGGTGTTTTTGAAGGCAATGAAGCCCTGGCACAGGCTGCCTAGAGAGGTGTGGAGCCTCCTGCTCTGGAGATACTCCAAACCTGCCTGGAGACGCCATCCTGTGCCACCTGCTCTGGGTGACCCTGCTCTGGCAGGGGTTGGACTGGGTGATCTCCAGAGGGCCCTGCCGACCCCGGCCAGTCTGGGATTCTGGGATTCTGTACAGCCCAACCCTTGGGCCACAGAAGCCATGTTCCACAGCCTGCTATGTTTAAAGATGCAGAGAGCTCCCCTACGGCAAAAATGCCAGTTAAAGCCTCCTCCAGGGGACAGCCTATACCCAAAGCAATGCTGGAACCAGATGAATCTTGTCCAAGATCCTAATAATTACCAAATATATCTGGTTTCAGAGGTATTATTTTCCTAAAGAAAATTCTAGCTCATGTTTTAGCCTAGTTTCCTGAAGAACTTTGAATCCTGTGAAATCCTGTTTTGAGTTTTTTTTTTCTAGTTGTACAAGAAGTACAACAGACACAGCAACAGGAGGCCATACAGACTGTCCATACTAGGAATAGCGCCGGGCTGCTCTCAGTTGTCATTGTAACTGGTATTAGTTGAACAGAAAACTTCTGTCTGAGTTCGTGATTTGCTAGGCACTAGAGGACCTTCTGCTTAGCTTCTCTCCTAACTTTTTTTTTGATGTTCAGAAAGGCATTTTGGTATTTAAAAGGCTGATGCCTCTCCAGATGCATCTCATGGTACCTTCAGCATATACATCCTAAAATATCTAGCAAGGTGTGTCCTTGTGCTGCAACCTTATTGTAAGTCAGTAGGAAAGCATCAACTAGAAGGCACAATTTTGCAGATAATAAGGCACCTTCCACTACCAGGATCATGGAGCAACTTGTTTTACTGGATTTTGGGAAAGTTTTTAAGGAAAATTTGCCTTAAATTTTAAAATTGCTTTTGCTGTCCCTTGAGAGAGCACACAGCGTCACTAAGATGAAGAGAGCTTGTGCTTTGGCCAATGTGTTGCCTTCTCACTTGCTTATTGCTGCCGAAGTGCCGACAGCTGCCTGGGCAGTCACCGACACAGGGAGGAGGACAATCACCTGGCCCTGAGCCACAATGAGCAAAGTCCATCGATCGATCGTGGGTTTGTAGCGATCCTGACCCAAGTGGAGATAACAGCCAAACCAAACAAAAGCCCCTGTACTTCTCCTGGGTTATCACAGAGTGTCACCCTTGCTCCGCGTGTGACGCTGCGAGGTTGCATTTGTAAGGCACTAGAAAGGGCTATGAACCAGCTGCGTAGCGGGAAGGCCTTCACGTTGGAATCTGACCTTCCTTATCATTGGCTGCTCGCGCTCCTCCGGCTGTTCTCCTCTCCAGGAGAGTATGCAAACACTGGAATAAGAGCTCAAAAGTCCTTACCGACAATTCCTTGCCCTCAAAGCATCCAAATAGATGCAATAAAAGCCTGTAGCATGTCTTAAAGATTAGATATCATTATAGATTTCAAGGAAGACCAACACTGAAAATGTTGGGGTATAACCAGGACCCAATGCAGCTGCCATGCATCCACTGGGTCCAGGTGTCTCACTTCCAGTGACATCGGTGTTTTCACTGTAACCACCAAATAATCAGAATGAAAAAATCAGTTTCACCACTGCAGGCAATTTATTTCATGCAAATCAGATGCAAATTTTGTGTCAATGCATTGACAAGTGGAATGAGGAGAACTGTGGTGAGAGACAGACTTGCAGTCACTGTGGGGGAACAGCCTGTGTGGTACAGCCATGTGTTGGTACCACCTAGTATTGACGACATACGCGGCTGTTCATCACTGCAGCTCTTTTCTACTCTGTTCATCAAGAAAAAATGCCTGAGAAACTATCTCATTTAAATTACTTTGAACTATTCGCAAAACAAACATCTTGTGAGGTTTTGGTTTAGGAGGTAATTCCGTTTTTATATTAAAGACCAATGTTGATTGGCATGGTGTTTGTACCCACTGAGCTCAAATGCCTCTGAGGGAAAATGCAGACTTTCATGTGATTTTTGAACACTGGTCTTTGAAATTGAACCAGTATATTCACACTGGAAAAGCCGTTACAATTTCTTCCTCTTTGCTGTTGCGTAACATTGAGCAGATACATCTCTTAATGGTCACTGAATAGAAGTAATGCCACAGAAAGTCTAGGAGTGTAAAGGAAATTACTGGTAAATTATGAAAAGGATCAGCTCGCTGATGATTTTAAAGAAAGTTATTCTATGCTAAGTGGAGACTGGACTTCATTTCCTGGCATGATATAGTTACAAAATATTTTTAATACTAGTGCATGGGTAGCACAGCCGCAGATACATGGCAGTTCATTTGTCCACCTTCACAAGATACAAACAGAGCCACAGCAGATGGCATAAACCCCTTCTGCTCTACGCGGAGTCACCGGTAACCTGTCCACAGGCTCCTCTCGTTGGACTAGTATAAGGTCATCCTATGGATTGCTATCTGTTCTACAAGCGTATCTCCGTTTCAGCCAGTCCAGTCTCCCCTTCCCATCTCCGCTGTTGTAACGGACACGTGGAGCTGGAGATTCGCCTTTTCTTGGGGATATCGCTTCAGCAGAAACAGAGGTGGCTGTGAAACCCGGGGTGGGTCTGCAGGCACACAGAGGTATCTGCTGCAGGCTGAGCACGCAGAGATGAGGCTCCTGTGCAGCCCTTTTGCCGGCTTTTGGGAAGCGTTTCTCGGCGGTGCCTCCTCCAGCAGAGGCGGAACGGCTCCCCAGGGAGCAATGCGGAGACTTCTGGAGCTGCAGCTCCCGATGACGGCGATGCTTTCGGCTAGCAGGAGCCGAATCGCAGGAGGCGTGCGGCAGGGACGGAGCTGTGCCTCGCTCCAGGCGGCTCTGCGCTGGCTCGGGTCAGGGTGTCCCTGTGATTTCCACCTGTCACCTCAGGTCTCCTGGGGGGAACTGCCCCCACTTCCCCTGGCAGCCCTGAGAAGGTGCTGTCTGGGCCAAGAGAGCATGGGAATTTGCTTTTCTCTTTCGTCCTCTATTTCCTCAGACCCTGAGGAGGAGGACTCCTCAAGGCAGCAAAAGGAAAGGGTCTGGGCCACCCATATAAATGAAGAAGAAAAACCTATCAGATACCTTAAGTAATGGTTTTCATTAAGAAATCTTCACTAAGGAAGGTTGCTGCCATAAGGAGAAGGTGTCTTATAGGACAACCCGCCTAGTGCGGGGTATAACAAATGTCTGTAATAACAAACAACTGCAAAAAGCCTAGAAGCAAAATCCCAAGCTGCATGACTCCATCCCTTTAAAGCCTTTAAGCTTGCTGCTGGTGCAGTACCAAATCCCTTTTTCAACCCAGAATATACATCTTAACAGGAGATTTTTTGAGACAGAGAGGATATGCACGGTGGCACAGGGCTGTCTGTGACAGCAGCAAGCCCAAATGTTGGTAATGGCCCTTCCGAGAGCAATCCCACTCCCCTGCTCAGATTTAATCAGGCATCTCGTCCAGCATCTCCAGCCCCACGTGCGGGTGTGGGAGCAGCCCAGGATAGGATGCTGCGGTCCATGGAGGGATGCTGCAGCCCTTGAGGAGATGCTGCATCTCTCCAGGGGATGCTGCGGCTCCCGAGGGGATGCTGCAGCTTGCCGCGGGCAGGAAGCCGCAGGCAGTGCCAGCTCTGAGGCCTGCCTGCGCCTGGCAGCAAGTTGCCATGGCTACAAGGTGAGTCACTTTGGGGGAAAAAAAGGAAAAGATGAACTCTGGCAGGGCTGCCAGTCGGCAGCCTGCCCTGCCTGACAGCCGGAGCCGCAGCCATACCTTGTGTGGGGCAGACAAGGGCAGGAGAAGCTCCGACCCCTTGAAAAGCTGCTGCTGGCGCCAGGGCTCTCAGCTTTTCCTGTCAAATATGAATTTCCACACGCCAAGGGAGCCCTGGGAAAAAATAAGCAATTCAAATATGACCAGTTCATTTTGCCATTCCTTCACATGCACTCCTTCGCCTTTCAAACTTAGTTAACAAGGGAGGAGGAAAGCTTATACCAACAAGGAGACCCCACACGACCTTCCTCACAGCAAACACTACAATTTGTGCTACAAATAGGTGAAAACAGTCCTTGTGTCTCAAGGCAGCAAAGAGCCTGCTCCTGCCCTGCGCTGGGTGTCCAGGCCTTGTATGTTGCTGACTCTCCAGCAATGCACATGCTCAAGATTGTTGTGGTTTTGTTTTTTTTAAACATTGCATTTTTAAATACTTTGAGTGCCACAAAAACTGCCATGGCAGGCATTCACACGGAGTCTTTCAGTACAGAACGGGCTGAAACACCCAGTGTGTGGGACGGGAGCATGGCTGAACGTAAAACACCATTAATGCCAATGGACTGCAAACGAAAAAATGCCACTTTTGCCACTCCTAGCAAAGTTCAGTAAAATCCCTGTGGTTCACCTGGACTGAAGACCATGCAGTATTTTTCCATTGGGCTCCATGGGCTACCCTTCCTCTCCATGCCTCAGCTCCTTCCCGGAGCACCCCAGTCTCTCACATCAAGCACTTTTTGGTACGGGGTTGAACGCAGGGAGCCCAGACCCCACCACAAAGCAGCACAAACTGACCCAGGGCTCCTGGCAGGAATTTTGGCCCCTGACGGAGTGTAGCAACGCAAGACCACTGCCGCTGCCTTGCGGGCAAGCGGCAGAAAGTGGGGCAGTATGAAGATACCAAGATCATAACAGCGGGCACTCAAACCTGTTGGAGGGAAAGACTTCAGGACTAACATCCACCAGTCAGCAATAAAACCGAGGCAAAACTTCAGGAAATCTTTTCATCTGATGAAGGAAAATGCAATGGAAAAGGCTATGATGCCATATCAGCTTTTCAATCCCTTTTTTCTTTTTCCTCTCTTTTTTTCCTAACCAGGAGCTATTTGGAACCTGGTTCTCCTAAAGCACCCACCTCCGTTCAGGGTGGAAGCAAAGATCCCTCCTACGCACACAGACATTTATTTTCTTGCTCCGTTACTGGAGCATCGTGAGTGAGGATGCGCTGTCTTTAAATATTCTCTTTGTAAACCCTGAGATTCCCCTCTGAAAACCCCTCTCAAAGTCTTTCTGCAGCAGAGCCAGCACCTCCCTGAATATTTCTTAAGGACTGAGATGGATTACTTCACATCACCCAGGAATAAACCTCCGCTTTGTCACTGTCTTATTCATATTTGATAGCATGAATTGCTAACAGGCTTATATTTGCATATTAGATTAATCAGATGCTGTCTTCCTGGTCTTGCCTGAACAACTTTATGATGTGTCAAATTAAAGTCTACAAAGATTTGTTTCACGCTCGAGCTTTTTTGCAATGTGTGTTTAATTTTCATTTTACTAGAAATTAATTAAGGCTGAGTACAGAGCAGGCAGGTGACAGACACATTGCTGCAGGCGAAGCGGGGATGGCAAGTGATGCAAAACACGCATTTCTCACCCTGCCCCGCTGTTCTGCAGGTTGCGAGGCTCTCACCGGCTGGGTGGTCGCCGGTACAGGCGTGTGACCCTGGGAGTGCATGCTGCTGCAGTCACAGAGCGCTGTCTGGGTCCAGGGCAGGAGGAGATGGGTCTAGGAGGAGATGCTACAGCTGCATCTCTCCTGCCCCGGCCACCCGTTTCCCCAGCACTGGAGGAGCTGGCAGCTCATGCACCCCCATCCCGCATCCCATGCTTCCCTAGGCTCATTTTCTCCCAGACCTTGAGGACCCTATGGCTCATACGGCAGCGCGGTAACTGACCCAGGGTAGATGTTTTACCGCACACCATCAAACAGAAACAATGCCAAAAATGGAGACAGTAGGAGAACCAGGGGGGTCTGACACTAAGCTAAGACAAGAAGACTTTTTTCCCCTCTAAACAGGCATTTTTCTAGAGGATTTTTCCACCATGAACCTTTATTCATGTCACGTAGACACTCCCTGCCGCTACTCCTCTAATAGTCAGGCGGGACAAGGTTTGGGCACAGCACTCTGCTGCTTTTGACAAAGCATCACAGCAAAACACTCACGCTCTGCGTCACTGCCTGGCTTGGGCTTGCACGAGTTGGCAGTTCAGCCAGACACCTCTTGGCTCATTTGCGTCTGAAAATCCTTTGGCCATACCTTCATTGCAGGACAGCTCGTGGCTGCTATGGGTGGCAGGTCCTGGGCGTGGCCAGTTTCCCCCCAACCTATTGGTAAAGAATGGTGGAGAAACTCTGATTATTGCATTGCAAAGGGCCCAGGGAGTGTAACCCCAGAAGTTCTCCAGGCACACAGAGATGAAGGACGTTGTGGTCAGAGGGTTTCCAGTGCTGATGGCCACCTCAGCAATATGTTCAAAATGGGCTGTCAATCACACCAGAAGGCATGGTGCTGAAAAAATATTCCTTATTGCCATACTGCCTAGGAATTCACACAACTGACACAAACTATAATCCACATGTATTTTTAAATGGATTGAAAATAAGCTTTTTTCAGTTTTAGTCTTTTAATAATCTTTTTACCTTTAAGGATATTCTATAAGCACAGGCTCTTTAGAAAAGACCACTCTCTGCTGTGCTTCTCAACCTGACACAGAATGTCAACAGCTAATAATAATAACAATAGTAATCCACAAGGTCTTTTCTTCATTGATTACATGGTGCAGCTATTAGCAGACCCCATCACTCAACTTCAGCCTGAAGCAGTGATTAGTTCAAAAAAAAGGATCAGAGTATAACGCCACATTTCTAATGTGGTAACTGAGAACGATCAGGTCGGTATGAAAAGGTCTGTCCAGTGACACAATGACTGCTTTTATTTGGATTGGGGGACCAGGACGTCCTCCACCCAAAAGTGGGGACAACGTTTGGATATGTCTTAGCTGCCATTCTGAAGGAAATACAGGTTTTAATGGAAGTCCTCCACGGCTACTACACAAAGAGAGAAAGAACTGAGCATTTCTTTAAACCAGACTAGATTGTCTTTGGAGGGTTCTCGTCCCAGCTGTGGAGATGGACTCTTCCCTGGCCAGCACCTGGCACTGAAGAGCAGTGCCTGGCCTCACCAGCTTGCACCACAAGAGCAGAAGCACAGCACGGGTCTCCCTGGGCCCCAGCCGGAGCTTGGCCTCGCTCCCCAGGCTCAGCCTTTCCCCGCCTCTGGAGCGCAAGCCTGCCTCAACACTTGTCTTGGATTTCGTCAGCAAGGAACTGAAAGCATCACGTTAGGGATGAAGAGTGTGCACAAACATAGGAATCTCTTGGCCATGGATTAGTTTTTAGCTGTTTGCCATGTCTCAAAAAAGGAGGGAGTGAGACGGAAAAAAAAAAGAAAAAAAAAAGAAATAAAAGGAATAAAAGTAAACAAACCCCATGACCTCACCAGATGGCACAAGTTTCAGTCTTTCAAGAGAAAATAAGGAATGAACCAACAGACTTTGCCAACATGACCTAATCTCTCTTCTGCCAGTTTGGATCCTGTTTATAATTAGTAGTAAATGCACTAAAAAAAATGAAATGAGCTGTGCATTACTGACATTTCATCTGTGTCCTCTCGTGTACACTGGGAGAACTGCCTCTCTCTGTGCATCAGATTTTAATGGCAATCAGTCTTGAAGCTGGAACCCTGCAGATAAAAACGCTAGCACAAACATCTCCTCCAAGGAGTTTTCAACCTTGAGAAACACTCCTCTGCTTCTGGTCAGACGTTATTCACTTCATTTACCTCCAAAGCACCCTGGAGTCTCATTGATTTATCTGGATGATTCCCGAAGAAGTGAGGTGCACAGTGCCCTGTGTTCCCGTTGGGAAGTTTTAATTCTCCCAGGCAGCACAAAATTACACAGACGCACACACGCGGAAGCATGGTATGGCAGCTCACACCGCTTCAGCCTCACATCTGACCACATCTCTGGTGGTTTTGTTCATAGCACTGAACGACCACTGCTCTATTGCCATGTTTTATCTGTTAAAACTGAATTGAAGACTCTGAAAAAAATAGGATGCATTTGATAGAGTCAAGAACAGTTTGCTGCTTCTCAGATGCAAATCCATAGGGCAAGGAGTTACTAACCGTCTCTCTCTCCACGCGGCCTGTGGTCAGCCTGGCCACTGCCTTTGCAGCCTGACTTCCACTCCTGTCCCCTTTCCCCACCCTGCCGTGTCGTGCATCAGACCCAGCGCCACAGGCAGCACTCCTTCGATGCCAGCTGCAGCGTCCGTGAACGCACCACCGGGCATGCGGCAAGGTCTTTTAATCTCTCACGGAAGCACAGAAAAATCATTGGCACATCATCAGCGGGCCACTCAAATAGAGGAGGAATTGAAAAAAAATCCACCCTAAAAATTCTTATTTTCCCCTATAGTGGTAGGAAGCCAAATCCCAGAGTTCTGTTATGCTAAAGGGAGACTGCATTATTTTAAGATTTCTACCACTGAGGTTTCATTGCCTTATGTCATAAAATTGATATAAATAATGACAAAACTGTATCTGAGTGATAGGTGAAAATTAAGCGAAGAAAGGCAGAAGGATAACTAAAAATGTCTTGTTTTCAGTCCCAGAAAGGATTGGTTTCTTTGGTGGAAAAAGGATCACATATCCCGAAAAATGTAGAGTGGGATTTCCGCCGTGCGGTGCCTGTGTGCGGGCGTGGCGCCTGGCAGGCAGAGCAGGACGATGTGCACCCCAGGTGCCCGTCAGCTCGCTCTGGGGACGGGTGGGACCCCAGCAGGTGGCACTGCCAGCCCGGCGATCCTGCCTTCACCCTGCCGCTGAGGGCGTTAATTTAGACCGAGATCTTGATACTGAAGTTTGAGGCTACTTCACGTTTTTGAGTTATTACGGCCAGTACCTCTCTGCATGTTTGCACAGCGGGAATATAAACTGGCACTGTGGGCAGGTAACTGTGTTTTTTCCCCACCTTTCCTTACGTATCAGGCAGTATACGGAGCCTCACCGAGGTGCCTACAGCAAGGCTCTCTGCGTGCTGCGGAAACAAAGCTATGATTTCTGACAACGTGACAGCTTCGCTTGTTTTTTCAAGAATTTTTTGCTGCTGCAGAGGGGCAGAGCTCCGGCAGCAGAGAGGATGAGATGAGCCATGGGAGGAAATGAGTCACGGCCCAGGGGGGCGAAGGGAGCTCCCAAGAGAAGAGGCAGCAAAAATCAAAGCCTGTTTCTGACTGGGGCATCCTGAAGAGGAGGAGAGCTGAGCAGGAGCCAAACAGACCACGGGATGAGGAAAGACCAGTGCCATCATGCAACTGATGTTCGGAGCCATTTTAAGCAACAGAAAGGGGTGTCTAGGTCTCACAGCTTAAACTCCTCAGATTCTGCCTTTCTGCCAGATCTCTGAATATTTCTCTGTACGTGGGGGGTGCTTGAGACTCCCAGATGCCATCAGAACATCAGAAAAAAAACGGTGAATAATATTGTTTAACCAAAAAAATAAATGATGCTTAGTTGATGCTGTTTTGATTCCCCGTCAGAGCGGTTGAAACCAGGACGCTTCACAGACCACTTCTGAAGGACTTAAGGTCTGAGAAGCAAGCCCGTGTACAGCAAACGTTAACCCAGGTATGTGTCACCTTGAAAGAGCCTGCACTTCTGGCAGGGCATTTTTAAGCAGCCAGTAGTCCAAAAGGAGGTGAAAAGCACTGTGGTAAAGTTTCTTTGGCAAAGCCTGGAAGGGTCTTAACACACAGGTGCCACCGTGAAAGTGGAGGGTACAAAACCTGGTATCTCAGGTTTCCTGGGTCAGTGGTGCAGCCGGCGGCTCTTTGGGCGGTTGGCAGAGCCCTGGTGGACAAGGCAGGGAGATGGCGGAGACGGGAGGCAGCGCAGCCCCACCAAGGGGCGGAGATCCCTCCCCAGCAGTGCAAGCCAGCAGTGTCTGATTCACCCCAAATACGCTGTCGCTCTGTGCTCGGAAGATCAGAGCCAACCCAGAATGACTCCTGCAAATCTTTCCATACAACATTTTGGTGAGGACAAACAAGAAAAACACGGAGTACAAGCACAGTCACGTTGATGGGTTCACACAGAAGAGTCAGGGTAAGGGAGTGAAGGTTTGGGTTTAACAACCAGCACCGCGATAGTCTCCTCCTCGGCGCGGGTGACTCATGCTTTGTGCATCTCTTAAAGATCTGGTCGACAGCCCTGCCGCCAGTAAACACACTAGAGCGCAGACTGAGAGGGGCAGAGGAGAATGGCAGGACTGGGGTCCGAGGGAAGAAAATCATCCGGCGGCCACGCACCGACTCCAGCACACCCTGGAAACGGGGCACAAACAAGCTGCTCCCCAGAGACGTGCCACTGCCCTGCGAGAGCAGGGCTGGGACACATCTCTGGGCAACATTGCCCCACGTCTCAGACCACTGTCCTGGTTTCTCCAAGCCCTCCTGCACTTTGGCACTCCCTTTCCCACTTCCAGCTTTATGGGCTGTATTTATTTTTTTCCCCGGGGTGTCAGGGATTATCTCTCTTTGGCATGTGAAACATGTCCCCTGCCTCTAGCTGCAAACCACGCGCTTTGGCAGCAGAGGCAGAGGATGTGGGGGAAATGCCTGCACTGGCATCACGGCACAGACACGGGCACAGTGGCACACTGGCACTTAACTATTTGTTCACCACAAGTATCGTCACGCCAGCAAGCTGCTGACAGCAGTTTTGGGTGTAACTGGTCAATTAAAAAGGATCCAGTCTCTTCTGACAGCAGTATGCAATGCTCCCAGAGCTTTCCAGAGTCTTGTTGAAAAGGATAATGGACTCTGGTGTCAGGACACATACACTTTTTTCCAATCCTTACCCTACAGGGGGAAGGGGATTTTCACACATGCAGATATCTGGACCTGGCTCATGTAAAGTACCGTCTCCATACTTTAATGTTGCAGAAATAATGATTTTTAGACCTGATCTAAAACTCACTTGGAGCAGTGTGAAACCAGTATTTGCAATGAGGTTTGTGGCAGGCCCCTGGCAAGCACAACTGACCACATTTCCTCCAGTTACGCCAAATTCTGAGTAGCGGAGGAGGATTTTCATTTCCCCCGTGCCTGGCGTAGGAGGTGGGCACTGGTGCTCATGTGCTGTTTGCAAAAATCTCCTCTGAGTCTTCAGGGTCTTACAGCAGGGAGCGTGTATTTTCTCACTCGAGGCCATTATTTTTGCCACATTTAATAATTACACTTTAATTCTTTAGCTGATTACTCCACCCTGAAGCTGCTGTGCCACTGGCCTGCGGCCTCGGGAGAGCAGAGCAGGATGGATTTGTCATCTGCTCGCCAGCGGTGAGTCATGGCAGAGGCAGGAGGGGAGCAGCGGCACGGCGAGGGTGCCATCCTCCTCCGGACATGGACGACCCGCTCCCCTGCCAAGGGCCTTCCCTGCCCTTTGTCTCGGGAATCGGGAGGCAGCCGGGTTGTCTTAGGTTTTGGAAAGGGGGCAGGGGTGTGCTTCCGGTGCTGGGGAGGGGACAGAGCACCGTGAGCCGGGGTGGCCAGGCTGGCTTCAGCAGGACAAGCCCGGGCACGGTGCGGCTGTCCCGGGCAGTGGCATCGCAAGTCGCTCCACACCAAACAAATGCATCTCCTCAGGCGGAGTACTTCCCCTCAGATGTTACTGCTCTCCTGCCCGATGGTGGCATGAAGTATGTGGAGTTTTTTTGATGCCCGATGGTGGCAAGAAGTACGTGGGGTTTTGTGGTGTTGATGTTTACAAAATGTGAGTTCCTGCGTGTCTCCTCTCACAGCCCCTGTACGCGTACTGCCCACACACACCTGCGGCAAGCACTGTGTATTTGCAGTCACTGTCCCGAGGCCGGGGGAGCCTGTGCTGCATGGCAAGGGACACCTGGACACCGGCACGCGGTGTTGGGATGGCCGCTGCCCGGAGGGAGAGGAGCATCACCTGGGCTGACAGGGCTGGCTGGCGTGCAGGAGCAGCACATTCCTCTGGGGAGAAATGACAGGTTTGAGGTTTTGTGATGCACTTGCAACCTGTTACCTCTCATAATGATTTGCACATCAGCTGGACCAAGATTGTGCTGAGCTGCTCTACCAAGCAGTTTTACTGCAAACCAAGTCCTCCGCACTCCCACGCTGACGCCTGGTCCTGGAGACGGGGGGAAACAGGTCCTGCTGCAATGCAGGGCTACCCCATCTCAGGACAAGCGTGAAACTAACGCACAGCTTAAAATAGAAAGGAGAAGTGCTCCCCAGAGAGAGCAGCGTGTGCTGAGAGGGAGCTATCTGCACTTTGGCTCCATTAATGCCGAATGCTTTCAGAGGAGCGCGAGCTGCAAGCAGGGATGTCCCCCAGCAATGCACCGCAGAGGCTCTCGCCCTGACGCTGTTGCTTGGCCGCTCAGGCGAATATTTATATTATTGTGCTGTTTTGCAGCTGCGTTCGGTTACCAAGGTGGGAGCGACCTGCTCAGCACGCACTGAAACAAGCAAAAGGTGAGAGTTGTTTTTTCCACTCACTTTTAATTAAATGTCAAGCCAGGCTGCACTGAGTGTCATGGTCCTGTTTCCAGGTGCACACTTGTATCTGGTTCTGCTCAATGTTAGTTCAATTTGCTTTCTTTTTTAATTGTCAAAAATGTATACTGCCTTCAAAACAGCACATAGCTGTAAAATATTTCCCACTTTATACGTTTCCCTTCAGAGCAATCCCAGTTTCATATTTTCTCACACTTCTGGAACAGGAAGGAATTTCCTGCAAAGCAGCGCCGCAATTTTCCATAAAACATTTATGTACCAGCCTGTACTTACTTTGACTTCCTTTCTGCTGATCTGACTGCAAGTTGTGCCTCTTAAAAAGCAGCAATTGTATATTAATCTAAGAGGCCCGTGAGACTCAGTCCAGCAGGGAGCACACCGTCGCCAGTGGTGAAGAAGAGCTTGAACCATGCAACTGAGAAAAGATCAGAGCAGGGAAGTAATGGCAAAGCAGTAGACGGCTACAACGGATTCCGGGATGTCACACTGTAAGCAGAGCTCTTTTTTGAAGATTTGGTTATTAATATTAATGCAGCTTTTAACATGTTAGTCTGACTTTCAGATGAGGCACTAGTCAACCAAGTTAAGTGCAGGATGAACCAGACACTAACAGGCTGCTAAATGCACAGCATCCACCAACCTTCATTGAGCCGATCTGCAGCTATTCAGCAACACGATGCTCTCCGGAGGAACAGCATTGTCCGCTCTTTCCCCTGTTTCTGGGCATATCATGCAACTGTGATTGGCAAAGTATTCGACAATGTCTTTTTTCTAACTCTAGAGTGTCCTTAATAAATTGTTTGTGTGTGTATATATTTAAAATGTGTACATGATTGCATGAATGTGTGCATCTGCACACAAATACGTCTTGCAGACATCGTTATGCCATTACACATGGCTGCATGGTTAGATGAAAACCACAGTTAGGTTTCTCGCGGCTGGCACACTGGAGAGGACAAGCTATATAATAACTTTTCTTCGTTGTTGATACAGTCTGGTTTTTAAGCTTGATAATCAGAACAGAAATGTGGTGTGACCAAAAGGACTGTGCATAAACAAACCTCAGGGTCAATGCCCTTATCCACGACAAACACCCTGTGTGACCCCGGACGCTCCTCAGTCCTTCTGAACCTCAGTTTACCAGCAGCAAACACAACGGCCTCCCCCAGAAATGTGAACGAAAGCCTGGGGTCCTCGAACCCTGCAGGATTTGGGGATGTGTTACAAGTCATGAGACCTGCCAGAGGCCAGCACTGTAATTTCCTTCTCTCTCAACAGGAATTTCTTGTTTGCCAGAGGTTTTTTCACAACCTCTCACAAGTGCAGAGGGAAATACTATGGAAGTACTCTTGTAATTACTGATGTCTTGTTTCATGGGCAGCTGATGAAAGTGTATGAGAAGAGGCGTCACTGCCCAGCCAACACAGCATCGGGGAAAAATTTACAAACCACCAGTGGGAAGGAAAAAAGACATTTAGCAGCGTTGGCAAAACAGCGTTTTGTGTTGTCTAACAAGTGGCAGTGCCCAGTACTCTGCCAGCAGCACGCTCCTATAAGTGCCCAAGGAGCAGCCACAGAAATGACTGTCATTTGCAGTATTAAGAGAGCGATGGCCGCTGTGTGCTGCCGGTGTCACTGGTAACTACAGCTGATACCCAACTGAAGGCTTGTGCTGTGGCTACTGCTTACGAAGGCTGAGTGGAGGCAGGTGGCAGAGATTTTTTTCTCCCTTTCCTGGCCCTAGAGATTCTCTGAGGTTTCTATCCAAATTCTATCTTAAGCTCAATATTTTGTTGTGTAAGTCCAGGGTAAATTATATCTTTCAGTGCTGTTTTGCTTTAAATTATTATTGGTTAATGTTCACTCATTAGTCTTTTATTTTACCTGGGAATCATGGGAATATTGGTTAGGGATACAGTGCATTACATCATGTACAAAATAGTTGCGAGACGGACATACAAATATGTTTGTATAAATCTATATACATACTATATATAAAGCAGTCAAGTGTTGGTTTTATTTTTGCTTTTGGATTGTAAACTGTACTTTAATCTGTCTTGGGCTTCTTCAGCCCTAATTGCATGTGTATCTGTGCATGGGTAAGACAGTGAGAAAAAGAAAACATAAAATAGAAAAAGAGATGTGGTATCACGCAAAACCTTTTCTTCATTACCCTGGGATGACTCATCGAAAGTCACCCACATAAGTGATTTACTGCGTCTTTACAAACCAATAGAAACAATTTTTACCGTGTTTTACAGAACGCGTTTTAGAAAACCACAGCTATTTTTCATAGCCTGTCCCCTGCGAAGTCTCTGTTAAAACCAAGAATCCCAGGATTAATTTCATCTGAAGGAGAGCGTTGCCCTGAGGGGGCCACTGCGAACCTTGATGACTGCAGATAAGTGCAGTGTTGCACTGGAGGGAACCCTATTACTCTCAAGGAAATCATTGTTTCTGTGGCAAATGGAGATTAAGTGAGAAAATGCCCAAGAAGCACACTGAAGTTTTAATCTCCTGCATGGGTTGTATGATTTGCAAGATACAGCATTGACACAAATAAAAACATTTTGCATTGTTTTCTGCACGTTGAAAACATAAACTGTGTTTAAAAGCTATTTATTTTATTTTATTAGCATGATTTTCTGCTGATTTTGAAACTTTCTAGTGTATAAAGACTTCAAAATTTACTTCTAAACAGGGATTTTTTTTCATTTCACCTCACATGCAGCTCTACAAAGTTCTCCTTATCTGCAGTTTCTAGTTATAGACTAATCTAAGCCTACAGTTTGAGAACCTGAGAGAAATGGTATTGTCATTTCCACATGTATAAATCTTGCATTCAGCAGAGTTCTTCCAGGTTTATAAAAATCAGAAATGTCTTAGGTGTCCTGGTTTGAGGACATTTTGCTGTAATTTCATAAATTAGCGTACACTTGAGAGAATATACCTCATCTCAGGCAAGCTCTTCTGAGACAAATCCAGCAGACAGAAAGGAGCTGCAGGTTTGCCACTCCCACATAGCTGCGATGTTTGACATTCACTGGGGTAACGCCTAGCTCATCGTGCTGTACTTCCTCTTGGGCTCGCTTTGGAGTCATAACCTCGACTGTTTGTGCCTGTATCCAGGCCAGAGAAATGCCTGTGATTTGCTAAAAGCTGAATTTATACTGAAACAAACCAATGATTCGAAGCACACGTTCTCAAACTGGTTCCAAATCAACAGCTAGAACTATTCTGGGGATACGGTGGTCTCACCTCAGCTGCCTTGAATCTCTGCCGACTCCGCAAGCTGACAGCACTGTTTGGCTTCCCCAGTAGAAACTGTCTGTGGAGGCAAGAGAGCAACAAACATGAGGAGGCAGAACAAAGTCCTGTATGATGAAGGCTACAACTTTATTTTTTTTTCACTGACGGTTGTATCTGATACATTCTGCTGAAGCTTTGGGATTTGCCCTATTTCAGTGTAATGAAGCAGAACACCGAGATAAATAAAAGCTTTTGTACCTATCACCCAAATTCAGCACCAGTGATTATTCAAAGTTAATTTCAAAGGGTTTTTTTTGTTGTTGGTGGTTTTTTTTTTTGTTTGTTTGGTTTTTTTAATGAAGGCCCAACTCAGTATTTAGGGATTTACAAAATAACAAAACCCAAGGAAAACACTGATTTTCTCTTGTTTGGTGTCAAAGCTTGGGAATTCTGTGTGTGGAAAGGAAATTTCCATTCAGCAGTGGGATGGAGTCCAACAGGAAATCTTCAAAGCACACTAAACAATCAGAGGGCATACCATTTATATGATAAAAGAGAACATGTTTATAATATGTACAAAAATATGGGTATCAATATATACGTAAATAAGCCTTTCTTTTCAATAGTGAGGATTTGAATTATTGCTTTATAGAGCAAGGAGGTTACCAAACTGTTTGCTCTTACCAAGAAATAGAATTTCCGTAACTGAAAACTCCAATTTCCACTTACTAAACAGTTTGTGAACAAAAACAGTAGAAGAAGAAATGAAATGTACTTGTCTGTCTTTGTTATTGTTGGTGTGTTAAAACAGGGTGGGACTGAATGCATCAGATTAAAAAAAAAAAAGTAAATCCTGATGGTTTTGGGAGGAAGAGAACAGAAAGAAAACTTGTTAGAATTTTCTTGGTAGACCAGAAGAAGAGGAGGAAAGAGATTAAACAAAGAACTTGTTTGACTGGTTTTTATCCTTACTTTTAGACTTTTCTAAAACTACCCTAGATAAAAATCCAATTACACAAGAGATTTTGTACTTTATTTTGTAAATTTGGTGAATGACTCATAAGCTTGCAGTAGTACTATTATGCAAGTTATACTAATAAAATATGTATGCTTGGCAAAAATTTCATCCAATCTTGCCAGAATTTTGAGAACCTTTTTATTCAGAGGCATTTGACGTCAACTGATGCCCTTTGGAGACAGAGTACGGTAGGGAAAAATGAGTCTGTGATTCTGGATTCCATTTTTAGACTCCCAATACCTTGGATTAAATGTAAATGTATCTGTGAAACATCTCTCTAAATGGCTATTAAAAGCATACCAAATGTTTTAAAATACTTGTTTACATTACACATTATCACAGTAAGGAACCTGCGCTCCTGACAAGGCCACCTGCTGTTGCTCCAACCCATACACATGGAACAAACATAGGTCTGGACTATCCGTCGTCTCCTGCACCTGTTTCTGACCAGCCCTGTGCAGAACTCCGCTACCAGTGACACGTAAAATCTCAGTAGGCTTTAGCGGGTGTGTTCACTTGCAGGTGCTGTGAAGGAATAAGTAGAATAGGCAACAGAAAATACAGTATGACTTTGAAATTACACACCTGCATGCTACTGAAAGCTGCAGGAAAAACTTACCTTTTCCTGATTAAAGATAGTAAGTGTCCGACTGACTTGGATAATTGGTAGCACCTCCGCCACTCGGATGCCCAAATCCTTACACAAACGAGCAAACTGTTGGAGTGGTGTTTAGGCCTGCAGCAGTTCAAGAGCTGACTCAGGCACCCAACAGCTGAGATCACTTGCGTTAGGGGAACAAGTACCTGCTTTTCATTCCCCTGGTAAATGTGTGCTGTCTACATCCTTTCTGTATAAAAGTAATCTAAACCAGTTAAGAAAAAATTTATGCAGAAGTTGCCAATAAACAATGGTTTCTTCAAGCAGTGGCAAACTGGAGGAACCTTCTAATAGAAACAACAGTGCCAACACCTTTGCCCCGAAGCAAGATTTCCTTGCAAGGCTGGAGCCCAGTTGGTTTCCAGAACACTGCAGAAGCACGCAGTGGCTGTGGGAACCGGAGTACGTGGCTGGATGGCTCCAGTCTGCCATTATGCCGTGCTCAAATCTCATCTATATGCCTAACTTCTTACAAGGAGAGCTTAGAATTGATGATGTGTTTCTGGATCAGCAGAACCCTCAACACCCAGCGTGATACAGACCGACATCACCAAGGATTTCATGTATTACTGCCTCGTTACTGTGCAGCTCCACAATTCCAATTACTGTCAGCTCCGGTTGCTTGTCACCAGGCACGCAGCAGCCAGAGTGGTGAAGCAGAGCAAAGGCTTCCCAGCGCAGCGTGCCAGCAGGGAGGGTCTGCTGCCTGCAGCCGAGGAATGCAGTACAATCTGTTAGACCTGTCAGAGTGACCCCAGGTAAAACAGCACACAAGAGCCTCGTGTGAAAGTCATGCATTAAGCACGTCCCTTGCCTTCCTCTCCTCCGGAGCACCCTGCCGAGATGGATGGCGTTATAAGCTGGTCCCATGTAACTCCTTTACAATTCCATGGCCAGATGCAATACAGAGCTTCGGTAAAGGCTGTGTACTTAAAATTTTAGGCAAGTCACCCATCGAGTGGAATGCCAAACCCATACATGTCACAGACCGAAACACTTCAAAGGCCAGCCATAAATCTGCGTGGAGCTACTCAGAAAGGAAAAGCAGGGACAGCTTTAACCTGTCCTTCCTCTCTGGAGATTAAAGCCGTTCTCCAAGGCCTCGAGGGGTTCACCCTCGCCCACTCGTCTCCTTCTCTCCGTCAGACAGGACAGGGCGTGAGCACTAATTAGGTTTATAGACTTCCCACCAAGTGACTTAGTCCTTCTGCTTCTTCCCCGGAGGAAGCAGGGAGTAGTTGCTTAGGTGGTGAGCATTCCCTAGAGACTCGGATACTTTTCCTTCCTCCTGCTCATAGACGTGGCCTCCTCGCATGTGCCCATGTCCAGGAACCGCCACTGCTGGGACCTCTTCGGAGTAATAGCACCCACCCAACGCTGTGCCACCCAGCCAGCCTGAGCCTGGGATCCCCTGGCACAGAACACCCTGAACACCTATTTTACTTGAGCTGCGCACAAGCAAGACCTGGGTGAGACAAATCTGGTGAACCGTGCCAGTTCCTGCACACAACCCCCATGTGTGAGCGCTACACACGGCTTGGCAGTTACTGCACTTTGAACCCCTTCCACTGCAGGTTGACTTCATGTCATTAACCACATCGTTCTTGCCATAATGCTTCAAGAATATTTGCCATACTACTCAGTCACAGTTCATTTCTTTACCAAGGTGGCCTCGGAGAACCTCTTTTGGTAAAAGATTAATTTTTCATGCCAGCTATATATCCACACAAACAGGAGCCTTGCCCAAACCATTCCTACTTATGGAGGATTTTCCAGCTGTTGATGAGGGAGGTTTGGCCATGCTGAATCTTCCTTCAGCTTTGTGAAAAATAGCAAAGGTATTGTTGGCTTTCGCCATAATAACAAGGCTATAAATCTTTGACTTATAAGGATAACTAACCTTTAGTAAATTAGGAAACATGAGAAACCTCAAAGATAACAACTAACAGCAACTATGAAGAAAAACATCATGAAGAAAAACATCCGAGAGAAACAAAAGAGAACTTCTCCAAAGACTCCACAAGTGATTAACAGAAGGAAACAGATGCATGGGAAAAGGGAACTGAAGATCATGGATCCTCAGAAACAATTCAGAAGGAAACACACAAATAGAAGAGAAAAGGGACTAATAATAATCAATCATTATAAACAATTACTCTGTCTAAAAGAGGGAATACGTATGCAATATTGAATGTATATAAGACATGGTTGAAGTGTTAGCTGGTGTGCCGCTGACTTGAGTCACGCACCCAGCGCTGTGCTTTTGCTTTATTGGCTTTGTCCCTATAATAAAATAAGTGCCATTTCTGTTTAAGGGATCTGGCTATTTATTACAAGCTTTGACCGACCACTGTCTGTTCCGGCGGTGTTTTGGAAGAGCCGTCGGTACATCCCAGGCAGCTCATTTGTGTGAAGGCTCACACGGACAGGGACATTCGGGACCTACTCTCAAAAAACCATCAGACCTTGAAAGCTTTTCCACTGAATAACCCGAGCTGCGGTACATCCTCCTGACGTGACCGTTAACACATCGACCCACAGGATGCGTGACCCACACGGAGACCGAGGGCGCTGGCATGTCGGGATGGCGTCCCTTGCCTTCTGTGCCATTTCAGGCCCAGGTGACAGCCAAGGCCGGAGGCTGGTGGAGGAGCCGGGATGTCAGGGAGCCAGAGGAGCCGCAGGCGCTGCTGCCCAGCTCAGTCGCCGAGGGTGCCCTGAGAGGGCAGGATCCCTGCCGGGAGCTGCCTCAGCCCCAACCCGAGGGCCGCGCGTCCATACCCAACGCTTTCCCGAGGGGAAAGGCTGAGGGTCCGACTTTCGTGAGGAAAAGGAAGGCGTCTGTGCATTTTTTTACCACAAAACACCCTTTTTTTAAAGTTTCGGCCAAGCGTTGTCCCGCCACCGGCGCTGGCAGGGCGCGGGGCGCCGGGGGCCGCCGCCCCAGCCCGGGCCCCTCCCGACCGCCTCAGCCCGGGCCCTGCCGCCGTCCGAAGCGCGCCCCCCCGCCGGCCCCCCCACCGGCCCCCCCGGCCCCGGCCGGAAGGGGAGGGACCGGCCGCCGAGCGGGACGGCAGGGCTGCGGCGCCGGGACGACTGCTCGCCACCACCGGCAGCCCCCCCCGCCCGCCTTCCCCGGGGCCCGCAGCAACGCCGGGGGCAGGCGGCAGGGAGCCCGCCGCCATGTCGCAGCCCGGAGCGGCGGTAAGGCGGGGGTGCGGGCGTGTGTGGGGGATGGCGGGCCGCGGGCACTGGTCCCGCCGGGGCTGTGGGGCGGCGGGGCCTGGCGGAGGGGCGGGTGCCGCCCTGGGGCGGTGGCGGCTGCCGGGGCGCGGCCCGGGCCGGGCGGCGCGGGCGGTTGAGGAGCGGCGGGCAGCGCCATGGCCTTCGCGCGGTGGTGGTACGCCATGGTAAATAGGGGGGCTGCGGCCGTGGGACCGGGACCGGGGGTGAGGCCGGGCCGGGCGGGGAGGCCGGGGGGCGGCCGGGGGGCGGCCGGGAGTGGGGGGCTCCGCGGGCGGGGTGGCCCGCAGGCTCCCTCCCCGCTCCGGGGGCAAGGCTTAAGAAGGGATAAGGAAAAGGATTTTGTGGTGACTGGCGGCAAATCAGCGCTTTTTTTAAACGCTCGCGCAGTAGAGTTTCAGGTCAGATGAGAACTTGGTGTTCTCTGGCGCTGCTTCCGTAATCCCTGTGCCGTCTTTTACAGGCGACTCTGGAAAATCTGCTTTTTCGTGCTGTTGGCTGTTTTCGTAATTTTCTGAATACTGCAAGCGCGCTAGCTGATGAAACTACCACACAGCCATTTGCAACATAAGGCAGAATTTCTATATAAGTCCCAATTTGTATGGGATTGTTTTGGCTTTGGAAAAAACTCCGCAGTGTGCCTTTTTTCAGCAACATGTTCTTAACTGCAGGTAGGTGGTGGAGTTGCCAGGAATAGTCCTCGTTTGCCAGCGACTCCCTAAGTAAACCACAGCCCTCTGATGGCTCCGTGCGGTTTGGCTGGTCTTAGGTCACTACTCTAAATTACCATGACGAACCTGCAGTTGCCTTAAAAAGTCTTCTTTGTGATTTATTAGTCATATGAGGAAACGGTTGGTCGCACTATGGAGTGGTGAATAAAAGTTTGCGTTCTGTTAAAGTTTTACAGAAAGTATGCATTGTGTAAGGTGGCTTTCAGAGAAAATATCACTTTAATGTGTTTACTAAATAGATAATCAGGCAGATTAAATCTGTTGAATCTATGATTGTGCTTTTAAATTGCTCTAAGTAGCTCGGATCAGTGTTTACTAATGTTTTCAAGTACCGTTCCTTCTGTCAAGTCAGATCAGTGATGGAGGTGACACAAAGTCGCAAGGAGGAAAGTTTGGGAACTGCTGCATTAAGTGATGACACAAATGTTAAATGCCTCGGTAGTCCCGGGTCACTGAATCTAGGGTAAAAAAAAATACTAAGGCAACATGACTACCTTTGATCAGGTAAGGAAATCTCTCCTCCACGTGATCCATTGGAAACCCATTGTCGCAGGTGTTGGCAGCAGCGTAGGACCTGTGGGCCTCCACGTGAGACATGCGTCCTCTTGTCTCATGCACGTGTGTCACACAGGACAGTTTCTGCCTGGAAGACCTTGTGGCCTAAAGGATGAGTAAGCAAAGCAGAAAAAGTGGGAAGGAGGAACAGATGCAAAAGTGATTTACTGGTTGCTCTACCAAGGTTTTTACTGGCTAGTGTATTTAAAGGAGAACAGAATGTCTGTAAGATGAATCTAGTTTTCACCTTTCTATTCTTTACATTGCTTGATTTTAGTTCCCCCGAAACCTCTTTCCGCTGGCAGTTTTCTGAGCAGCATCAGATATCTCCGTCTTCCCAATTTCAGCTGAAAATGAAGGCCAAACTCCTATCCGCATAAAAGCATATCTGCTTTAGTATCTGTAATGCAAAGTTGGTTGACTTCAGCAGAGAATCTTGCAAGGAGGCTTCCCTTCTCACCTAGTTGCTGAGCATGTTGTCACTGCAGTCCTCTGAGATGTTGTGCAATGGCTTTGAACCAAAGGCTCATTAATGCTGATGGGGCTCCCGAGGTTTAGAAGGAATTTTTTGAAGCAAGAACTTTAGCTGAGGTCTGACTATTGCAAGCACAGGCTGAGAAAGCAATTGTGTGTTCAGTTCTTAGTATTTTGCTCTGTGCTTTTGACCTAGGCCGGTTACTTTATGAATGTTCTTTGACTCAGAAGTTAAAAGGTCTGTCTGTAAAATAATATATATGAAGGACAAAGGGGTCCAGGAAGGCTGGACATTTTTCAAGAGGGAAATCTTTAAGGTGCAGGAGCTGGCCATCCCCATGTGCCATAAGATCAGCCAGTGGGGAAGAAGACCAGCCTGGCTCAAACAAGAGCTCTGGCTGGAACTCAGAAAAGTTTATGGCCTCTGGAAGAAGGGACATGGCACTGAGGAAGAGTACGAAGATTACATGAGGCTGTGCAGGTAGAAAATCAGAAGGGCCAAAGCCCAACTAGAATGTAATCTGGCTACTGCTGTAAAAGACAATTAAAAACGTTTCTATAAGGAGGACTAAGGAAAATTTCCATCCTTTATTGGATGTGGGGGGAAACATAGTGACCAAGGATGAGCAAGAGGCTGAGGCACTTAATTCGTTCTCTGCCTCAGACGACTTTAATAGTAAGACCAGTTGTTCTCTGGGTACCTAGCCCCTGAGCTGGACAATAGGGACAAGGAACAGAATGAACCCCCCATAATCCAAGAGGAAATGGTGAGGGACCCGCTACATCACTTAGATACACGTAAGTCTGTGGGGCCGGATGGCATCCACCCCATACGCTCACCAAGCCACTTACCGTCATTTACCAGCAGTCTTGGCAAACCAGGGAGGTCCCAATTGACTGGAGGTTAGCAAATGTGATGCCTATCCACAAGAAGGGTCACAAGGAGGATCTGGGGAACTTCAGGCCTGTCAGTCTGACCTCAGTGCAGAGGAAGGTTATGGAGCAGATCATCTTGAGTGCTGTCACACGGCACATACAGGACAACCAGGCGATCGAGCACAGTCAGCATGGTTTATGAAAGGCAGGTCCTGCTTGACAAACCTGATCTGCTTAGTGGATGAGGGAAAGGCTGTGGATGTTGTCTCCCTAGACTTTAGTGAAGCCTTTGACATAGTTTCCCACAGCATTATCCTGGAGAAGCTGGCTGCCCATGGCTTGGATGAACATACGCTTCACTGGGTGAAAGACTGGCTGTCTGTCTGGGCCCAGAGGGTGGTGGTGAATGGAGTTAACTCCAGTTAGGGGCCAGTGATGAGTGGTGTTCCCCAGGGCTTAGTACTGGGGCCAGTTCTCTTTAATATCTGTATCAATGACCTGGATGAGAGGATCAAGTGCACCCTCAGTAAGTTTGCAGAGGACTCCGAGTTGGGCAAGAGTGTTCATCTGCTGGAGGGCAGGAAGGCTCTACAGAGGGATCTGGACAGGCTGGATGGATGGGCCAAGGCCAATAGTGCGAGGTTCAACAAGGCCAAGTGCCAGGTCCTGCGCTTGGGTCACAACAACCTCATGAATGCTACAGGCTGTGGGAAGAGTGGCTGGAGAGCTGCCTGGCAGAAAAGGACCTGGGGGTGTTGGTCAACTGACGGCTGAATAGGAGCCAGCAGTGTGCCCAGGGGGCCAAGAAGGCCAACAGCACCCTGGCTTGTGTCAGGAATAGTGTGGCCAGCAGGACTGGGGCAGTGACCACGGTCCCCCTGTACTCGGCACTGGTGAGGCTGCACCTCAAATACTGTGTTCAGTTTTGGGCCCCTCACCGCAGGAGGGACATTGAGGTGCTGGAGCGAGTCCAGAGAAGGGCAATGGAGCTGGTGAGGGGTCTGGAGCACAAGTCCTTTGAGGAGTGGCTGAGGGAGCTGGGGGTGTTCAGCCTGGAGAAGAGGAGGCTGAGGGGAGACCTTCTCGCTCTCTACAGCTCCCTGAAAGGAGGGGGCAGCCAGGGGGCGTCGGGCTCTTCTCCCAAGGAACAGGCGATGGGACAAGAGGAAACGGCCTCAAGTTGTGCCAGGGGAGGTTTAGATGGATATTAGGAAAAATGTCTTCACGGAAAGGGTAGTCAAGGATTGGAAGAGGCTGCCCAGGGCAGTGGTGGAGTCGCCATCCCTGGAGGGATTTAAAAGCCGGGCAGACGTGGTGCTGAGGGACATGGGGTAGTGGTAACATGGCAGTGCTGGGTTAATGGTTGGACTTGGTGATCTTAAAGGCCTCTTCCAACCAAAACAATTCTATGATTCTGTGATTCTATGAGTAGTGTCATGGTATTTTCGTTCACTGTAGAACAGGATGAAGATCTCAGGATAATCTTTCTTCTTCATGGTACTTCTCTGTGTATTTTGTGGAGACGCGATTATGGGTAGGTTTGCGTGTTTAGTAAAGTTTGAAAATAATTTGGGCCAACTTAACAACTATAAGGAATGGTTGTTAGCTCGCTAGTTAAGCTGGAAATGTAACTTCAGCTGTTCACCCACTATTTGTGTGACAGAGCTGGAGCTTCTCTTGTCCACTGTCTTGGTTGTGGATATGTTTCTTTGGCATTGGAAGGAAAGATAAGTGTTAAAGAGTGCCCAAAGGAGAAGTCAACTTTGTCATCCACTTGGGAATGTAAAGGAGCAATGCATGCATACTGTCTAAGAAAACTGGAGTGTAGTCTCCTGTAAGCAAACTGATTTATTTGCTTTATTTCATTTTTATATTTAACTTTTTACTAGAAGGTTCAAAGCTTGGAGATACAGAGCAAAATAGAGGTGTTGAAGGGCATGTTTGAAACAGGGTCCCTTCTCATGTCTTAAGCATCTGCTGTTCAGGGAAGCAGCATAATCTTCTCAGAAGGTGTATTAGGAAGTTGTGCTTTCCAAGCTTACCTCCTCAGGATGGCAGACTTTCAAGTGAGGTAATACTTTCATAGACTGTTTTATTATCTGAGGCCAGAGCGTATCAGCACTTGATGTGTACACAGTGTGTGAGGCCAGCTCGCTGGATAAAAAAATTACTTTGGTTGGGCCCATATGTGCCTTGTTCCTGTGGTTAAAATAAGCAGTCTTTGGCTTTTAAGTCAAAGTCTCATTGTTAGTGGTGCTGTTTGACATAACCTTTTGGAGAGAAGATGGCATGCATTTAATTTCTCTCCAACTTGAGTTTAGGGTGGCAAAGTTGTGGTCCTTGTCCTGTTCCGTTTCTTGTCCTTTCTGGCCAGTGAAGCCACCCTGGGGTGCCTCAGGGACGTGGAATTGATATTCTGCTTGAAGGGAGGTTGAGGGAATCCTGCCAGCCCCCTTGACCTCCTCTCTCTGCAGGCAGTGCAGGCTGCTGTACCTGACTGCCTGGTCTGAGAAAACAGAAGCGTCTGCTGAGGCAGGCAAACGCAGAAGACTTGACACGCAGGAGGGGACACTCTGAGCTCCACCCGCCCGCTCAGACACGGTGTATATTCCCCCTGAATAGTCCTGGGACTGGGCGTCTTATTGATGCTCTGTCTGTCTGGTACAGCTTTCCTTGGTGTGAAGATGAGGAGGTGGACTTAGGGAGGAAGGGTAACACCAGATTTGACCCTGGTAAAAGTCTGTCGCACTCAGTAGGAACTAAGTAAGGCTTCTCCGTTCTTTGACATGGTTTAATAAAACAACAAAAAAAATCTGGGCTTTAATTGGTGTTGCTGCTTTTTAAGCTATGTCCAAATTTGAAACAGCAAGTCAATAAAAGCAATAAAATACATGCAGTGTATAGAAAGACATGCTTGCTGTATTAGCTGGATTAAGGGTACCACTTGGCTTTTAGAGTGTTGTGATGCCAAGAGCATTTGTTTAGGAAGAGAGCCTGGCTGCACAACAGAGTTTTGCTGTGCGGGAGCTGTAGCTCCTGAGCCTCATAGCAGTGCTGTCTCTGGAGTTTCACTTTGTCATCAGGAGCACACTCACTGACATTGCTTTTACTGGTATGTATGTGGTGTGCTTTTATGGTAGCAGTAAAAAGCACAGGTAACTGGGTTAATTGTGTCTATACTGAAAGTGCTATTACGGGGCAGTGAGTCAATTCATCTCTTACCTGAAAAGCCAACCTATGGGACTTGTTTTTCCTCTGAAGAGGCACAATTGGAATATGAGAATAGCACTTTCAATTTTAGAACTTGTCAAGTATCTTAGTAATGCCCAAACTCATTTTAGAAACTTGAATTATTAGAGGTTGTCTAGAATAATTTTTGAAATTTTTGTCAGGTACCACCATAATGGAAACAGATTAGAGACATGCTATTTTTTTTATGTTTAGTTTTAAATTTTCATTCAGCTGTAGTATTTTCCCAGCCTGTCTGCTGACGTGCTCGAGCACGTTCCTGTTGCTGATAGTGCAGTGGTACATGGATCATTACTTTCTCCCTATAGCCATGTAAAGAAAAATCTGCGGGAACTCATTACTTCAGTGAGTTAGCAAACTTTACCTCCTGCTGCTCAGTCCTCAAAACAGAAGGGAATAAATCGGCCTCAAATCATCTCCTGTCTTTACTTAAAACAAACCAGACATGAATCCTCATTCCCAGATGTCTCTGTTTCTGTGGGAAGTTACACCAGCTGAGATATTAGATAATATCTCTATTATGTTGCCGTTTATATTCATGGTAAAATTTCTTGCTTTTAACTTTTTTTTTTATTCTGAAGATTAAACAATATGCTTTTGAAAAAGATTTGTTGAGGGACAGTATTAACTAATTCTGAGAGACGCAGAGACTAAAATGTGCGCTGTATGCCAGTGTGCATGCTGAAGAAACTGTACGTTGCCATATGTGGGGAGCAAGTGGGATTGCACATCAGGTTATGTGAAAGCAAGAGCTTTAAAGTCTTGGAGGGGATCAAAGAGGCGGGAGGTTTGGGGAACCTGGAAGAACTGTATTTCCTAATGTGCACCTGTGTCTGAACTATTACAGCATTTGGTTTTTGTATATGAGCAGCTGAATTCTAGAAATCGTAGTAATAGCTTTCTTTCAGGTTAGGAGGGCTGGGCATCGTGAGCATTTTAACGTGTCTGAGGAAAGGTCAGATGTTGGAGCAGATGCTTGTAATTGCACACGTTGTGTTGATCTCTCAGAGCTGTTCTGTTTCTGCTGAAGCCTGTGGGACTGACAGTGTTTATGAAGCAGGTATTGGAGAGGGCTGTGCTGGTGAGGAGTGAATGACAAGCATATTATCTTCCAGCACTTTTCACAAGAACAGTCAAGTTACATGTGCTGCCCTGAAAGTCATGACTTCCTGACTGATTTCACCTGAAGTTATACAGCAGGTCATGTAGAAATCCTGTCCAATACTGAGAAAGAAAACTTACAATGTTCCCATCTGTTGTATTGCAGTAGGTGGAAGGAATCACACATGCACTAAGATATTTGGGGTATTCTCTACGTAGAAGGTGTAATTTGGGATCTTATTAACTACACATCTTATTTTCTCTACTTACAGCATGGTGACAAGAAGGCAAGTGGAGCTTCTTCCACATCAGGAGAGAATAAAGGAGAAGCAGCAGAGGTAAATTCAAGTGTTTGAACATATGAAAAAGAAAAGTTGATAGTGAATTTTCCCCTATACAGACCTTTGTCTTTTGATGGCAAAGTGGTAGTTTTCAGGTAATCAGCCGGTGACTGTAGTCACTCATTATTCGTTCCAGGAATGTATAGTTTTGTCTTGTGCTGCTGAGCAGCCTACTGAAAATTTTTCTTTGCTCATCCTTTCACAAATACTTCATGTTAGTATTGGTGGAAATGATCTGAGTGGGTGTGTCTATGCTGCAGTGCAGTTACCCTTTGGGACACGTCTGGTGGTCCTGGTTTTTCGGTTGTACAGAAGTACAGATGAGATGAGTACACTGTGATGCTTTCCACCTTGTCGGCACCCTGGCTTTTCTTCCAAAAATGCAAATCCAAATTCATACATATATGTTGCTTGTCTGGGCCATCTCCTGACACACCTGCAAATATGTGGTCAGTACTGTATTTTAGAAAAAAATACTTATTTTTTGAGATACTGCCTCCTCAGGAACTGGTATTTACAGTTCAAGGGTCCCTGCTGGGTTATAACATTGAGTTTACACAAATGACTTCATAGTCTGAGCGTAGCAGCTGTGGCTGTTGTTAACAATCATAAGCCATATGGGTTGTGGGCAGTGTTAGGGTCAGTACCTTGAAGGGCCTCCTCTCTCCCAGCAGCTCCAAGCCCTGTCAGCCACTCAGAGGTAGGTCCTTGTGTGCTGCAGCGAGTCGGGCTGGTATTGCAAAGAGAAGGTGTTGTCCACACCAGGACGCGAGCGCCAGTACTGCTCGTTAGTTCACCAACAGCCTCTGCCGTGGCAAGCAGGAGCAGTGCTTCCCCAGGGAAGGCTAACAGCAGGTTCGGGAAGAGAAGAATTTGTGGTGATGTCTGTTACTAGTTGTCTACTTGTTGGCTTCAAATGTCAATCACTGATACATGGGAGACAGAAATAGTTGTGCCTGATACCTTGTTAATAGCAGAAGCTATTTGGACAATGTCTAAACTGTGGTGTGTTTAACTGCACTGCAGATCAACACCTGTGAATGTTTTTATTACTGTCCTCTGAAGGAGATGATTAGAGCAATTACCTTTCTTTCCTGGTCCCAATACCAAGAAAGGCTTGGCTAGCCTGGGAACACGTTCCTCCTTTCCTCTCTAGACAGTTTATTTTTTTTCTTAAATAGCATTATTCTTTTAGTTCAGTTTAGTTGTTAGTTTAATGCCAAATTCTTTGACTGCAGGTTGTAGCTCTTAATATAGAAGTGCTGACTTCCTTGTGGGAAGGGTGGGAGTTGAAGCCTGTAGTTTGGGTTGTGGAGTTGCTGTTTCTGACCTCTCACTGAGAAGATCTGCTTCTAGCTAGCAAAAGAAGGCTGTCACTAAGTTTATTGTCCTGGTGCTTTTACTTTATGAGTCCTTAGAATACTGCGTGTATATTTCCTCTTGTGAATTTCTTGATATGTTTGAGTTGTTTCATTGGCTTTACAATGCTTAAAAGTGAAAGTAGATCAAAACACTTTCGTGTAGGCCCATTGAACAGCATTAGGGCCGCCACGGTTCACATCAACCTCCAAAACACTCTGATATTTTAAGCAGTTGAGGTAGCAACTCAAAATCTTTGTGCAGATTTCCCAAGAGTCTTCAATGTTATATTTTTGTTTAAAAGTTTAAGGTTATTTCTGTAGTCTTCAGTTTTTGAAGCAGAAATTGATAATCCGCCTGTAGATGGCTGTGGACACCCTTGCCTAGAATATTGAGTTTGTGCATCTGCCTACTAGAAAAGGTTTAGTAATGCATTATAAAAATGACAAGGAAATACAAAGGTCTTTGAAGAGTTCATATTCATATTGAAGGGAAAATTGCAAAAGCCCTTGTGCTCCTTGTTTAGCTAAAAATAACAATAAACGACTCTGTCTCTCAAATTCTTTGAGTACATAGTCCCGAAGGAGTGAGAGAAGGTGAGTAAAGCTTTGAGAAGTAAAGGTAGGAAAGGTCTGACACAGGTTTGAGTAGAAGACACTAATTAGCCACAGCATCAAGGAGAACTCAAAACAGGTGCTGTTAAGGTGTACAATAGGCTTCTTAAACCTTTCCTTCTTGGAAACTTAAAACTAGATTGAAAAAAACACTGGAGAGGCTGACACTGGTCCCACAGCTAGAACTTGCTGGAAGAGGCAGACAGCAGGTGAATTCAACTGCCTGTCTTGGTTGGATGTAAAGGGCGCATACAGTCCTTCCCTGCTTCTCTTCCCAAGGGTCCACTCTCACCTCTTCTCCTCAGTGGCCAGAAACGTAAAGCTTACCACAGTACTGAGGTTCCGACTGATGCTTCTCTTCCTTCTAGAATACTGAATTTAGCCTGTTCAGTTTCTGAAAACAAAAGCTAAGATGTGTCCTTAAGGCTATATGCCCATTTTACTTTAACTCTCAACCTTCACAGTAGCCTGTGGTAGTTACTTGGAAGCCCTTTGGTTGCACTAGTAGTCGGTGCCATTGCATCTAGCACAGGAAAGAGGTGTTTCGGGAAGGGATAGGACTGTGATACCCTGCTTTACAGGGCCATGTTGTGCTTGGAAAGGTGAATCTCCTCCACTTCAGTACTTAATGTATGTTATCAAAGGAAAGATACTGTCAGTGGTTTGCCTCATTTCAGCAGCGCTTCTCAGACTTCAGGTCTAGACAGGCTGGGGGACTTACTTGCTATAGGAATGGTCAGCTTTAGGTTGAGGTGCACGTAATCTGTCAGTCTAATGATGAGCAACTGAAGGTGTATCTGTACATGGTGTCTTGTAGAAATAGGCAAAAGATTAGCTGGAGGGACAGAACTGGAAACTGCAAGTGTGTTAGAATACATAATTGAAAGATCAGGCAGTTCTTTATCAGTGTAGTTGACAGTGAAAGTGTGTGTGCTATGGTTGTATTGGGCACTGTTCAAGGACAAAGGTTCAAGTCACAAGGATATACCTTAAGTCTTTGTGTCTTGGGTTTCAGAACCTTACATCTGATGAATTCACATTCTGAGGAGAATCAGACACTTCTTGAGAATCTAAATCAGCTTTAATGAAATGTTTTCATTCTTTGTGGATGTGTGTGTCGTGGATGTTAACAGAAAAGAAATGATGGTTGCTGGAATTGGTGGTTGCTCATGCACTTGAAGCTGCTGCATATGTTTGCAGCTGGGATGCACCTGCCACCCAGTAGAAGTGAGTGATGTGCTGCTGTTTTCCCATCTCTTCCTCTGTTTTCTCGCTGTGTTTTGACATTGTGGTCGTGAGTCAACATGTTTGCAGCATGCCGTTGCAAAGTGTATGCGATAGGAAATTTCCTTTCTTCTCCTTCCCTCCTGATGTTCCAAGGCTTTTAGCAATTTTGTATTTAAAGGGTTAGCATGTGAGACACAACTGGTGGGGTTTTCCTTTACCTCTCATCTTCACATCAACTTCAGCTTAATGTGTCCTTCCAGCAATTTGAGATCAGTTCAGACTTTGTGTGCCATCAAGGCATTAGTGCTCTAGAAGCTTTTGGGTGCTAAAAGATAAGAGATAGTTAAGAAGTCCCTGGACCACAAATTGTTTGTAAGAGGGTTAACATGTACCTAACCTGTTTCTACATCACTGTTTTTGTATTCTTTTATATCTGCTGTTGGCTACTGCTAGGGACAGGGGAATGGCATATGTGACACTTTGGCCCGCCTCAGTAAGATGGGTCTTGTGTTGTAGTGAGTTGTATGGTCCTGCTGCCCTCTTCTTGAATGCTGTGTTCAGTATTGCCCCTTCAGAGGGCTGCCCTTGAGGGCACATAAGATTGATGCAGACCAGACACTCATTCTCCTCTGAAAACCACATAACTCTGTTTTGAATTGATTCATGCTTGTGTTATTAACTGCATTCTATAGTAAGACCTATTCTTGTTTTACTGTTGTAGAGGGAAATACCAAGGAGAGCTTCTGTATCAGTCTAAAAATCTAGCCTTCGTACTGCTGGTGTCTGAATGTAAAAATGTAGTTTAAAAGGAGGATGGAGCCATATATTCTAGGAATTTGAAGCCTCAGTTTAGAGTGGGGCCACGTTTTACCAGGTAGGGAATGAAACAAGACACTCCCTAGTGCGTCCTGCCATTTCAAGTCATGCTTTACAGCAGTCCAGACAAAATATTTGCTGCTTACTCAGCTCATTATTCTTTATTTAACAGGAAATACATTCTTTACTTTTAGTTGATGACAGTGATAATTGGCGTCGAAGCATTACTATCCTTTTAGAATTCATTCTTTGCTCTAACATCAGGATTTCTGTGATAACTTGTAATCCTGATGCTTGTGATGCAGGATTCCTTATCCAGAAAAAGCATTAGAGTTACGCGGAGCCCAGGGGCATAATGGTGAGTAAAGACATGATGACTGGTAAAAATCTGTTGGGGTATCCACTATGTGTCTGAATTGCGAACGTGCATAAGTAACTTTGATTAGAGCCTTTGTGAGGTTTCTTTCTGCTTTGGTACCAAATTATTTATTTTAAAGTGCATTGTTTGTTTGTTTATTTTTTTCCCCCTGCACAGGTGTCCGGCAGATGTGTCTGCCCAGACATGCCGGGGACACCGGTGGAGGAGCAGAGGTGTTCTGCGGGGTACAGCACTGGCTTTCTTGCCTGTCTTCCTTTGCTGTTTTGGTTCTTCTTCAGCTACGATGCAAAAATAACATTATTTCAGTTAAATTTTAATACTCGTTGGGAGCTGTTGTGACGTGAGGCTCTTCCTGCCATAGGAAGAAATGGAGTGTGATTGCTGCCCAAGCAATTCTTGAATGAAAGATTGAAAGCTGGAGGCTGAAATGCTGCTTATGGTTGTCAAAAGCATTTCCAGAACAGAGATTGCATGTTCTTTCCTCATGTGGTACTTTTTTTTTTTTTTCCTTAAAACACCTGTACCATATGCATTCTCATTGCAATAGTATAATGAACACTTGAATGTTATAGTCCAATATTCCTAGACACCAGTCTTAAGGCATGTCTTTACTTGGAAAATCTAAATATCAAAGGGATATGTATTTTATCTTCCCTTTGTTAAACATGGGGAAAGTAATATTCCACTCTGAAACAGTGTTTTTGGTTTTTGTTTTGAAGCCACTGCTAATAATGAAAAGTAGATTATGGGTACCTGTATGCCACAGCTTTTATTCCTTCACATGCAATTCTGTATGGGTTCTTGATTATTCTAATTCATTTCGTAAGGAAGCTATGCTTTGATAATTCATTAGCTCTGTCATTATCAGGTTGGGAAGCAAGGTGTGAGTACAGCTTCAAGGTGATTCTTCAGCTGATTGTGTCAGACTGTCACAGAAAAACTCATCCGCTTCTTGAAGGGGGAGAAGGTGTCAGCGGCTCCGATGGATTTGTTCATAAAGTGTTGGAGCTGGTTTGCCTGGAGGGAGCATTGTGTGGAGGATGCTGGGAAGTACATAACATCATTATTTTAATAAGCTTAAAAGAAGGATGAACCGAGTAGCATGATGTGGCCAATTTTTATGCTTTTACAAATGTATTAAGGGGTAGATATCAAAGAAGTTACTATTGAAAGGTGACCCTGGGAACTGAAATATATTACTGTACTTAGCCTATCATGGTCAGCATTCGCTAAAGAATACTAATGTGATGTTGTGGCTTAACTCTCCATGTAGCTTATCTCCAGGAAGTCTTTCTCTACTCTAAAGAATAATTTATTTGCTTCTTTTCTGTCTTCTACCTGTACAGCAGTGGAGCCTGCTGTTCCACTTACAGTGAAACAGAGAGATGTTTGTGTTAACATTTTTTTTCTTTATACTGTTTAATAGATTAACATAAGTTCATGCTCAGAACAAGGATTTATTTAAGTCTAGTATTAGGTTTTTTTTTCTAGTTCAGACTGGGGGGAAAAAAACAGCTAGCCTTGTGCCTGAAATTTTTGAGTATGTTGGTAGCTGTCATAAAAACTCATTCTGCACAACAGTACATTATTTGTGGATTTTCAGAGCTTCACAGTTATGTTAGACATAGTTTAGGTACCAAAGGTAGGTCCTGAACACCATGAGGTCCTGAACCAAGGGCTGAGCCTGCACTAGAAATCAAGAGCTGTGATGCTGAAGGCATACCCAGAATACTAACCCAGAATTTTTGATTTTTTTTTTCCTTTTCTTTTTGAAAATAGAAAGGTAGCACTTAAAATTTTGTGTTTCTTCAGCAACCTAGTAAGTTATTTAAAAGTTGAAGCGTTGGTGGATGATGCTTATTACCGAGCTTTTAATGCACTACATCAGAGACAAAACCTAAGGCATTCTGCATCTCAGCATTGTCCCTAGGAAACTGTAATGCATCACACCTTTGTCACCTGCCTTCAGGAGCATTGTCACCTGGGGCTGGAAGACCGATGCTTTAATTAAAAATGTTCATTGTGATGGGGGTTGAAGGGTATGTGAAAGGAGAGTGTCGGCCCTTTAAAGTGTGTCTGGTCAAAGGAGCCATAAGAAGAAAATTCGGAGACAAACCTGACCGACGTGATGAGGGAGGCTGTGACAAGAGGAAACCTGGTCAGTGGCACCAGTTGGACATGTGGAGTGGGAATATGAGAGAGATCTTGAGGTGCTGGAGCGAGTGCAGAGGAGGGCAGCGAAGCTGGTGAAGGGCCTGGAGAATAAATCTGATGAGGAGCGACTGAAGGAGCTGGGACTGTTTAGTTTGAGGAAGAGGAGGCTGAGGGGAGACCTCATCGCTCTCTACAACTACTTGAAAGGCCGTTGTAGAGAGGTTGGTGCTGGTCTCTTCTCACAGGTCATTAGCGATAGAACGAGAGGGAATGGGTTCAAGCTGCAGCAGGGGAGGTTTAGGCTGGACATTAGGAAAAAATTCTTCCCAGAAAGAGTGGTCAGACACTGGAATAGGCTGCCCAGGGAGGTGGTGGGGTCACCATCCCTGGATGTGTTTAAGAGCGGTTTAGATGTGGTGTTAAGGGATATGGTGTAAGGGAGAACTGTGTAGAGTGGAGATGATGGTTGGACTCGATGATCCCAAGGGTCTTTTCCAACCTAAATGATTCTATGAGTCTGTGATGTTTATCTTTTCAACTGGGTGGATAAGGAAGGGGAGGGAGACAGATGCGCGGACACCTAAAACCTGAGAAATTAGTGTCAATGAAGACAACAACCAGAAACAAACCTGGTAAGCCACACTAGTGGATGGGCTCTCTGGAAAATGCAGCAAACCGTGACTTTGTAACTGGTGAGGCTGGAAGCCGGAGGCTCCAGGATATTTGGAGGGGTTTGGTGGGATGGTGCTAGCTGGTGGGGCGATGTGCAGGTCACAGCCTGGTGCCGGGAGGGCGAGGGTGTGTGTCCTCCCCAAAACGGGTGTGCGTGTGTATTCACTGGCAAAGCTGAAGCGGGACCAGCAGGTGAGTGGGGACCCTGGGTCTGGGCAGGGTGTCAGGCGGGCAGAGGGTCCGTGCTGGTTTTGGGGGGACCCACGAGTGTGGGGTGCCTGTGGGACGTATGTGTGAGTGCTGTGTGTTGGCAGCGAGCACTGGGCTGGGCCAGCCAGTGAGCAGGGGAGCTTGGGCGGGTCCGAGCGCCAGGGTCCAGGTGTTGTCCCAACCCTGGGCTCTTCACCCGGGATGCAAAGAGCCGATCCACCCCCAGAGCCCAGATCCGTGTTTCCTGATGTCTGCGCGGAGCTGGGTGCTGGGGGAAGCTCCACAAAGCCAGCACACCTTGGCTTATGCATTGTAAGCTTTGATATTTTACAAAAATCCACTCATTGCCACGCTACGCTTCTCTCTGGCGGCTCACGATTTCACAAGAAGCGCCTGTTGGCGACTGGTATTCTCCCTTCGATTAAAGATAGAGAACCTTCCTGAATCTCTGCGCGAGCCTGGAGAGTGGGGGTCTCGTCTAGGAGGCGTGGAGCTTCAGAGGTGGAGGTGTGGTGGGCACGTTGTAATGAGCGCGGTTCACCTGAAGGGCACATGCTGTTTGTTTTCACCACTTTGTACAACCAGCAACCTTGCGGTTTTAGGGGAATGCCCCAGTTCTCCCGAGTTGTGTTCCTTGTGTCTTTTTGCTGTCTACAGCCGGACACAATACATCTGTTCTCTTTGACTGCCCGAGGTCTCGTCTTCCTTAGTAACATCCTGTCTGCTCTGCCTTCATTGCGGGCCAGGGTGCTGGGGAGACAGAGGGGCCGTGCTGGTGCTTGGGGGACCCGAGTGCGCATCATCTGCTCATGATCCCAGCGGGTACCAAATGTCTTCTTGCAGTAGTGACCTGCTGCCTTGGCCATCCCCGGTGGAGGGGATGGGCCTGGGGGTGCTGGGGTGTGATGGGGGTCCTGCCTGTGGGCACTGCTGACAGCAGCGGTGTCGGCGTCCTCTGTCTGTCTGTGTGTCTCTGGGACATGTGCTTGGCTTTGCTGCTGTTTGAACTTGCAACCACATCCCTCAGCCTGGGCAGGCCTGGCTGGGCAGGCGCTGGGCTGGGCTCCAGCAGCTGGGCAGGTCCATACTGGGTAGTGCTGGTCTATGCTGGGCAGCACTGAACTTCAGCAGCCGTGCAGGAGGGTCCAGTGCCGGAGTGGCTGGTGGAGGCAGCCACACTCCTAACATCCCTTTAACAGGAAAAATCACTATTACGCATGGTTTTTGCAACATACTGTGCAGTCTTAAGTGGATGTCTCCAGCGTGGCCGTTACTAAGTGTGAAATCCTTGATGTAAATATCCCATTTTGTGTCAGTCTGTGCCATCAGGCCACATTTTTGTGATGTTAATCTTATGTAAATGGCCACAGAGGGTGGCCTGCTGCCCCGGGCTCTGACTGGAGGTTGACTGTTGGAGGTGCAGCTTTGTTTGCTCGAGATGCTCTCCTAGTGTTTGGAGCTGAATCAGAAAGGGAACAGGAGGTGAAAATTACCTTAGTGATAGAGGTTTCTCAGCCTCCCAGTCTGTTACTGTACCTAGTGTCCCATCAACTGAAACCTGGTGCTTCTGAGTTTGCATCCAAGCTTGCTGATTGAATC
This sequence comes from Larus michahellis, assembly GCF_964199755.1. Lineage (NCBI taxonomy): Eukaryota > Metazoa > Chordata > Aves > Charadriiformes > Laridae > Larus > Larus michahellis. The sequence continues at coordinate 86,910,700 of NC_133930.1, forward strand.
TCTGGTCATTGTGCAGACTTCCCTGCTTGTAGAGAGTAATTTAAAGTGTGACAGCTTTAGTAGAGCTGTGAGTCTTGAGCTTCCACTTATCACAGAAAATTAATAGGTCCCAAACGTCTGCTGCTTCCAAAAATCAGATGCTTTTTGCTATGTTCATTAATAACAGCTTATTTTCCCAGTCTTCGTTAGATGTGATTTCACGTATCGCTGAGTTATTGCAGTGGTACTCAATGGTACTTGCTAATAAAGACATTACATTGGCCAAAACCTGGAGGTTCAAAGGGGATGTCATGGTTTTGTTTCAGTTGCAAGAATATTTATTAACTAGAAGAGCCATCATTTTTCCCTTAGCTTTGTATCTTTACTTCCCTGCCTGAGCTGTAGTGTTACCTTCTCTGTTGTCATTCAAGTTATGTCTGTACATCCATAGCTCACCCAGTTATTTTCATTGGTACTTTTCATTGAAGTGTATATGGTTACTGTTGCTTTAACTGTTGATTAAAACAGAGTCATTCTGCCACAGGAAATAGCACAGATTTATATATTATCCGTAAAACAGTATGAGAGAACTCAGCCTATTCTGGGCTGGACAATACTGTTTGAAATGAGTCTGCGCGAGTTAAAAGTTACATAGGAGAATTTATTTTTGGATAACTTGCCTAGTATAAAATGTTCTAATGGACTTTTTTTTTGGGGGGGGGGTACCTTTTTTTTTTAATACCTTTCTTTTTGGTTTACATTTTTACTTGGCTTTTCTTTTTCTTCAGCAACACTTCTGACACTTGTTATGTTTTGTATTTTGTAGAAGAAACCAGGAAGTGCTAATGTCAGCCAGCCCCCCAAGACTCAGACAAGTGGAGCACCTTCTGCTGTTAAGGTAATGCGTACTTAAGGAAATGGTCTCTTTTAAAACTGAAGAGGATGTGCTGTGACTTCATCCCCTGCAATGGAATAGAAAATAGTTTGTTTGCCTGCATTCGGCAACACTATGATGCCCTTCAGGTCTACTAGGAATCGTGGTGAATTGAAGTGAAAGGGGAACCCAAGCCTGTGGAATGCTAGCATTGACTTTGTGAGGAAATAGACTTGGTAACATTTTCCCCTGTCACGTGCTCTTTGTTAGTCTCCTAGTTATTTTAAAAAAAACACAGTCCCATTGATATCAGTGGCAAATTTCATTTGACTTACAGGGATATGGCCCTTTTTTTACTCTTAGTTTTTGTTTGTGTGTTTGTATTCTGTTTACTCCATGGGACGTGGTGAGAGTGAAGCACTGGTAAGTGTCTTTGCTTTCATAGCCTCTGGAGCAGTTCAGTCATTCAGGAAGTTAGCATAAGAAGCGTTATGAAGATGACTTGCATAGGAGTGCAGTCGATATTCCCTGAAGAGAAGCAGTGATCACATTAAGCGTGCTCAGGTCTTGCAGAATATTGAAATAGAGTGTTGAAAATACGGTGTCTGATGGTGGTCACACGTGAACTGATGGCTGTAGTTGGGAATCACTCTTAGGTGCGTATTTGTCACGGATGAGTGGAATGCACCTCACTCGAAAGAGAGAAGACGCAATATGTTTTATTAAGGTAAAATAATAATTTGACAATTGAGTAAGTTTGATGGAATTTAACAAAGTGTAACAGTGGTTCAATAAGTTTGGTGGCAAGGTTCACCTTATTAATTACCGCATGGAGGAAACATACAAAGGAAAATTGAGTTCGACTCGAGCTAGAGTGGTTCACACAGAGACCAGAGGGGCAGAGTAAAGAGGGCCTTGCCGTTGAGATACAGGGTTCAGAGTGGACCCCCCCCAGCTCTGTTTTTGGAGCCTGGGTGTGGCTGGGTCCAATCTGAGTCTCAGACTTGAACAGTGGTTTATGTCTAAAGGACTCATCCATACAATGTTTAGAATCATATTAACTCTATGGGTTAGTGATGGTTCATAGCATTAATGTGGCGTGCTATCGAGTACACAGGTGATCAGTCGCAGGTAGGGGATCTCTCTGCCTCGGGTACGGGAGGATCTCTTAGTCTCATGTAAGCAATCTCAAGCCTTGAGAGGGATCTTCTCAAGGGGGGAGTCACCCGGCCTGCAGTCCAGCTGCAGTTCAGGGAGAGCTCCAACTGGGCCCAGCCTGATGGCAATATTTAGGGTGAAATAGTTGGCTGATAGTCAATAGTATGGACAAGATAGATGTCTTCGTTTTAGTTCCGGTATCTTGTCCTGTACTTGGCTTGTCTTGCATTTTGGGTTTCAAATATTTTCGAAATTTCAAACCTTTCGAAATATTTTTCAAGACACCTTCACTCCCTTGCATATGAGCCAGGGGCTTTCCGGCTCGCCAGTTCAGCCCCGGGACATGAGGCTGGTTGCTCCTTAGCGAACCTGAACCAAAGTATGGCGAATCACTGCTTTTGTAAAGTAATACTCCTAAAGATATCTCTGTGCTACCTAAGTAATTATTTTTCCTTTCTACTCAGTGAAGGAGGACACAAGGATATAAATCCTGTTATCACAGACTCATAGAACGGTTTGGGTGGGAAGGGACCTGTAAAGGCCACCCAGTGGCACCCCCTGCCCTGGGCAGGGACACCTCCCACCAGCCCAGGTTGCTCCAAGCCCCGTCCAACCTGGCCTTGAACCCCTCCAGGGATGGGGCAGCCACAGCTTCTCTGGGCACCCTGGGCCAGGGGCTCACCACCCTCACAGCCAACAATTTCTTCCTCGGATCTCATCCAAATCTCCCCCCTTTCAGTGTAAAACCATTCCCCCTCGTCCCATGGCTCCCCTCCCTGATCCAAAGTCCCTCCCCAGCTTTCCTGGAGCCCCTTTAGGGCCTGGAAGGGGCTGGAAGGTCTCCCTGGAGCCTTCTCTTCTCGAGGCTGAACCCCCCCAGCTCTCTCAGCCTGTCCTCCCAGCAGAGGGGCTCCAGCCCCCCCAGCATCTCCGGGGCCTCCTCTGGCCCCACTCCAACAGCTCCGTGTCCTGCTGTTGGTGCCCCAGCGCTGGAGGCAGCGCTGCAGGGGGGTCTCCCGCGAGTGGAGCAGAGGGGCAGAATCCCCCCCTCACCCCCGTGCCCACGCTGCTCGGGATGCAGCCCAGGCTGCGGGGGGTTCCTGGGCTGCCAGCGTAGGTTGCCGGGGCGTGTTGAGCTTCTCACCCAACAACACCCCCTTCTCCTCAGGGCTGCACTTTCTTTGTCCCTTTCTTTCAGTGCTTTTCCCTGTCACTAGACAGCCCAACGTTTTTGTTGCTTTTGTTTCTATTCCTTGCAGTTTGCCAGGGCATTTCTCCTGCTAGTTAAGGTGGATGTAGTCGTCCATATGTAGTTCCCATGACAGCTCTACAATGTGGGATGGTCTCGAGTATAGTATTTCTGCGTATCAGTCACCAGCTGCATAGTCCTGTGGAAGCTCACATCTAATTTGCGAACTAAGGCATCTTTAAGTCTTTTTCTCTGTTTGTGTTCTTTCTATTGTAAGTGCATCTTTTACGTTAAGTGGACAAGATACAATTTCTGGTAATGCTGTTAAGCGTAAGAACTGGAAGGTAGTGTCATGAGGAAAATGTGACGTAATGTACTCACCAGGAATTGCTTTATATTAGGTTGTGGCAACTTTGGCTGTGTATTTTATTCAGTACTTGGTGCTTTTCCAGTTTCTGTGACATTCCAAAATATTTACTATTAAAGATATGTACTGAAAATACTTACCTGATGCTGTCTAATTTTGACTCTTAATAGCTATTTTAAGTTTAACCTTTTTACTTCCCTCTTGTCCACGACTACCTTTCTTCAGTTAGACTAAACCTTCTCTTAATTATATCTTCTAATTGTAACAATCTCCTGCAATCCTGTAGTGTCATTTAAAGTAGAGCAAAACTCGGAGACTTATTGTTCTGTTCTTGTAGTTTGTGCCACCTGTACTTTTTTTAAGCCATTTGGCTAGCTGTGTTCTTTTCTGCCCTTTTTTTTTACTTTAAAAATAGCTATTCAAAAGAAAAATTTTGTAGGGATTTGTAGGGATTTTTTTTTTTAACAGGAATTTTACAGGAAGGGAAGTAGTTCTTGAAAAGGCAGGGCAGCCTTTTCTCTTTTGCTGCAAAAATAGATAAAATCCTTTGATGAAATGAAAAATATTCCACCAGTTTTTAGACAACGTTGGAACTGCTTTTTCTTCCTTTAATTTTTTTCCTTGCTGTAGCTTTAATGTGTCCTGTGTGCAAAATATCTTTTCATTCCTTAATCATTTTTTTGGTCAATAATGCTTTTCATTAATATACCTTATCCCAGATAAATTTCTAACTTCTTTGAGGAGTCAGGTGAGGTGAGGCAGTTAAGTTGCTACAGCTAGAGCTGTTCAGTTTTTTAACCTACTCTTACCCTATGGTGAAATTACTTGCTCTAAATTGAATACCCAGAGGGTTTTTTGCTTCTATATTATGGCCTAAGTAATTTTTCCTTCAGTTAGTAAGTAATGATAACTGATGGCTTGTGTTCTGGTTGGGTTGCCTGTATTTCTGAGTTTAAGATACAGGAACTTGGGTGTGATGAATGCTTGTCATTGCTTAATGCCTGCCTAATGCGTGGGTAGTTTAATTTTCCTGTGATGGTATCTTGTGACGTCGACTACTTCTAAGAGCAAGGGCTTGTCTCTCTGGCTTTGTTTTCAGCACTGTGTATCTGAACTGCTGTTCTTTGTGTATTAATTTTATCTGCGCCCTCTTTTTTGTTTCATTCTGAATTTCCTGGCATTGCAGCCAGCGTTTACTCGCTGCTTCTGCTCAGTGTCGTCTTACAGGGATTTTATCCGGCTGCATGTGTGTCCGTGTGGTGTAGGGAATAAGCGCTGCCTCTCTTGTCTCCTCTCTATCTGTACAGCTTTTGTGTTCTCTGTGTTAAGGGCACCTAGGAAGTTTAGTTAGCAACCTTCATGTGCCTAGTTTGTGTATGACTCAAATCTAAATTAATAATGTAAAGATATTTAACTGAAACAGATGTTCTGACTTCTTTCTGTCAATCACAAGGCTTACTTTCCTTTTTTGATGTGAAATCCTGTTCGACTATTATTGTGTACCAGGGTGTTTTCAGGAAGCACATGCCTTGTACCCTGCTAGATAAATGGGTGAAAAGTTAAGATTTGGGTAAGGTTATGATCATGGTGAATATTTAGTGGTTGCTCATGTGCGGCCTCTTCCATGTATACATTAGCTGCAGAAACACACACTCAATGTATACATTAAGGTGCACAAACCAGGAGGTCATCGCTACCGTGATTAGCAGGCAGCAGTGAGGAGGAGAAAATGAACTAACATCCTTCCTGTGCGGAAGGTACCCTACCAGCACTGCTGTGTTTTCTTTTACCGCCTTTTAAATTGTTTTTGCCAATTTAAACCAACAGGAAAGCCAATTTCTAGCCCAGTGTTCAATCATAGCTATTAATAGAAGGCACTAATATTTGAACACAGCTGGATCCAGCTATTTGTCTTGGATCTTTGTGTTCTTATATGGTAATTCTATTGATACCAAACAAAGTTTTGCTGCTCCTTATGTAACAGGTTTTTGGCATTGATCTTAATGGGTTGTTAATGAGTAATAATTTTCTTTTTGTTGCTGGCTGCTGTAGTTTACTGAAGTCAGAATGTTTGTCCATATTACTTGCATGGACACTTTATTGAAGCAGTGCTGGAAGAGTTCAGGAACAGTGGAAATTCAGTAAGAATTATTTTTGTTTCAGAGTTGACTGATCTTGAATATTTTCAAAGGAAACTTCTTGATCTTAATGATTTAAGAAATTTAAGGTTAGTTACTTTCAGCTGGCATCCAAAGTAACAGTTTTAAAGGGGGATTCAATCTGCTTGTGCGACAGAGAGAAAAGCAAGAAGGAAAAAAAGAGCAATTACTAAATATCTTTGAGTAAAGCCCCTACTATTTCTGCAGCAGACTGGAAATTCTGTCACAAGTTTACGTGGATTGTCATCAGAAGTGATTCCTACTGTCAGTGTATTTGCTGGGATGTTTTTTTTCTGCTACATGCCTTACTTTAGCTGTCACTAAATTTTTATTCTGTGGGCTTTGCACAGGCATCTTACTGCGAAGGAAGGCATTTTTGAGTAGAAGACCTCTGACTTTACAATACTGATTTGGAACGTCCACAGAAATGCGTAAATCTATTTCCATGTTACCAGTCATATTATGAAGGTTGTAAAGGCTATCTCTAAATTTTGAGGTTATTCAGAAAAAATACTTAAATGAGGTATCTGAGAACTTCCTTTTCATGTTCTCCTTTGAGTAAGCTTGTGTCATGGTGCACAAATCCTCAGTTTATCGGTGTTTTGCAGCAAGACTGTGGCAAAGCACGGGGCTGTTGCTGCAAGTTGCCCTCAGAGCTGTTGCCAGCACGGAGCCCAGCACGTGGAAACCATGAGAGCCGTGTCCCTGTGGAGAACACTGCTGGTTTTCTTGGTGGCAGAGGCATGCTAAAAATAGACCAGAAGATGAAAAATTGGAAGCTGCAGGAGTACAGAAGCTGCCTCCTGTGTGGGAGAGCTGCCTTTGTGTAAGGTCATGGGATGTGGCGTCCATCACCCGAGGTCATCTCTGCGTTTGAAAAGTGGGGCTGCAAAAGAAGCCTCTAATCTGGAGACTGCTGCGGAAGTTGCAATTTGTAAAGCTATGCAGGGGTCAGAATAATATGATCATTTCACAATACGTGTTCTGTACTTCACTCAAAAATGGGATATTTTCCTCATCAGTCCATGTCACATCTTTGGGCGTTTTCCCCTTCCTACTTCCCTTCTAGGGCTGACTTCTGTTTCTTGTTCCCTTGAGATAAAGGGCAGCATGGAGGCTATTACAAAAAAAATGGCTGAAGGGTTTGTTAGTGATATGGGGGCTTTTTCTTAAAAAACATAAAACGTACACCTCTTCCCCCTGCCCCCCCCTCCGATATTGATAATTTGATTCTATAGCAAAAAAAAATAATTAAAAAGTCAAGAGCTGGTCACTGTTGGTATTTCAAGAAGCATCTTTTAATTTCTAAATTAATATAAATTACTTGGAATTTGTGACGCTTAAAAATAGTCCTCATTGGGCAAGTTCCAGTGGCTTTAACTGGTCCAACCATCTCGATTTCTTTAGATTAATAACACCTATGTACTTAGGGAGTCTGGATAATCAGTCCAGATTTAGGGAGGAAGTGTCCCATAAGCTTCTCATAAAAGTATCGGTGTTGTGCGGGGCAGATGAGTAGGTTCCGTCCGCCCGCACCGGCGCTGCTGGCTCGGAAGGTGGGAGACGAACGCTGCTTTCCCAGAGCCGGGAGTTGTGCCGCCCTGGCGGCCGTTTCATCCCCGCTCTTGGCGCGTCGCTCTCCGTGCCGTCAGCTCGGTGACAGCCCCGTCTGCTGGGGGCGGGGGCCGAGCCTCGGCGGGGCTGGGCGGGGAGCCCGCTCGGCACACCGGCTCGCCCAGGGCTGGGCCAGCACCTCCCAAAAAACCGAAACCACAGCCTGCGCCGCGGCGGAAACCGGCCGTATCCTGACACTGGGACGAAAACCAGCCATATCCTGGCGTTCCTGCTGGAAACAGAGGACGCACGAGTACCAGGTAAGTTAGCTATTCGTGATGGCTTTGCTTTCCCGCCGACTCTGCTTTAGGCTAATTTACAAGGTTCAGTTCTAACCCCCCCGCCCCCTTCCCCCGGGAATTTTGTGGGCTGAAACAACACAAGCTGCTGACTTCCAGGGCTTCCAGCGTGATCCCGTCGTCGTCAGGCTCGAAGTGCTCCGGAGCTAGCTGTGTGTGGTGAATTGGCTTTTAAAATCGTTGTAAGGTGGTGGGAACAGTCTTTTTAGACACTGTGTAAAACTGCATGTTTTGCACATTACACAACAAGTGGTTTACATGACATAAGCAGTCTTGTAGAAGAGACGGATAAGGACGAGCAGACTTTTAAAGTAGTGTCTAAGTTGTTCTGTATTTATATTTTTGGTTTTGGGTTGGTGTGGTTTTTTGTTGTTTTTTTTTTTTTTTTTTTCATTGCTCACAGCCCACACTGTTCTTGCATCAAAACCTGATGTAGTTTTTTTTGCAAACAAATGCAGAGCTTCATATGCCTGCGGCACATAGAGAATATTGTGTAGGCAGGGTATGGGGATACGTAAGAGCGACTTCTTGGTTGAAGTGTGCTTAGGTATCAACATCTTACTGACAAGAATTTGTTATACTTGATACCTATAATATGCTAAAATACCAGATACAACAAACATATGGGAAAAGAAATACTTTTCAATAAATTGTGTATTATTGCTCTTTCTGTAGTAGTAGAAATTAGATAGGTAGGTGTTGCTTAGGGTAGCCGCTATTTGATTATTGTATTCTTGCTCCTTCTCTTTTCTTCTTTGGAGAAAGTAAGAATAGTGAGTTAAATAACGTGGAGTTCTTGAACATTGCAGCGACCTCTGCTGAGTTCTTGATCTGTTATCTTCTTTTGACAACTAGTTTTCTCAACGTTGGTTTTTTTTTTTTTTTTTTTAATTGATACAAAACATACTGGGTAGTACTTTCTTCTGTGTAAGGCATTTTCTTTCGTGGACTAGCGTACTTGTTAGTGACAGTCTCTTGTATAAAACAGTGCTTTTTTTGTTTTTTATGGGAGTGATTAGATACATTGAGCTATGTAGAGCTTGCAGAAAATTCCGTTCCTAATCTTGGAGTGTCATGGAGCGTCCCTCAGCCAGTATTTCTCACAGCTCTAGTTCTGGAGCTCTGCACCTTAAGCGGACACTCCCAGTTTGAAATCTCGGCACAGCTGTACTGTCCAGAAGTTGGTGGCTCTTGGAGGACTGCGAATGGGGCTAGAGGAGAAATCTCTGTCTACAGAAAGGAAAGGAACCGCTTCTTTCAGTGAGTTTGTCTTCAGTGTGTTCATTCTCGTTTCTACTCTTGTTTTCCTGAGGGGTAGAAAAAACCTGCACTCACAAAAACCTGGGGCTTCGTCCAGAGCGTCTTCTGCCAAAGTAAGAACCTGGCAGGGAGGCAGTGGCCCTGTGAGCTTCTCCGGAGCTCTTTAAGGCTCGGAAACCTTCCCTCTTCTCAAAGAAGTCAGCTCTGCGCCTGCCTTTCTGCCTGACTCAGTAGAAGTGCTTGAACTGACTGGAATACTCCCATTTTTGATCCCCAGGAAGGAAGCCTGTGTGAAGCAGGACAAGGCTTCATGAAGCTGGAGATTTTGTGTTTTTTAATTGAACAATGATGTGCTTATTCCTCCAGAACATGCAGAGGGCCCTTATGAAGCAATTTTGAGAGATCCTGAGTTAAGAGCCAGTGCTGAAGCAAGAAATGTCCCAATCTGGCTCTTTTTAAGCAGGAATAGTAAAACAATGTTGAGTTTTTGTAAAATTATCTAAGAAAAAACATCCCAACACCTCCTCCCCCTGAGTTTGTGCAGTGTTGTGCTCAGATGATATTTTAACAGCAAAGTTCTATTAAGATTCCTTGACTTGGTGATTTTTATTTACCCTCGTATCTTATTTTCTGGTAACCAACACCGCTGTGACAGTGTGTGTATCAGATCATGTGGCTTTGTGAATAAGACTTTGTTTCTGCATCCTGGGGGTGAAAAATCCAGTTTCTAATTCAGAGTATTGCTCACTAGCTCTCCTGACTGGCAGCCACCCATTTTGAGTATTGCCTAGTTTGACTATTGTAATAAAAATACCCGGGCTCATCGTTTCAGAGATCTTCGTCTTAAGGTGAAGTCCTCTCTCACAGAACGTTTCTGTCTTTTTAAACGCCACTTTAAAGAAGGCTGGTTCCGTCTGTAATTCGCCGTTCCGTCTGTGCAGAGGAGGGCTCTGCGTGCTGACCCCAGCGACACCGCAGACCAAGTGACACAAATCCTAGCTGAGCTCAGCGGCTCGCTGTGGCATGTGGCTGGCACCTAATCGCCTGTTTTCCTGGTGTTTTCTTATCAGTGTGCAGTTTGCTGCTGCAGATCACTTTGGAGCCTTGTGGTGTTTAAAACAACACGCAGAAATGGAAACACCTGTAGTAATTACAGCTGAATACTAACCTTCTGCAGGGTGTAGAACTGAAAAGAGGATTTTTGAGCTATGTACAAAAAGGAGAGCCCTGCTATGGTGACCAGCTGGTACGTCACTGTAATACTCTGTTGTGCAGAGTGGGAACCGGAGAAGAGCGGTGACAGGACCAATGCACTGCTTCTAATCTTTGAATATGACTGAATGAAAATGAAATTCCAGTCTGTGCCAACTCGTAGCATTTATTGTTGATGAAGGCAGAGCAGACAGGATGTTACTAAGGAAGACGAGACCTCGGGCAGTCAAAGAGAACAGATGTATTGTGTCCGGCTGTAGACAGCAAAAAGACACAAGGAACACAACTCGGGAGAACTGGGGCATTCCCCTGAAACCGCAAGGTTGCTGGTTGTACAAAGTGGTGAAAACAAACAGCATGTGCCCTTCAGGTGAACCGCGCTCATTACAACGTGCCCACCACACCTCCACCTCTGAAGCTCCACGCCTCCTAGACGAGACCCCCACTCTCCAGGCTCGCGCAGAGATTCAGGAAGGTTCTCTATCTTTAATCGAAGGGAGAATACCAGTCGCCAACAGGCGCGTCTTGTGAAATCGTGAGCCACCAGAGAGAAGCGTAGCGTGGCAATGAGTGGATTTTTGTAAAATATCAAAGCTTACAATGCATAAGCCAAGGTGTGCTGGCTTTGTGGAGCTTCCCCCAGCGCCCAGCTCCGCGCAGACATCAGGAAACACGGATCTGGGCTCTGGGGGTGGATCGGCTCTTTGCATCCCGGGTGAAGAGCCCAGGGTTGGGACAACATTGTGAGGGAAACAGTTTCCAAAAGCAGGTAATCAAAGAGTACATTTTAAGAAGAAATAAGAATGGGGAGTTTAAAGCAAACTGTTGGTGTCAGAACTCTTTTCGTGACACTACTGTATGCCCAGCGAGCAGGTTTCACCCAGTGCTCACACGTTTGGCTTTTCTGAGTATTTCTCAATGTGTAGCTCGGGGCACTTTCAAGTTAGGTAACCCATTCTGTGATCAAGTGGAAATACTGAGATAACTCCTCATCTCAATGGCAATAAAATGAACATCTTTGACAAAGAAAAGTAATTTTGAAAATAAAATGGTTTTACTTGCCTGAAGCTGTGAGTTGAAAAACTTTTCCAGTGAAACAAAGTCTCCGTTTGGTGCTGGTGTGGTATAATCTGGATACAGAACCAAAGCTTTCTTGCAGTCTTCGCTTTTAACTCAATTTAAAAGAAACAAGGAGTGTTTAGCCTGTGATATTAAGGTGGTGGTCTGTTTGCATACGGGCAGAATCTGAAGGCAGCAGGTGAACTCTGTTTCCCTGCTCGGCATGCACTGGCTTTCTTTCCAGATCACTTGCAATAGTCGTGAAAGGATGTTAAACAGGAGTTGCAAAGGTTATAGAGCAGTAGCCATGCTCTAAGCCATTACTTAAGTCTAATTTCTTTGGCCCACAAACTGAACTGTGTGTAGGTAGAGGTTCTTTGCATTCAAGTACTGTGCCTGCTGTGTGACCACCTAGCAAACTCTTTTCCCCTGCCCCCAAACACAGTAAACGACCCTGTGAAAACATTAGACTCAAGTAGGAGAGATTGACAAATGAATGCACAGAGCTTCTTACCAGCAACTGTGGGATAGTTATAAATTTTTGTGCATATCCCAAACTTCCTGCATATAAGTAAGCATAAACTGAGGTGTTGAAAGGTGAAGAAAAGAGTCAAATGGTACAAAAATTGTTCAAAGTCAATTGTCATTCACTGCCCTTGGTTGCCTCTTGTTCAAACATCAAGGTGTTTCAGAGTTTTAACAGTGACTTAATAGTTACTAAAATAAAGAAGAACAAACATAGCAGTATTAAGCGTTGGACTTGACATAGGCTACTGAAATCCAGAAAGCCTAAAGCAGACATCTAACCTAAAGGTGGTTTGATGCATCAGTTAGTTCCTAGGTGTATGAAGCCTTTTTGACACTGTGCTAAATATAATACTGATCTTATTCACAGATTGTGCTTGATAACACTTGATTCAGTGTGACACAATTCAAATGGAAACAGGTTATCTCAAAAAACTCTGCTTAAAAACCTGTTACTTTAGATTTGAGTAGTATGGTTGATCAGCTTTGGCAGATAGATTAAAAAAGTACTGATAAGTTGTTTTTTTTTTTTTTTTTCCTATGCCAAAGTGGCAGAGATTTTATTTTAGTAGTCAAAACAGCAGAAAACAATAAGTGTGAGTCTGTCGTATGAAAGTTGTCTGTCTCAGTGTGCTGCGATCCCCGATAAATTTAGCAGCACTTGAGGCTGTAAGAATGCTTCATGAGCTAATAATCTTTTCAATTTCTTGAAAAATTTCTCTTTAAAAAAATAGTCATGTTTTTGTTTCACGAGAAAATGGATTTGTTTATTTCCTGTGTGCTCTTTGAGCATCTCTAAATGATGGTTGATCTTGCTCTTGGGTATAGATTAATCTTTGTTGCAAATACTTATTGTATGTGATGAGAAAATTGCAGAAGAATAAAATTCGAGGATTAATCTTTTCTAAAGTAGTGATATGGATCATCTTTTGAATTGGGTTTTGCAGAGAGGCAGGGTCCTGTTCTACCAGTGGTCTTTGGGTTTTGTCTCTCTGACTCATCCCCATCAACTTTCCGATCTGGAAAAGAAGCACGGGCTGTTTGTCATTAGTTTTGCTGTTATTTAGGAGGAGGGGGCGCGTGGCGCTGAGAGGCTGTCAGGTGGCAAATGCACTTCTGGGGCGCTCCTGAGATGAGAATGTCCAGATGAGGCTCCTGATGGTTGAGTTGCGTGCGTAGTCTTCCTCCCACTCATCTCCTCGCATGCCGGCCCCTCCCCAGGCAGCAGTTTCATTTTGACGCCCAGCAGACTTACCTGCTGCGTTTGTCTGTCCTCTGCAGAGGGAATACTTTAGCTCTACTTCACTTTATTCTTCGGGTTCGCTCTGAACTGTGGGTGCGTATTTGAACAGACAAAATCTAGATCTAAGTTTCTGAGCTCTAAGGGGGAGTGGGTTTATCTCTAAAATTATTTTTCTTGTTACCTTTGTCAGGTTGTGGAAATTTAAACTAGCAAAATAGTAATAGTTTTTACATTTTTTTAAGTTATGTTCATACCATATTAAAAGCACAGAAGTACAGAGATGGGTGGTTTTTTTCTCATTTTTGGTTGTGGTTTTTTTTTAAATGGATATTTTAAACCATGTGTATTGAAGAACTGAACCACAAAAGCATTAATTCAACAAACTGCCTATTCAAATGAACTTTAATACTTACATATTAAATCCTGCTTTGGTTTTGTTTGCTTTACGGCAACCAGTGCAAAGCTGGGGGGCTTTGCTGAGTCAGGGCTGTAAAGAGCTCCGTGCTGTCACAGTAACAACACCAACAAAGAATTTTACATTGAATTAGAATTTAGTTACAGAAAAAGTAGCTTTCCCCCAAGGATTTCTTCCCCACCCGCCTCAGTTACTGGCACGGGCAGTAGGCTTTGTTTATAACATGCAGTGTTAGTGAATTTCAACACTGATAATAGGCTTTAGAAATGAAAGAGGCATGCCAGTAGTCACATGTGGCAAAGTCAGTCATTAGAACTTGCAATGTGAGTTGTTTAGAAAGGAAATCATGCTGATTACTTCTACAAAGAAACTTATCACAACAGGAGGACATAGCGGCATACACGGCAGGAATGTTTTATGTAAATACATCAGCGTCTGGATAATATGCAGGTACTAAGAGGAAACCTATATCCTGCTATTACATTTCATTAAGTTTTTAATATTAAGCCTCCACAAAATTAACGGAGAGTCTGAAATCTTGGAAAAAAATATTGTTCTCTTGGTTGTGTGTGTGGTTTTTTATTACCTTTCTCTTAAAAACATGTTAAAACAACTTAATAGAGGAACTACGTATAGGAACAGTAACTGCAAAGTAGTAGGATATTTCCAGAATTACTTAGGATGGAAAATGGCACAGAAGCACTCAAACTTGTAATTTTTAACTCGGCTGTTATAGATACAGTCGTAATAAAATTTATATAAAGGGGCAATTTCAGTGGTACACTTCTTCCAGTTTTAAATCGCTGCATATCTTAGCTGCCATGTAGCTTTAAATATATATGTCTATATATTTTTATATAGAAATTTGTACATATGGATGCACACATGGATATTGACTGAGATTGTGCCTTGCACCTCCAGCTGACTCGTTGGAACATTAGTGGAATTGTGTTTGTGCTGCAGATGACAATATTGACTCTCCACGGCCGGCGTGTGTGGAACGTGCCTTGCTTTGCGGGCGGTGTGAGAGCCCGCAGCGGGTGCTGGGGTGCGCTCGGTGCCATCCTTGCCTTGCCTCCTGCCCGACGACAGCCACTGTCTCTCTGGGGGGCGAGGGCTGCGCTGCCCTTTTCTTACCACGCGCCACCAAAGCAAGCGAGACATTTAACCTACAGCAGCTCACGCGGTATTTTACGCTGAAGTGAAATAGCCCATTATTTTCCACAATAGTTCCCTAAAGAGCATTTGTTGCCCACATCTTACAAACGTTATTAATTAAAGTTTAGTAACACAACCATTCCTGTAGAGAAGCCACCATTTGTATCCAGGTAGGTGAGGTTTTGCCTTGCATTACACAGCTGTGTTGATGTAACCCTGTAAGTTAGTAACACTGAAATAATGAACTTGCTGTTCACTTTCAGCCCGAGGAACAGTCCCGACTCATTCATGTGTAAGGTGTGTAAGCCCAAACGAGGACCCAGGTGGGTCTTCAGTCCACTGTCCTCGATCGGCACAGCTAGGTCAGTCAGAAAATACTTAGGTAAGCTGGCCCAAGGCTGCTGGGGCTGGAAGTGCCGGGTTCATCTGGGCACCCTCTGCCACGGAGCAGCTCTTCTCCCAGGAAGGGAGATCTGTGAGCTCTGACTTGAGGGATTCTTTGCTATACAAAAAGTCAGTTTCTTCTTCTTTTACCGTTGCCTTAGCTCCCTGACCAGAGGACAAAACATCAAGTGCCATCTTGCTTTTCTTGACACTAATTCCCTCTTACCCACTTTTTCTTCCTTATTTTTTTTCCCACCTAAAGCTGTCCTCAGATCTTTCTTTATTTGTCTGTACTGCAGATGATTCGTCTGTACTGTACTGTGATGGCGAGAACTGTCTTACACTTGACCTAGAGAGGCTCAAGCCAAAAAGATGAAGTTGTTCCCATATTTTACATTTATATTTGTGTTCGCATGGTAACAATTTTTTATCTTGAATTCCTCTTTCCTGGGTTGTTTTTGGCAAGGGTATCTCAGCCTGTGGCATTGTAACCTTATATGCTTTTCTCAGTATTGCTGCCTGCCTAGCTTTTGGATTCTTGTGTTGTTGCATCTGATATCCTTCAACCTACCACCAGCCTGTTGGAGATCCCTTCGGGAACTCCCTGAAACGTTTAGGCTAGAAGCTGGCTGAAAGGAAGCTTGTAACCCAGTGTTAAACTCTAACCTCCCCATTTCATTCGAGAAAATGTCACCTCAAGTACTGTGAGAAGTTGCAGTGGCAACATGTCCTACTCTGGAGGTTTGTTTGTTCTTATTCACCAGGCTTATTTCCGTGTTTGAGTGTATTCAGTGTTGCGTTGTCTTTTTACGTACTTTATTCTTCACCAATCTGTTGATTCTTACTTACTCTCGTTATCATCTAAGTGTTTCTGTATTGGTTGCTTGGTAAATGTTTTCAGTATCTCTGCTGGTTTTGAAGGAATACAACTGGTGCGTTGTCCTCTTTTCTGAGGGTGGGCAGTGACCTTCTGTAGTCTGATGAATCTTCTCCATGAATTTCCAAAATTTATAGTATTAGTTGACGATAGCCTTTGCTACATTGCCTATGGGGTAGTTTCAATGACTTCCGTCTTTCCATAACTTAGAGCTCTCATGGATTTCATCACCTGCTGTTTGACTTTTCCAAATATGCATTTTCAGCCAGTTCCCTGAATAGCTAGAATTACTTTCTTTCTGTGTTTGTCACCTTTACTTTCATTTTCTTCTCCCATTGCACTTTCCCTTTTACTTCTGCATTTGTGGGGTACACGCACTGTGATAACCAATTCTTGATAGGCTATTTTTTTTGTCTTGTTTTACTAACCCACTTCTGGCTTCTGTGATTGTTCTGTTCCAACAGTAGCCTGAAGATTGTCCCCCTAATTTGACAAATGAGTTCCTAAGGGTATTCCTTCTCTTACCAAGTTAGATCCTGTGGTGGTGCAACCCCACCACCACCACCTTGTTCCTTGGCACGGTTTCGTTGCCACATAATAATACAATGGACCAGAACGATACATAATGGTCTAACGTGAAAGAAAGGAAAGGTGGAGAGCAATGGACCAGAACACTATGGCAACCCTTTAGTGTACCTATGGCTCCTACCGTTTCTAAATAATAACTATAATTGATCACTCCTGACAACATATGGATCGTGGCCACAGAAGGCGGGATACCAGGACCCCAAGACCTAGCGAGTTCTGGGCTTGCGTAACCGGTGGAAAATGCTGGAATATTCCATTGTCCCAGCTGGGCCACAGTGTACCTGACAAAAGTCAATTATCTCAGATCCTGTAAATAGTGATTCTAGGGGGACCCTTTGGGCTCTCTGGGATCACAGGGGGCTGTTGTTAGTATCTCTCCTGCGCTGGGACGCCCCTGAGGCAAACACCTCAAGAATTAGAAGGCCGGGGTGAGTCAGCCCCTCTTGAGTCTCAGTTACTGCCCATTAAGGAATGCCGATGCGGTGTGAACATGCGCTCTCAACTCAGGAAAAGGGAAGTTTGACTATAGGCTAGCCTCTCTGTCACCCACCTCTCCACCTCTATGTTTGTGATACACACATCAGCCTTGTGGATGTGGATGTTCCTCTTCATGTGGATGTGCACACGTAGGAGTTGAAAGGGGTACCAGCCAGCTCGTTAGAGGTGTGCGATACTGAGGGATCTTGATCTCGGTGATTATAGAGGACGGGGAGTGTGTGTGTGTGCGCGCGCGTGCGCACTCCTATGCTTTGCTCATGTGTATATGCATTAGTTTGAGATCTGTGCTTTTGCTCACATATCTGTGTATTGATTTGGGATACTTTATAGTAAGTCAGTGTCAATCTTGTCATCTTCGAAGTTAAGTTGTTGTTCAATTATTTTGTTAAATAACTTTGTAAGCCTTTAAATTGGTTAATGATTAAGCGTGGCTAAAATTCAACCTCTTGATCTATCTCAAATCATTAATAAATTTTGAATCGCTGCTAAATCATAACTGTGTCAAATATCCCCATCTGTGACAGATCCCCAGTCTCTCCGTCAGCCCTCCCTGGAAAGCCATCCATCTAACTGGTGGCCAGGAGCCTCTGAGGTCTGTGGGTGGGTTCCTGTGTCTGTCTGTCTGTCCGTCCATGCCTGTCCTGCCTGCTGGCTGGGCCGGTGACACCTCAGCCTGGGATGCTGCCTGTCACCCGGCAGCATCCAGGGTAATTATCAGGTACCAGTTTGTGCTTAATCAGTGTCAACCTGTAACCTCTCCTCTGTCTTTCAAGCCCCTTCTGTGGTGGTCGTGGCGGTCTCGTGCTGTCCATGGGCTGCCCTGCAGGAACCGTCTCCGCGTGCTCCCTGCTGGTGGCCGCTCTGCCCTGGAGCTCACCTGCTTTCCCAGCTGGCAGAGCCGTGCAGCAGCCGCCCCCAGCCAGGACCCCTGGCTGCCCCTCGCTCCCCAGGGACCTTCCCCACCAGTTGGGTCGGGACCGGGGCCGGCTCGGCACCCCCCGGCCCAGTGCTCTGTCTGGGCAGGACCCCCAGGTGCAGCCTCAGGAGGAACAGGCCGTGATGCTCATTTTTCCACCCGCTGCCGTCTCTGCCCTTCGGGGCGTCCCTGACAACACAACAAAAACTTTGCTCTCTGCAGGAACACCTGCCTGGCTTTCTCTGCCGAGCCCCAAGCTCCGGGGCAGGCCGGACTCTGCCCGTTCTCGCAGTTCCCTTTGTGAGGGGGTGTTTCACCAGCCGGGGTGGGAGCAGGGTGTGCCTGCCCGGGCCGCGGCGGTGCGTCAGGCGGTTGTTATGCTGGTTGCTAGGCAGCGTTTTAATATTTACCTCCGCGCCTGACACGCGTCCGACTGTTGCTTTGCCCCTTCTGCAGTCTGTCGGTCGGGCTGCAGCAGATGTGGACGGTGAGCAGCCAGGCACAGTCAGACGCTGGTCCTTGGAAGAGGGAAAGTGGAACAACCCGCAGTAAAAAGGAGCCCCCCAGAGCCAGGCTGGTGGTGACCGTCTGCCTGGTGGCCACCAGGCGAGGGGTTGGACCCTGGCAGCTTCGTGTGCTGTCAGTCTGCAAAGCTCAGCGTGGTTGCAGACCCAGGGCACTAAAGGGCTAGGAAGGACAAGGACCCCTGCTTGTAGTGGCTCTTTTTGGGGAGAGAGTGGAAAATTGGAGGCCCAGAGTAGTGGGGAATTGAGGCAAAACCTGCTGTTAAGTGAGGGGGGGCACACCGTGGCCCCGAGAGAGCCAGAAGGTCACTGCGGTGGTCTGCGGGAGGGTGCCCTCTGCTCTCCACCATCCTTCCCGCTCCCCCCTCCATCACAGCATTTTGTTTCTCCAGATCAACCCTGAGCGTTTTCGGGGAGGATGGCTTGGCATCCTGTGTAGCTGCTCATCAGCAGCCATGCATTAAACTGCGTTTTATCCACAAACTACTCTTCTTCCTCCATGAGTATTTGAAGGCCTCATCTCTCAGTTGCTGGTGTTACTGCCATCCAGCTGGATGGGGTAGAACGAAGCAGCAGCTGGTTTCTTTGGGAGGTTTTCGCTCATCTCTGCCAGTTGTAGTGCAGCTGTTGTGCTGGAACTTGGGAAAGAATTTTTCGATGTACTGTAAGAGAAAGGCTCGGTAGGAGTTTTCAGAAGGGAGGAAGGGAGAAGGGCTCAGATAAACGTGTTTTTATTAAATGGACAGGGATGAGGGTGACTAACACAAAGGTGTAGAACAGACACCTACTTGTTAGTCATGTGAAGGAATTCAGATTAATTTAATGGAAAAGAAAAGGAACGGAAAAAACTTTCAAAGGACAAATTAAGAAAAATATGGTGTTACCTACAGATTACCTGATGGTGGTAGTGGAAATGTATAAAAAGATTTTTTAAAAACTTTTGTTCCCTGTCCTGATGTGGGAGGCTCTGTACATTCCCGTGTACGTCTCCACCCATACAGAAGTTCCCATCTAGTGTGTATAGGTATATACGTATAAGGAAGCAGATATTATTTGCTTAGATTTCTGTAGTGTGACAGTTGCAAATTCTCTCTAGTATATATTTGGAGTAGTCAAACCTCTTACTGAGGTGTGGAAGACGCCGGGTACGCTGGCAGGGAGAGCACACTGTCATTGCCGCAGTGGAGCTTCTAATTCTGTACAACTTTCGTCTTAGTGTTGAGAAATGCTTGTGCTATGAAAAGTTCTGGGATTGAGAAAGTTTTCCATGTGGAAGTAAGAAGTCACCCCAGGTATGGAATAGTAATGTGGCTTCTGAGCTCGTTCAGACAAGGCAGGTTTTAATATAGCGAGTGGCATGGAAAACGTGAAGAAATCTAGAAGAACTGATAACTTGTGCTGTTCGTTTAAATGTAAACTGTAAGTTTGTTGCTATGATCAAGGGGGAAAATAACAGCCTTCAGCAGAGAAACACGAAGCAGGAAAGAAAGGTAGTATTACATCTGTATAAAGTATTGATGAGACAATTAGAATATTAATTTCTGGGCTTTGAAGTTTGATACAGTCACAGCAGAATTAAAACATGCAGATTAACATCACTGAAGGTAGGAAAACAGGCCGTGTCATTTGCAGCTTTTCCGCAAGTGGTGATATGCAGGAGCACTTGTCTGTGTGTTACATACAGATTAACTATTCCTTTTTATGTCAGCATATTTGAGTTTTCTAATTTAGTATTAAGTATTTTGTGTGGAAAACTAGTAAATCCAAAAAGTACAATTTTTGTTAAAAAAATCATGTAGAAGAATAATCCACAATAAGTATATATGCTTCAGTATCAGAGCAGGATTTTGAGTTATTTTGATACTTGATACGAAATTTGCTGTCAGTACATGTCAGAGGGAAAAAAAATGTGAGAAGATCTATGGGCATCATGCTGTCAAAATCCTCCATACTTCTACTGTAGGAATACAGGCAAGACACAAGACCTAAACTGATAACTCTAATTTTCACTAATAATTTATTCTTAATTTTTTTTTTAGCTGAATTCAGGTTGCTTATGCTAGCTTAATAGTTGTATGTGTAACAAAGGTGAAATTAATCAATTTCCTTTTTTTTTTCCTCTCAGAAGCAGTCCCCCTCTGCAGATGCATCAAAACCAGAAATTATGAAGCCATCTGAGACAAAGGTACGAGTTCTTGAGAAACTCAAGCTTGCAGTTAAGCACAAACATATGAAGCAATAGAATTTCTTTTTTAATACTGATACTGAGTAACTTTATTTTGCATATTTCTTCCCTGCAGCTTAGTTTCCTCTTCAAAAAGCATCTAAAAAATGCTATACAAAGTACTCGGAAGACTTCATGACAGCAATACTAATTTTAATTTTAGCTCAGTCACATTTTGTGACATGTATATAGCTCCCCCCAGTGTAATTACAGGGTTATTTATGTAGTGATAATTTTTCACGTATTCAAAGAATTCAGGACAAGTTTCAGCTTTGAGTGTGCGTACAGTTGCATCGTCTCATTAATCTCATATCTTTGTCCATCCGACAGCTTCCTTGCCTTTGTCCTTTATGCCTGTTCTGTCTTGTCTCATGACTAGCACTTCTGTAGTGTCGAAGCTGTGTCATCAATCACGTACTTTACTTGTTAGAATAGAGTCATAATCCTCACGTATGCCTCTGTTGCCTAACAGAATTTACATGTATTATTTAAACAAATGATTAATGATTTTCTCCCTGCTTCATTTTCCGTAATCGTAACAGTGAAACCAACAAAAATACCGAATACCAAAGTAGACCGGCAGGGACTTGTGCAGCGGCAAAGCTTAGGTCTGCCTGCACCTTTTGTAAGTACAACCGAGGGAACACTTAGAGCGGTGAGGTCAGGAGAGAACGCTTAGAGTCCTGAGGCTCTGGAGCTTGTCTGGTCCGGCCCTTGCCCCGGGCAGGTAGGTCAGGCTGCTGGAGGCCTTGCTGGGCAAACTTGGAATGTCTGCAAGGGTGCGGATGATGCAGCATCCCTGGGTAGACAGTTCCGATGTTTGAGTACCGTCATTATGATGATTTTTTTTCCTTGTATCAAATGGGAAGTTCCTTTGCTGCAACTTGTATCTGTTGCCTGTTGTCATTTTACTGTGCATCTGGGAGAAGAGTCTCGGTCCATCTCCTCTGTATCTGAAGTTAGCCCTTACATTCCCCTTAGCCTTTTAAAACCCTTTTTCTCCACGCACACATGTAATACTTAGACTGGTAGCAGTGAGCTGGGCAACAATTAAACCATTTCCATTTGTACATGTCCATTGTCACTCATATAGGAAGGTGTCAGCAAGTCTCCAGTTTCATCTTCCAGTTATGTTTGTGAGCAAACTCATCTGTGTCACGTTCATTACTGGTGCTGTTCTCCATATGGCTGAACGCAGCCAGCTATCTAAAAATAGTTACGGTCTTTCCCTGCTTGAAATTTGAAATAACTCTAGAAGAATGTGGTAAATTTCTAATCAGATCTTTAAAACTGGTGTTGCAAGATGAGGCAAAAATAGAGTGGGAGAGGCATATGCCAGTGCTGTGAGACTGGTAAACAACAGCCCCTTTGAACCAGAGTCCTGCCTTTGCACGGACACGTGTCGCGGCTCAACCCCAGCCCTCAGCCGAGCACCAGGCAGCTCGCCGCCCCTGTCCCTGGGAGAATCGGGAAAGTGAAAATGGGAAGACCCATGGGTTGAGATAAGAAGAGTTTAATAATTAAAGTAAAATAATAAGAGTAATAAAAAAATGTAATGGAAAGGAAAATAACCAAAAGAGAGAGATGTAAAACCCAAGGAGGAGGAGTGACGCAGGTGAAGAACAGCTGCTCAGCACCCACCGATTGATGCCCAGCCTGTGCCCGAGCAGCAACAGCCACCCCCCGCCAACCCCCCCATTTACGTGCTGAGCATGACGCCATCTGGTGCGGGAAATGCCTGTGGCCAGTTTGGGTAGCCGGTAGCCATCCTGGCTGTGCCCCCTCCCAGCTCCTGGTGCACCCCCAGCCTCCTCGCTGGCAAAAAGTCCTTGGCAACACCTAAAACGTGAATGCGTTATCAATATTATTCTCCTACTAAATCCAAACCACAGCACTGTACCAGCTGCTGAGAAGAAAATTAACTCTGTCCCAGCTGAAACCAGGACAATGTGTAAGACAGTCAGTGTTTTACTTCAATGTCTGATGCATTATTAATGCCTTCCTCCTGCTGGATGAAGCAAAGCCGTCTGCATTTCAACAGTAGGCTCCTTTGGGAAGAAATAAGGTTGCTGAGTCACTTTTCATTTCTAGCCCTCAATTCCCTGCAAATTAACAACTCTTTCCCATTTGCCTGCTATAACCACACCTCATTTGTCTTAGAATCGCCGTAGTGTGCAACTACTTTTAAACGTGCTCTGAACCCCTTTCAGCTTTCGGGTCTGTGTACGTGAATCCTCTGTCTCAACCCTCAGTGTTGCGCCCGTCTGAGAGAGCTGTGAGTTACTGCGGGAGGGAACGTGGGAGCTGTCGCTGGGCGGGAGGCCGGGGCGCTGGGGAGGCTGGAGAGCAGGGTGGAGGGCTGGAGCCCCCCGCCTCCTGCTGCAGGAATCGGGGTGCTGCCACTGCAGAAACACACCCCATTCCGCTTTCTGCCTCTTGCACGCATTTGTGCAGCTCCACTGTAAACTGCAGAAGGAGTTAAAAAATACTGGTTCTCTTTCGTAGGCTATTTTTCAGTTTCCTGAGTCGGTTTCGGTGGCAGCCTCTGAGGCGGTGGCACAGAGCAGGTGGAAGCAGGCAGCAGAAGGGGAGGTGGAATGTCTTTTTCTCTGTAGGAGTTCGGTGTTCGCTGTAAATATGCCATGGCTTCAGGCTGTGACTGCTCACAGCTGACACAGTTTAAAGGATGAGTGAATAGTTGCCTTTGAAAGTATGGTCTTATACTAAAATGGTTGGTTTGACTTGCCTGCTAATATTTTTTTTTAAAATTGGATTTGAACTTTGCTATTGCTAAAGCCTATGTAAATAGATATGTCTCTGCGTGTATGAGAGCCTGTATGTGCTCATGATCATGTGTTTTAATGTGGCTTCATCATCCTCATCTGTGTTTAAGTCTTGAATGAAAGCATTGCCCATATGGGTCCAGCATTGGACATGCTCTTCAGCATTGTCACAGATAAATCTATGGTATGAGCAATGCTGCACATTCTAAAGGATGTACAAGGATAATGAATAACGCATACACAAAAAAGACATTAAGTATTTAGTAAAACAATATTTACAATACTAAAAAAGGCATGCAGTTGCTGATAACTGGTTTGGCAGGCTGAGAATTTGAATTTGTGTTTTGTACAGGTGTTGTCGAGTGTTGACAGAAATGCAAGTAAACACATTTTATTGTCCTGCAAAAAAGGTGTGTTTACTTTTCTTCCGAAAAGCACGTAAGGAAAACCTGAATTTGTTTCTTAGCAGCAGGGTACTTAAAGTGCCGAGCAGGCAGCAGTCCCACAGCAGGAAAAGTCAAACTGTATGTTCCTTGAACCTCACGCCTGCGCGTGTGTTATGCTTCTTGGCAGCCTTGCTGCCGAAGGACATCCCCTCTCTGAATGACTCTGTGCTTTAGATGATACCTAAACACGCTCAACTTTTTTTAGCTTAAAAACTGTGAAAAGTCAGGATTACCTTTTCAATATAGGATTATTTAGTGTACAGGTACACAAATGGATGTGTGTATTTACCATATGGTAGTCATGTAACCACGATGTGCAAGTGGAAGCATATACGGTATGACTGAACCTGAGACGTACTGTGTTTCAATCACGTTAGACATCAAGAGAAAATCCAACAGGGGGAATCTGAGAGGCTAAGTGATTATTTTCATTTTTTTAAATGTTTTATTTTTAATTTTGTCCACACTTTGGAGTTTGGGAAATTTTCGTCTTCCTTCTCTATCAGTATTTTGCCTTTTGTGACTGACTTGCTTGTGGTGGGGTGTTCTTTACTGTGGTCTGCAGCTTCGACACCTTTGCCAGGCTTATGCCCAGACACCTACGTTTTTATGCATGTTTGGGATTTCCCAACCAAGTGTCTGTGGTTTAGTGTGGGGGTGTGAATACTTGCACAATGAATGGTAGAAAAAGGTAGCACATTTCTCTGTGTGGTCAGCTAGCAAACAGAAGCTGGATATATCTAAATGGTAATTAATGTTTGGCAGCTAAAACAAATAAAAATACGGTGAGGAGGCTGGCATTTTCATTTTTATTTCTTCTTACCAAATATAACCATTCCTTAATTTTTCAGTGTTTGTTCTTACACGTTTCTACCAGTATTCATTTATTGCTTACTGTACTTCAACTTGAGTTGAATCACAGGAGTCAATTTCGTGGCATGGCTGCAGAAAATTTTCAGGTGTAAACCCAGCTGTTCATTGTGTTTGTTTAGTATCTTCTTTCCTTCTCTTTTCAGTCCTTCGTATGAGGAGAGTGTGTGTGTGAGGGTGTGTGTTTGCACCCATTTGAGTGCTCTTCAGTCGCTGGAGTGGAGATCTGTGCAAGGTCAAGGCACTGTCTATTAGTTACACAGGATCTGTGCTCACAAGTGTGAACCTGTCCGATATTCTTCTTTGAATAAGCTGACTCTGTAGAAATAACCAGGCATATTAATCTCGATCTGAATGTATATTGCTTCTATTTCAGCCCACACCAACAACCAAAACAGAACCTGGAAAAACCGCACAGTCAACCAAGGTAAATGCATATCTTCGACCTTTGGTGAGTTTTTGTGCTTTGGCCTTTGACTAACTTTGAAAAAAGAGGCTAAAGTCTTGTCTGCCACTGCGCCACATGAAACTGCCATGAGATGAGTAACATACCTGTGCGCAAAAGAGCGAGGAGCTGGCAGGTCTGCAAATGCAGTGTTTTGGGGGAACAGTCAGGATGCTTTATTGCTTCAAAACAGCTTAAGAAGTGTTCTGGTAACCATCTGTAAATGTATCTTGTGCTTATTTGAACTGCTGTAGATCGTGTTCCATAGCACTGAATGGTGGTAACGCTAAATGATCTCGATTTTTTTATTTCATGACAGCCAACAGACTCTCAAAATAAACAGGCTTCTGAAGAGAGGCAAAAGGAACCCCGTGATGTAAGTTGTATGATTTATCTCTCTCTCCCTCCCCCTCCTTCTATCCTCCCTTTCCTCCACCCCGGGGCTTCTTGTGGTATTTCTCTTCTTTCTTTCGTTTAAAAAAAATAATTAAAAAAAACAAACCAAACAAAACCAGCCCATATGTATTTTCTTATCTAATGATAATAGTTTATCTCTACACAGGCAAAAAGCCAAACCTCACCTTCTGTGACAACAGCTTCTAAACCAAATAATACCGGAAAAGTAACTACAGCACAAGCTGATCAGCCTCCACCAGCAACCTCCACAGAGACAGCAAAGGTATAGCAGAAGTAGCAATATTATTTATGTTATTGTAGGGGTTAAAAATTCACATCAAGATAGATTCTTATAATGAATATTGTAAAGCAAGACTGGGGCCCCAAAAATCACTATGTAGAAAAGCTCAAAAGCTGTCTTGTGTCTAAAGGTTTCTATGAAAACCTCCTTGTCCTGCTTTAAAATCTAGGACTTAGAAACTGTACACTTTACCCACTAATTAACTTAAACAACATCCTGAATATACCACTTCCAGCTAACCCATGACAGCATTAATGGATAAGCATCAGCTGCAGATAGAGCAACCCAGCCCGGCGGTATTGGTAGTTTGTGCTGCTCCTTTGGAGATCCCGGTGTGCATCCACCTTTTGTTGTCCTGTTCATACATCTGTTTTCATGGTCCCACACACTCCAGCTGTTATCTAAGCAAGCGACATTATCACGATTGTAGGCCTCTTCCCGTGTGTTAGGTGTCTGGGGTTCCTCTGTCATTTGTACAAGCTTTGTGCAAGTTCCTTGCAGCTACATGGGTGTAATTAGTTCTTTGTCAGTCTCTTCCCTTGCCCCGTGAACAGAAGGGGCCGCCTGGTCAGTCAAGCAAATGCTTTCTTCATATGAGCAGTGCCATCATGGAGCTCCTTCACCTGTGGACTTCCAGGTGTGTTTGTAGTAGCAGTGTTGGCTCCAAATGCAGCAGGTCAGCAGGTGATGCATTTTCAGTAGGGCAACCCGTACACCCTGACTGCAAGACTCAAAAAAAACCTAGGAAGAGAAAGGTTGGGGAAGAAGCTGGGGAGGGGTCATTTCAGGGGGGCAAGTGGAGAAGAAGCTGGAGCAAAACTGTGTAGTAAAGTCAGGATCTAGATCTTTTTGGTCTTCTGGTCTACATGTGCCTGGGTGACAAGGCCAGGGTGACATGAACAGCAACAGAGTTGGCGTTGCTCCTGCACCTAACTCCCTGAAGCAGTTTTCACCCTACCTATTTGAGCACTATTTGCTGCTGGTGCTAATGGTGTATTGAGAACTATCAGTTGTAGGTGAAAGCCTCCAAAATGGAAAGTAAAAGAAAGAAGAAAAGTACTTAAAGTTGCATGCTTGCTTTCTCACAGCCAAGTCACAGTGGAAAGAGAGTATGTCTGCGTAGCATTGCAGGCAGATGCTATCCCCAAGGATTTGGATGCTCTGCAGGTGTGTTAGCCAGTTGCTGAGTCCAAAAAAATACGTGCAGCCTCAGAAGGCTGGGCTTAGTACCATGCAAGCTGCAGCTACTCAACTTTCCGACCACTCAGCCAGCACGTAGAACCAGCTTATCTTTATTGCAAGTGTAGATGAAGAGGGACAACAGATATGCGTGCCTGAGTAGAACGTCTCTGTTTTACCTTGTTCTCTCTAGGATTTGTAACATCGGGCCATGTAATCAAGCTGTCTCTTAATTTGTCTCTTATTTCTCCAGCCTAAGCCTGAGAAGATGTCCATAGCGGCTAGTCCACCTGGTGCAGGTGCAGCCAGTGCAAGTGTGGTTACTGCAGCTGATGAGTCAAGTACTGAGGTTGGTAAACGCAGTCCCAGATAAATTCTTCCCTTGTAAAAATGTCTGAGAGTGTATTTCTCTCTCAGAAACACTTCAGTTTCAGAAAAAATAAATGGGTAACTGCTGAAGTATTGCTATGTAGTAGTAATGCATGGTGGTGAAGGACTGTCTGACAGAAGAGGTCACAACCTAGTGGTGTGTCATTTGTGCTTTGTCAGATAGGACCTATTTAGAATCACTTTTACCACAACTAGCATAAAATTGATTACTCTCTGTCTTCAATTATGTTTGTATACGATCTTGTTCCTCATTTTGTGGGATGAGTTTAAGAACAGTTCTCCCTGAAAAGTTTGGCAAGTGCAGGACCTACTGAAAGAAAGCTTTTGGTTTGGTATCCAGGAGTTTTCAACAGATCCACTAGATGATTTAGATGTTGGGGTTTTTTTTCCTCTGTACCGTTTGATAACTTCTATAATTGTCTGCTTATTTTTTAGCCTGGCATGGATGAGTCGGCACTAGATAGCCTAATAGATACCCTAGGGGGACCTGAAGAAGATGTGCCTCCTAGTCCCGTTTACACTGGTCCAGAAGTTACGGTATTTAAAATTTTTCATTTTTATTTTTTAGAGGAGTAATCTCTAAAGTATGTCTGTAGTTGCACATTACTATGTTGATCCAGTAATTGTCACTTTGATCCGCTAACAGGTAAAATAAAGTTGTCGCAGTTGCATTTTAGTGTTGTTTTCAGTAATACAGAAATGAAACGGTTACGCGTGTATTGCGGTAGAAAACAAAAAATTGTCAACAATGAAAGTTTGTTGCTTTTGGAACTGATTTCCAAGCATAGCCTGCGCTGGATTTACAAAAGGCAGTGATAGAGGTATAAGAGCGTGTAAACAACCTGGGAGATTTCATTTCTACTTGAGAAAAACGTTGAGAATTTGGGGAAAAATGTGTACTTCTCTGAGCTAGAATGGGAGAGTAATTTAAGAGGGATTAAGATTACAAAGTGAACGGCTTAGTGCAGTGCTCAGCCGTGATAAAAATTTTGGAAAATAAATAATTATAATTCAGTCTAGGTACAGCAATGCATTCTATGGTCTGAGACACTGAAATGGCCAATGTTCATGCAGAAGGAATCTGGCAGTGGAGATGCAGAGTTTTGCCAGGTGACGTGCGCTGTTGAAGCTACGTGAGATGCAGGTGCCTGACACTGGGTTCTGAAAGACACTGGAGAGCTGTGGTCCAGGACTGGCCCTATCATCTAGCCAACCCTCGCGTTTTCTTTCCACAAGTATCGCTGTAGATAGCTCTACATTAGAAATGTATTTCAAGAAACAATAGTACAAAAACACTAATGTGTGCATTCTTTCCATAGGAAGATATATCTTCAAGATACTTGGAAGAAATGGGTAAACGGGAAGGTAGTCTCCCTCCAGAGTACGTTAAATTGTTGAAGGTTAGTGAGTTAAAAGAAAGATACTCTTCAAGCATGTTTGCTTTCATATTGTGTGGTTTTGTTTCCCATTTACTACAAAATTAATTCTCATTTTAGAGTAAAGGGGATGGCAAAGACGGAGTCCCACCAAAAGCAGACGAACGAGATGAAGTAAGAACTTTTTTTTTTTTTTTTTTAAAATATTGGAAGGTTGAAAATAACCCAATTATCATTTAAATTTAAATGTTGCCTGTCTTCCGAAAATCCCAGGAAGCGGGAGAGGGCTGTGGGGTGAGAGATAACATAGATACCGGTAAGAGTAAACAGAATTTGACACGGATGTTTTTAATAAAGAAATAGAAATTTTCAGGACACTGACTGAAGCTGAAACAAGTAAAATAAACGCTCATAGAGATATTGGTCATAATAATACCAAAGGGAGGAAGGAGTGGCTGTGCATGCAGCAGTCTCTTCCTAATGTCATTATCGAAGATTACTTGAATTTCTATACTTAGCAAGAGAATTCCGTAAACCAGCTTATATAAGTTTAACATATAAAAATAAAAGCTTATCAATAATGAATCAACCAGTGAGGGGAGATATCTTTTTTTCTGTGACAGCAACATGTGCTTATGAGGTCATTGGGTGAGTAAGCATGGAGCACACTCAGATTTCAAACTGAGTTTGACAGCATTGGTGTTTGAACTTTAATAATCATAACCTAGTTTGCAATTTCTTGCTCAGAAACCAATGACAGATGATGAGCTTGCAGAGGCCCTGTCATCTGACTTTACCTGTTCTACTGCGTCGGGTGAAGAAAAGAAGACAAGTCTGACAGAGGTATTGCATGCCTTTATTGAAATGAAATATTGCCATTATTATCTTAATATTTCAATTTAAAATGGTCTTGACATTTTCCCCCTTCTTTTTATTGTTGTGAATTTGCCTGTAATTTTGTATCTCTCGTAGAAACCAAGTAAGGAAGGGGAAATCGTGCAAGCACAAGCAGCAAGTTCAGTCAAGACCTCAGTTCCTCCAAAGGAGAAGAAAACAAAATCAAAAGAGGTATACATAGTCATTCTTTGACTAGTTAACTTCTAATTAAAATTTACTAGCACATGTCATATTTTATGTGTGCCTGATCTTGTAAAGATGCTCATCACCCTCGTTTTCAGTTGTAGATTCAGTCTGTCATAGAAAGTTTAGGAATAATATGAATTGCCATTGCTCAGACTTTACTGTACCTTAAAGATCTGGCACAAGTAGGTCGGATGATTTTCCTTTTGGATTCTTCTACAAAATAACTGCAGTTCTTCTGACTAGAGGCAACGGACTAGAAAAGTGTATGTTTTTTCTTAGCTATGTGAGGTATGTTTAAAACTTGAATATGATGTAATTTCCTCATGTTTTACAAATTTTTCTTTCCTTCTGTAGAGAGGAAGTGTGACCTTACACTTTCTGGGTTTGCCATGTCAAGGCATATGGCAATTGTGTTACGTGATACTGGCTTTTTTTTGCTTTCCTTTTTTTTTTTTAACTTTCCCCTCTCCTTAAGAGGAGATACGTGTTGATTAGGCTGTGCTAATCTTACCACCAGGTAAAGCCAAACAGAAACGAGCGGTCCGGTGCTGGGTGTTTGCTTTATATACAGCATAAAAGATACGCAAGATAAAACCTGTGCCAATTTAAAGAAATAAAGCAGTGATTTGCATATTTTCTTAAATACAGGAAATTAAAGATGATGCAATGGAAGCTCTTCTTGATACTCTTGGTGGACCTGAACCTGAGCCTGAAAAAGATCTTACCCCTGTTGTAGAGGTGTCAGAGGTATGATCTTACTCCTTTTTACAGCAGCTTTCAGACGCTGCAGTGGAATCCAAAGTCCTCTGTGTTAGATACTGTACAAATGTGTAGAACAGCAACAAAGTGGGCTTCATATCAAAGGCCTAAGCAATGTCTGAGTCTTATATGATTAAGAAAAGTAAGAAATGACGAAATCCTGAGTGGATTCAGGTAGAATACAATATAGTAGGATGGCCTGCAGAATGGTATCATTTGGCTGTAGAAGCCTCCATACATACACTTTTCCCTGTATTAACTATAGTTGCTCTGTTTTTTCCCCAAGCACTGGGTACAATTTGTAGCAAGCTTTTGTTCTGCATGTATTTGCTGTTCAATTTTTAATTAACTTTTTGGCGTTTTGGTGCAGGTACTCCTTTTTCCATCAGACTCCATTATCTTTCTGATTTGGGTCTTGCCTTTCACTGTGTCTTCTAATCTTGTTTTTCTTCAACAGTTAGATTTTAACAGTAGCCCTGTGTTTGGACGTTAAACTTTGACTTCTTAGTTTAGTTTTGCAAACTCTGCCTCTAAGCCTACTAGTATCAATTATTTTCTGCTGTCTTCGCTTACAGCTCAGAGCAAACAAATGACAGGGAAAGTGCAGAAAATCCTTTGTTGCTGAGAGAAGATGTTGGAACTCAATTTTGGCAAAAAAGAGCAAGCTGTATTGCAGATTCACTCAAATAACTTAGTGGATGCATTGCTTCATGAAGGAGGTCCAGAGAATTAAAAGCTGTGTTTCAGTAACAGTGATGAGAAAAGATACAGAATATGGCTTGTATAATCAGAGTGATGAAATCCAAGGAAACATAAGGATTTTGTACGCCCCAAAAATTCTAAAATTCACAAAGTGACAGCTCTGAATAGTGTCTGAAGTTTTTTAGGAATTAAAATAATATAGCCATATTCACATATGACATTGATTCTTAAGCCCTGACAATTTTACCACAGAAATTTGATAGGAATAAATTGAGGAATTTTACTGTCTTGATACATGGAATAACTCTATCTGATGCTAGTACTTCTTCAAACAGTACACTGAAGAATCATGATAGTGAAGTTTAGTGTACTTTGGGTTTTTACATTAATTTCTATTAGTGACACTTTTGTTCTTTCTTTTTAAGGTAAAAGCTAAAGAGAAAAAAGAAAAAAAGGCTGGAGAACGTGATGATACGATACCTCCAGAATACAGGCTAACACCAGAGTTGGTAAGCTTGTCATCTCTTTATTGCTTTGTAAATAGGGCACTGCCTCTGACACTTTCTTTCATCACAGATAGGGAAAAAACATGGGGAAAACAAGCAATAGTAGTATTCAGTCGATGACTTTCTCCTGTTGGTGATTTCTGTTATCTATAGTTTCCTTCCCTTCCTTTGCCCAGCATGACTGGGTTTTTCAGGCATTCTGAGCAAAGATCTGATCTTCCCAGGTCACTCGTTCCTTCTCCAAGAGTGGTCTTACTTGTTTCTGATACTAAACCGCAGTGCTGTAAATTCCATCCCTTTACAGAAGTGCTCGTGCGTATCCTTCTGTAAGGTAACCTTGAAAACACTATTTTAAAGTGGTATGAAAATTAACTCAGTCTTTCAGATTGTTACTTCAGCTGATTGAGATTTGTTCAAGGTTAAGGAAAATAACACTAGAACTGAGATGTGTTTGCCATAAAGTTCTGAATTTAAAGTTCTTGTGATGATTATTGGTATAACTGGTGTTAATGAGGTTGCTGTATAAACTGGCCTTGCTGGAGCTGAATGGTAACGTTTCTCTTTTGAAAGGAGCAGTGGAGCAGTTTTACCCTTCTTTTAAGGGATTAAAAGACTGATTGACTACAGACCCGGGATTAAACTCCCTATTTGTTCAAGTGCAAAAGTTTGTCTTTTGCACTCAATGGTTGTTTTGTTACTGGATGAATTCCTGATGGTTTACTGTGGAATTAATTCCTGCCGCATATTGATATTGATAGGAAGGAGCACTTTTCAGTGTCTTGGCCCATTTGTATTCTGCTGACAACACATTTGCTTTTTTTATCCACTTACCTGGCCATGTAAGAATTCCCCCTGTCTAGGGGAATTCCTGTTACTGTGTCACTGATTTCATCTTGTTGTGTATCATTTATTTTGCTGGTGATTATGGAGGATGGCACTTGTTATAATGATAGAAAATGTCAATAATACTTGTTTTACTTTTAGGATAAAGATGGAAAACCAATATTGCCAAAGCCTGAAGAAAAACCTAAGGTTAGAAAACTGACAATATTGTAGGAGTGTGAATAGATACCCTGTTTTCTCCCCCTCTGTCATCACTTCTCCCTGTGCCATTATGTAAGTCTCTTGGTCTGCTTGCGTGTTTACTTCCTTGCACAAAACCTTGTCAAGTGAATGTTGGTTTTATTGAAATTCACTGGCTCTAGATGTAGAGCTCATAGCAAGAAAAAGGTTTAGAGATTATGAAGATAGGAGAGAGTTACAGAAATAACTGCTGACACAAAGGAAAACTGTATGGGGAGTTAGTGTAAGGGATTCTGCAGAAGTCTGTTGGAGCTCTTAAATGACAGAGAGGGGCGAGGCAGGAAAATCTTGTGTTTTGTTGACAGTTTCCTCTCACTGGTCATCAAATATAAAGGAACATGACTGGCAAGAAGGAAAAAGCTGCTGTGGACGTTTTCCTAATCACAAAGAACAACTTGTACTTTGTGAAAAAGCATCCATTGTGGCCTACAAAGCGCAAGATAGAACGAAAAGACTGAAAGTTACAAATGTTAATTTAAAATGCCCAGGAAGAAAGGAAAGATTAGGAAGAGCAAAGGAACTGAGCACTGAAGACACTGAGGGCTTCACTTTGGAAATACTGTGAGTTGAGGAGTGCTGCCAAAATTGGAAAAGTACAGGAAACTCCATTCTTCTGAAATGAGTGTGAAAGTCAGGACCAATCTAAACAAGAGTGACACTGTGCCTTTTTAGCTGAAATGTGAAGTCATGTGTATTATTCGAGCTTGAATTATGGAGGAACACAAAGGCAGCAATGAAAAGACTTCACATCTCTAAAAATTTTCATGTCAGGTCTTAGACATGTAATCGTCTTCAGAGGGAGATGTGCGAGAGCTGCACAGAAGGAACACCTGCTAAGATGCCATAAGGAAAAAAAGAGAGCAGCCGTGGTCTAAGGGGACCAGGCATTGATGTTAGGAGACAAGCCTTCCTGCCTCACAGGGAGCACAAAAGAGGTGGCACACCAAAAAAAGAAAAGCTCCGGGAAAGGAACATGGCGTGAGTTAAGGGAGGTTGGTTCATAGCTTGTCTAAAGTCCAGTACAAAACCAAAGCAGAAGGTGAGCTCAGAATCATGAGGTCTTATGCCAAAAGAATTAAGTGGTTTAGTAGAAGAATAAGAATTCCTATGCTCCTCCACCACTATCAGTCAGAGACACAAATATGATTGACTAGTTGTTCTCTAAGTGAATCACACAGCTATCGAAGTCGTATGTTGCCATATTTTTCTCAGCACTATTTCACTCTTTGTAATTTAAAGAAGGCGATTTTGAGCAACACGTGCTCACCAGTATTCCTGTGGTATTATCGGTAATTTAGACCTGTGAAACCAAAACCAGCAAATCAAAAAAGTTATGTCAGTATCTGAAAAACCTTCAGTCACTTACAGTTCTTCCTCGATTCCTGGTGAATGTGAAGTTCTTCTTCCTTCATGATTTCAGCTAGAGCTTCTATTACTTTGTGCTTCTGTTCTGCATACCCGTAGGCATAAGTAGTGGCATTACCTTTGTGAAAAACGTTGCTATTGCCTAGGTGTTTTTGTGATTTCGTGATTGAAAGAGGAATTCAGTTGTTGTGGAAAGTGGGGCCTTATGCAATGAGGCATTTTATAGGCTTAGGGTCACTGATCCACAAAGGAAGGAAAGTGGGAGGGAAAATAAGAACTGTTCTTGAGAAATGTCATTTTACATATGATGAATTTGACCAAATGAGCCCTAACCAATTAGGCTGGGCATAGCAAGTGAATGGTGATCGCTGCTAGCAAAGATTTAAACATTTAGGTCTAAGCAGTAGTTTGAAGGATCCCAGGAGCATTAGTAATAGGTCACAGAAGTATATAGGTCACATAGTACTAGATCACGTAGTATCAGCAGATTGTAACAGATCACACGGTGGGGAACTAAAACTGCATTTTATTCACTTTTCCCTAAAACGTGAGCAGTGAACGCCAGTGGGTGTCAGCAGTCAGTGCCCAAGCCAAGAGAAGCTCCAGGTGGCACTGCTGCTGAGGGAGCTCTCCTTCTGCCAGGGAAAAAAGAAAAAAGAATCATAATCTGACAGCGCTGCTTTCCACTACCTATATGTAATTTATACTTGAAGTAGTATAACAACATGATGCTGTTATATTAAACACAATCTAGTAAATATTAGCATTCTTTTTTTTCCTAATTGAGAAGTTGCACTTTCCTTTTCAGTAGCCCCGTAAGCAGTATTGAACGTAACGTTCTCTACATTATGTTGACTTTTGATAACAAAGCAACTGACTCACTCTGAGAAGTGGTTTTCTGAATTTTGTGTGCTGTGAAATTCATGCCGTTTTGTTGCACGTGAATGTGAAAGGTTATTTCAATGTAGGCTACAAAAGTTTCTCTGCTTTTTGAGTAGCTGAAATATAATTCTTGAAAAAATAAAAACAGGCAGTGAGTCACCTGTAGCATTTATGTCTTTTTTGCAGCCTTTGAGTGAATCTGATCTTGTTGACGAATTTTCAAAAGACTTTGCCTGCCCTGTGCAGCCTGCAGTACAATCCAAACCATCGAAGCCCAGCACTACATCCAAAGTATGTCTTTCCAGTTCTCTGAAGATGCTGACGCTGATAGTTTTGCTAAGACTGGACAATGCTGTTGTTCTTTCAAGAAAAATACTGTTCTGTTGCCCGCCCATCCCCCCTCCCCCCCCAGCTTCTCCCTCTCCCCCTGTTGCCTTCAGTGGAACATGCACTATTGGCACTTAATCCTTAACTGAGGGACTCCTGACTCCTACCTTTAAATTTAGAATTTTCTTTCTTGTTTTGCACTTCATTTAAAAAAAAAAAAAAAAAGGCCACTTAAGAGGTACATTTTGGGTTTCCGAGCATCTTGGGTAAAACGCGGTGTAATTGTTCTGTTTCAGAAGCCGTCAGCTCCTGTGTCTGCAAAAACTACTGAGGAGGAAGCAGTCCCTCGTGCAACAGCGTGCACTGTGCAGTCTTCAGCTCCATCAGCTGTGTCTTCAGTGAGTAGTGTCAGCTGAAGCTAAAGTGCTTCGTTTAAGCGGTGGTATAGCATATTGCCCAGATGCATACTTCACTATGGCATATTCTTCCTCTGTAGAGGTAAGCCGCAAAGGCTAAGTGCTTTCAAAAAAAAAAATAAAATCAAGTGAAGCACAAACCTTCTTCTCAGCCCAGTGACCTTCTTAATAGAGGAAATCAAACTGACAGTTCTTGTGTTCTACTCTGGCACTTAATGCTCTAAAGGGGATGCTGTTTGTGAACTTAGTAGATAGTGCGGGAAAAGACAAATTCTACAAAAAGTCATAATCATCCTACTGAATAATTCAGAAGATATGCGTTAACGGCTGACATTCTTGCACCTCTTATCAGAATACATGTGCTTCTATTATAAACCAAAACAAACAACCCTCCCTGTGGAACATTTTATCTGTGAGTAAGTCTTTGGAAAGGAGAAGCCTGCTTACAGTGCAACCTCTGTCAAAGTTTCCTTACGCCTTGAACGCAGCAGATCCCAAGTATGGGAAGACAATTAGGGAGAAATGCGTTACGTCTTTTTAGTTTACTTCTCAATTTTTCCTTTAAGTAATATGTGGCTGGTTGTGGTAGTATATGAAGAGGTTTCTTCAGTTGCAGCTGACCTCCAAACTATGGACTGTGCTTCACTGTACTGATACCCTTACAGGTTGGTCATGTGGCAGATGAAGCACTGGAAGCCTTGTCCAGTAGCCTAGGAAAGAGAGAGCCTGACCCAGATGAAAAGAAACCCGTGGTGGACAAAGTTAAGGTAGAGAAACAATCAGACCTCAAAAAATGGACTGTTGATATAATTATCTTCAGCATGGTTGTATTTCCTCAGGCTAGAAACAATTTTGAGATAATATTTTCACTTTTTTTAAAAACAAAATTTACTTGTGAAACCAGTTGTGTTCTGCTTAGGAAGTACTAGTAGGATTTCAACACGGTAAGTACACTTTCTTAATCATTTTGCGTATTACAGTACAGTAGTTCCCTCAGATTCTGAAAACCGCATTACCTTAGTGTGTTACTGCTGAGCCAAAGCTGAACTAACATGCACATCAGAGGTGGCATCCAGTATGATCATTTTTCAAAAGGAACCAAATTTATGATGAGTTGTTTAAATAAATGATACATAAAACTTTGGGGGTTGTCGCTGATCTTATTTTAACAGGGAGCCTTAAGTAAGTCACTGAAACGTGTGTTCTGCCTAAGGGAATGCTGTTCATCGTCACAGTCTGAATGCCCCCCATTTGCCACCCCAAACCATGGCCCAGATGGTACTGACTGTTGACTGGAGCCAAAAATAGAGAGGACAGCTCTTCTGGTGTGCTGGAGCTTTTACCAAACAAAACTTATCAGGGCTGGCTTTACTACCTTTTCTTAGTTGTCATCTTCCAACATAACTTGTATGGGGGGAGGTCCTTTTTGAAGTTGGCCACTGATTTCTGTGTTCAGCCTTCCTTTGCATGCAGCCCAGATAGCTGTTGAGTGGATGTCAAGAAAAAGTCAAGAACTGAGACCTGGAGGTATAATGCTATTTTGTTGTTGGTCCATGCTTGTCTCTTTACTTAAGTCTGTTGATCTTCATCGAAACAGTTAGAGCTACTTCTGATACACACAGGAAGAAACAGGCAGAGAAATTAAGGCTTTCTCAAGAAAAGAGGCTTTCTTTTAATTTGCATGAGATTTTTATCTGCTAGTTGTATTGAAAGACTTCACTAGACTGAAGAGCTGAGAGCTTGCTCAAATGCATTTCTGTTGGGATGTAGTTACTTGGTTTTATTAATATTATTTTTATTTTGCCTTTGTAGGAGAAAACCAAACAGGAAGAACGCAAAAAACTGGGTGAAGACGAAGAAACAATTCCTCCAGAGTACAGATTAACAGAAGCAAAAGTAATTTATTTAATGTGCTGTTTCAGACCTACTGTCCTTTCATTCCTCAGAGTATATGGATGAAACTGAAGCCCCATTTCATTTTGAAATGTTGATGTTTAATTCAGACATTCTTATAGTGTATAAAAATTCCAGTTTGTAGTTCCTGAATCTGTCATTAGATGCCTGTCATTAGATGCCTGCGTAGGCACAGAAGTGGTTTAGACACAGCTACCTACACATGAATAATTTTGGCTGAGTTCAGTGCACTGCAGTCTTTCATTAGCTTTTTGTATTTTAGAACTTTAATAAATTGTTATTGGTCAAACCTGTTAAAAAGCCCAAACACTGCAAGGTGGTATTTTTATAGACATCACCAGACAACTCATTTGACAGAAACGGGTTGATTAGGTATAGCCAGGACTTGCACAACACCTGCCACAGCTGCCAGTGTGAAAAGGTGCAGCCTCTGTAGACGCTGCATCCAGGAACATTGTTACCCGCCTGGAACTTGGGATTTTATTTGTTAATTGTGCTGTTTCCATGGAAACTGAAACATGAAATAGGGAAGCTCAGAATCCCACACACTGAATCACTTCTCAGCACTCGGATGTTTCTGAGTTACAGGACCTGGATTTTTAAATGACACCCTGAGTAACAGCAGTAGAGGCTAGAGGTAACTAGTTGGATCATTTTCTTGTGTAATACTGCCTGTTGCTCAGCAAATCCTCTGAGAGTACTTGTATTGCACGGTCATTTAAGGACAGTTTGGTTTAATATAAGGGGCTTTTTCTGTTGTAGGCTAAAGATGGAAAACCACTCTTACCAAAACCTGAAGAAAAGTCTCAGGTAAAAAAGTCAATATTCAGATGAATGTTCCATTCATTAATTAATTACTCAAGTGTCAGTAAGGTTTCATTCTTCAGTTTAAAAATGGAGATTTATTGTGTTACCTGATCACTTTTTAATAGATGAAAAGCTTATATAAGCCTCTTTTTTTCTTGTTAATTATAGCCTATGAGTGAAAATGATCTTTTAGAGGGTTTGACAGAAGGATTTTCCTGTTCTCCATCCCCATCTGCACCATTACCTACACCAACTGTAATAAAGGTGATTATATTTGATTTCTGAAGATCTGTTTTATTTTCAAATTGTTTCAATAATCTTGATATGTAATTTGTTTCCCTTAAAGTTTATGTAAACTTTCTTAAATAAAATTCAATAACTAAAATTTTAAAATATTTTTTGCAATAAATTAATAGAAGAGCAAGACTTTAATAATAAGAAAAAAAACTAGGTAAGTTAGTTGTCATAGCTTTTTACCAATTACTTGCATAAGTAATGCTTTGCAGTTGAGAGTATTAGGTGTTACTTGGGAATATAGGTGGGCTTGGTGAAATCTTAGCTCCTCTGAAGGCACATTGAACCTGCCCCTGACTTAAGCTATGCCAGGGTTTAACCCAGCAGTTGAGATGGAAGATGGAACGTGAACAAACTGAGACGCAAAAGTGTTGCCAGTGCTTCTCAGGAAGGGGCTTCAATCTGAAATAGGTAGAGCTTCCAAGAAAAATAAAGTCCTAGAAGCAAACTGAATGGGCATTGCCTTTTTGATGCATGGAATTTGGTGAGAATTTTTCTCTTAATCCTCTGTGTTATAACAATGCTGTGTCTTGTTGCAGAAAACTAAGGAGGGTGAAAAGCCCGCAGATTCCGCAGACGTTATCTCTGCTGCTACAGTTTCTTCAGTGCACTCATCAGCTCCTCCAGCTTCTACCTCAGTAAGCAACCTCTTCTGTACATCCTTATCTCAAACTAAGGACTGCCTGATGGAGAGAGGTGGGAGCGTGGCCAGTTTTACTGTAACAATGTAGTCTGATATAGACTGTTGAAAAGTTAAATAATGTATTGCTAATTCAGGCTACTGGGGGGTAAGAAAGTGTTCCATCTGGGAAAAAAAAAAGTATGAGTTTCTGGGCACTGTGTGTTTGGCTAGCTGCGAAGACTGGTCTGCCCGCTGTGTCCGAGTGCCTCCCGCTCGCTGTCGTATCCCCGCTGCCTTTGGAACGGCCTCACCCGCGCTGGGGAGAGGAACTGCCCCGTCCGGTGCCCATTGCTCCGGAGTCGCTGAGGGCATTGGGGGATGGGTTCGTTTCCCTCCTGTGGGTCAATGCGGGTAGTTACCTGCGTGCCGATGGTTTTGTTTTTAGGGTTGGGCCTGTAACCGAACCACACCTTTTCTTTTCCTGCTTAGGCAATGAGAACATTTAAAATAATAATACTGTAGTCATTACCATAGTGGCAAAGTCATCTGTTAAGGCTATAAAAGGAGGAGTTCAAGGTTAGTGGAGGAGTGGGCAGTGCCGTGACCTCCTTTTAGTACCAGGAGGACTTCCCTTCGCACCACGTCCTGGTGGTGTTGTGTCCCCCCTTCCCCATTTCCATCTGTGCGGAGGGAGCTCCCTCTGGTGTTTCCAGCCTGGCTGGAGAGGGGAATATACAGCTCCTCCCACCTGGGTTTTAGTTGGGTTGAAGGGCTTTTTTTCTAACCAGTGTTTGAATATAACTGATGTGAATTAGCAAAAGACCATACGTATTGTGGAGATAAAATGTTAATAAGTTTTAATTCAGGTTGACACTTCCTTAGCAGCTAATCTGCAGCGATAATGATGTTTGCAAAATGAATGGCAATTACTGAAAAACAATCTTTTCATAGAGCTGTTCTCGTTAGATCAAGTAGGCTTCTGTGTAACAAAAGAGAGCTATTAAAAAAAAATTCCATAACCCCTTCTTGAAATTATGTTTCCCCACCTATTGCTCTACATTGTAATTACAGAGGGAGAGCTGATCATTCGTTGTTCACTAAGGTTGACAGTTCATTAGTCAGTACTTATATTAGCTTGATGAATTAAATTATTTTTAGAGCTGATTTCATTCACGACTGTGTTTATACTTTGTTAGGGAGGAAAAGAGATGGATGAAGCCTTGGATCTCCTGTCCGATTCCCTGGGACAGAGGGAACCCGACCCTGATGAGAACAAACCAGTTGTGGATAAAGTAAAGGTAACAAAAGACATTATGAAAGTTGTGCAGTCTGGGGGGGGGTGGGGAAAACACAACAAAAACCAGACAAAAACTGAGATACTTGCCTAACTTCTTGTAGATTTCTTTTAAATGGTACACTGCCATACTTCTTATGTACTTGTAGAAGTACACAGTATGTGATTTTCAGATGTAGGTGTAAGGTTATGAGAAAAAAACAACATACTTGTTGCATGGCATGTTGGCATATTGCTTCTAAGTGTGTACTCTTCAATCAACTGGATTACTTGTGGTTTTGGAGAAAAATGTTGAATTATTTAAGATAGTTTAGCTGTTTGGAGGTGTTGAAATACTACAGGTAATTTGCAATACTTCGATTTCAGTACCTTTTATTGTCATTATTCTAATTATTTTTCAGGCGTCTTCTCTGGCCTCTTTCTAAAATTAATTTTGTGGCCTTCTTTTTTGTCAGACTTTAACTTTTATAACCCCAGAGGTACCAAGTTCATCAACAGACAATGTTCATTTAATCAGTCCCATTTTTTACTTGCGTGTTTCCACTTGTTTTTCCTTCATTCAGTCTTTCTTCGTGTAATTGTATGAAGACCTTTCTACTAATAAGAAAATCAGACGCATTTTTGCATAATAGTAGTAGTAATAGCAAGTTGTAAACTGAAATACTTACGGTAAAGGATGTTACTGGGGAAAAAAACCACCATAAGCTGCCCATGAATAGCTTCAGGCTGGAATCTAGAAGGAGGTTCCTACTGTCAGACCAGGCTCGGGTGCGGAGGTTGCTGGCTGCCGTAGAACAGGTTCCTGCGGTCTGGGTAGTTGTCCCTCGCCATAGCAAGGGAGTGAACGCTTTGACTGCGAGATCTGCAGAGCTCCTGTGCTTCAGTGGAGCTGTAGGAGCCCTGCCTTTGTGGCGTGGTGGTCTTTACAAAGGCATTGAAAATGCTTACGCCGCATGAAGAAATTTCAAAAAGAAATGAGAGTGCCTCAAACTGTCTGCGTTAACAAATACAAAAATACTCTTCAATAATATGCTCAGAAACCTACTTGGATCTAAACCAGCTCTTGTATTTGGCGTGTTTCTGGTATTTTTGTGAGAAATCAAAGCAGCATAAATGGAAAAATAAACACAGTGGAAGGAACGCATCCCTTCTTGAGGCGGTTTTGAGGAGCTTGTGGTGCTCTGCCTTCTAGTTGTGTTGGAATTGAAACTGCCTCTGGCTCCTAAGTCTGATGGGACGCGTAGGCCACTCTTGATCAGTTTGGGTGTGAGGTGGAGAAGTGTCCTGGGTTTTGCTAAAGGCACTTGGATGCATTCACAGGTGAGACATTGCAAAAACATCAGTTTTGTGTCAATGATACAGTGCATGGATGAGATTTGGCACACTGTATCGAAGCAAATCACTGTATCACAAATAAAAAAGTATGGAATGACTCCTTTTAGTTGTATTGTTGAAAAGCAGAACTGAAAGTTGACGTAACTGGTTTTTTTCTGCTGCTGTGCGTGTATATATATATATATATTTAACTTAGTAACTGTGTACGCTTGTTGAGAGCTATTAAATTTAGAACTTTCAGGCATGAAACACACTTCATAATGGAATAAATATATGGGTTTTTTCATGGTAGTTTTGAAATTTTAAATTCTAAAAAGGCAGCTGTCCTAAGTTCAGTGAGCACTCTGACTTGCTGTTTGCTAATGTTTCTAACATAAGTACTAAAGTTGTTAAATGCTTTCAGGAGAAAGCTAAATCTGAACACAGAGACAAACTTGGAGAAAGAGATGATACTATCCCACCTGACTATCGAAAACTTCTGGAGTCAGGTGGGCAGGTAAGGAAAAGCTTTGTTATTTTTTATTTAGCTGTCTTGTAGCAACACCAGAAACTTGTGCACATGAGCCAGTCTGTCCAATTCGGAATTATGGGGAGAACAGGGAAGCTGAATAAGTGAGTAAATGTGTGCGCTCTATTTATGTGTTAGGGTTAAACATGTGAATATCATATACTTAGAGTAGCTATGTGTATCCTTGCATGCATTTAATTCAAAAGACAAACAATTGGTTTGTTTTTCTTTTTTTAAACTGGGCAACCTGAGTAAATAAATCACATTGAACCACACAGTAGTAGTCAACATCCTGTAAATCTAGCAGTGTAGATTCCAGCTACACTGGCTCAGTATTTTAGGTGCTCCAGAAAACCAGGTGGGAAAACAGGGAGTCTCCCTTGAAGAAGCTTGGCTTTATAGTCTCCTTTTAAACAGGAGATCCTTGCAAACTGTGAATAATAATGCGTGTTCATGCCAAGCAGTTCCGTTCCAAGTTTGGGGACAAAGGGTATATACAAGTCTTACCTTGATGGTATACCTAAAGCCTGGGAAACTGCCTTGCACTGAAGCAAGTGACTGCTCTGACAGTGATTTCATCTTTTCTGGATCAGGAAACTGTTTTTCCAATAGACTACAAGGGTCAAAAGATGATATCGCAGATGTAGTGAAAGTAACAGAGCTTGAAAGTACATCATGAACTGACTTTGCATAAGTAGCATGAGGAATAGAGAAATCAGTTCAGAATGGTTCAGGTATCTTTGTAGCCTGTAGACTCCCAGTGACATGTTTGTATCTTACAACTAATCTGACCAGTTCAAAACGTGGATGCAATCTTTCTTCTTCCCAAGGGTAAACCAGTGAAGCCAACAGCAAAGGATGATGCGAAACGCAAAGAACAAAAGGTAATATTTATGATATTTTTGTTCTGTGTTGGTTTCATGCTGGGTGCTCTGATCTTGTTTTCTAAGTGGTATCAAGTCACGATTCATTCTCATATTCATTTGCAAATTCTTGTAAATGCTAATGAACGCAGTAGGAATAGTAACAGTGTGGACAGTAAAACTTTTGTGAAGAGTAACTCTTCATAGTCAATCCATTTTTTATGCACAACTACACTGTGAATGTTCAGGTCCAGTATTCAAAGAAATTGTCCATCTTGGAAACTTCGAACAGACTTCTCTGTTCTAACATATGTGTAGAACTCAGTTATGGTGGGTTTTTTTAAGAAAGGGATAACTAAAGCAGACATAAATTCTGAAACATTAGTTTGGCAGCGGGGGTTGTTGCGTATTGTGTGACTTCAGAATTAACGT
This sequence comes from Larus michahellis, assembly GCF_964199755.1. NCBI lineage: Eukaryota > Metazoa > Chordata > Aves > Charadriiformes > Laridae > Larus > Larus michahellis. Next base: position 86,954,600 of record NC_133930.1, read on the forward strand.
TATTGCAGAAGCCTACTGATGACTCTGCAGCTATCGATGCCCTATCAGGTGACTTCGATACTTGTGCAAAGGCTCCTGCCACACCACAGCACTCAAAGGTAGGACATTTTCCGCTAATAACTTGCAAAATAAACAGTTTTTTACTACTTCGTGAAAGTTCCTCGCTTTTGTTTGCAGTAGCTCAGTTTAGGTTTAGAGCTAGCCTCTTTGGAAGATGCTGTTCAGCTGCAGTGGTTGTCTTACGACTATAATGGAAGTTTGATGTATCTTGCTTTGTACTAAATATTTGGAAGAAGGAGGGTTTGTGGAGTATAGAGTCTTTTACACAGGTAAGATGGGCTTGGACAAGTAAGTTGAGCAGAGAATTGTGGTGACAGTTTTTGTACAGATTTGAGTGTCCAAAAAATGTAGAGAGGCAGAGAAGAATTTCTGCAATGACTGCATGCGCCACCTAGCAATAGTTGTAGGCTGGAACTGAGAAAACAGTTCAGGACTGTTTTGCAGAGAGAAACGCTAGGAGTAGAAAAGATTTCTAGGTGTGTTAGGGAAAGTAGTAGAGCTGACAAGAAAGACGAAGGAGGAATGGACTGGAGAGGTCCTGTAATGAGAAATGGAGCATTTATTTGTCACATAATCGTCTTGACCACAACTGGCAAACAGCTGTCGGACTTTTCCCAGCAAAGTGCTGCACATGCAAGGCTATATGAAATGAACTAGCAGTGGAAGCAGCATAGATTTGGAGGTCACCAACATGAGGACAGTGTTTGAGAAAGGATGGTTGTGCTGGAAAGGAGTGTGAAGAAGGGGGCTGAGGTTTAGTCCACATGTGAGAAGCATCCCTGTCAGACGAGCTTTCTGCTTGCTCTGAACCCGGAGTTTGTTACCTTGAGCTTGTGCAGAGGTAGAGGTCTTGTATGGCTTTGAGACATCCACTGTGACACTGCAGTCACATTACCCACTTCCTTGGCAGAGGAGCCATCTGAAGCAGCTGGTGGGATATTGGTGTGAAAATCCTGGACTCCTTTTGTTTTCTAAAAGAGCTCAAACTGGTTAAGAACCAGTAACTCCCTCCTGTTACCTGTTTGCTCTCTTATCCTGTATCTGACATGTTCTATCCTATGCCCTGGTGCCTCACCTGCAGACAGCGGGAAGCGTAAACATTTTTTTGAATGGGGAATAGCTTTTGTACTCAGCTGGGAAAGCAGGAACTGTTGTCTCTCATCTGCCACGGACTCCTGCTGGCCCATCCCTGCCTTTCTCCTGCAGTAGCGTCCCGCCTGCTTCCTGCAAGGAGAAAGAAAGAACAAAGCTTGAATGTACTAACTAGATCTTTGATCTTTGACCAAACCAGGTATTAGCAGTGAAAGATTAAATCCCTTGGACAGACACAGCTGTGGAAGCATAACCAGCTCCCAAGTGGAATTCTGCATTAGCTTCCCTGAGTTTATACTGCAGCGCACCTGGTTAGCAAGAGTGGATTATGAGTTTGTCCATACTTAGAGTGTTGACTATGATTGTGCTTTTTTGCTGTGTTTGTTCTTCTCGTGGGGGGAAGAGAAGAAGCAGGTTTGAAACTAAAGTTCAAATCAGATGTAATTCCTGGGAGGAAATAGCTGTGTTTACAAGCAGCTCTTCTGAACCGTTGCGCTGGTTCCCAAGCGCTTGCCTTGACGCCAGATCCTCAAACAGCTTGGACAAAATGTTGGTGTTTTATGTGCTGTTTTATTTGGTTATGAGCTTTGGAGCTAGATCTTCTGCTGCAACATTATTACTTTGTAGTAAATACAAGATGCGCCCCGTTATACCAGCGTATTCATCTGTGCAGGCTTTCCGGTGTCCTAGTCTCCCCGGCATTAAGCAAGGCTCCAGATTGCAGCTTGCCGTGGATTGAGGGCAGTAATTACATGCACGTGTCCTGCGTTGACTTCTCTCCCACCTTACCAACCACGTTTAGAATAATGTTATGGCAGATGTCAAAGTAGGAGCCACCAGTTCTCTGTTCTGTTTGTAACTGTAATTATTTTTTTTTCTTTGGAGTGTAGGACGAAAGCGGAAAGGAAACCATCACCACTAAACCAACCCCAAAAGATAAAGGAAAACCCAAAGACCCTAAAAAGGTAGAAACATACACATTATAGTATGGATAGTTACCACTATAAACACAAAAGGTGGGCAACTGGGTTTTGGATTTGTATTACATGGATGTTTCTTCGAGGAGAACTTTACATCAATATGTTGAACTTGGTCCATTTTCATAAGTGTATACATAGGAGAAAAGCACCTGTCTGTTTCAAGGGAGATTTTCAATATTGGGGGCTAAAATATGTTTCTTTCAGAGAGAGTGTGGTCTTCTACAGGGCGCTCAGTGTGTGCTCCACAGGCTTCTCATTCCCATATTTGCTGGTCTGAGTCACACTTCACATCCTGTAGCTGCCTCGGGATCCCCATCACACCTCTTTTTCCTTGACAATTTTAAGTAACATTCTGAAAGTGATTAGAACGTATTCCTTCAGCCACACGTCCATTTCTCAAGTTACTATTGCAACTCATTTTAAAAAAATGAATGAAGACCTACATGTAATTCTACATAAATAAGCATGTAGAATTAATCTGGTGAGAAAAGGAAGGCAGTTCGTTCTATATTTAAAAAAATAATAATTAGAAAAGGTTGTGTTGCTTTTGTCATCCAGAATGGATGTAGGTAAGGGTGAAGCTTTCCCCAGCATGTTGTTCTCCCACAGGATACGTGCTGGTAGATGCATGAATCAGATGGTAACATCTGCTCTGGAAATTTCATGTTTCGTGTTTCAAGTGATGGGATTTTTCTTCATTATGAAATTGCCACACATGCCTTTTGTCTAACATCAGAACTGTCTGTTAGAGAAGCCACTGCCCGAGCATTGACACCCGTCCCAAGAGTGTCACCCCCCCAAGGCTGTCACTGCCAGGACCAGGTCCCTGCGTGGCAGGGAACCCCCAATAGCTGCTGGGCGGCCCCTTCCCACTCCACACACAGACAGACGCTCTCAGGCGCTCCCTCGTTCTTCAGGCGCCACCCAAGGTTTCCTGCAGCAGAGTCTCAGACGCTGACTTTATAAAAACGAGTAATGGAATTGACAGGTCCGGCAGCGAGGTCAGCCCGGGCTGGTGCCGCCGGAGAGGGACGTTGAACAAAGAAGCCCCCGGGCATTTATACCCCTGGATCTCCACCCGCCCCTCAGGCGCTCTTTGCGCGTCTTTGAGCCCAGTGGTGGTGTTTGGTCTGGGATCTTCTGACACCTTCTGGGATTCTTTTTCTGTGTCCAGGCCGGCCGTTGGCTGCTCTGATCTTGTTGATTTGCAGCTTCTGCGGAGGGTTGTCGCCTCCCGATCTTCTGCTTTATGCTTCTTGTGCACCTGCGCTCGCCACCAGAACATGGGGACCTGAGAAGTCCCAGACTTAGGGAAGAACACTGCCAACACTTCGGTGTGATACCAGCATTTTTCTTACAGTGACAAACTAAACGCAGCACTGCACCAGCTGCTAGGAACATTACTGAGACAAATAGCTCTGTTGCAGCCTAAAGGCTTCAGCAAAGCTGGCCGTTCGTGCTAAGCAAAGCTAGACAAACAGCATAAGCACACCCTGTTATAACCCTAAGTAATTCAGTTTAATTAAAACTTACTTCTGTAAGCTAAACAACTAATATTGCTCAACACTTAGAATTTTCAACATAAAACTGGGGAGTGGGGCGGTCTTTAACTCCTCTTCAGAACGATGTATTTTTTAATGTTCTGAGTTGTGACAAGCTCAGTAGCATGGGTGGAAGGATGTTGAGAAATAGGGTATGAACAGGTCAGCCACAGCCCTCTGTAGCTGAAACTGAGTCAGTGATGGTGGGAAAATGAAAATATACATACACAGCGCAAGTTACGAATACCGTTGCTAAACTGTCCGTATTTCAAGCACAGATCGTACTTAAGTCTGAACTGTGACTCCTCATGACTCACTGTTTTATTTCAGATTTTCGCTTTTCACGGTTTCTTACTGTCTCATGCTCCTCTTGCTCTGTAGGCAAAGGGACAGTCCTCCAGCAGCAAATCTGAGAAGCAGAAAACAAGCTAAGCGTTAACATCATTGGGTGAGATTTCTTCCTCTCTATTCCCTGAACTACCACAAGGACAACTCATGCTGGTGTTATTAAAGCTGGGTTTTGTTGACGGAATTTTAACTGAAGCAAGAGATGGTTACAGACACTTGGAATGACCTTGAACTTCACTGTCCTAGGCAGGAAAGGCCTTACTTTTTTTTTCCCCGCACCCTTTGTCCATATAGTTCATACAGAATGACTTCATGTAGCGGAATTCCTTTAGGTTCGTGTAACTAAGGATTCCAAGACGTGACGTACTGCTTCCCTAGTAAGACCTTGTTACAGAGAAATGAAGACCAAGCACACCTCAACTGGTTGTTCCTGTCGTTAGGACAGTGAGATTATGTCATTATTTCTGCACCAGGCTAATTTTGGAACGGCGTGCAGAACAGATAAATATTCCCGCAGTGAAGCTGGCCGCTGCAGCAGGTTTTGGTGCTCTGCTCTGTGCACGTGTTCCGCTGCCACCGTGTACTTGTTTGTGCTTGGCTTGAGCACGCTCTTAACGTTAGAGTAATTGGGGTCTGCGACCGTCATCGTTAGTCCATGGAATGTTCGGTCGCTGCGCTGTGGAGCGTGGCACAAGTGGTAGGTGCGGAGGGGAGAGGCAGCGGCTCATCCTGCGCTGGCCGCTCCAGCCGGGAGGGCCCGAGCGCTGGCATTCCGAACGGCGGAGGAGCCTCTCCCCTCCGACGGCAGCGTCAGCCCTGGCTTCGCTGCGGGGGTGAGTGACGGTACCCGGCGAAATCCCATGTGACGATCCGCCCGCCAGCCTCGCACAGGCCGAAGGCGTCATCACTGCGTGTGCCGGGGAGTGCCGCGCTCACGGCAGTGTCACTCTCAAACAGTGCCTAATCTCTTGGTGTTTAGCCTTCCTGAGTTTCTTGCTGTCAGTAGAGACTTAAATCTCTATGATAATTCTTCCCAGATTTATTTTGTGAATATTTTTCCCAAGTTAAAGAAGGTAAGCACTCTAACCTTTTTTTTTAATTTCTTTTTCTTCCTTCCCAGGATCTTGGTGCATCACGTAAAACATCGTCTTTCTGTTGGTGGATAATTATTCCTGAAGAACAAAAGCTGATGCAAAACCCATGTGGTTATTTTGGGTGGTTTTTGTACAGTGATACTTGTTGGACTTTTTTCATATTTTCTTTTTTCCCAGTAGTAGACTAAGGTGGTTTGGTTTTTTTTCCCCCCCTAGCCATTCATTTTATTATACTCATATACTTTGACTTTTTTTGTAATTTTCTTCAGTTTTCAGAGGGAAAGAATGCTTTATATTTGCAAGAAATATATTTCATAAATGAATAGCAATGCCAAAAAAAAATATCTGCAGACTTTTGCACATAATCTCCACATAGTGCCTGTAAATCTCAGAAGAATTTATATGTGCTAGCATTTTTAGCATTGCAGTGAATGCATTAAGTATTCTGGAATGCCGTGAGCTTTAGTTATCCTCAGCCCACCTCAGCCTGGCTGCGCAGTCTTACCTCAAGCCAGTTCCTGGTAGGAAACTGTAGATAAGCTGTGGGTAGCTAAAGAATGAGAAACTGGGGATTAACCGCTTCATCAATTGCATCTAGTAATAAAACAGGTATTTCGGATGCTGCCTTACCTGTAGTTAAAACAGCAAAAACACACCAGATACGGATTTTAGTTTGTTTTTTTTTTCCTATTTCCAATCATCTGTACTGTTATCTGGTAATGTCAGGAGTCTCTTGGACTGAACAAATACAAATCCTGGTGTGACAATGACGCCGTTACCATCACAGAAGAGTCAATACAGAAGGTGCACGAGCCTTTAGCAGAGATCAAAGAGAAGTTCAGGTCAACAGGCGGACCTTTTTTTTAATTTTGCACTGTTTGTAGTCCTTGCTTCTGTTCCTCGCGCCCCAGGAGGGGATGCGGAAATAGGGCAGAAGTTAGGGCTGCGAGGAACAATGTCACGTTCAGCTGCTCTGCAGGAGCGGGCGCTGCTCCCAGGTTCGCTGTCGCAGTGGAGCTGTGCCAGGGGCCGCCGCGTGTTTTCCTCTGTCTCCGTGACTCGCAGAGCATCTTTCTGCACATCCTTACACTTGCACTGCTTCAGCATTAGCTCGCGGAGGAAGGTCATTCCAACACTTGTACTGATACAAAAAGCTGACTCTAGTATGTAGCGCCGCAGGCAGAGACAGACGGGAGATTTAAATTGGGGATATTTAGACTTTTGACTGTACTTCGCAGTCTGTACTGAGAACCTGTGTCACACTAATAAAGTTTTTAAGAATGCATTGTGATGTTTGTTACTTCTCATTTATTCCTAATGTTACCTGAATAGCTATTGAAAGACAAAAGAAACCCTACAACTAATTAAAAAAGCATTGGTGTATTAAAACTGAATAGAATGTCTTTTAAAAAACCTGTAAAATACTTGTCCATGATGCTTCATGAAGGCCCTCACAGTCTGATGAAGGTCCGCCTACAGTTGTTTTTCCCCCTTTCCTTTGGTTTTCAAAGCTCTGCCGCAGTTAACAGGGACCAAACTTAACTTGTGGGCTCCCACTGTGCAGGAAGCATTCAAAAGATGAAGACATAATCACAAGGATTTTCAGAAACGAAGTTATTGTTTTGCTGAAAAACTGCAGTTAGGATTTTGGTTGACAGGTCTGATACACGAGTGAGCGGCGGTGGTTCGGGCGACAGAAGGAACGCTGTTGCGATGGCGCGTGTGAGCCCTGTGCGGCGTCCCTGGGCCTGGCCGGGGTCTCCTGGACTGTGGCAGCAGCACCTCAGTCCCGTGTGATTCTCTGTGCACAAAAGCCCAAATGTTTATTAGTGTCGGGTCACGCAGCTCCATCAATGTAATTTGTTGTGTTGAGATAAATGACATAAAAATGTACCTGCTAGTGATGCTTGCTCTGTTCTGCTGAGAGGGCTGCAATCCCAGAATCCCAGACTGGCCGGGGTCGGCAGGGGCCTCTGGAGCTCACCCAGTCCAACCCCTGCCAGAGCAGGGTCACCCCGAGCAGGTGGCACAGGAACGCGTCCAGGCGGGTTTGGAATGTCTCCAGAGATGGAGACTCCCCCACCTCTCTGGGCAGCCTGTGCCAGGGCTCTGCCACCCTCAAAGTGAAGAAGGTCCTCCTCACGTTTAGGTGGAACTTCCTACGCTCAAGTTTGTTTCCTTTACCTCTTGTCCTGTCCCTGGGCCCCACTGAGAAGAGCCTGGCCCCATCCTCCTGACACCCCCCCTTTCAGTATTTGTAAGTGTTGATGAGATTCCCCCCTCGGCCGTCTTTTTTCCAGACTGAAGAGACCCAAATCTCTCAGCCTTTCTTCATCAGAGAGGTGTTCCAGTGCCCTCAGCATCTTGGTAGGTCTCTGCTGCACTCTCTCCAGCAGTTCCCCGTCCTTCTTGAACCGGGGAGCCCAGAACTGGACACGGCGCTCCAGATGTGGCCTCACCGAGGCAGATTAGAGGGGGAGGATGACCTCCCTCCACCTGCTGGCCACACTCCTCTTGATGCACGAGCTGGGCCAAGCAGTCCCCGCCAAGAGCCCCAGGGCTTCTCCCGGCCTCGCAGGGCCCCACGGAAGGCCCCGTGGGGCCTGGGGAGCCGCGGGGCTCCCCGGGGCTCCCCGCGGGGCCCGGCAGAGCCCCTCCAGCTGCCTGGGGAACAGCAGGGCTCCCCGGGGCCGCAAGCGGGATCCAATGCAGTCCCTCCAGCTGTCGGGGGCGGCGGGGCTCCGCAGGGGTGCGAGGGGGGGCCCGGCAGAGCAGGTCCCCTACGGGTGTCTCCGCCTCCGGCGCGCCTCAGCCTCTCCCCAGGCGGCTCCCGTTCAGTAACCGACCCGCAGCGCCTCAGCCGCTCCCCTTCCCCGGCGGCGCCGGCATCAGCCACCCGCGGCGGAGGCCGGGCCGGGGCGGGCAGCGCGGAGTGCCCGGCCCCCCGCTTTCGCTTTCGCTTTGCCTCCCGCCGTCGCGACGGGCGGCAGCGGCGGCGCCGGGGGCCGGCGGCCGCGGCAGGCGGTCTGGGGGCTGCCGGGGCTGCGGCGCGGTGCGGTGCGGTGCGGTGCGGTGCCGCGCCACGCGCCCCAGGGCTGTGCCCAGCGGGGGAATTCCCGCCGTTCCTTCCCGGCTCCCTCAGGCGGCGGGTGTAAAATGGCGCCGCGGCGGCGGGCCGGGCCGCCCCCATGGCCGTCGTTGGCCGTGGCGGCGGGGCTGGTGGGGCTGCTGAGCGCGGCTCTGGCTCTCGGCGGTGACAGCACGCCCTTCCCCTGGCAGGGGGTGAGACTCCCCAAGGATGTTGTCCCACTGCGTTACCACCTCGTCATCCATCCCAACCTCACCACCCTGACCTTCGCCGGCAGCGCCGCCATCGAGGTTACAGTCACCTGGCAGACCAGTGCGGTAGTCCTGCACAGCAAGCACCTGAGGATCGCCAGGGCCACCGTCGAGGCTGGCCACGGCCGCCCGGCGCAGGAGGCGCGGGTGGTGGAGCACCAGGCCCTGGAGCAGGTGGCACTCCTCACCGCTGAGCCCCTGCGGGCTGGGCACAACTACACCCTCCGCATCCAGTACCGGGCAAATCTCTCCGAGTCCTTCCATGGCTTTTATAAAAGCACCTACAGGACCCGGGAAGGAGAACTCAGGTAATCCTTTTTGGAGGGCTGGAGCCCCTCTGCTGTGGGGACAGGCTGAGAGAGCTGGGGGGGTTCAGCCTCGAGAAGAGAAGGCTCCGCGGAGACCTTCCAGCCCCTTCCAGTCCCTCAAGGGGCTCCAGGAAAGCTGGGGAAGGACTCTGGAGCAGGGAGGGGAGCCATGGGACAAGAAGGAGCAGGTTTAAACTGGAAGAGGGGAGATTTAGGTGAGATCTGAGGAAGAAGTTCTTGGCTGTGAGGGTGGTGAGCCCCTGGCGCAGGTTGCCCGGAGAAGCTGTGGCTGCCCCATCCCTGGAGGGGTTCAAGGCCAGGTTGGCCGGGGCTTGGAGCAACCTGGGCTGGTGGGAGGTGTCCCTGCCCAGGACAGGGGGTGCCACTGGGTGGGCTTTAAGGTCCCCTCCAACTCTAAACATTCTGCGATTCTATGATTCTGTGATATGCAAAAGCTTTTGGTAGTACCTGTAGTTACTGTGTAAATGTGAAATTACTCTGTTTTCAGACATCGCTGTGTCTGTGAGGGTGTTTGACCGTAACCCTTTTTTTTCCCCCCATTTAGAGTGCTTGCAGCAACACAGTTTGAGCCGACAGCTGCGCGAATGGCCTTCCCATGTTTTGATGAACCAGCCTTCAAAGCCAGGTTCTCAATTAAGATCAGGAGGGAACCAAAGCACCTTGCGCTGTCCAATATGCCAATTGTAGGTGGATACTTTTAATGATGTGCTGTTGACTGATGATCTTTGAAACACAAAAGCAAAAGGAGAACAGAATATTCAGGCAGTTGCTTTTATTGGGAATGATGACCTGAACATGTTTGCTGAGACACTGGCCCAGGTTGCCCAGGGGCGTGGTAGACACCCCATCCCTGGGGCCTTTCCCTCCCCTTCCCTGCCCTCCCCTCCCCTTCCCTCCCCTTCCCTTTCCCCTTCCCTTTCCCCTTCCCTTTCCCTTCCCTTTCCCCTCCCTTCCCCTCCCCTCCCCCCCCCTCCCTCCCCCTCCCCTCCCCTCCCCTCCCCTCCCCTCCCCTCCCCTCCCCTCCCCTTCCCTCCCCTCCCCTCCCCTCCCCTCCCCTCCCCTTCCCTTTCCCCTTCCCTCCCCTTCCCTTTCCCCTTCCCTTTCCCCTTCCCTTTCCCTCCCCTCCCCTCCCCTCCCCTCCCCTTCCCCTCCCCTCCCCCTCCCCTCCCCTTCCCCTCCCCTCCCCCTCCCCTCCACTCCCCCTCCCCTCCCCTTCCCCTCCCCTTCCCCTCCCCTTCCCCTCCCCTTCCCCTCCCCTTCCCTCCCCTCCCCTCCCCTCCCTCCCCTCCCCTCCCCTCCCCTCCCCTCCCCTTCCCTTTCCCTTTCCCTTTCCCTTTCCCTTTCCCTTTCCCTTTCCCTTTCCCTTTCCCTTTCCCTTTCCCCTTCCCTTCCCTTTCCCCTTCCCTTCCCTTTCCCCTTCCCTTCCCTTTCCCCTTCCCTTCCCTTTCCCCTTCCCTTCCCTTCCCTTCCCTTCCCTTCCCTTCCCTTCCCTTCCCTTCCCTTCCCTTCCCTTCCCTTCCCTTCCCTTCCCTTCCCTTCCCTTCCCTTCCCTTCCCTTCCCTCCCCTTCCCTTCCCTTCCCTTCCCTCCCCTCCCCTCCCCTCCCCTCCCCTCCCCTCCCCTCCCCTCCCCTCCCTTCCCTTCCCCTCCCCTCCCTTCCCCTCCCTTCCCTTCCCTTCCCTTCCCTTCCCTTTCCCCTTCCCTTCCCTTTCCCCTTCCCTTCCCTTTCCCCTTCCCTTCCCTTTCCCCTTCCCTTCCCTTCCCTTCCCTTCCCTTCCCTTCCCTTCCCTTCCCTTCCCTTCCCTTCCCTTCCCTTCCCTTCCCTTCCCTTCCCTTCCCTTCCCTCCCCTCCCCTCCCCTTCCCTTCCCTTCCCTTCCCTTCCCTTCCCTTCCCTCCCCTCCCCTCCCCTCCCCTCCCCTCCCCTCCCTTCCCCTCCCTTCCCTTCCCTTCCCTTCCCTTCCCTTCCCTTCCCTTCCCTTCCCTTCCCATTAGCGTGTGTGTGCTATTGCTGGTAGTCTTGACACAAGGTTAAAACAGAATGAAGAAAATAATGCATCGTATGGGTTCCTGCTTCTCAGCAGAAGTGTGAGAATGATCAGCACAGCGCAGCCTCCAAAATCTTTCTTTTACTCACACAATACTTTCCATGTTGATCTTAGATTTTAAGATGAATGATGAAATGTGTGTGAATAAATACATGATTCATGTGTCTTAACTTAATTGTCAGATAAACAGGACTTTCTCTGTGAAAAAAAGAATAGCCTTTGGACTTCTAAAAAAACATCTCAGAGTGAAAGTGCTGTACGTGTAGTAGCTACAGATATTGTTTGTGATTATAAATACGTATGCATATATGGGCTTAACTGTGTTTTGTACATTGGATCTTCCTTTGGGCGTAAGAGATTCTCCGTAAGTTCTTCTGTTCTATTAGTTGCTGGTTTGCAAGGAAACTAACCTTTATACGAGGGAACAGCACTTCCCACCCCTCACCCAAGTACCTTTCAAAAATGAAAAGTCTGGAAAGTTGGTATAACAAAAATCAATTCTTTTGTAGAGAAACAGATAAAAAAATGACTAAGGAGTGAGTGGCAGTGTTACAGTTCGGTGGGGCTAAACGTGTTGCCGGTCAAGTTGGTCAGCTAGGGCTCTCTGTAACCAAGAGGGGAAATGGATACCTCCAACAGTGCCTCATTTTATGCGAAACCACACACCCGAGGTAGCTGAGTCACGATTTGGAGGAGCTCGCTTCTCTCGCATGTAACAACGGCTGCTGAGATTTATACAGCTGCTGATCAGCTAAAGTTGTGTGAGATTAATTCCATCAATGTGAGATTAATTAATTCCATCGGTGTGAGCAGAGATTAATTCCATCGGTGGGCTCAACAGCGTTTTTGTTTTTCTGGTTTTACCGGTGTAGAAGTAAGTAACGCTTCTGAATGGAAGTGCCCCTATGTCTATACGTACGCGCAGTTCCGTTCTCGCTGTGGGGAAGGGTGGGCATGGGGATGGCTTTTTTCCAGTATGTCTTTGTAAAGTAATGTAATATCTTTAAACTGTAACGTAGTATCTATCTTTAAAATGCAGTATCTGTAAAGTGAGAAGAAAGACGGCAACTGTTGGTGCCAGGGTCCTCGCAGGTAGTACACTGGGTGATGCGCTGTGCTCGTTTTTTAGGTGAAGTCTGTGAATCTAACTCCCTGGCTTGTTGAGGACCATTTTGATACCACTGTCAAGATGAGTACGTACCTCGTGGCCTTTATCGTTTCGGACTTTAAGTCCGTCAGCAAAATAACCAGTCGCGGAGTTAAGGTAACTCTGTCTCATTTTCTAAGAGCTTTTTTGTATTTAAGTCTGTATGAATACATAATGTTTTACTTTGCAGTTAGATCATCTGATTTATATGTCTCGACGTTTTACAGGAGGGAAAAGAGAGAAAGGAATTGATTCTGTACTTGGGTGATCAATTTGCATTCTGGGCTTTGTGAGTTTCACAGGTTTTTGGTAACGGGCTTACTTCTTAGACAGTTACATGCATCGGTGACAGCTTGTTTCATCTAAGATTGTATAATTAAAGACAAATGAACTCCAGTTTTCATGGAGTATCAGCACTAATGGAAACCTGTGTCAGTTGAGTGACTCTGTCGTGGTAGGGCTGGAAATAGTAGAAGTCTTTGGAGGGGTGTGGTGGTTCTCGTGGGTGAGTTTTAACACTTGTTTTCCTAATTCCGATAATGTTTTTCTGCAAATGTTTCAGTAGCCCGTGTACGAGACGTGATCGGCGTGTGCTCTAGTGTCCCTTTTTATGGTCATCAAAGTAACTGTGGTAAAGAGCAACTTCTGTAAGCTTTTGATGTTGGGGTTGAAGTGCTGCCTGCTTGTCTGCCGTAGATTTCTGTGTATACGGTGCCAGACAAGATCAAGCAAGCTGATTACGCGTTGGATGCTGCGGTGAAGCTTTTAGACTTCTATGAGGATTACTTCAGCATTCCATATCCTTTACCGAAACAAGGTAAGTGTTAAATAATTTCATGCATTCAAGAACATTATTAAGCACCGACAGTAAAATACCACAAAACCAGAAATTTAGAGTATTAAGACAGGGCCCAGATTGGCTCAGAGGCTTTTGGAGTAAGTGTCTGCTTGACAGAACTTGAGGAAAAGCTCCACTGGGAGCTGAAGATCCTTGTCTTCTGTGTAGAGCTTTTTTTGAAAGTATGTTTTTGCAATTACATTAAAGAGAGCCTTTAGAAGTGTGTGTGATACCTGTGCTTATGTGGGAGCAGTCATGAAGTGGGAGGAGCAGGTAAGCGAGTTCTTTATTGAGGAAAACGATACCAGTAGTATTTTAATGTTTTTGTCTAGATTTAGCAGCTCTTCCTGATTTTCAGTCTGGTGCTATGGAAAACTGGGGACTGACCACGTACCGGGAATCCGCATTGTTGTATGACCCTGAAAAGTCCTCGGCGTCTTCTAAACTTCAGATTACTATGATAATAGCCCATGAGCTGGCTCATCAGGTGAGATCTGGGGAAGAATAAGGAGTTCAGAAGGGCCTGCAGAGGGGTCAGGGTTGATGGATGCTGTGCGGGGAGGAGGATCTTGGAGCTGGAAGCTGAAAAAAGCGGCCTCTGCTTGAGGGCTCGTCTGTGAACGAGGAGGACTGCTTTTGGGGAAGGAGTGCTGGCAGGCTGCACCGACGCGCAGGGCTGGAGGTACAATTGCGTTCAGTCCAGCAGCTCCAGCACTGTGGGGCCTTTGCACCATTGACAGCCCTTGAAATTAATTTTAGGCCGCCAAAATGGGAACATGGAAGTTTGGAAAGGTGCGCCATTTCATACGCGGCTTCCCTGCCAAACGGGGTTTCTTTGCAAGGTTTCTTGTGAGTGGAATGTGAGTAGAAGCCCATGTTTTGCTGTATTACTGCTAAAAGGAGAATGCAATGGGAAGAGGCCAGAGCAAGCTGTATCACTAGCAAAAGGTTCCGTAGCGGTCAATAACATACCATAAATGCAGCTTCATAAATCACAGAATCACAGACACTTCAGAGTTGGACGGGACCTCTAGAGATCATCTAGTCACTCCCCTGCCAAAGCAGGGTTGCCCCGAGCACATCCCTCAGGGCTGCAGCCAGGCGGGTCTTGAAAATCTCCAGAGAAGGGGACTCCGCACCCTCCCTGGGCAGCCTGTTCCAGTGCTCTGTCACCCTCACCGTAAAGAAGTTTTTCCGTGTATTTGAACGGGAATTCCTGTGTTCTAACTTGTGCCCGTTGCCCCTCGTGCTGTCACTGGGAACCATTGAAAAGAGTCTGGCACCATCCTCCTTCAACCCACCCTTTAGATACTTATATGCCCTCTAAGGCCTAATAAGGTCTCCCCTCGGCCTTCTCTTCTCCAGGCTAAAGAGTCCCAGCTCTCTCAGCCTTTCCTCGTAAGGGAGGTGCTCCAGTCCCTCAATCATCTTGGTTGCCCTACACTGGACCTGCTCCAGTAGTTCCCTGTCCCTCTTGAACCGGGGAGCCCAAAACTGGACGCGGTATTCCAGCTGTGGCCTCACCAGTGCAGAGTAGAGGGGGAGAATGACCTCCTTCGACCCGCTGGCCACACTCTTCCCTATGCAGCCCAGGATTCCATTGGCCTTTTTGGCAACAAGGGCACATTGTTGGCTCGTGGATAATTTACTGTCTACCAGGACCCCCAGATCCTTCTCCTCAGAACTACTTCCCAGCAGGTCCACCCCTAACCTATACTGGTGCTTAGCATTCTTCCTCCCCAGGTGGAGGACCTTGCACTTGCTTTTGTTGAACCTCATTAGGTTCTTCTCTGCCCAGCTCTCCAGCCTGTCCAGGTCACGCTGGATGGCAGCACGGCCCCCCGGAGTGTCAGCCACCCCTCCCAGTTTGGTATCATCAGCGAACTTGCTGAGGATACACTCTGTCCCATCATCCAGGTCATTAGTGAATATACTGAACAAAATTGGACCGAGTATTGACCCCTGGGAGACACCACTGGTTACAGGCCTCCAACTAGACTCTGTGCCGCTGATCACAACCCTCTGAGCTCTGTCGCACAGCCAGCTCTCGATCCACCTCACTGTCACCTCGTCTAGCCCATACTTCCTCAGCTTCCTAATGAGGATGTTGTGGGAGACAGTGTCAAAAGCCTTGCTGAGGTCAAGGTAGATGACATCTACGGCTCTCCCCTCATCCAGCCAACCCGTTATAACATCATAGAAAGCTATCAGATTGGTCAGGCATGATTTGCCCTTGGTAAATCCATGTTGACCACTTCCAATGACTTCCTGTTCCTCAACGTGTTTGGAGATGACATCCAGAATGAGTCGCTCCATTACCTTCCCGGGGACAGAGGTGAGACTAACCGGTCTGTAGTTCCCTGGCTCCTCCTTCTTGCCTTTTTTAAAGATTGGAGCGATGTCAGCCTTCCTCCAGTCCTCAGGCACCTCTCCTGTTCCCCATGACCTTGCAAAGACGATGGAGAGTGGTCTAGCAATAACATCTGCCAGCCCTCTCAATGCAATGCAACCTTTGTGAGAAATTGTGTATTTAACGTCAGAAGTCCTTTTTTTTTTCCCCCAGTGGTTTGGCAACCTTGTTACCATGGAGTGGTGGAATGACCTGTGGTTAAATGAAGGGTTTGCGAAGTTTATGGAGTTCGTCTCAGTCAGCGTTACCCATCCAGAACTGAGAGTTGTAAGCAGCTGTTACTGTATTCTTGTTTTATAACTGCCTTCGAAATCCACTACTGAGTAAGGACAAAGATGAAACAGATTAGTGCTGTGAACCACTTTTAAATTTCTGTTTGATAGGATGATCTGACGTTAACTGGGAAGGATAGGAATATCGATTTAACTATATGTAAATGTTTTCGTGAACTGATGACGGAAGTTAACGATTGCGGTGCAAACGTATTCTTTTTTTAAAGAGACTTAGACTTCCAAAAATGTAAAGAAATTCTTTTGTCTGATTTCTTCAAAGAGGGTCAGATTTGAAAACACCAAAATCCTTCCGCTAGCTCTAGCAGAGGCCCGATACGTGACATTTTCTGCCAAAGTCAGATGGACGGTGCATCTGGGCAGAATTTTGCCGTAGCCTAAGTGGCTACGATAATAGGGAAATTCACATTTTTCCTTTTTTTTCTTTTTTTTAAATTTTTTTTAAATTTTTTTTTACGCTTACTGACCACTCTGTCATCAAACTGTTGGAATGTGCAGGTGTCTTTTGGGAGTTATTTTGAAGTCTCACTAGCTCAACTATTTACGTTAGTTTAAAACACCAGAAGTCACTTGGCTGTCTGTACTACTGGTTGGAGGTTATTTTTATGCTCTGGAATAAAAAGGAAGCTGAGTCTTCTTTCCTTTGTGTGGCTTAAAAGATCATGGGGAATGGACTGAGAAGTGAACGCGTAGGGATTCAGTAGTCACCGAGCAAAATTTAGTAGTAATATTTGGTTTTGCCTCCCATCAGGAAGACTATTTCTTACGGAGATGTTTTGATGCCATGGCAGTGGATGCCTTAAATTCCTCACACGCTATATCTACTTCTGTGGAAGATCCAGCTCAAATTTTAGAAATGTTTGATAGCGTTTCCTATGAGAAGGTAAAGTACATAACTGCTGCTGATTTCAGTTGTGCTGCTTGTACTAGTCAATTGCATTTTACTGATTTTACCCCTACATACAAGATGTCCCCGAGTCACGGTGTTAATTGTTTTATGACTGGAATAATGCCTTGTTGGAAACACCTGGGTGGATTCAAAGGGCAGTTGCGTTTTCGATTTCTCAAATGAGGAAGCCTTTGCTTCTTCTACCTGTTCTGTATCAATTTAGTCTTAACCCACTTTTTTAGGGTCTTAACCCAAGGAGTGTTTTTCACTGGAGCATCGTGTGGTGCTGGCATGTATAGTAGTTAAAAAAACCAATAACATCACTTGCTCAATCGGTGATATTTTTAAGAGCCGTCGTCACAAAAAGACCAAAGTACTGTTTCAATATGCATAAAACCTGAGTATTTTTTTATTCAGAGGGACATAGAAAAGTGAACTGCTATGTAGATTAGTGGTATGCTGGAACTCTTCTGAAACAAGCACCTTGCCAGCTAAAGGGGTAGTTGTGTAAACACTTTGTGACTCTTTTTTTCAGGGATCTTGCGTATTAAATATGCTGAGGGACTACCTGACTGCTGATGTGTTTAAAGCTGGACTTGTCCAGTACCTGCAGAAATACAGCTATCAGAATACAAGAAATGAAGATTTGTGGAACAGCATGACAAATGCAAGTACTCCTTATTCTCTTTTTTTTTTTTCAAATTTCGTAACTTCTGGTGTTTTGTCTCTAATATATTACTGAGGACTGTGGCCAGTACTTACGATTATGACATCAAAGCGAGATGACCCAAAACTTTGGGGTTTTTTCCTTTCAGATTTGCCCTACAATAGGTAACGATAAAAATGGACTACAAGGTGATGGTTTTTGCAGAAGCAGCCAACAGTCATCTTCAAGTGCAGTAAGTATCTGGTTTTCCACCTGCCAGTGCTTAGGAGTTTGGCACGTGTCTGTGCCCTCTGATGTTACTGTTCCGTGCCGTGGCATTGATCCGTGCCCCTTCCAAAAGCATCCTTTACCGCTTGAGCACGGTCCTAGGGAGTGTAAAGTTTCCTCAGTTCCACGGGAGATCTGTTTCCTCTGACATCGGACAGAAATCCTACTCCTGTGCCCAGGGCTGACTGCAAAGCAGCAGAACTTAATGAGATGTCATTAACTATATGAGACCGCCCACAAAATAAACAGCTGGAGATGTCATCCAGTCTAACCGCACCTATGTAGAGCTTACCAATACCGAGGGCCTTTTAGAGTTCTGACATACCCGTTTCTGTTTCACTGTCAGTGTACTCCTGTCTTCTTCCTCTTCCTCCGTGTTGTCTTTTTCCCTCACTAAAAACCAGCACTGGACTAACAGAGAACCTCCTGACGTGAGGGCAATGATGGACACCTGGACGCTGCAAAAAGGCTTTCCCCTGGTAACTGTCACAGTGAGAGGGAAGAACGTCCACCTGCAGCAGGAGCGCTACGTGAAGGGAGTAGACGCTGCCTTGTCCACAGGGTAAACAGAATGGGGCAATCTCAGCACACAAACCGAAATACTGTCCTATGGCAGGCAGCGATGTCCAGTAAGAGCTCTTACTATTGCTTCTCGAGGAGCGCTCCCTGAGCTGTTTGGCTGGGAGGCTTTCCCGGTGTAGCTTGGGATCGGTAGCACTCCTGTCCTTGGACCCCGCACGCCTGGCCACGGTGGCAGAAGCTGCAGAGCTGCAGTGTCTGCGCCTCTGGGCGAGCCCACGCTGGAGACGTGCCAGCGGGACCAGGCTGGAAAGTTTGTAGTGTCGCGGCTTCAGTGTCAGTCATCCCCCAAGCAAACAAAACGAAAGCTGGCTAGGTGCCTCTGGCTCTGCGCTGAGCGCAGAGGTGCGAGTGCAGCGCGTTGCCGTTACCGCGCGGGCAAAGGTATTACTCAGCGGTTGGACTGGGACAAGTTGGAGAAGCTTTTGTGAAGTTCTTTCATTAAACAAAGCACTTCTGTTTTGCAATAGGTACTCGTGGCACGTTCCTCTAACCTACATTACCAGTAAATCTGACACGGTGGAGAGATTTTTGATGACAACTAAAGCAGGTAATTTCTTTGACGAAACAGGAGATTAATGTATTCAACGTTTGTTTGCAAGCCTTTTAGTTTTGCACAGTTTTTTTCGGACCGGGGAACTGGAACTACTGGTACCGGAGAAGCAATTTTTTGTCAGCCCCATAATACCACGACATCAATCTGTTCATGTATTTAGAAACCGTGTTCCTGTGTTCTTTAAATGCCTGAAATGAGAATAACACTGTCATTGGGTGTAGTACGAGGATGTGTTTGAATCAATAAGAAAAAAAAAAGGAGTTCCATTTTCGTTTCCAGATGTCATTATCCTCCCGGAAGAGGTGGAGTGGGTTAAATTCAACGTGGACATGAATGGGTATTACATTGTGCACTACGAAGATGACGGATGGGATCGCCTGATTAACCTTTTGAAAGAGAACCACGCAGCAATTAGCAGCAACGACAGAGCCAGTCTGGTTAACAACGTATTCCAGCTCGTGAGGTATGGCCTTCTGCCCAAGTCTGAAGAAAATACAAACTCTGTATTTCTGCATGTATACTACTGGGGAAGGAAGTGCCGATAAGTACGTAGTATTCCTTAAATCTGTTAAGTAGGTGGAGAGCGTATTCTTTTCCTGCTTACAGCAGTGTAAGCCCAGGATTTTTCTTGGTTGCAGTGGATTTATCTAACCCTATTTAGCGAAACATGTTGTGTTCAATATTTGTTGTTGGCTAAGGGAAGGATGCCAGTGTGAAGCGTGAAGCGTGAAGGACTAGGATAATGTTTTTGCACCTGGAAAGATCCCGGTGCCATTTGTTGTTTAGAAACAAGGCTGTTACAGTCATAAAGGCGTGATGTGATTCTGATCGGGGTTAATCTTGGTTCCCGGGGATGCATTAGGAAAGGCTGTGTCCTAGAGGCGCTTTGCCAACATTTGTGCGCAGCTCAGAGAACTAAGGAACCGGCCAAAGTAATTCCCGGTCTGAGCTCCCGGTGTTTGAGAAAGAGGGCAGTGGCAGGGAGATGGGCGATAATTAAGATCGTATGAATTTGAGCTGGCAGCTGAAGGGGATGTCAGCAGGCCTAGCTGCGATTTTCATTTGGACAGCAGAGGAAAGGTCTTTCTCGTTTGGAAAGAGGAGAGTGAAGCGAGATTTTCAGCACGTTCGAGGAGCTTCGAGAGGGAAGGAGGAAGGGACAGCTAGAGATGCAAATTGAGTTAAGCAGAGTTCATTTTGTGATGCGTGACTAGAGCATACTTGTATTTTGAGGCAGAAGAGACGGGTGAATAAGGACAAAATGAGAACGTGTGCAGGGAGCTGACACGGAAAGGAGTCCGAAGAAAAGGATTCACAGAAGGGTGAACAAACGAGCAGGGGGAGTGAGCAAAGACCTCTTGGGTGTTCTCTATTTGCTCTTGGAAGAAACCGTTGAGAGGTGTCTGGCAGGGGTAGGAGAGAGTTTGCCGAGTCAGGTAAAGACAGTGAAGGAGCAGTTGGCGTTGTAGCTTCGAGGCTTACTGCAGGCCAAATACCTACATGTTGAGCTGGAAGGGTGTTTTGCCGAGGAGGTCATCTCAGTGGCGGGATTCCTTCTGTACGTGTGTGGTTTGCAGAGCAAAAGCAATAGTGGGAGAGGGCAGGAGGGAGAGGCTCTGCTGGGATAACCTCGGCGCGTGAGAGAGGCGGGCAAAAAGTCGATCTTCCGAGGTCATTCTCTTACAGTCCATTTCTTAGTTCAAAGGTTAAATGTTAGGTTTCATAGCTTGGGTAGCTGCTGAGCAACATTTCACTTCCAAAAGCAGAGTTAAAAAGAGATTTGAAAATACTCTTAAGGCATTCCTATTTGTATAGTTTTCCGCAAAAAAATTGCTTTTAAGTTTTTAAGTTTGCTTTTGCTTTTAAGTTTTTGCTTTTGCTTTTACGTTTTAATTATAACTTGTTTTATCCCCTGTCGTCTGCTTCCTTAGCGTAAACAAATTGTCGATTTCCAAAGCTTTTGATTTGAGTTTGTACCTGAAACACGAAAGACAAATCATGCCTGTACTCCAGGGTATGCGCGAGCTGATTCCTATATACAGGCTTGTGGAGAGGAGGGATACGGATGGTACAGAGAAACAGTTAAAGGTAAGGTTTTAAAAATCGAGAATGTTCTAACTCTGCCTGTACCCTATAAAACGCACTTTAAAATATATCTGTGTTGTTTCCGTGTCTTAGGAGTATATAGTCAATCTGTTTAAAGACCTGATTGACAAGCAGTCTTGGAGCGATGAAGGCTCAGTGTCTGAGAGATTTCTTAGGCACTCGCTGCTGCTGTTCGCCTGCGTGCACAGGTACCAGCCGTGCGTGGACAAAGCCAAAGGATATTTTACAGAATGGCAGAAATCCAACGGGACCTTGAGGTCTGTTCTGTAACTATTACTGCCTTTTCTGATACTCTGTTTAATACCAGTAGAGTTAATTTACAAAAAGAGCTAAACTTCAGTCCTTTCCGTGCGCTGAAGTTGAGCCTTCATGGTTTTGTAACTTAGACTTCACGTTCCCAGCGCCTTCGCAGTTTGGTGCGTAATATGTGCCCAAAGTAGCACATACATCATGTGGAACTCCACAACTTGGCTTGGTAAAGATGTTCTGGAAAGCAAAGATAACATGTATTCCCCGATTTACACGTCTGAAGACTGACCTATAGCCGCTGTAAAACCAGTTCCCTACTGTTCATGAACTTCACCTGATGTTTGTTTCTCCTCATGGTGGAAGAACTCCCTAAAACACCCTCCAAAGTACCTCTGAGAGATTGTCCTGGGCAGGCCAAAGGGGACCGTATCGGTATCTCACTGGCCATAGCCATGAAAGGAGCATACGAAAATAAAGGACAAAAAAAAAAAAAAAGGATGAGTCCAGAATTTCTGGGAGTCGTTTCCAAGGCAGGAGCAGCACTGAGATACAGCCTGATACGCTTAAGTGTTTCACAGCTGCAGGGGTCCCTGTCTGATACCCGCCAGGGACCAGTATTTTTGAATAAGTTGTCCGCCGTGCGAGTGGACGTGCGACGGTGACGTGGTTATGTCTCTACCCGTGGTCCTAAGTACGCCGTGGAGAGTAACGTGGTCTTCAACTTGTTGTAGCTTGCCAGCAGACGTGAAGGCAGCAGTGTATGCTGTCGGAGCGCAAACATCCGAAGGCTGGGATTTCCTGCTCAGTAAATACAGACTGCACTCCTTCAGCGTAGAGAGAGACGACATCGAATGGGCTCTCAGCCTCAGCAGAAGTAAGGACAAGCTTCAGTGGTAAGTAGTCACACAGGAAGAGCAAGGTGTTTGGAGAAACTTTACGACCATTGAAACGGGAAATAGAATTATTCAGAGTCTCGTTTCAGAGCTTTTGCATTTCATGGCGTATCAAATGCTTTGTAGAGGTAATATGGCCAGAGGAAGTGGCTGCACCTTTTCATTTCTGTGTTCTGGTGCCAGGAGTCAACGCGCTCAGAATTTGCAGCAGCAAATTAGGACAAAATGCAAGATACCTGATCTTTGCTTGATAGACACTTCTTCATTTACCTTACTAGTGACTGTGATTACAGGCACACATGCTGTACGTTTCTTACAAAAATTTGAGGTTTCCCGCTTTTAAGCGAGCTGAGCACCACTGAGGTTTTCAGGTGTTAACTGCAAACCACGCGTTTTGTGACTTCCGCCGTTTGATGGGGGTGACAGCATGCGACACCGATGGAGCTGTGTCCCCGTATCACTGGAGACGTGCTTTAGCTCTTCTGTAACGTCGTTATTTATTCTCTGCGTTGCATTGCTGTTCGGGCACTTGCAGGTCCGAATTTTCCACTGGCACAAATACCTTTCTTTCAGGGGGCGGATGGACTGTCATTAATTTGGAGATTTCGAGTAGGAGCAAACTGTAGCCCCGATTTTATGCTTGGTATTTAGAATACAGGTCTGCCAAGTAGCTGTAACTGTGAAAATAACAGCGATGGGAAAGATGGATGTGGCCGAGGAGTTTGTTGTGAGAAGTCGGAAGTGACCCGGCAGAAATGACGCGTCAGGACCTTTAGAAAAGGGAACTTCCAACCAAAAACTCGGTACCAAATGAGTAATTTGCCAGGTTTATCTCCTGGTCTAAACAACTTCCGTCTCTGCTGTTGATTCTTAGGTTAATGGATCAAGGTCTGCGTGGTGACATCGTAAGAACTCAGGATCTTCCACATATTATTGTATTTGTTTCCAAAAACCCATCCGGCTATCATCTGGCTTGGACGTTTCTGAAAGCAAATTGGGAGAAATTCGTAGAAAAGTAAGGAACAGAAGTTGTTTTACTGCTCTCTCTATCCAGTTATACTTTAAAACTCTACTGGCTCCAAAAATAGGCATTTTCTGAGTATCGGTGGTTCTTTTTGCCAGATTTGAACTTGGTTCGAATTCCATAGCCACCATCGTCACTGGAGTGACAAGTCGGTACTCTACAAGGTCACAGCTTGCACAGGTGAGCCATTCAGATTCTGGTTTTAAAACATAGCTGTAGTATAGCTGAAATTAAAATTGGGATTAAATCTTAACATGGTAAAAGCACGGCCAGTTATGAAGCGTCAGGGTAAGACCCTGCGTTTTCCTTGCGAAACGATGGTGTTGGTGATGAGTTAGGTTACTGAAGGGAGAGCATTAAGCCAATGCCCAGGAGGAGGATGTTCTTTGTTTAAGCAGCGGGCCTGGGTGCAGCGTGTCAACGTTTGTCTGCCGTTCGTGCTTTACCTGCCTCTGTTTTTTCTGCCGACTCTGGAGAACAGGGAGAAAAAACCGGTAGGTCTGTTCACTGATTGTACAGAAGACAAATGCTGAAGGCCAGTGAGAAATACACCGCTGTTCTGTATCCTCTATTCTGGGGAAAATTCTCCGCGCTCCTGGGTGTCACAGAGGATAATGATTTTGTCGACTTAATCCACAATCCCTGTCGATGGTAAAAAACCCAGACTGGCCCACGTGCAGATATAATGGCATTCCTGACAATGCCTTTTCAGAAGCTGCAATTTTTGTTGCCAGTTTAGACTTTTCTGCTTTACGGCAAAACACAGGCCTAAGTAATGCAACCATATTAAATATAAAAGGAGAGAATATAGAATACGGTCTTCAGTCTTCATTTTAAATCTGAGCGGACTCTCCCAGTCTGTCACTAGCAGCATCTTGTCCAGTGGCAGGGGCTGCAGGGACGTTTCCGTGTCCTACCCAGAAATGTGGCTGTGTCTCCCTGGGGATCCGTGGGACTCAGGCACGAGTCTCTGAATCCAGGCAAAGTCACTCTGAGGCTGAGGGAGAAAATCCAGCAGCTCCCTTCCTTGTATCCTATTTGTGTCTCTGTGGTACTTTGTACAAGTATTTGCGTCTTGTATCACACTCATCAAGGTAAATTATCAGAAAATGATGTCTTTAATTTGTACAGTATGTACAGTCACTGTATCTTTTAAAAGCGTCTGCCATTAACGCCAGCTCAAGCCTGAGCCTTGTGATCAGGCCTGCCTCCTTGGGGAAAAAAACAAGAGAAAAAAAAAAAGAAAAAAGTGAAAGAGGCAGCTGCCAATACTTGCAGCAGCCGCGGGGAATGCAGTGAATTCAAGGAGCAGAAGCAGCCTCCAGGTTTCCAGTGGCTGCCTTCCCAAGTGCTTCAAGGATGAGAGCAGCGGCTTCCCCAAGCACTGGAGGAGGTTGGAGGGGGTTTTTTTAGAAAAATGAAAGGAGGTGCAGACGTCCCTGTGTAGGGAAAACTTCCGAAAGTGCTTTGCCGTCAACACTTACGCTTCTGCTGCGCCTCCAAATGGTCTGGAGCTGCCGGCAGGCAAAGGTCAGTGGCTCTCCTTGAGCCGCTCTAGTAACAGCCGCACGGTCTCTTGTCTGTCCCACACCGTTGTCCCGCCCGTACCAGCAGGAGCACCCGGCCGAGCTTCGGGGGAAGGTGTGTTCGGGAGCAGAGCAGCCACCGGGCAGAGCAGGGGACGCTCAGTCTCCCCGGTGACGTCTGCGCTGAAACACTGCAGCTGCCACGGCTGAAACGGCCACACGGGTTTATTGAACGAGCAGGAACCAGACGACAGCTCCTGCAGCTGCGTTTTTTTATGGTCGAATTTGAAATGTGATCTTGCCGGGCTTGTGAGATCGAGCCGCTACGAAACCTTTTCAAAAAACTCTTCTTGGGATGGCGGGCCGGGGAGCAGGGAGGAAGGGAGGCGGGGCAGAGCCAAGGCCAGGTTCGAGGATCACAAGTTTCTTCTGGTCTTCCTGCGCAACTGAGAGGTGGCCGCCTCTTCATCGACTGTTCTTTCACATTTTTGTCAACAGGTGAAAGAATTCTTCAGTTCTCTGGATGAAAAAAGCGCACGGCTTCGCTGTGTCCAGCAAGCTATCGAAACCATTGAAGACAACATACAATGGATGGATAGAAATTTGGAGAAAGTCAAGACATGGCTGCAAAACAACCATCTGTAAATTAAGGCACCTTGCTTATTTTTGTCAGAAGTAACTGAAAAGGCATGAAAAGGAGGGCTGGAGGGACAGCTCAACTGGATAGATTTGTTTGGGAGGCACTGTAAGGCGGGCTAATGCTGCTGCTGCTCAGGATTTGTCTGTCTCACGGTTGCGGCTTGCTGGGAACAGACCCGGTCCTTTCACCGATGTCTCCCCAGGTGACACTTCTGAGAGAAGGGGGATGCTGTGGCGTGAATTAAGGCGGGGGGGGCGGGGGTTGTGTGACCGCTAGAAATGCGAAAGGCATTGCTTCTGAAGAAGCCGAAGGTACTGTGAGATGAACAACCCAGAGGAACTTCCCACCTGCAGGTGCTGACCCTTCGCTGTCGTTCCTGCAAAGGTACAATGGGCCGCGCTACTCAACACTGACACGCGCTACAGCCCTACCGCGTTGCGGACATGTCTTTATCCTTAGGGTTTGTGTTCCCAGGGGAGTAATTTTGACAAGCCTGTACCTTGGATCAAGCGTCAGGTAATTAAAAAACCCCCAAGTACCAAGTGTAGTTAAAATTGCCTCAATCAAAGTAAATACGACAAGGCCCATCCCTGCGAGCTCTCTGGCGGTGTCTCAGGGCTGGGGACATTGCGGTGGCTGCACGCTGCCGAGGTGCCCGTAACGCCACCCTCTCGCCAGAGTCCTGCCCGGCTCCTCCTGCTGCCGGTGTGGATACTTTGCCCGCACTGGAAATATTCTTGTGCTTTTAGGTAACAAGTACGTACATTTTCTGTGCAAAAATAAAAAAAACCCAGTTGGTGGATTATACTTCAGATGATTAACCAGCAGTTTGTTTCAGCAGGAATTTTTGCTTTTCATTATCCCTTTTTCACCTAATCGAAATGCAACTGTTGTCACATGTACCCATTGACACTCAACAGGACAGACGGGCATTGCGCTCCTTACGTCTTGCCTGTAGGTCATGATCCCCTGCCCTCTTGTCACCAGGCAGAAGGAGGGGAACTAGGAGAGGAGGGCAGGGAATGGAGGCGGGGAATGGAAGCGGGTACCTGCTGGGGGCAGCAGGAGGTCCCCTCCAGACCCCCCATGCCCCCCCAGGGGCCCGTACAGAACAGATACGGGCCTCTGGAGACGGACCATGAGGGAACCAAGGATGCTGATAGAGCCCCATCCGGGGAGTCGCCAAAGCAGCCAGCTCCACGCATTAAGACTGCTGCTGTGAAGAGCAGGAGGAGGGCAACAGTCGTAGGGGGGTCCATTCTGAGGGGAACGGAGGGTCCCGTATGCAGGCCGGACCCTTCCCACAGGGAGCTCTGCTGCCTCCCTGGGGCCCGTGTTAGGGATACCGCCGGGAAGCTTCCTGGCCTGAAACGTCCCTCCGATTATTACCCTCTTTTGATCGTACAGGCAGACGGTGAGGAGCTGGAGAGCAGAAGTCCGAGGGCAATGGAGAAAGATCTCAGGGCCTTGGGACGGCTTGTCAAGGGTTCGGGAGCACAAACTGTGTTCTCCTCTGTCCCTCCTGTTTTGGGGACTGACGAATGGGTAAACAAGAAAATCGGACAGATCAACACCTGGCTCCGAAGCTGGTGCTACGAGCAGGGCTTTGGGTTCTGTGATCGTAGCTTGATCTGCAGGACGCCGGGCCTGCTCGCTAAGAATGGGAAAAGCCGATCCCGAAAGGGGAAAAGGGCACTAGGCCGAGAGTTAGCAAGGCTCACGGACGGGGCTTTAAACTAGAAACGAAGGGGGAAGGGGATAAAACCAGGCCCGCTAGTAACGAGCCTAGGGATAAAGGGCCAAGGGTGGGGGTGAAGTCGGTAGCCCAGCTCAAGTGCGTCTACGCGAATGCACGCAGCATGGGCAACAAACGGGATGAGCTGGAAGCCGTTGTGCAGCAGGACAGCTATGAGGTAGCGGCCATCACGGAAACGTGGTGGGATGACTGTCACGACTGGAATGCTGCGATGGATGGCTATAAGCTCTTCAGAAGGGCCAGGCAAGGAGGGAGAGGCGGGGGTGTGGCTCTGGTCATTAGGGAATGTTTTGATTGTATGGAGCTAGATTCCAGTGATGGTAAAGTCGAGTGTTTATGGGTAAGGACGAAGGGGAAGGCAAATAAGGGAGATGTTGTGCTGGGAGTATGCTACAGACCACCCAACGAGCATGAGGAGACAGATGAAGTCTTCTGTAAGCGGCTGGCTGAAGTCTCGCCATCGCCAGCCCTCGTTCTGGTTGGGGACTTCAACCTGCCGGGTATCTGCTGGAAATACAACACAGCAGAGAGCAGGCAGGCTCGGAGGTTCCTCGAGTGCATGGAAGAGAACTCCCTGACACAACTGGTAGGGGAGCCTCCCGGGGGAGGTGTCTCGCTAGACCTACTGCTCACAAAGAGAGAAGGACTAGTGGGAGATGTGGTGGTCGGAGGTCGTCTGGGGTTTAGCGATCATGAAATGGTCACGTTTTCAATTCGTAGCGATGTAAGGAGGGGGGTTAGCAAAACCTCCACCTTGGACTTCCGGAGGGCGGACTTTGACTTGTTCAGGACACTGGTTGAGAGAGTCCCTTGGGGGACTCAGGACTTTGTCCTGAAGGGCAAAGGGGTCCAGGAAGGCTGGACGCTCTTCAAGAAGGAAATCTTAAAGGCCCAGGAGCAGGCTGTCCCCAAGCGTCGCAAGTCTAAAGGGTGGGGAAAATGGCCAGCCTGGATGAATAAGGAACTTCTGCTGGGACTTAGGAATAAAAGGAGGGTTTACCACCTTTGGAAGAAGGGACAGGCAACTCAGGAGGACCACACAGATCTCGTTAGGTTATACAGAGAGAAAATTAGGAAGGCAAAAGCCCAGCTGGAGCTCAACTTGGCCACTACCATTAAGGACAACAAAAAAAGCTTTTATAAATACATCAACAAAAAGAAAGCCAGGGAGAATCTCCATTCCTTACTGGATGTGGGGGCGGGGGGAGAAGTTGCAACCAATGACGAGGAGAAGGCTGAGATCCTTAATGGCTTCTTTGCCTCCGTCTTCAACAGTCAGACCAGCTGTCCCCAGGGTGCTCAGAGCCTCCTGAGCTGGGAGATAAGGATGGGGAGCAGAACAGCCCACCCATAGTCCAGGAGGAAGCAGTCAATGATCTGCTTCTGCACCTAGACGCACACAAGTCGATGGGGCCGGATGGGCTTCACCCAAGAGTACTCAGGGAGCTGGCGGGAGAGCTCACCAAGCCCCTCTCCATCAGTTATCAACTATCCTGGTCAACAGGGCAGGTGCCAGATGACTGGAGGGTGGCTAATGGGACACCCATCTACAAGAAGGGTCGGAAGGAGGATCCGGGGAACTAGAGGCCTGTCGGCCTGACCTCAGTACCAGGAAAGATCATGGAGAGGATCATCTTGAGTGAGCTCTCACAGCAAGTGCAGGGCAGCCAAGGGGTCAGGGCCAGCCAGCATGGCTCTAGGAAAGGGAGGTCCTGCTGAACCAACCTGATCTCTTCCTATGACCATGTGACCCACCTTCTGGATGCGGGGAAGGCTGTGGACGTTGTCTGTCTGGACTTTGGTAAGGCCTTTGACACTGTCCCCCACAGCATTCTCCTGGAGAAGCTGGCGAGTCATGGCATAGGCAAGTGTACCCTTCGCTGGGTTAAAAACTGGCTGGATGGCCGTGCCCAGAGAGTTGGGATTAATGGGGTGAAATCCTCTCGGCGGCCACTCACCAGTGGTGTCCCTCAGGGCTCGGTTTTGGGGCCAGTTTTGTTTAATATCTTTATCAATGATCTGGATGAGGGGACTGAGTGCACCCTCAGTCAGTTTGCAGATGACACCAAACCAGGTGGGAGCGTTGATCTGCTGGAGGGTAGGAAGGCTCTACAGAGGGACCTGGACAGGCTGGATCCATGGGCCAAGGCCAACCGTATGAGGTTTAATAAGGCCACGTGCCGGGTCCTGCATTTCGGTCACAACAACCCCAAGCAACGCTACAGGCTTGGGGCAGAGTGGCTGGAAAGCTGCCCGGCAGAAAAGGACCTGGGGGTGCTGGTGGAGCCAGCTTAACACGAGCCAGCAGTGTGCCCGGGTGGCCAAGAAGGCCAACAGCGTTCTGGCTTGTATCAGGAATAGCGTGGCCAGCAGGAATAGGGAAGTGATGGTGCCTCTGTACTCGGCGCTGGTGAGGCCTCACCTCGAGCGCTGTGTTCAGTTCTGGGCCCCGCTGTACAAGAGGGACATTGAGGTGCTGGAGCGTGTCCAGAGGAGAGCGACCAGGCTGGTGAGGGCTCTGGAGACCAGGGCATCTGAGGAGAGGCTGAGGGAGCTGGGCATGTTTAGCTTGGAGAAGAGGAGGCTGAGGGGAGACCTCATTGCCCTCTACAACTGCCTGAAAGGAGGGTGCAGAGAGGTGGGGGTTGGCCTCTTCTCCCAGGGGAATAATGACAGGCCCAGAGGAAATGGGCTGAAGCTGCGGCAGGGGAGGTTTAGGTTAGATATTAGGAAGAATGACTTTACCGAAAGAGCGGTCAGGCACTGGACCAGCCTGCCCAGGGAGGGGGTTGAGTCACCATCCCTAGAGGTGTTTAAGAAACGACCAGATGTGGCACTTCAGGGCAGGCTCTAGTGGCAGAGACTGTAGGGGTTTTTTCTGTGTGTATGGTTGGACTCGATGATCTCAAAGGTCCTTTCCAACCGTGAAGATTCTGTGATCCTATGATTCTATGCTGAGCAGCGTAAGCCAATTGCTCTAAGGAGAGAAATTATTAATACTGTGTGCTCAGAAGGGACAGTTAGTCAAGAAAGCGAAGCTGAAATCTTGGAGGTGGGTGGTTTTCTGGTGGAGGGTTGTTTTTAACAGGAAGTTGGGAATGGCCTTCTCTGTTTACCTGCAGGAAACTTTTATTTCTGTGCTAAACTTTAAAAAGAAAAAATATTCAACTAATTACCACATGTCTTTAAATACACTTGATTTCTTTGCTCTTGCAACTGTGCCCTTGCCGTGATTCCACGGTGTTTGTTTCCTCTGCAGCTCTGACCTGTCGGTTTCCTCACGAATACGCTGAAGGAGACAGAAACTTTACAGAGATAAAAACTTGGGGGGGAAAAATGCATAACCTGGAACTCATCATGAACTTTTGACCGTGCCTTGCTTGCTCTTCCCTCAGCTAGAAATTAGACCTGCCCAAGCAGTTGAAACTTCCTTCATCAGAGCTCAGAAACGCTGCCGAGTTCTGCTGTTGAGGGCAAAAAGCTGTGTCACAATGCTACCGAAAATACCATTCCTCTCACTCACCTTATATAGAGGGTACCCCTTTATGTACCCAGCACCTTTTGCCTCTGAGCTCATTGAAGGAAACGGGGATTCTGAGCAGGCTGTGCATCGCACGTACATTTCCTGCTGTTATTTCAGGTATCGTTGACTGTTGCTCGCTTTAAAATGTTTTCAGAGCTGAAAAGGTAATTTAATAATAAATAAAATTTGTTGACGTGAGCCTAGATAAAGTACCTCATTAGTGTCATTTTGCACATTCCTTTCTTTTCCTGTTGTAAGCAGCAATTTGCGTTTCTGGTTTCTGCCTTTACTGCTTCATCTTCAGTTTCTCAGCTGCGGGGAAATCAAGTTCTATTCCTCATCTACCACAGCCCCTTCTTGCTCTAACACACACACACCCCCCTGGCTTTTTTTTTTTTTTTTAATTGAGGAAGCATCTCTTAGCCCGTGTGTATCCAGATGCATTGCAACGTGCATCTGGATGCAATGCAAGACAGAGCTCAGAGGGTTGTGATTAGGGGCACAGAGTCTAGTTGGAGGTCAGTGACGAGTGGTGGTCCCCAGGGGTCACTTCAATACATTCATCAGTAACCTGGAGGAGGGGACAGAGGGCACCCTCAGCGAGTTCGCTGATGACACAAAGCTGGGGGGGGTGGCTGACACACCGGAAGGCCGTGCCGCCATCCAGAGAGACCTGGCCAGGCTGGAGAGTTGGGCAGAGCGTGGCCAGCAGGTGGAGGGAGGTCATCCTCCCCCTCTGCTCTGCCCTGGGGAGGCTGCACCTGGAGTGCTGGGTCCAGTTCTGGGCTCCCTGGTTCAAGAACAACGTGCTGGAGAGGGGACAGCAAAGGGCTACCAAGATGCTGAGGGGACTGGAACACCTCTCTGATGAGGAAAGGCTGAGGGATTTGGGTCTCTTCAGTCTGGAAAAAGGACGGCTGAGGGGGGACTCTCACCAACACTTACAAATACTGAAAGGGGGGGTGTCAGGAGGATGGGGCCAGGCTCTTCTCAGTGGGGCCCAGGGACAGGACAAGAGGTAACGGGCACAGACTTGAGCATGGGAAGTTCCATCTCAATATGAGGAGGAACCTCCTTACTTTGAGGGTGGCAGTCTCTGCTCCGGAGATACTCCAAACCCGCCTGGAGACGCCATCCTGTGCCACCTGCTCTGGGTGACCCTGCTCTAGCAGGGGTTGGACTGGGTGAGCTCCAGAGGCCCCTGCCGACCCCGGCCAGTCTGGGATTCTGGGATTCTGGGCCCCACCCCAGCAGGGGGGAGTGAGTGAGCGGCTGCGTGGTCCTGGTCGCTGGCCGGGGTGAAACCACGACATGCTGCTCTAGCCTTGACAAGAACATGGAGACCTAAAACGCGTCAAGGGCTTACTTGTCTTTCATTCCTCTATTCAGAGAAAGCAATTCCACTGCAGCGCGGAAGCTTTCATTAACACCCTCCTATCTCAGGCTTGGCCAATCCATAGAGACATGACCCGCGAGCCCACATACACGTGGATGTCGCCACGTCCAGCACCTCTGGCCTTCCTGTGGGGCTGCCACCACTGGTGGGGCCACTCTCCACCCCTGCCGGCGCCCCGAGCGTGCCTGGGCCAGGAACTGCCGCTCTGCTCAGCACGTGGTGGAGAAGCAACGGGCTCCGGCATGGCCGATTCCATACCTGGACATCCCTGATGTGGCCCCTCCAGCTCTCGGGGGGGCTGGGGCTCCACACGGTGCAGGGGTGGCCCGGCAGAGTAGGTCCCCGTGGGTGCCTGGGGCGCAGCAGGGCAGTGTGGGATGGGGAAAAAGAGCCCAAACACCACATGAAATTCCACAGTCTTTTTATTAACGGCTGGGAGACGCAGGCAGGCTGGCTGTGCTCCTCCTCCTCCATGCCCTCCGGAGCCAGGAGCACGGCGCTTGGAGGCAGAACCTGGAGGGAGGCTCTCTCACGACTGCCTTCATAATCATCAGGGTTTGAGCCACCAGGGAAGACACGAAAGCGCTGCCGTCGTTCACCGCGCCTTCAAGGGCTGGGGTGGAAAGGAAGAGAGCCGAGGTCAGAGCCCAGGTGCACAGAGACCTCTGGACCTCTCCAGCCAGGGCCCCCCTTGGCCCCCAGGCTCTTCCCACGGCCAGGAGGGAGCCAGAGGCGTTGGCATCAGCCAGAAGGTGCTGGCCACCAGCGCCCCACATGCCCCCGCAATGTCTCTGTGCTCTGCCCGCACAGGGAGCAGAGCCCTCCCCGGCCGGGGCAGGGACCGGAGCTCCCTACCAGGGGCTCTCCTGCTCCCCGCCAGCCCCGGCAGACACCCCACTGCCCTCGCTCACCGTCGCAGATGACCTGGAGCTCCTCCTGGCGCCCATCCCTCAGCTGCCGCCCGGCGAGCCCTAGGCACACACAGCCCGTCACAGACCCCGCTGGCCTGCCCGCCCCAGCAGCCCAACTGCCCCCCACCGACCCCACGGGCCTGGCCACGCGCCCGCCTGCCCTCGGGCCCGGCTGAGCCCAGGCCGGTGCCCTGAGGGTGAAGCCCAAGGCGGCGGCCAGGGACCCCGCAAGGCTGCCAGCAGCTGCCCCTGCGTGGGCAGGGGTGGGAGAGGGCGGCAGGGAGCCCCGTGGGCGCCCGGCCCCGCGTGGGGCAGTCGGGGCTCTGCAGGCGCCCGGTGCATTCGTCAGCAGCCGCGGCTGGGGCTCAGCTGCCACGGGGCCGGGAGGGACCCGCGGCGGGGTTGTGGCTCACCGATGAATCTGACGGCCGCCTCGCGCAAGGGCTCCTGTGGGCTCCGCAGGTACGGCAGGCTCTGCCGCAGGTAATCCCCCGCGCCGCGGCTGCTTTCCGCCAGCTGGAGAGAGCAGGAGGGGACAGGGTGGGCCCAGAGCCTCCCCCTGTGCCCAGGGCTGGCCTTCCCTGCCTTCCCCTGCTCGCGCGCCCAGGACGCCGCAGCGGGCAGGGGCCCAGCTGGGAGCTCCAACGCGTGGGGGGAGAGGGGCTTCTCCAGTCTGGCTGTGGGGCTTCGAGGCCGCCCTTACCAGGCACTCGCCGAGCCTCCATGGCTGCTCCGTCTCCAGCAGCTTCCTGAGCTGCCTGCGCTTCAGGAGCTTGGCCGCTCCGAGCAGGGCTTCCCGAGAGGCCTGCAGAGCAGCAGAGAGTGGGAGATGGCCCTGCCGCCCAGGGGACAGGACTGCCAGGGGGTCCCTGGGCAGGGCAGGGGGGTGGCAAGGGTTGGGGGTCCAAGGCCTGGCCTCAGACACCTGCAGGCACCCCTGGGAAGCCCAGGGGGGCTCCAGTGCTTCGGTCTTTGTGGCCGCGCACTGCTGCTCTGCTCCGCTGGACCGAGCAGGGCAGGGGTAGGACACGTCCCTGCCCACCTCCTCAGCTGCTGCCAGCTCTGCGGCTGCAGGCAGCGGGGGGCTCGGAGCCCTCCTCAGGGCCCCAGGTGCGGCACATGCCAAGGGCTTAGAAATCCCCACCTGAGCCACGCTCTGGTCCCTGTCGTGCAGGTGGAAGAACAGGGGCATCATCAGGCTCCTCCCCACGTCCTTCCTCGTCTGCTTTTTGTGGCTGCTGACTGCCACCCCCATCGCATCTCTGCAGAGGAGGATGGAGTGCTCTCGCACGTCGCTGGACTCCTAGGAGGAGAGAAGGAAGAGGGGAGGACCTCAGTCCCGCTCCTCCAAGCCCACGGTGAGGAGACGAATGCTTGTGGCTCTCCCTCTGCAGCGAGGAGAAGAACTCTCGGGCCAGTGGGCACGCGCGCAGAGGGACGCGCCACCCCGGGCCAGGCACACGTGTGCCCCCGGGCATGCTATCCAAGCCTCCGCTCTCCCGCCGCCTTACGTTTTCAAAGAGGGGCGGGAGCGTCCTGAGCAGCTGCAGAGCGATGGGGCCAGCCGTCTGCCTGTCCAGCACGCGGAGCATGTTGCCGAGGACAGTCAGGGCCCCTGTCGTGACGTCGCTGTCACCGTCCTGCAGTCGTTGCGTGACCTCTGGCAGGAGGCCTTGCAGTGTCGCTGCCTACGAGAAACACACCGTTTCACTCTAGGTGAACCTGCTCTGGCAGGGGGGTTGGCCTACGTGGTCTCCAGAGGTCCCTTCCAACCCCTATCATTCGGTGATTCTGTGGTTGTGTTGTGTGACGCAATCGAGCACCGCACCGGCCGACCCACGCTGCGTGTGGAGGGTGCGGGGCCAGTCGGGCAGAGGTGTCTGCGCGTGCGGAGCAGCCCAGGGCCTGGCCTGAAGCGCTCACGGGCCGCTGAACGGGGCAGCAGGGACAGCGGGCAGCGCTCCCGCCGCTCCCGATTCCTGGCAAAGCCCGAGCAAGCCGCTGCGCGCACCGCGCCTGCAGCCCAGCCCCAGGCGGACACCCGCACTGTGCCCGGCGGCCCCTGCCCACCTTCTCGGGTCTCCCGGACAGCGTGACGAGGCTGCTGACTGCCAGCCTGCGCAGCAGCACCTCCTCGCTGCTCAGGTGGGCCTGGAGGAGGGACAGGACCTGGGCATTGACATGCTCAAAGTCGGTGTACTCCAGGAGCTGAAAGGCAATCGGCAGCAGAGTGAGAGCCCGGCACAGCCAGCAGAGCTCCCGGACGGCTCGGGGCAAGGCGCCAGGGCCGGACACAGCCCAGGCGGGAGGCAGCAGGGTCCGCAGAGGGCCCTGGCCGCCTCCCCTCTGCCCTCTGCCGCACGCAGGCAGCCTGCCTTCCCCCCGCCTGCCCTCAGAGAGGCAGCGCGTGCCAGCAGGCCCACCTCCACGAAGACCACCATGGCGCCGACGTCCTGCACGGCCCGTCTCTGGAGGAGGCCTTTGACCGCCTGCTCAGACAAGGTGGCGCAGCAGTCCGGTACTTGATGCCGCAGCACCCTGGCCCGGGGAAGAAGGCATTGGTGGCACCGAGCTGGGCAGGCCAACCTCTCTGGGACTGCGCTGAGAGGTGGGCGTCCCACTGCCCATGAGGACGGGGATCGTGCAGGCGGCCCTTCCCCGCCAGGGGAGAAACGCCCGGGCAGGCAAGGGCGGCTGAGCAGGCTCTCACCTCGTCAGCATGGCGACGCCGCTGTGGTAGGTCTCAGCACTCTCGAGCATGTCCCAGGCGCCCTGACTCCCGATGACTTCAACCAGGGAGGCACCGCCCAGGCACTGGAAGAGCGCTTGCATGGCGCTCACTGCACTCCTGCGGGCAGAGCAAAGCGCGGTCACACGCGGAGCCCCGGCCCCGGCTCTGGGCCCGGGGAGAGACCAGGGACAGGGTCGGGGCACCCGAGGAGTGCCGGAGCACCTGAGCACTGAAGGATGTGTCCCGCTCCCACTGACAATGCAGCAGCAGCCCTTCCGTGAGCCGTTCAGGCTGCAGGAGATCTGGAAGAGCACTGCCATGAAGACCTCCTCAAAACGTAACGACACGTGGCCTTGGCTGTCGGGCACCAGGAAGATCTCGCGCATGGCACTGGCCACCTGCAGAAACAGCCCGGGACGGCTCTCACTGCAGAGGTGTCCGGGCAGCAGGGCCGGGACAGGCGGCCTGCCGGCGCACCACGGGGCCGAGCGGCACGCGCTGCCCTGCCCGGCTGTGGCCCGAGGGCCCTGGGCCAGACGCCCTGGAGAGGGCCGGGTTTGGGGGCGGGTGGAGTGGGCCGGAGGGGCTGGAGAGGGGCGTGCAGCCCTGGGTGGGACGGGGCAAGCCTCGTCCAGACACTCACGGCCAGGAGTTCTTGGCAGCTGTAGTGTCCCCCGATGCTGTACTGCCTGCTGCATTGGTGACTGACCTCTATCAGCACCCTCAGCAGGTCGGCCACGAGGCCGGGCTCATGGGCCAGCGTGCTCCACATGGCCCTGGTAGTGCTGCAGAGCCAGAGCACACTGTCAGCGGAGCCACCTTGGCCACCACCCCTTCTGCCTGGGCAGGCCCCAGAGGTCCTGAGCTGCCCCCGAGGCTGATGGGCCACGTACCTGTCACAGGGCCAGGAAACCCTCAGCAGGCCAGTGACCACCTCATAACTGTCGATGTTGGCCAGCCGGAGAAGGGTGAACGTCAAGATCTCCTGGAGCTGCAGCCTACTGACGCAGACCAGGTGCCTATAGATGATCTCCACAAGGTCGTCCATCTGCCGGAGACAGCGGGCTGGAGCGGGCTGGAGCACAGCCATGGCCCCTGCTGCCACCAAGACCTGCTTCCCTCCCGCCACCCTTTGCTGGCCTCAAGGGACGCCTGTCAGGCACGGCAAGCCCTGGCCTCGGGGCGGAAGGAACGGCCCCCGCAGGGCACGCGCACAGGGCAACCCGGCTGCACACTGCCTACCCCGAGTAGATCCAAACACGAGCCTCTCAAGACCAGCTCCAGAGACCTGGCAACCAGCAGGATGTCAGAGACCCTGGGGTCCGCCATGTTTTTCAAGATGGTGAGGACAAAGTCGCTCTTCTCAGATGGGAGGAAGCGTCTCCGAAGTAGCTGAGGGAGAGAGGGAGGGGAAAGGCGTCACACCGACTGCCCTGGCGGCAGGGACCGTGGGCTCTGCCAGCAACCAGAGCTCGCCGGTGGCCAGAACGGCCAGAGCTGTGGCACTGACGCTGGGCTAAAGCCTTGGACTGCTCCCTGCAGAGAGGTGGTGGCTCCCTGCAGCCTGATGGGCAGGAGGCCGTGCCATCCCTCGCCGCGGCTGATGCACTGGTTCATCCCAAGCCTCCCGCCAGCCCCACGGCCAAGACCCCCAGCAAGGAAGGAGCTTGTTACCACCTTGGCAACGTGCTCCGGGGCCCAGCGGGCGACATCAGTTGCCTGCTCCACGTGTAGCACCAGGTTCTGGCTCAGGTTTCCTGCCTGGTAGGCTGGGAAGGAGGCAAAACAGAGCATGAGTGGCCAGAACAAGGCAGAGCTGGGGACAGCAGGCGAGGGCCTGAAGCAGAGCTCTGTGCCTGGCTCTCCATTCTGTGGGGAGCCGGAGGTGTGCCGGGGTGGCAGGGGAGGAGGGGAAACCGCCTCTTGGGCTGCAGAAGGGCAGGAGCGTGGGGTCTGGCGTTCTGCTCGGGGGCAGGAGGAGAGAAGGCCGGGCGTGCCGCTGCCACAGGCTCTCCAGCCCAAGGGTTCTCGGGACAGGCCCCCAGCTGCTGCCCTGCTCCAGCCTCGCAGGAGTTCGCTGCCCCTTCCTCTAGCAGAGGGGGTGCGCCGAGGCGGTGTGGCGCCATGCCTGGGTCCTTGTGGCTGGGAGGCCCCAGCCCGCCCCGGCCTCTCTTACCATTTCGCAGCAGGAAGAACCTGTGGAAGGCACGCAGGGCCTGCGCAGCCCCGTCGCTGATCTCCTGGTCCTCCTCAGCGCAGCACAGGGTGAGGAGCCCCATCAGCTGCCCCAGGAATGGCAGAGGCTTCCTACAGAAGAAGGACCTCCTTCTGTCTCCGCAGGGCAAGTCCTGTGGGAGAGAGGACGGAGCAGTAGCCAGAGCTTTGGAGGGCTCTGCCCTGTGCTGTGCCCCGTGGAGACCCAGCCTGCGGCAGCCGTCTCAGGGCGAGCAGCGTGCTGGGCAGAAGCCCAGGGGAGGCAGGGAGGCAGGGAGGGCTGCCAGGGCCGGGCCTGCAAAACGCTTCTGCGCCCTGGGACGGAGCTGGCTCCCGGAAAAAAGGCACGGGAGGGAGCAGCTCCCAGAGGGAAGGGCAAAGATGGTGGCGCAGGGCTGAGCATTGCCAAATACCCTGCCCTCAGGCCAGGCTTCCCTTGCGGGGAGCCCAGCGCTACCGGCTACGCTGGGGCAGCAGGACGCGGTGAGGGGTGCCGAGAGGTCGCCTGCACGGCACGCCCCTTACCTCCCGCATGCAAGAGAGTCTCAGGAACTGGGTGAGGTTGACAATCCTCTGCACAGCCCTCTGGCGCCTAGCCACCTCCGGGGATGTCATGAGGGGCATCAGGACCTGGGAAGGCAAAAGCAGATGGTCATCCTTGGGAAACGAGCCAGAGCGGTGGCTCTGCCGCGCGCCTGCTGGGTTCACACCATGTGCTGCTGAGGCTTCCCCTGCACAGGGGGAAGCCTGGATCAGGGTCCGGCCACCTCACAGCCTCGGGGACCGTTGGCAACAGCTGGTGACCTGCGGCAGTCAGGGAGGTAGCCGGATCCCACCCTCCCAACCACCTCTGCCCCTTCCCACACGCCCCTCCAGAGATGGCCACGTGTCCCCTCTGCGGGAGGACAGGAACCCCCAGGGGGGCCTGCCCCAGGCAGGTGCCAGCACCTCTGCCCCCGCAGCTTCAGGGCTGGACTCCCCTCGCACCAGGCCACGTCCCAGCAGCTCTCTGCCCTGCTGCCCTCTGGGGAGGAGAGCAGGCACGGGGCGGGCGGCAAGGGCAGTGGCTCAGCAGCGCCAGCTGCCAGAGCAGGGGAGCGGGGAAGGATGCTGGGACTCCTTCTGCTGCTCCGGTTCCAGGCTGGGCCGTGCACACTCCAGAAGGTCACCTCTCTTTCGGGTAGGGCAAGGAAGAGACCCCGAGAGCCCCGCTCTTGGCAAATGCCTCACCTGCAAGATCATCTCCAATCTCAACAGGCTGGAACTCGGCGAAGCACCACACATCACCACCTCCAGCACTCTGTTCAGAGTCTTCAGGATCTGCAAGAGGACAGAGCAGGTGGCACGCTTGCCCTGGCCCTTCTTCCTTGCAGGGCGCTGGCTTGAACGCCTTCCACCCGAGGCGGGCTTCAACTGCCCGCTGCGCCCGGGAGAGGCCTCAGGCTCTCCCTGCTCTTCCTTCTTCCCCTGTTGTCTTCCTGCAGCCAGAGGCGGCTAGGAAAATGTGTGCGGGGACTGAGTGGCAGGATCTCCCCGTAGCTCAAACCCGCGCTTACCGCAGCATCCAGGGAAGCGCCTTGACCGTCCCCGTTCTCTGCTGGGTCAAGACAGCAGATGTCACGGATGCAGGGGCAGAAGTGCTCGTGCACCAGGCCCTCAGTGTCTTCGCTGCAAGGAGAGAAGGTGCCGGTTGGATGCCGGGGTTTCCACGTCGGGAAGGTGGTCGCAGGCGTCGGGGCTGGCAGTCCCCAGGGTGGTACCCGTACGAGGTGGGGAAGGGATGCCTGGAGGCACGTCCTCCTTCCCCGGTGCCGCTGAGGCAGGGACAGAGGGCGGTCCTGGCCGGGGGAGCCCGAGCCCCTTTCCGCCTCCTGCCTCTCCCTTCCAGGGAAGAGCTAAGAGGAAGCGGGGAGCCCCCGGGCAGCCTCTGCCCTCCCATCTGGCGCACCCATGGGGGGCCAAGCGTGAGGGAGAGCAGAGGCCCAAAGGCAGTGGTGCCAGGGTCTTGCCGGGATGGGAGATGCCTGCTGCCAGCAGGCCCACGCCGTGGGGGGCCCTGGCCAGGTCAGGGTCTGGGGCAGGTACCTCATTGCGGCGATGGCAAGCATGGCTTCCTGCCA
Source organism: Larus michahellis (assembly GCF_964199755.1). NCBI lineage: Eukaryota > Metazoa > Chordata > Aves > Charadriiformes > Laridae > Larus > Larus michahellis. Next base: position 86,994,160 of record NC_133930.1, read on the forward strand.
CATCACGGCATCCGTGCTGTGAGGAGACTCCTTTTTCCGAAGGGCCTGGAGAGGGAGAGCACGGGCAGGATGGAGCAGCAGGGCTGCCAGCGGCCAGCACCAGTCTGCAGGGCGGGCACTGGCCCCCAGGGCAGCCCCTCGCGTGGCACTGGCCCCGTGGCAGGCAGGGCTGTGCCCAGGGAGGCCCGTCTCGCCCTCCCCTGTGCCCAAGGGCACGTGTGCTGTCTTTACCGCTGGGCTGGCGCTCAGCCAGCGCTCAGCCAGCGCTGCCCCCCTCCCTCGGCCCCGCTGGGTGCCCTCACCTCCATTTTCTCCACCAGCTCATGCACTGATCTGAGGTTGGGCCGGTACCTGCCCTGCAGCCAGGCTGTGCAGAGCATGCGGATGGAGACCAGGAACCTCACCTTGGAGGCCTCTTCCTGACAGCCAGCGAGCAGAGAGACAGAGAGGGCGGATGAGGGCCAGAGCAGGGCCAGCAGGAGCGGGGCCTCGAGGGGTGCAGCGATGGCGCAGGGGGCCGGGGGGGGAGCAGCCCTGCACAGCCAGCAGTCCCCCTAGGGCCCGCGCGCAGGCAGCAGGCACGGCAGCACGCGGCTGGCAGCCGCGGGCAGAGCCTGCCTGGCAAAGGCTGCCGTTACCCTTTGGGTGCCGTCGAGGAAGGCCAAGACGTAGGTGTGGGCTTCCTTCTCCTCGCCCTTCAGCCAGCAGCTGGCGGCAGAAGCAGCTCCACCTGATGAGGAACAAGCGCGGGGAGAGCTGTAGCCGCGGCAGGAGGCAGAGGGAAGAGAGGGGCCCCCTCTCCAGCCCTGCGCCCGCTGCCCTGCTCCCAGCGAGCCCTGGCCCGGGGTGCTGATGCCCCGTCTCCCCCGGGATGGTGCTGGCAGCAGGGCGGGAAAGGCCCCAGCCCGGCAGCACCGCTGCCTCCCGCCGGCCCAGCGGCCTCTCCCTGCCCTGCTCTCTGCCCCGAGGCTGGAGGTGGTCCCCTGGGGTCCTCTCGCTACTCACTCATGGCGGGGATGCCGGGGCTCTTCTCCTCCTCCGCTTGGAGCATGAGGAGGCTGGCGCAGCCCAAGTCCTCGCTCTGCACCCGGCGTTGCCTGGGGCTTTCTGGCCGCTGATGGTCCTCGGCGGCCACCCCGGCCCTTTGGTCCTCTGCCGCCTCAGGTGCAGGGCTGCTCCGAGGGCAACCGCTCGCCGTCCTGCGGGACAGAGGAGAGGGCTGAGGGTGGGGAGGGGGCTGCCCACGGCCAGCGGCCCCAGCGCGGTGCGGCCTGGCCCGAGCAGGGAGGTGGTGGGTGGCAGGGGCTGGGCAGGGCTGGGGGGAACTCCTGCAGGACGCCGTTTCCAGCGGGCAGTCCCCCCTCGCCCAGCCGGCCCTGGCGCCGGCTCTCCTGCCCCCAGCCCCTGCGGAAGGGCCTGCTGGGCCCGGGTGCCCTGGGGTCCCTGTGGCCCTGGCCCGGCCCAGAGCCGCACTCCTACCTGCTGCGGGACACCCTGGCCCTGGGGGGGGAACGTGGCAGGGGTCGCAGGGAAACACGCGTTCTGCGCACAGGGACTCTCGCACGTGCCGGATCACCCATGTCCACTCTTCACGAGTGTCCGGGACACTGTGGGGCTGCCGTGCACATGCTGCTGGACATCACCAGCTGTCACAAGGGTAGGTCACCAAGGGCCCATTGTGACCCGCCACCCCTGCCGGGAGGGGCAGCCCATCCTGCCCCCCGCTGGGACCTGGGCTCTCCCAGGGGAGTCAGCCCACCGCCGGATCTGGCCGCAGCCTGCGGTCCCTCTGCGCACGTCCCCTGCCGCAGGCAGTACTCTGCGGCCCCTTTGGCCTGAGGCCTGAAACCCGGCTGTGTGGTCAAAGGGCATCCTGCCACCACCCACCTGCAGAAATACGTCCAGACCTCTGCCAGGAGCATGAATCCCTCCCATCGTTGGGGAGGATCAGGTCCGAGACTGCCTGAGGAACCCGAGCATACCTAGATGTTTACTGATATTAAAATTACTGATTATTATTATTGATATCCCGAGTTACTGTGTGCTGGTTTCGTTTGGGATGGAATCGACCTTCTTGCGGCAGCTGGCGCAGCGCTGTGCTTTGGGTTTGGGATGGGAATGGTGTCGGTAACTCTCACAGTTTTGGCCACATTGGCCGATGGCCGGCGACAGATGCTCTCCCCCCACGTCTTGCACAGGGAGAGGAGGAGGAGACATAAAGAGACTTACGAGTTTAGAAGAAAGTAAACCACTTTAATGTGATATTAATAATAAAATAAAAAGGAAATAATGAAATAGATACAGCAGATACAAAGCCGTACCAGGCTCCCAGGATGCCGTCACCGGCAGGCACTGGGGAAGTCCCAGACTGGACTCGGAGACGGGTGGGAGCTGGATTCCAGAGCCGGAGCCGGGAGCACGCGGGTGGGGATCCCAGGCCGACGAACAGACAGGGCCCTGCTGGGACGCTGCCCATTGAAGAGAGCGAGCTGACCCTTTGATCCCTCAGCTTTCATACTGAGCGTGGGACAGGTGGGCTGGAATACCCTGTTGGCCAGTTTGGGGTCCCCTGTCCCGTCCGCTCCTCCCCTCCCCGCAGGTGGGACCCCTCTGCGCTTTTCCGCTTCCCACCCTCCAACGGGGCAAATAACGAAATGAGCTGAGCTTGGGTGTTACGGCAGTAAGTATAAGCAAGAGCCTCCCTGCGTGCCGCTCCTCGGCACAAGCTGCAAACGTTGGTCTTATCGCGCCGAGAACGAACCGTTTTCGGCACAACGTGCTGTTAATTTCAGAGTGAGAAGAGGCCTCGCTCAGAAGTAAAATGACTGAACGCACAGTTGGTTTGGTTTTACCTCAAACCAGGACATTCCACTCCTTATTCCATACCATTTGCGTCGTGCTCAGATCACGGATACGTTTCTCTATCAAACCTACACGCACGCATAGATCGATAGACAGACAGACAGACAGACAGACGGAGGTTACTCAGTTATATCTTGACTTTATACAGAAAAGTTCACTGAGTCCATTTAGTTCATAACTGTAGCGTTTCGTCTACCATAGTAGACTCTCAGGGTAGGAAAGATGAATGAAATTCATTGTGGGCCATGCCCCTGGGTAGCATGTCCATCTCAAAGAGTTTTGCTGGATGACACTTGATGAAGTTGGTTCAGGTTCATTACTACTACGTTACCCTGAAAAACACTGATAGAACACCGTTAGTGTCATATGACAATATCATGCGATTCAGAATTAAGTATTCTCACCCGGGGTCAAATTTCCTTGGGGTACACATTGATCCTCTCCGTTCTTCAGCATCACCCACCAAGTACATCCAGGTCCTTGAGCAAAAAGAGTCCCACAAACGGGTTCGCCTTGGCCTGAGGCAGGAAAAACCCAAACAGTTTTCCCTAACGTATTCCTTTCACGCACCACAGGGACTTTATCCCCTTCTACTATACGTAAAAGGCCTGCTTGAGCTGGAGCAGCTCGATTGATGGATCCCCTGGTGTTAACTAACCAGGTGGCTTGTGCTAAAGGCTTGTCCCAATTTTTAAAGGATCCACCACCCATTGCATTCAGGTAGTTTTTAACAATCCATCGTATCGCTCGACTTCCCTGGAAGCTGGTGCGTGACAGGGGATATGACATACCCACTCAACGCCACGTTCTTTGGCCCAAGTACTTATAAGACTGTGTTTGAAATGAGTCCCATTGGCTGACTCGGTTCCTTCTGGAGCACCATGTCGCCACGAGACTTGCCTTTCAAGGCCCAGGATGGTATCGCGGGCAGTGGCGTGGCGTACGGCGTAGCTTTCCAACCATCTGGTGCTTGCTTCCACCATTGGAAGCACGTAACGCTTACCCTGACGGGTCTGAGGGAGTGTGATGTAGTCTATTTGCCAGGCCTCCCCGTACTTATATTTCACCCATCATCCCCCACACCCCCAAGGTTTCAGCCGTTTAGCTTGCTTGATGTCAGCGCATGTTTCGCGCGTTTTCAGGGTAACCTGCGCGATAGCATCCGCGGTTAAATCCACCCCTCGGTCACGAGCCCATTTGTATGTTGCATCCCTTGGTGACCTGAAGTGTCATGGGCCCACCGAGCTAAAAACAGTTCACCTTTACGTTCCCAGTCCAAACGTGTCTGGAAAATCTTAGCAGCCTGATCCACTTGCTGATTATTTCGATGTTCTTCAGTGGCTCGCCTCATGGGTACATGGGCATCTACATGACGTACCTTCACCACTAGTTTCCCCAGCTGGTCAGCAATATCTTGCCATACTTCAGCAGCCCAGAGGGGTTTACCTCTGCGCCGCCAGTTGCTCTGCTTCCACTGTTTCAGCCGTCCCCACAGAGCACTGGCCACCATCTATGGGTCGGCATAGAGATAGAGTGTCGGCCACTTTTCTCGTTCAGCAATGTCTAAGGCCAGCTGGACGGCTTTTACCTCTGCAAATTGACTCCATTCACCTTGTCCTTCAGCAGCTCCTGCGACTTGTCGTGTAGGACTCCGCACAGCAGCTTTCCACCTTCAATGCCTTCCGACAATACACAAGACCCATCAGTGAACAAGGCGTACTTGCCTTCTCATTAGCTGAGAGCGCATTGTACGGTGGGGCTTCCTCAGCACGGGTCACCACCTCCTCTGGTGGCATTCCAAAGTCTCTGCCTTCGGGACAGTTTGTGATCACTTCTACGATTCCTGGGCGATTTGGGTTTCCTATTCAAGCTCGCTGAGCGATTAAGGCAACCCACTTCCTCCAGGTAGCATCAGCGGCCTGATGAGCAGAAGGAACTTTAGCCTTGAACATCCAGCCCAGCACTGAGCATCGGGGCACCAGGAGGAGCGGTACCAGTTACCCCTCAAGCAGCTCCAACTCCTTCATATGCCGCCAAGATTTCTTCCTCAGTTGGGGTACGGTTGGCCTCGGATCCTCTGCATCCCCGACTCCAGAATCCTAGGGGTCGACCTCGAGTCTCCCCTGGTGCTTTCTGCCAGAGGCTGCAGGCAGGGCCATTGTTCCTGGCTGTTGTACAGAGCACATTTTTAACACCCCATCCTGTTTGGAGTGCTCCAAGGGCTACTGCACGCACAGTCTCTTGTTGAATTTGCCTCCAAGGCCTGTCGTTGCTCAGGAGCCCACGTAAACTCCTTTTTCTTTCGAGTCGCTTCACAGAGAGGTTTCACAATCTGACTACAACCTGGCACGTGCATTCTCCAGAAACCCACCACACCTAAAAAGGCTTGTGCTTCCCTTTTGTTCGTAGGTGGGGACATAGATGTTATTTTGTTAATCGCATCCCTTGGGATCTGGCGACACCCATCCTGCCACCCGATTCCTAAGAACTGGCTACTTCAGGCTCTTTGTGTAGCAAAACTTGCTTTCAAAATAATCTTGACTACCTCCTTACCTTTCTTAAAAACCTCTTCTGCTGTATTACCCCACACAATGATGTCATCGACGTACTGCCGGTGTTCTGCAGCTCCCCCCTTCCCCAGTGCCGTCTGGATCGGGCCATGGCAAATAGAGGGTTATCTACATCCATCATGAAATTATCGCTCTCTAAACCAGCTCTGGGGTTTAGAAAGCCGACATTAGTTTATTTACAGCACCGGGTGCATGGGGGATACCTCCTCCTGTCATGCACAGCCATCAGAACTCTCCGTGTGATTTTTATACACGTTTTACAACATCGCTATAACGTTAGTACCTCCCACCCCTATTTGATTGGTTAGTAACTCACATACAGTTACACCGTCAAGTTACAGCTACCACACATGCTCAAGGGAAGGGTCTTCACCTGGGCAAGGGTTGTCTTGACCTATGGGCGTGATTTTTAGTATTCTAATGAAGGTAGTTCAGCTTGGGACACTAAGAATTTTCACTTTCCTGACAAGTCGGCTAAACGTCTCAAAACACGGAGATTAGTACCATCCTCAAGGTCCTTACGCTCCACGTGCTTCCTGGAGAATGATGCACTACTTGCCTCCCGTGATGAGGAGTTCTTTTAATTAGCTCATGCCTGATAAAGTCGGGGATAGAATCTTCATTATTTGTGAGAACTCCCATAAGGCCTTCCAACCCTAGCTACTAATAACATTTCAGGGATGTGCTTTGCTAACAGCAGGGCTGTGTTTGCACCCCTGGGGCAGTCAGTTCCAGGTGTACTGGATGCCTCTCCAGGTGGAAGGCTTGCTGATCACGCCTTGGGTCTCCAGCCGACGAACCAGGTTCCGGATGGGAATCGGGGACTCTCGGCTGGTGCGATACTGTCGCTGATGCACCCCTGATACCATGAGCCGGTGATTAAGGACTCTCTAAGACTCGGTTTTGGAGTGTCAAAGCAGGCATTCTTTATTGCAGCGCTGGGCGCACAGGGGATCGCTCCGCCTAGAGTGCGCGCCGAGTTGCTCAACTACAAAGGCTACAAGCAATCAGAATATACATATTAATTACATTTCCCAGAAATGACTAACATACTCCTATTAGCACCTACAACTCATTAATATGTAAATGTCCCTGATGCATGCGCATCCGTGTCCGTTGGTGGTCTTCCAGGGTCCTCTGGTGGTCGTCAATAGTCTTCCTCACCGTGTCTGCTGGTTGAACTCGGGTACAGTTGCACCCGCGCACACTCCGTTCCTCTTTTGGCTTAGTTTGCAACTCCAGTTCTCACCAAACTAGCTTATTCTAGCATCTCTCCCATCTACTCTCCTCAAGGATACAACGTCTCAAGACTTCCTTGTATCCAACTAAACCCAGCAGACGTCTAACCCATCCGCTTACAAAGCGTTTCAAACTCAGCTACGTTACTCCAGTAAGGAGGGAACCAGATGTTCTTTTCAACCGGGTATCAGTGAGGCCTGGGGGGCTTTCCACCCCAGCCTTTTGTGCTGTTCAAGGCTACTGTATCACCAGCGAGGGTATCACCCTGGCAGCAGCCATTGGGTGTTCTTTCACCTTCTTTAACCTTTAACCTGTTCTTTAACCTTCAGCAGTCCCGCCACAGAAGGGTCAGCTGAAAGACCAGATAAGGCAGGCAGCTGTGTCATGTCCTCAGTCCCTCCAGCTGCCATACCAAAAGCCCACCCATACGCTTTCGGGTCTTTGAAATACCCTCTCTTGAGATAGTTTACGCCAAGGATGCACAGAGCGCCTGGGCCAATCACAAGAGTCCCCAGGAGGATGGGGCCAGGCTTTTTTCAGAGGTGCCCGGGGACAGGACAAGGGGTAACAGGCACAAACTTGACCGTGGGAAGTTCCACCTAAACATGAGGAGGAACCTCCTTACTTTGAGGGTGGCAGAGCCCTGGCACAGGCTGCCCAGAGAGGTGGTGGAGTCTCCGTCTCTGGAGACATTCCAGACCCGCCTGGACGCGTTCCTGTGCCACCTGCTCGGGGTGACCCTGCTCTGGCAGGGGGGTGGACGGGATGATCTCCAGAGGTCCCCGCCAACCCCTGCTAATCTGGGATTCTGTGATGAGAATAGCTGACGTGCAAGAACATTATTTTTGGCAAATCAAATTACATAGTCGCAATTCTATTCCATACAATAAAGGGAGAAGCCAGATCAAGGCTCAGACACAAAAATCCAGCCCACCAGCAAGACAATGCTTCTCCTGAAATTCAGTTTCCTACCTTCTTACAGGACCCAGCTAGAGTACTGCAAAGGACAACTGAAGACAGAAACAAACCCACAAAATATTGATAGGAAAAGTAGCACAGTGTAACAAAATGCAGCAGCTATGCCTTTTCGCACGAGGCACAGCTCAACAGGTTCTGCCATCAGGAAAGCAAAGACCTCTTGTAATGCTTAGCAATGTCTGTTCCCAGCGTATTCCAGCACCAATACCTACCGTGATCTTCCTGTAGACTGCCATGAGGCTGTTATCATCAAAGGGGAGAAAGCCACACAGCAGAGCATACAGCAGGACTCCCATACTCCAAATATCCGCCTACAAAATAAACGCAAGTGGAAGTTGCGAACATGATCTATCCAAAACAGGGTAGACAGGTAATATTGCAGCCGAAAAACAGCTAGTATTCTCACCAGCGTTCTGTTCAAATTACTGTAATAGTCTGTAACTTCCTCAATTTTACAGCCAGAGAATGTCGCCCTCCCCACAAGAGGCCACGAGATTAATATTCTTTCAAGACTACAGCATCCACCAATAGCCCAAAGGGCAGGCAGGCTGCCTTTTGACACGTCGCACCCCTGTGTTCTCAAGAACTCCGCAAGGGCAGCGGAAGATCCCACCAACTTGTAAGTATCTCATGGCTTACCCCCAGAGCAAGTTTGTCCATGATTTTTATGGCAACCTTCTCACCAGTGAGGAGATGGCGTGCGAGTTTCACCTTTGCAAACCCACCTAGGATTGGAAAAAGAGACGTTGAAAGCTCAGCGTGAGGACACGTTTTCTTGCCTATAATCTCACAGGGGCAGCGGATGTGTCACACACACCGCAGGCAGCGTCTTCACTAGAGCAAGAAGCGATCACTGACGCCAACTTTCAGTGACACTGCCAGAGCTCTGCCACGCAAAATACACAACAGAAACGTGCCCCGTGCCTTCGACAGCAACAGTTAACGTGTGCTTAGGGAAGCACGAGAGCGGTCAGACAGGGCGCGCGCATGGGGTTGTGCCCACTGATCAGGCCTACCTGTCCCAATCGTTTCATGTAATTCGTAGCACTTGAGAATTTCCTCATAATCACCTAAAGCCATTCTGAGAGCAACGGGGACCCGGCAATTCTTCTCAGCCCCTGCGAGGAGAAACTGCAGCCGGCCTTTGGGCTTCTCCACGCTGAGCAGACTCTGGAACGGAAAACGCATTTACTGCAGCTCAGCGCGGGCCGGGGCGGGGGGCAACCTGCGCTGATGACCAAGCGCTACACCCCCAGCGGGAAATTCACCAGACGGGGCAGCCCTCAACATTAGAGGTGCCCTGCCTCCAGCCAGGAGGAGGAGAGGGATAACCGAGTTTATTGGGCTCTGTGGATTCGATGTCCTCGCGTATTAGAGCCACAAAAGCATAAAGACATGGTGGACACCAGTGCGCAGTGTACCCTGTTGCCGTTGAATCATAAAGGAACAAAATCTGTTGCGTGAAGTCTGGTGCTTTGCGAGCCTCCTTATCTATGGTCTAAGTGGGGATTACGGTATGAGGCGGTATGAGGCATGTGGACCTTGTCGTGCCTCTACGAGCAGAGAAGAAGCAGCAGGGTTTTCAGGTTGATGGCACCTGTGCTGGCGGCGGCTGTCATCCGCAATACGTTACCATAGGAAATCCCGTGCCATTCCTAGTTGGATTTCATTTTCGCCAGCAAAATCCTTGTAGATTGAAGGTAATGCAGCAATTTAGTGACCTAAGGGGAGGATACTTGTTTTACTGGTGCTCTAGCTTGAGTGAATGGAAAATGGAGTTTGGGTTGCGCGCTTGCACTTGGAATGTAAGCATTCTGTCCAGAATTAAGGAGCCTGCTTCTCATGAGCTGTATGTGGGCTTTGCCAAAGGGGGACAATATTACCTGTCTACCCTGTTTTGGATAGATCATGTTCGCAACTTCCACTTGCGTTTATTTTGTAGGCGGATATTTGGAGTATGGGAGTCCTGCTGTATGCTCTGCTGTGTGGCTTTCTCCCCTTTGATGATAACAGCCTCATGGCAGTCTACAGGAAGATCACGGTAGGTATTGGTGCTGGAATACGCTGGGAACAGACATTGCTAAGCATTACAAGAGGTCTTTGCTTTCCTGATGGCAGAACCTGTTGAGCTGTGCCTCGTGCGAAAAGGCATAGCTGCTGCATTTTGTTACACTGTGCTACTTTTCCTATCAATATTTTGTGGGTTTGTTTCTGTCTTCAGTTGTCCTTTGCAGTACTCTAGCTGGGTCCTGTAAGAAGGTAGGAAACTGAATTTCAGGAGAAGCATTGTCTTGCTGGTGGGCTGGATTTTTGTGTCTGAGCCTTGATCTGGCTTCTCCCTTTATTGTATGGAATAGAATTGCGACTATGTAATTTGATTTGCCAAAAATAATGTTCTTGCACGTCAGCTATTCTCATCACAGAATCCCAGATTAGCAGGGGTTGGCGGGGACCTCTGGAGATCATCCCGTCCACCCCCCTGCCAGAGCAGGGTCACCCCGAGCAGGTGGCACAGGAACGCGTCCAGGCGGGTCTGGAATGTCTCCAGAGACGGAGACTCCACCACCTCTCTGGGCAGCCTGTGCCAGGGCTCTGCCACCCTCAAAGTAAGGAGGTTCCTCCTCATGTTTAGGTGGAACTTCCCACGGTCAAGTTTGTGCCTGTTACCCCTTGTCCTGTCCCCGGGCACCTCTGAAAAAAGCCTGGCCCCATCCTCCTGGGGACTCTTGTGATTGGCCCAGGCGCTCTGTGCATCCTTGGCGTAAACTATCTCAAGAGAGGGTATTTCAAAGACCCGAAAGCGTATGGGTGGGCTTTTGGTATGGCAGCTGGAGGGACTGAGGACATGACACAGCTGCCTGCCTTATCTGGTCTTTCAGCTGACCCTTCTGTGGCGGGACTGCTGAAGGTTAAAGAACAGGTTAAAGGTTAAAGAAGGTGAAAGAACACCCAATGGCTGCTGCCAGGGTGATACCCTCGCTGGTGATACAGTAGCCTTGAACAGCACAAAAGGCTGGGGTGGAAAGCCCCTCAGGCCTCACTGATACCCGGTCGAAAAGAACATCTGGTTCCCTCCTTACTGGAGTAACGTAGCTGAGTTTGAAACGCTTTGTAAGCGGATGGGTTAGACGTCTGCTGGGTTTAGTTGGATACAAGGAAGTCTTGAGACGTTGTATCCTTGAGGAGAGTAGATGGGAGAGATGCTAGAATAAGCTAGTTTGGTGAGAACTGGAGTTGCAAACTAAGCCAAAAGAGGAACGGAGTGTGCGCGGGTGCAACTGTACCCGAGTTCAACCAGCAGACACGGTGAGGAAGACTATTGACGACCACCAGAGGACCCTGGAAGACCACCAACGGACACGGATGCGCATGCATCAGGGACATTTACATATTAATGAGTTGTAGGTGCTAATAGGAGTATGTTAGTCATTTCTGGGAAATGTAATTAATATGTATATTCTGATTGCTTGTAGCCTTTGTAGTTGAGCAACTCGGCGCGCACTCTAGGCGGAGCGATCCCCTGTGCGCCCAGCGCTGCAATAAAGAATGCCTGCTTTGACACTCCAAAACCGAGTCTTAGAGAGTCCTTAATCACCGGCTCATGGTATCAGGGGTGCATCAGCGACAGTATCGCACCAGCCGAGAGTCCCCGATTCCCATCCGGAACCTGGTTCGTCGGCTGGAGACCCAAGGCGTGATCAGCAAGCCTTCCACCTGGAGAGGCATCCAGTACACCTGGAACTGACTGCCCCAGGGGTGCAAACACAGCCCTGCTGTTAGCAAAGCACATCCCTGAAATGTTATTAGTAGCTAGGGTTGGAAGGCCTTATGGGAGTTCTCACAAATAATGAAGATTCTATCCCCGACTTTATCAGGCATGAGCTAATTAAAAGAACTCCTCATCACGGGAGGCAAGTAGTGCATCATTCTCCAGGAAGCACGTGGAGCGTAAGGACCTTGAGGATGGTACTAATCTCCGTGTTTTGAGACGTTTAGCCGACTTGTCAGGAAAGTGAAAATTCTTAGTGTCCCAAGCTGAACTACCTTCATTAGAATACTAAAAATCACGCCCATAGGTCAAGACAACCCTTGCCCAGGTGAAGACCCTTCCCTTGAGCATGTGTGGTAGCTGTAACTTGACGGTGTAACTGTATGTGAGTTACTAACCAATCAAATAGGGGTGGGAGGTACTAACGTTATAGCGATGTTGTAAAACGTGTATAAAAATCACACGGAGAGTTCTGATGGCTGTGCATGACAGGAGGAGGTATCCCCCATGCACCCGGTGCTGTAAATAAACTAATGTCGGCTTTCTAAACCCCAGAGCTGGTTTAGAGAGCGATAATTTCATGATGGATGTAGATAACCCTCTATTTGCCATGGCCCGATCCAGACGGCACTGGGGAAGGGGGGAGCTGCAGAACACCGGCAGTACGTCGATGACATCATTGTGTGGGGTAATACAGCAGAAGAGGTTTTTAAGAAAGGTAAGGAGGTAGTCAAGATTATTTTGAAAGCAAGTTTTGCTACACAAAGAGCCTGAAGTAGCCAGTTCTTAGGAATCGGGTGGCAGGATGGGTGTCGCCAGATCCCAAGGGATGCGATTAACAAAATAACATCTATGTCCCCACCTACGAACAAAAGGGAAGCACAAGCCTTTTTAGGTGTGGTGGGTTTCTGGAGAATGCACGTGCCAGGTTGTAGTCAGATTGTGAAACCTCTCTGTGAAGCGACTCGAAAGAAAAAGGAGTTTACGTGGGCTCCTGAGCAACGACAGGCCTTGGAGGCAAATTCAACAAGAGACTGTGCGTGCAGTAGCCCTTGGAGCACTCCAAACAGGATGGGGTGTTAAAAATGTGCTCTGTACAACAGCCAGGAACAATGGCCCTGCCTGCAGCCTCTGGCAGAAAGCACCAGGGGAGACTCGAGGTCGACCCCTAGGATTCTGGAGTCGGGGATGCAGAGGATCCGAGGCCAACCGTACCCCAACTGAGGAAGAAATCTTGGCGGCATATGAAGGAGTTGGAGCTGCTTGAGGGGTAACTGGTACCGCTCCTCCTGGTGCCCCGATGCTCAGTGCTGGGCTGGATGTTCAAGGCTAAAGTTCCTTCTGCTCATCAGGCCGCTGATGCTACCTGGAGGAAGTGGGTTGCCTTAATCGCTCAGCGAGCTTGAATAGGAAACCCAAATCGCCCAGGAATCGTAGAAGTGATCACAAACTGTCCCGAAGGCAGAGACTTTGGAATGCCACCAGAGGAGGTGGTGACCCGTGCTGAGGAAGCCCCACCGTACAATGCGCTCTCAGCTAATGAGAAGGCAAGTACGCCTTGTTCACTGATGGGTCTTGTGTATTGTCGGAAGGCATTGAAGGTGGAAAGCTGCTGTGCGGAGTCCTACACGACAAGTCGCAGGAGCTGCTGAAGGACAAGGTGAATGGAGTCAATTTGCAGAGGTAAAAGCCGTCCAGCTGGCCTTAGACATTGCTGAACGAGAAAAGTGGCCGACACTCTATCTCTATGCCGACCCATAGATGGTGGCCAGTGCTCTGTGGGGACGGCTGAAACAGTGGAAGCAGAGCAACTGGCGGCGCAGAGGTAAACCCCTCTGGGCTGCTGAAGTATGGCAAGATATTGCTGACCAGCTGGGGAAACTAGTGGTGAAGGTACGTCATGTAGATGCCCATGTACCCATGAGGCGAGCCACTGAAGAACATCGAAATAATCAGCAAGTGGATCAGGCTGCTAAGATTTTCCAGACACGTTTGGACTGGGAACGTAAAGGTGAACTGTTTTTAGCTCGGTGGGCCCATGACACTTCAGGTCACCAAGGGATGCAACATACAAATGGGCTCGTGACCGAGGGGTGGATTTAACCGCGGATGCTATCGCGCAGGTTACCCTGAAAACGCGCGAAACATGCGCTGACATCAAGCAAGCTAAACGGCTGAAACCTTGGGGGTGTGGGGAATGATGGGTGAAATATAAGTACGGGGAGGCCTGGCAAATAGACTACATCACACTCCCTCAGACCCGTCAGGGTAAGCGTTACGTGCTTCCAATGGTGGAAGCAAGCACCAGATGGTTGGAAAGCTACGCCGTACGCCACGCCACTGCCCGCGATACCATCCTGGGCCTTGAAAGGCAAGTCTCGTGGCGACATGGTGCTCCAGAAGGAACCGAGTCAGCCAATGGGACTCATTTCAAACACAGTCTTATAAGTACTTGGGCCAAAGAACGTGGCGTTGAGTGGGTATGTCATATCCCCTGTCACGCACCAGCTTCCAGGGAAGTCGAGCGATACGATGGATTGTTAAAAACTACCTGAATGCAATGGGTGGTGGATCCTTTAAAAATTGGGACAAGCCTTTAGCACAAGCCACCTGGTTAGTTAACACCAGGGGATCCATCAATCGAGCTGCTCCAGCTCAAGCAGGCCTTTTACGTATAGTAGAAGGGGATAAAGTCCCTGTGGTGCGTGAAAGGAATACGTTAGGGAAAACTGTTTGGGTTTTTCCTGCCTCAGGCCAAGGCGAACCCGTTTGTGGGACTCTTTTTGCTCAAGGACCTGGATGTACTTGGTGGGTGATGCTGAAGAACGGAGAGGATCAATGTGTACCCCAAGGAAATTTGACCCCGGGTGAGAATACTTAATTCTGAATCGCATGATATTGTCATATGACACTAACGGTGTTCTATCAGTGTTTTTCAGGGTAACGTAGTAGTAATGAACCTGAACCAACTTCATCAAGTGTCATCCAGCAAAACTCTTTGAGATGGACATGCTACCCAGGGGCATGGCCCACAATGAATTTCATTCATCTTTCCTACCCTGAGAGTCTACTATGGTAGACGAAACGCTACAGTTATGAACTAAATGGACTCAGTGAACTTTTCTGTATAAAGTCAAGATATAACTGAGTAACCTCCGTCTGTCTGTCTGTCTGTCTGTCTATCGATCTATGCGTGCGTGTAGGTTTGATAGAGAAACGTATCCGTGATCTGAGCACGACGCAAATGGTATGGAATAAGGAGTGGAATGTCCTGGTTTGAGGTAAAACCAAACCAACTGTGCGTTCAGTCATTTTACTTCTGAGCGAGGCCTCTTCTCACTCTGAAATTAACAGCACGTTGTGCCGAAAACGGTTCGTTCTCGGCGCGATAAGACCAACGTTTGCAGCTTGTGCCGAGGAGCGGCACGCAGGGAGGCTCTTGCTTATACTTACTGCCGTAACACCCAAGCTCAGCTCATTTCGTTATTTGCCCCGTTGGAGGGTGGGAAGCGGAAAAGCGCAGAGGGGTCCCACCTGCGGGGAGGGGAGGAGCGGACGGGACAGGGGACCCCAAACTGGCCAACAGGGTATTCCAGCCCACCTGTCCCACGCTCAGTATGAAAGCTGAGGGATCAAAGGGTCAGCTCGCTCTCTTCAATGGGCAGCGTCCCAGCAGGGCCCTGTCTGTTCGTCGGCCTGGGATCCCCACCCGCGTGCTCCCGGCTCCGGCTCTGGAATCCAGCTCCCACCCGTCTCCGAGTCCAGTCTGGGACTTCCCCAGTGCCTGCCGGTGACGGCATCCTGGGAGCCTGGTACGGCTTTGTATCTGCTGTATCTATTTCATTATTTCCTTTTTATTTTATTATTAATATCACATTAAAGTGGTTTACTTTCTTCTAAACTCGTAAGTCTCTTTATGTCTCCTCCTCCTCTCCCTGTGCAAGACGTGGGGGGAGAGCATCTGTCGCCGGCCATCGGCCAATGTGGCCAAAACTGTGAGAGTTACCGACACCATTCCCATCCCAAACCCAAAGCACAGCGCTGCGCCAGCTGCCGCAAGAAGGTCGATTCCATCCCAAATGAAACCAGCACACAGTAACTCGGGATATCAATAATAATAATCAGTAATTTTAATATCAGTAAACATCTAGGTATGCTCGGGTTCCTCAGGCAGTCTCGGACCTGATCCTCCCCAACGATGGGAGGGATTCATGCTCCTGGCAGAGGTCTGGACGTATTTCTGCAGGTGGGTGGTGGCAGGATGCCCTTTGACCACACAGCCGGGTTTCAGGCCTCAGGCCAAAGGGGCCGCAGAGTACTGCCTGCGGCAGGGGACGTGCGCAGAGGGACCGCAGGCTGCGGCCAGATCCGGCGGTGGGCTGACTCCCCTGGGAGAGCCCAGGTCCCAGCGGGGGGCAGGATGGGCTGCCCCTCCCGGCAGGGGTGGCGGGTCACAATGGGCCCTTGGTGACCTACCCTTGTGACAGCTGGTGATGTCCAGCAGCATGTGCACGGCAGCCCCACAGTGTCCCGGACACTCGTGAAGAGTGGACATGGGTGATCCGGCACGTGCGAGAGTCCCTGTGCGCAGAACGCGTGTTTCCCTGCGACCCCTGCCACGTTCCCCCCCCAGGGCCAGGGTGTCCCGCAGCAGGTAGGAGTGCGGCTCTGGGCCGGGCCAGGGCCACAGGGACCCCAGGGCACCCGGGCCCAGCAGGCCCTTCCGCAGGGGCTGGGGGCAGGAGAGCCGGCGCCAGGGCCGGCTGGGCGAGGGGGGACTGCCCGCTGGAAACGGCGTCCTGCAGGAGTTCCCCCCAGCCCTGCCCAGCCCCTGCCACCCACCACCTCCCTGCTCGGGCCAGGCCGCACCGCGCTGGGGCCGCTGGCCGTGGGCAGCCCCCTCCCCACCCTCAGCCCTCTCCTCTGTCCCGCAGGACGGCGAGCGGTTGCCCTCGGAGCAGCCCTGCACCTGAGGCGGCAGAGGACCAAAGGGCCGGGGTGGCCGCCGAGGACCATCAGCGGCCAGAAAGCCCCAGGCAACGCCGGGTGCAGAGCGAGGACTTGGGCTGCGCCAGCCTCCTCATGCTCCAAGCGGAGGAGGAGAAGAGCCCCGGCATCCCCGCCATGAGTGAGTAGCGAGAGGACCCCAGGGGACCACCTCCAGCCTCGGGGCAGAGAGCAGGGCAGGGAGAGGCCGCTGGGCCGGCGGGAGGCAGCGGTGCTGCCGGGCTGGGGCCTTTCCCGCCCTGCTGCCAGCACCATCCCGGGGGAGACGGGGCGTCAGCACCCCGGGCCAGGGCTCGCTGGGAGCAGGGCAGCGGGCGCAGGGCTGGAGAGGGGGCCCCTCTCTTCCCTCTGCCTCCTGCCGCGGCTACAGCTCTCCCCGCGCTTGTTCCTCATCAGGTGGAGCTGCTTCTGCCGCCAGCTGCTGGCTGGAGGGCGAGGAGAAGGAAGCCCACACCTACGTCTTGGCCTTCCTCGACGGCACCCAAAGGGTAACGGCAGCCTTTGCCAGGCAGGCTCTGCCCGCGGCTGCCAGCCGCGTGCTGCCGTGCCTGCTGCCTGCGCGCGGGCCCTAGGGGGACTGCTGGCTGTGCAGGGCTGCTCCCCCCCCGGCCCCCTGCGCCATCGCTGCACCCCTCGAGGCCCCGCTCCTGCTGGCCCTGCTCTGGCCCTCATCCGCCCTCTCTGTCTCTCTGCTCGCTGGCTGTCAGGAAGAGGCCTCCAAGGTGAGGTTCCTGGTCTCCATCCGCATGCTCTGCACAGCCTGGCTGCAGGGCAGGTACCGGCCCAACCTCAGATCCGTGCATGAGCTGGTGGAGAAAATGGAGGTGAGGGCACCCAGCGGGGCCGAGGGAGGGGGGCAGCGCTGGCTGAGCGCTGGCTGAGCGCCAGC